>NW_027526422.1:21528082-22128082 GCF_048455015.1 Haemaphysalis longicornis
CCTGGGAATCTTTAACGTGCGCCGGATTCTCGAATGCACGGGCGTTTTTTTTTTTTTTTTTTTTTTTGCTGTTCACCTTCACCAAAAAAGCGGCTGCCGCGGGCGGGAAATGAACCCGCGTCCTTGGGCTCACTAGACATAGCATTAGCCACTGAGCCACCCAGGCGGGTCAATTTCCTATCTTCTATTTACTTTAAAAGTGTCCCAAACATAAGCTTCGGCTTGCTTTGCTGACGCAATAAATTCTCGGTGATTCTGAAATCTCATCAATGTTGGGAAACTATTCTTCCAGAGACTAATTCCCCTGCGTTATGTCGCATCACCCCCCCCCCCCCCCCCCAAACCCTGCGCTTTCCGTTAATTTTGCTCATTTCTGTACCTTCTAACTGACTACACTTGTGTTAAAGCTCAGGACACGAACCGGCGGGATCTTTTCCACAGATCAATACAAGTTCCTGAATTTAACCCTGCGCTGTTGTTGGTTTAGGGCAGCCAACAGCTCGGAGTAATCTGGGATTTGTGCCATTGATTTATTTAGGATGAGAACGGAAACAACGTTGGGAATGTGGCCATCACCTCCGCTGTATCTGGCTGTACTGGAAGATCAGCTGTGCCAACGAAGAGGCAGTGAAAAGCAAATATCGTGCCGACTGCACAATGAACGCAGAACTTTTGTATCCGCGCCTGTAACAATAACAGGGACGGCTGAGTACCCCTTTGCGATCCTTTGTTCCTTTTACAACGGTTCTGGTCGATAGTTTATTACTGGGAGTAACTATCGGCGTGCGTCTGCTTTCATGTGCACGTGGCCCTGTGTTCATCCGCTCTTAGGCACGTGTCCATGGTGTTTCCATCGCCGGTATCATAGCGCGTGCGCCATAATAAACTGGCGGCATATCTCTTTGCTCCGTAGGAAATATCCTCAAAATTCTGAGACGGAAATACCCTAAAAGGCTGCGGTTGATTCCTCTGTAATAGGAATCAGTAAAACACGAAAGTGGAATATGCTGCGAGATCTGCAGATGAGCATGATTTACGGGTCGGCGGCTGTCTTGTTGGCGTGCTTGGCAAGCGACGTGGGCGTGGGCGACGTGGGCGACGTGGACATGGGCGAGCGACGTCCTGCTGGCGGGTCGTTTCGGCCAAGATGCGCTGGCGTCATTTCCGTGACGGGTATGACGTCAGTAAAATATCGGGGTATCGCGGCATAAAACACTGCATGTTAAAAAAAATTACGCCCACCTCCCCACGCGATAACCCTGGTGTGATGCGACGCTGAGGGGGGTTCAAGCACAAGCGGATAGCAACCGTCGACCGAAAGGCCGCCGGAGAGCGGCACACCGGTTAAATGCGCAGAGAGAGAGAATACTGCACATGCGCAGCACCGCCCGCAGCGCCGCCTACCGGCGGAGTGAGAGCGCGCTGGGCCGCACACCCGCAGATGTTGAGAGAGAGTGTTCGGTCTCACCTGGCACGCACCGGCGCCAGTGCGTCTGCCGTGGCTATGACGCAACACAATCCAACACAATCTACTTTAATCCAATGCAATCCAAATCCAATCCAATCCAACCCAAGCCAAGCCAATCCAATCGAATCCAATCCAATGCCCCTCGCGAGAGAGTGTTCGCTATCGGAGAGGAGAGGGGGTGAGCCGAGGATAGTGCGGATGCCGACGACGGACGCACGAAGGAAGGACAGGGCCGCCGACAAGAGATGCTCTCAGCGTCGCATCTAATATAAAACCCGAAAACGAACTACCCTAAATGTAACGTACCCTTTAGTAGTAAAGGTTGCTTCCCGGAAGAAGACCCTGTATGCAGGGAAGAACCCTCTACAGGCCGCTTGCTTCGTTGTACTGGCGACGCCACACTTGCCATGGATGTGACGTCAGCGAAATCTTCGTGTATTCGGGAATAAAACACTTTGGTGTTAAGTCTTCAGCCGCCCCCGCCACGTAACACCACCCTCACCCCTCACGCTGTTCCCCTCCTTTCTCACTTTTTCCCATGATGAGTGTAGTAGAGGTTTGCACCGTGTCACGTACCGTCTTGGTGCGCAGCAACGAATGACACGGAAGGCGTTCGATGGACAGAACAAGTTTATCAAAAGACTAGAAAATTCCCCTACGCACAAACATCTCCTAACAGCAGAAAACCAAACAAAATACTAATTGAACTTGTTGATCTATTATGACGCCTAAATCGACGACGCTACACGGGCGATGAGGCGCCCAGTAGCGAAGGCCTCCAGACTAATTTTGACCTCCTGGGTATCTTTAACGTTCACTAAAATTTCAAACACATGGGCGTTTTCGCTTTTAGCCTCCATCAGAAATTAATAAAGCTAATAAACAATATTAAGGCTGGACTATCAAAACCCAAACTAGTAATTACCGTTCAACCATTGAAACTAAGCGTCCAAAGTCATCACGCAAACGTTCTTATACACCAGATCTACCTAGCTACTGTTTAGGTGACGTAGACCAGCCGGGACCGTTCCTGGGTATCTCGGTTCTTTTGGTTGTTCAGTCGTGGTGCTGATGAATCACGTCCGGTGTTGTGGAGCTTACAGTTCACCGCTGGAAAACACGACGATGCTGTACTCTGGTGATGTCGGCGCTCGCTGGCTACTTCCGCCGTAGCCGTGCATCCGAGGACGTAGCCCCTGGTTCCGGTACAGTCGGCGTTGTTGGGGCCGTCGAGCCGTGAGTCGACGGTGCAATGACGCTACGCGTAGGCACTCGATCGTCGCTGCTGGGGCCGCCCAGGAGACTGGAACCTCTGCGGCGTCGGCCCTCTCCCGCCTAGACTTGAGTTACGACGTCATGTCCCTGCAGCGTAACCCCTAGCTTGCTCGTTCCGGACGTTGCCGTCTCCTCCTGGCACTCCTCCTTTGTTCTCCGCTCTGCCTTCTCCTGCCTTGTTCTCTTGGCTGAAATCTTTTCCTCTTCCTATCTCGGCACTCTCCCACTGCTTTTAATGCCATGTTTAATAAAGGGCGCTCCGTCATTGGCCTACTTCTTCCGCGCAAAATCTCCCTCCACATCATTGTCTTCTCCTAAAGTGATTTCGGCGCGTTCCCTCCCAGGGGACTTTCCTTGACTTATGAAACTCCATGAAATGCAATCTAGTTTTTCTGATTTTTACGCTGCTCGTCAGCCATCTGTTGCGAACTATTCGTTTTGTTGTCCTTGGAGCAAATTGAGCCGAGGTCTATTTTTTAGCGTTTTAGTGTGGTGTCTCTTCGACATCGTTTCTAACGCGCTGTTTTCGCTTTGTTTTCTATCGTAAAAACCAATACAACGGGCATTCTCACTAAAATAAGGCTTCTACACTTCATTATGCACAAAGATTTTGCAACAAAAAAGACTGACGTTTTCTTTGCCGTGGATAAAGTGGGCATGTATGAACCATGACATCAGTGTTTGTAGTTTGCAACCGTCGAACGCATGTATAGTTCCTGTTAAAGCAAACATTTACATGTTTTCTAAGCGCGGTGGTGCAGTCGAGTAACAGACAGACAGACAGACAGACAGACAGAAGGCCGGACGGACGGACGGACGGACGGACGGATGGATGGACAGACAGACAGAAAACTTTTCATCTTCCGTGTAGCCCAAGAAAGATTATCGCCTTTGTATCAGATGCTTTAGTAAATACGGAAGTTGTAGCGATCGAGCCCAGGGCACGCTTCTCTGATGACGAGTTAAGCCACTCGTTCCGGAGCAGGTAATAGTAATAAGTAGTAAATAATAATAAGTGATACTTTGGGCCTTTGTATTCCCGTTTCACGACCGTGTCTAAGGGCCGGTAGACAATGGTATAATTCGTCACAGTCTTAGTACTTCGGTGAAACCCGGAATACCAACACCAAAAATGCATGCCTTTGCTGCTTCATACCCATGCTCACGTACGCATGGTTTTTTGTATTGTACCCTCCGACTGCTGATTGCTCATGTTGTCGCTCTACTTAAAAGAACATGATCGGGCAAAAATAACGACTTATTCCCCAGCATCCTTCATGTGTACCTGTGGCAAACAGTAGGAACCATAGTGTGTTTTGCTAACGTACACTAGAGAGATCCCTGGCGCTAGTGTGTTCGCGCACAGTCGGACGGTGCCTTAAACCTTCGTGGGCCTTCTGAGGTATGTGGTCGAAAAATGTGCTGAACTCACGGCCATCTTGATGTAGCCTAAAGTGCTTTTCTCCGTGGGTGGACAAAATCCATATTTATTTTGATTACTGTATAAGATACTAGTCTTAAGAATTTCGGCTGAGTGCTTTTACCAGAGGCGACGCGCACGGTGAATTAGAATTCCGCCCACTGGTTTCCTTTGTTTCACAACTTAGCCCAACGTTCTCAAGAAATTATGTCAACCAAGAAATAAATATTTTACTACAATACTAACGGTGCAAGTTAGTTTTTCAGAACACTGAATAACTGCGGACTATTTGGCTATGAAAGTAATGCGATGGCAAAGAAATGCTGCGCAGGTGTTTTCTTTTTCACTATGTATTTTTATCATCTTAAAATACTTGTCCTTGGCGTCGTCATCCACGGTTTATCAATGTACCTAGACATACGGCAACATTTCCATGTTTTCAACGAGACTCTTGGAAGTCCTGGCTTCTCAGGCTTCAGATCGCAGATAGGTTGCACGTGCGTCATTAAAAAAAGCAGACATTTTTTAAACCCTTTCCTTCTCGGCCTTGGGCTGTACCTATCCTGCATTCCTTCATGGCATCCGAATTCAGGTCATTTGTACACAGCACACTGGGGTAGCCGAGGTCTTGCTTCTTTTCGGCACACGAGCCAAATTACGCGGACAGAAAATTGGGTTTCGGTCGCTCTCGCTTTTTCCTAATCTCGACGAGGGGCCTGGAAACTCTTCGCGGTCGTTGGTAAAGCCCATTGCTACTTGCAGCCGTTATCAGAGAATGATTAATGGAAGAATCCCGATTTCTTAGGTTTACTCAGCTGGTGTTCTTTGGATATCTTTCGTTCACAGCCGCAGTAAAATAAGAACATGGAGGCAATTTCCGCAAGAAATAGTTTAGTATATATCTTCTTGTACACCAAGCAAAAGCAATGTATTTCTGAGCCGCGTTCTCGGAACGTCTGTTTAGGTTCTCGAAGACTGAAGAAATCTCGAATGGAATATCCAGTGTGGTAGTTTCCGTTTCTGCGTTTTTTTAAAGACGAATGTCTTCCCGTGGCTACTTCAACGCAGAAATTTTGGTCTGTCTGTATGTCTGTCTCCTGTCTGTGACTCGATTCAGCCAGCCGACCAAATTGAAATGAAAGCTGAGCAATAGTCCTTTGTACCCACAGCCAAATCTAAACGTCTAAGTCCGCTGGCAATGTTCATTCTTGTCAACATTCTTAAACAAGTGCAAGACTTTACGCAAATATTATGCAGAAAATTAATACATAAGTGATATTTACAGTGTTACTTTATAAAACATTTTATGCATGCTTGATTTTTGCGAAATGAAATACTACATCCACGACAGAAAAAAAAATTCACTCCGTCGCCTGCTGTCGCCCGCGCCATTATCGCTACTGGCGGAATTTAAAAAAATCAAGCGGCAACAGTTACGAAAGGTTCCACTAAATAGGTTCCACGTTCTGCTTGAAACGCGCGTTGAGTAGAGCAATGTGGTTCTGTAAACGTTAAAGTACGGCGCCTTGATTTACACGCATCTCCGCCGTACTGCAGCACTGGCATCGAGGCACCCGGCCTGGAGCAGTGGAAAGCGGTAAATTTAAATTGGCTTGAGCAAACCTCTAACGTGTTTACCTTTGGAGGAGTGCGACGGGAGAGAAACAGCATGATAGATGAGCGGGAAAGCGAAGGGAGGAATTTACTAGGCAAATATCGACAAGAGGCTATCACCTTTTGTCGACATTTGCAACGAAACGAGCAGATACGCAGCCAATGTTTTACTCTGACGCTGACACATGATATACTAGATGTACTGAGCATTTTTGTTTGACACAAAACTTTCAGATGAAGCTCAATGCTGTTAGCGTTTATTTTTGAACCTTATCTGGTGAATTCACGCTGCAAACGATGAAAGCAGTGAGTTTATTGCCACCGGCAAGTAGCAGCTGTAAACAACAACCATTTCCCTTCCAATGCCGAAACCCTGCTTTAGTAAGCGATACCTAACTCTGAAAAAACCACAATCCACAGCCATTACCTGAATTACAAGTGCCACTCATAATGAGAGCTGAGGCTCAAGCTGGCTGGAACAAGTAATTCCGCAAGCCGGCTTAGTCCTCCGTAGCCCACATGCATCGCTACAATTTATGTCGCCGTGGTGCAAAAACAGGCAATACGAGAGAAGATAAAACAGGGTGATGTGTGCAAGGTTGAAAAATGGGGGCTGAGTAATTTCCTCGGAAAGAATTTGTGACATTTTTGGGGTTACTACGTGACCCTTTTTCCCCAAAATACGATGCTTTCCTATTACACTTTGGTAGGCGCCGACGGAGTGATTGAAGTTTTTCTGACCTTTAAAAGAAAGCTGAAAACTGTCGTATAAAATATATAGTGTAATCATTATTCACTTTGAAAAAAGACATACTAGTTTTCCCCCTTTGCCTGCGTCCTGGAATGAGAAAGAACTACTTGTGCTGTGTACGATGGTAATAACCACATCAAACGAAAATTTCTGCGTGACACCCTTACAGGGACCACAACGACGACATATGTTCTTGATAAGGGAAACTTTAGGATCTGAAACTTGACAACTTTCAACTCATGGATAACTTGTTTTATTTCGAAGGATTAATCTTTTATAACTCGCTCAACTGTATTGCGGGCTCAACGGACGTCTTTTTACCGAAAGCAGTTCACAAAATCTGACAAGCTGTCACATTTTCGGGGCGCAACATTAGCAACAACACAATTAATGCGACACCAGACAGAGAAATCAGTGGGTTTCTCCAAAAACTAGTTGTAGCCGTCTCTCTGTTTCCCTGTCCCTTGAATTTATCGCAGGGAAAAGATAGGTTGCCTAAATTTTCACATTAGTGCAAGTGATAGATTCTTACCCGTGTTTACAGTAAACATGCTGGGCCCGACAGCGAATGTTTTTTGCATCCTCATAGCATCAGAGTGGCACCAAAAACAGATCACACAGACACCTTTATTGTGTAAGGTACCGTTTGAACTCCAGCTGTGTGAGATCAAGGTGATTCCATGCGGAGCTCCACAGAGCGGCGATTGCCAGTCCCCGCTTTCTATGGGCTTATCTACGCCGTCCACCAGCTAGATACGCCCCTTTGAACGCGTTTTGACTGCCCACTACGAATGCCGCTTCTGAGTTAGTATTAAATATGCATAAAATTGCGGCACATCATTTCTCCCAAAACTTCGAAGCCTGAGCATGATTGCCGGGACGGAGACTGCGACAAAAAATGAGAATGGAGCCATGCAATGCCATACTCCTAACAAACAAAAGAAGTGGCACGGAAATCAGTACCATAAACTCGTTGGTCCCACGATGCAGCAGTTTTTTTCCGCGATCCTCATTCGGCCCATGGAAGCACAGGTAGACATTAGGTTTTTCGCTGAGAACAATTTTTTAAAGTACCGTTGTAAATTAAACTTTCGCCACCCTGAATCTTAGATTACCGGAGATACGTGTGAGCTACCAGCCGCCAGGTGGTAGAGGTCTACCCCTTATATGCCCCACCTGGGGCCCCTTGCAGTGCTAAGAAATCCCGTACGCTCTTGGAGTTTTAATGCAAACGCACTGGGGGCCCAGTGAGGAAAAAACCTGTCGTACCTGAAACACGGCCAATAAGTCCTTTTTGGGCGCAATCTCCTGACGTCACATTCTGCGTGTACAAGCTTGGCATTCGAGAGCTTGATATCGGTTCGCAAGAGGGAAACTGTGGAATGGGGCGCGAATGTCTAAAGTTCGTGGTTACTGTGCACGCCTAAAAGCGCATTTTATTCCCGGCAAAACGAGTAGGAGTGCTCAATGAGTCAATAATACTTTTGACATCACTACAGCCTTGAGAGCTTAGCTGTTCACTTGGTCATTATTTTATTTTGTCAACATCAGAAATACAGCATTCACGACCAGAAAACGAGCCCTCGGACTATGGTGTAAGCACCCACTTTGTATCACTCCCATTGAACACAGCACTGACAGATGCGTGAAACATCGAAGTCGAAGATAACAAGCACACTCGAATGATCGCGGACTGTTCGCCGGAGATAGCAGGACGCAACTACTAGGGGTAGACGGCACCCGTTCGAAGACGGTAAGGTCATCAACCGTTAATGAGATGTTTAGTCAGCCCAACCAAAGCTTGGCGCGCGGCTAGCTATGCAGAGAGCCGACCAGCGACGCTATAGCGATGCAAATCAACGAGGCTAATGACAGGAAGCTCACTTGTGTACTGAGATTGCCGCGTAAATGTTGCGAAACGGGATTTGAATTAGAAAATGCCAAGATTGACCAAAACGCTTGCTGAAAACCTAGGAAAAAGCACCTGGAGACTAGCGTCTGCAGCTACTCGTACAGGTGTCGGAGCAAGCACCGCTAACAGTGTTCGTTCCAATAGAAACCGTCGAGTGTTTTTCATAGCTGCAAATAGGACAATCGGAATAAATCAACGCCGATGGCGTTCGGAAAATCTGGGCTCGTATGACTTCAAGAAGGATCGAAATAATTAGATTTTTCAATACTTAAGGTGCATCTCCCGTTGCAACGAATATAGAGACCTACGGTTGACGTAAAGATAAGGCTAGGTCGCGCATCATCTCTCATAAAATCAGCCAGTTACACGAACACGTGCTTACTTGTTGAAGGGAAATCTGACCCAAAACTTATTTGGTCTTAACTGAAACTAACGCTACAAGACAACAGGCGACACCGGATGACTCAGGGCTGTCTTTATTTCGTGTCGTCCCAGTTCTTTCAACACTGTTTTGATATATCAACAGTGTTGATCATTTTACTTTACTTAGTAAATGGGTTTATAGTTGAACGTTTTATTGTTGGATACTTTATAACATGAATACATGCCGTTTCCGACTATTTGTCACCGATCACTCGCCTCATCGTAACAGACACTTGTCCACAGTAGCTCGACCCGTTTCGATGACGCCCTCTGGGCCATGACTATACACGAAAAGACTTAAACAGAAAGAACGAATTAGTAAATTCAGGGGTCAACTTCCCCGTAAATAGAATTCCTAAAGCCACCTAGCTCTGTCAGTAACCACACATCGTAAGCTTTGTTTTGGCATTCAAATCGGTTAAACGTCTTGCCTTATCGTACAGTGCTTGGTGCAACACCTCCCCGATGAAACTGAATACAAAAAAGTCTAAAACTACCTGGGCCGCCCTGCCTACTAATAAACTAACAACCCAAAGTTGCCTGAAGTAGTACGTTAATGGCACACGAACATCGCGAGTGGCCTATCTCATCTCCCTGGGAGTGATTAGATTACTAACAAGGTTAACAAGGCGCTACCAACAAGGCTAGTAGCTTTATTAGTAGTGCAATAATCATCTCGGTTGGCAGTTCCCCAAGGTTCCATTTGCGGGTGCATATGAAAAAATAGCGAATCTTCCACTGGTAATTCGTGACGCAAGGGGTTGGTTTTGGAGCACAGCTTTGGGAAGTAACAGCAAAGAGAGCGAGAGTCTGAAACTGACACAGAATAATCTTTACGAAAGTTCTGGAAAAATATAAGCACTGGGCCGAATTACAGCTTTACGCGAAGCTCGATTAAGTATACCGTGCTCACTGGCGACGTATATCTCCAAGAATAGAGGAAAATACAAATCAATACATATTTGCACCACTGTACATTACACCGTTCCCTAAACGCTAAACAACGAGGAAATGGCTTGGTAAATAGTTCTTAAAGGAGCCATGAAGAGAAAATACCACTTGGTTTAATTTGAAAAAACTACGCTTCAGTATCTCACTCAGCTCCATTACAGCCGCAAACGATGTTTTTTTAACGAAAACAAAGCAAGAAGTATTTAAAAATTTTCAAATTTTATGCCACAGTAACGTGTGAAGAGCAAGAATGACGTCATACGGGCCATCAATAAAACATAATTTTCAGTGCATTAACTGCACGTTAGCATTCAAGTGATTCGGTCAAATGGAACTAGATGCCCCATTACAGACGTCCAGTCATGTGTCGTCGCGAGAGGTTAGTTAGGTGGCCGCCAATCGCACAAACAAGGTTCCGTGACGTCATAGAAAAGTTGCGGGAAATTGGCTGGGGGCTCGCGACTACTTCACATGTTTTCTTTCATATATCCGTTATTTGTTCGAAGATTGCGGTGATATTGGTTTCATTGTTATCGAGACTAAGCAGTCTTTCTAATAAACCCAGCTTGTATTTTGTCTTCATGGCTCCTTTAAAGCCAGGTTGCAACGTTTTTTGTTTACCTAACTAAGGAGATGGCAAGAATCTTTGTGGGGTGCAATGTCGCATTTTGTTGTATCCTCTTCTCCCGCTAGTTCTTCAATCTAAACGCTGTGCGTCCTGCCCCTACCAAAGGCGTTCACGTGATCGGCAGCCGCCTCCACACACACGTGGCTGTAGCGTCACCTTGAAACTTTCGCATTCCAAATGTTCGTGCCCCCTTGTCCCTGGAAGCAGGGGAAAAGACTCGTCGTTGTGCTTTTCCTCGTGTTCGGTTCCCGAAGAACGTCCGTTTTGACATTGAACGACACGTGCCGTGGCTAAATCGTGTTCTATCTCTACTCGACAAGTTTTTTCCCATTTGGTGACTTCAGTTCCAGGGTTTCAGTTCGCTTGCAGTTTCGGCGTTTTTTGGCAATACTTTGGTGTATTGGACTCACTGGTACTTTCAGTAGTACATCGTAACACTTCCCGATACGGCGTTAGCAGAATTGGGGCGATCGAACGTGGTTCTGTTACACCCAGTTTCGGGCTCCCTTCCAATAGCCCTAGTTTTGTATGCGGGTGCCGGACGGAGGTAAGAGCAGAGGCGTGTTCAATTTCCTCCTAAAGTTTTCCTGGTAAGTGACAACCGGGCAGGCGTTTACTAACAAGGATGAATATGTTCCGTCAGGAGGTTCTCTGCGGGAAAACCTACATTTTCGCTTTCGTGTGATAGACTGGCAGCTTAACTATAAGTAATTCACACTTCCCACTAACTTGTTTCTGCCCTCCGCATATCCTTCGGTATGGTTGGTGGAAAAGATTGCTTCCGTGTCGGTCAATGTTTTTCTCGCTGCTCCTTTCGCCCAACAATATGTCAACGCTTTGGGTGTTGAGTATTTCTGCGCGACAAATAGAAAATATTTACTTGATATTTACAGGATATGGCTCCCCTTATAATGATGATGATTGTTGGTCGTTTCTTTAAACAAAGCTCGGTACGTAAACTAGTACCCGCCTATTAAGTCATGAAGGTGTAGCTCGCATACAAAAAATTAAATACGAGATAAATGCGTACAAAATGAACCAAGCCATAACGAATTTGGACAAGGGATGTTACTACAGACCGCCTGATTTATAAAAATGTTCAAGAGCACCTAACCACTACTTATGATCAATTAAGAATGCGAAAGCTGTAGCGCCCGACCGAACGCCGCAGAGGGCTCTTTCGAGTGGCTATCGGTGACACCACAGCCAGCACAGGAACTGGTGAATCGGTCGACAGCTTCGGGTGCCTGCCAGCATCATCCCTGGTCAACCCCACTGCGTGGTTACGTTAGACATGTGAGGATGGGTATGTTGACGTCCATGCCAAATGGGAATGACGCAATGGTGGTGAACTTCAAAGAGCAGTTGTTCTCGCAGAGCTATTCGCGCGAAAGTATATGTCGTCAGTCATTATAAAGTCCTAACATGGTCTTACCTTAACGCCCAGCCTAATCACGTACGAAGCAGCGACAAACTCACTGTTCGGAGAGCGGAGGGTACCGGTAAAAGCAGAAGCTCCGAACGCCATCACTATAGATCCACCTGAAGTGACCTAGAGCCGTAAAGCTGAAGTCGAGTTGGATAGGCTGGCTGCCCTCGCTTCCCAAAGGTGCTGAGATCAATACCCATGGAAATTCTTGCCTTCCCCGCATTCCAAAGGGCCTGAGTACGATTCTCATACCATACTGTGCCTATACATCCGAGATTTATTTTCAGCTCACATATTTTACTTCTATTCTCCTTGCACTGTCGGCCATATTAGCAGCTGGTTCGCCCTACAAATGGCAGGCAGTGGCTTTTCTGCTCAACGACTCCATCATGCTTTCGCATAAAGACGGACTGTATGAACGCCTGCTTTCTTGATAAAAATCTTGGGTCGTATAACCTCTTACCCGACCATAGTTCCTAGTTCCTAGTATAGACTGTTGACGTGCTCAAGCTTCAACAACTCTAGGTCGGGTTTTGCCGAGGTGCCTTTGTATGCACTTATGCTACACTAGCTCGTTTCTGCCTTATTCGCTTTCTTTTCACTGTTGAAAGCATTGCTTGGAACTGCGCATGAATAAACGAGCTGATAGCACAAACGTTAACGCAGCGGTACAAAGCGAGCGCGCCCACGTACGCGGGCCATGTTCTACAAAAGAACTTTCAATTACTTGTTGTTCGCCTCAACTGTCTTCTCCGCTATTAAAAATGGAGTAATTTTGTTGCTACCTGAAATAAGTGTCAAAACAAAAGTATGTTTGCCTTTTTGCTGCTTACAGCCTTCGTAAGAACAGGCCACCACGGTCAAAACTCGAAGGAATCAGCTGCATCTACCACCATTTTGTTGCCTTTGTGCCTCTTGGAAGACCATCCTCTTTAAATATGAATGCAGATTCCCGGGAGGAACAAAGGATATCCCGGCTGAGAATTTTCGTTATTTCAAGTATTTTTGCCACGGTGCGTTTTTTTCTGCGGCGGTTCACCAAGCGTTTATCTGTTGTTTCCCGATCTGCTTGATGTTTCCTTACTGTTTTTTTTATAGGTCTGTTTCAGACATTCATTTTATACCATGTTTCTCGTTTCAACATTATTGCTCGAGACCATGTTTGACTTTACCTATGAATAAACCATGAGGTGAAACAAGCTAAGAGAGAAAAAAGGAGTGTTTATAATGCTTACAATGTATATGATCAGCTATTATTATGTTGACGTGGGTTCGGTGTAATCTCTGGGCAGCTGAAGAGGAAAAACAGATCTCCGGTCGGGGTTTGATTAATTAACTTTTCGGTGCAGACGCAACAACACTACAGGGACACTGCAACTGCTATGCGGCTTGCTTAAAGAGTGGTATCAATTGTTTTGCAACAGACACGTTGCGGAAAGATCTGGGACGTCTGTGTCGTGCAGTCCTATGTGGCAGCACAAGATATACATTTTTGGACAGGATATCTATCGAAACCCTGCGGTGTTGTTGCTTTTAAAACCCAACACCGTGATGGTGCACACCTCACAGGTTTTCGCCCAATAAGATAATGGGCCATTTTATCACAAATATTCCACCGTTACATACTAATAGAAACACAGAATTGCGGGAAATGCCCTGCCAGAGAAAAATTAAAATGAAGGTCGTAGCGGATTTGCATTTTAATAGGCAGGCTAAATGGGAAAAAAATGTAGGTTTGTTTCTGTACATGGAACCCTCAACGTCATGTCTGTCAGAGCAACGCCTTACCCACTGAGCCACTGCACCAGGCGGCACCACGAACGTAACCATGGGTAGAAATGCCGGAACGAAGGGCTGTGCTTATATAATTGAGCACGGAAGGCAATCGAAAACCTGCGTGTGGTGTTTCTGATAATTTTTGCACACCTGCAGTAAAGTTTGCGCAAGCTCTACATCAGCACTGTTCAGTTTTTTTGTTGTTGTTGTTACCGAAATGGTCAGTGAGTCACTGACTGCCCACTATGGCGCCTCTAGATTTTAACGTGCCAGTTTCGCAGGCGGAACTGTTGGCTTCAGAATAAATGTGTCGACCGAAGCGGCGTACTCAGCACCGAAAAGCTCCCGAACTCCGCTGATACGTAGCACCGGAAAGGGGCTTTTACCTCGTTCGCTGTGACTAACTGCGTTGCAGAATTCAGCTCCTCCGTGTCTTGTGTAAGTAAGGCAAACAGCAGCCTTTTCCCTGTGTGCTTCCAAAGCTGGTATACAAGGAACACTCAAGGCAAACATGGCTGCCGTAATCATGGCTCCAGCGTGGCAATCCAGCTGCTACAGGGAAGAAAGCAATCTCCTTCCTGTGGAGGAAAGTCGCGACGTCTCGGGGGGCTTGTCGGGATTAATCACGGAGAGACGTATTGCCGGGCCCTACCACCGCCTATTGCTTCGTAAGGAAGAAAGGCCTAACCATGGCGTTCTTACCAAAAATGGAGCGAGTGTTTCCAGACTTGTTTCATGCGTGGATTGCGGCAAAATGTTTAGTACTCTAAAAGAATATAGTACTGCAATTTCGCACTGTATCACAATAACAGGTGTTGTCTTTGTGTATAGCATTGCGGTCATGTTGCAGCATTTTTTTTAGTTAGTCATGTATTTCCGTCTTTACAAGTGATATTAATTTTTATTCTGTGTACGGTACGCATCACACGTATTCGGTTAACAGTCGTCAGGATTACGTGGGAATTTCAAACTAATCCACTTGGCGAGACTGGTTCTTGAAGTGCGCGCAGAGGGTTCGCAACCAGACTTACTGCTGTCGTCGATATGTCATGAACAGGGTGCGAACCTGAACCGGAACCATACCTAAAAGTGGAACCGAATATGAATTTTCGTCCGGAAGCGGAGCTCAACCGGAACCGTATTTTTCCCGCCGTTTTGCAACTGAACCCGAACCGGAACGAACCAGTTCCGGGGCTTGAAACTGTTTTGTAGTTTTCGATTATGGCACCCTACCTTGTGTCTCAAGATATTCGATGTGTTGTTAATTTGAATGCATGCCCGCCCCCTTATGAAGGCCCTCAGGGACACCACAAACAATAAATATATATCTTTCACTTATTCTACTTTCAATTGGCGGTTCTATAAAAACAGCAGTGAGACACAAACACTCCCAGTCCTCCACATCATCGGCCCTTTTTCTTGTGCAGTGCTGTTGTGTCTCTTCTGCTCTAAGACAGCATGAGAGTTGAAAAAAAACTTTTAGGGCCTTCTGATTTGCACTTTTACAGTAGATACGGCAGAATTTTTATGTCATCTTGAATTTTCTCAAATATAAAATTAAGGGGAGCTTAGAAAAAAGTAGACTAATGCGGATTATCGGGTAGACTGAGGGATAAGTGCGATGAGTGGATGAGCTAATGTGAATTAGTAGGATTGGTGTGTCGAGTAATTTGGATTAGAGAAATTAGCGGGTCTGTTAATGTGGATTACAGGGTCGTAGCAACCACGATGTATTGGCGTACTTCGTATTTGTAAATTTTGCGGCGGTCTCCCTCTCGACCAATCAGAAAATTAAGTTGAGCAGGAAATAGCCAAAAAGTTATGTTACTACCACTTTAATTATATAAAATGTGTTTCTTTATGTGCGTTTTGCGCTGTTACGTTGTTTTTAGCATAAGATTGACATCTCGAACTGAATTTTGATTGTGATTATAGTGTAATTTTCACTCATATCTTGTTTTTAATAAGGTACACGCTTGCAATTATAAAAGAACTTTCATATTTATTTATTTATTTATTTATTTATTTATTTATTTATTTATTTATTTATTTATTTATTTATTTATTTATTTATTTATTGTTATGTTTAACGCACCAACGCTACACAGGCGATGAGGCGCGCTTTATCCGGATTAATTTTGACCTCCTGAGGATTCTTACGAGCGCCGAAATCTCGTACACAGGGGCGTTTTTGCTTTTCCCCATCTCGAACTGCCTAATCCATATTTTATATTCATTCAAGCGTTTTCAAAACAAGTATATATATGAGGTAAGGCTGTAGGAAGCAACCAGACAGACAAAAAATAAGCAATTAACTGGTTTCATGAGAAGGACATCCGCTAGTATTCTTCAATACCTTCTCTTCCTTTGTGCTACAGTTCTGGAGCCTTCGACAGGTGCAAAATCTCAAACCCAGGACACAGCCACCTCCAACCCGAGTAAGCAGCGATAGCCCGTGCGCTTAACCAAATCGGCACCAAAGTCATCATAACAGACTTTAAGCAGGCGTGCCGCAACTTTGCCAGTGGTCTATTACATATTACAATTCGAATAATCAATTAGAGACCATCACCGACATCACTCATGATTGTATGGGCCCCAGCTCATAGCGGCATACCAGGAAACAAGATCGCCAACCTCGTGGCTCGAGATTAGTCCCGCCGATCCCGAGCGCATGCATTTTCTAGGCACATACTAAGAAATTACACAGCACTATAGGCTCCCGTAGAATGTATTCTCCGCATAAATCGCTACCGATGAACCAGGAAATATTATTCCGTGCACTGCAGGTAACACCTCCCCACTCCCCACAAGGCTACCCATCTCCGACCGGACACGATTCTCTCCACTTTTCAGTTTCTGTGGAGAGCCTGGGACCCTGAGACACCTAATGGGCGAATGGGCCGATGCAATAAATCTACCCTAGACACCCCCCCTCCCCCCCCTCCCCCCCCTCCACCCCTCCCCCCCCCCCCCCCAAGCTGCAACTTTCCATGGAGCCTTGGAAAGCATTGGTCAGTTCAGGCCTCGAAGATCAGCTGCGCCTGATCGAAAGGGCTGTCGATTCGGCCCGAGCTGAAGGCATCCTTGAATGAGGAGGCCTGTCTGATACTTTTCCACGATTTAATTAAAGTTCATTCTCACTTTCTCTCTCTCTCTCTCTGCCTACGGGCGACTATTCCCGCCGCTTGGGACTTCACTAAGCCTATGCCTTTCCTAGAAACCAATCGCTGCCACTTGTCACTGAAGCGTCATTAGCAAGCGGTTATCGCCGTGAATTCAGTCATTGAGTGAGCCTCTCCGTCTTTCTAGACGGTCTCTTAGCGCGTGGAAGGGGGGGAGAATGCATCCCTTTGAACGTTACCGGCCACGCCTACAGTGGTGGCTGACGCCGATGCGGGACAGTTTTGAATTTCTAGTAATGATCTTGTTTTAAAGCTAAAACGCCATTGAAACTGTTGTGCATGAAAAGCGTAGCAGACCAAGCAATTTTTTCGCAATGCAAATTTTTTTGCCTCGTGCGAAAATACGTGCCTGTGCGTGTGTGCTTGCGTAGAGACTTGATGGCCCCAAAAAAAGGCTGCCCACTTGCCAGAAAACTACTGGTCTGCTTCCCTGCCGGCCAGCCAGAAAATTCCGGCGAAGATGTGGGGTTTGGAGGCGAGGGACAGCCCGTCACGAGCCGGCCAGGGGTGAGTGGGTGGGGGGGGGGTCCAAAGCCACTCAACGGTGACACTGGAGGGTATCAAGAAACGATGGGGGACGGATGGGTCGACGGGGCAATGGCGTCCTGCAGAGAGGCTGCCCATTGCCAGAAGATTCATGTGAGGATGCAACAAAAGGGCAGACAGGGGCGGGCGTCAGAGGCACCGGGGTTCTGACGAGTGGTCAGTAGGATTCATGCTTGACTTTTAGAAGGCTGAGGCGAGGATGCATTATTTGGAGACGAGGTACGGCCCGTCACTGGTCGGCGAGGGGGGTGGAGCGCAAGGAGACATGGCGGCAGCTACGTAGAGCCATGTTGTAAAGCGCAGCTTTTAATCGCCTGCTTATTTGGTTTCGCGTACTCCCTCAGCGGCGCCCTCATTGTAAAAGAGAGAAAGAAGAGGACGCCAAAAATATAGGAGCAGGAAAGCGGAGAGAGAGAGAATTGCTTTATTAGAAGAGAAACGAAAGTTGACTCAGCCGATAACTGCCTCTCGGGTTGAGGGCACCTCAATCAAGACTGAGTCTAGGAGGGGGATAGAAAGGAAAGAGGGTGGACATAAAAAGGTAGAAAAGGAGAATAAGACAACGGTTCACAAGCCGCGCAGCATGGACAGTACTGACGGCATCATAGCCGGTCCGAGAGTCCCGTGTCTTTTAAAAAGTCCAGCAGGGCTCGGAACGCTTTATCGCGATTTGATTTATAACAATCCGGGAACAACAGGTTTGATGAGGTGCATGAAGGCAGTCCCAGTCTCGCATACGACGCTCTCAGCGCTGATCGAGCCTGCGAATGTTGTGGACACTCGCACAGTGCATGCACGAGTGTCTCTATTGCAGGACAGTGTGGGCAGGCGGGTGAACTGGAGATGCCAAGCCTGTGACTTCTTTCCGCGCAGCGGTGACAGCCGATTCGCAGACGAAGAAGGAGAGAACGGTCAGCTCGGGTCAGTCCCCTCGAAGAAAGCGCGTGCGGTGGCTTGCCGGATGCAACTCGAGGGTCAGGATGCATGGCTTGGAGGTCCCCTCGGATAAGGTACCGCGCGACGTCCAGGGGCCTGATTGCCTCACTCATCGAAGTGGATGGATGATGCGCTTCTTTTTCCAGACGATCAGCCTCCTCATTTCCCTTGATGCCTACGTGAGCAGGTAGCCATTGCAGATGAATGCTCACCTACCAAATGATGCGGAACTTGGACAGCCCGGAGCAAGAACGCCTTCTAAGCGCCTTTAATATCGTCTGGCACTCGGGGGTACTGCCAATTCTCTGGCTTCTTGCCCTTGTTGTCCCACTCCTGAAGCGTGAAAAACCACCAACCGCAGCCAGCTCGTATAGACCTGTGTCCTTAACTTCGGCTGCGGGTAAGCTCTTTGAGATGATCATTCTATCTCGCCTACAGTGGATCGTCCGAGCCCTTGGAGCTATTGCCGAACAGCAGACCGGATTTCGTCAACTCCACTGCACTGCCGACAGCATCGCTGATGTTGTATCCGCACTGGAAGAGGCCCAACATATGGACGAAGTGGCATTTCTTGTTTTGGTGGATATTGAGTCTGCCTTTGACCGCCTGCCACACTCAACCATTGAGGCTGCGCTGGACCGCATTCATGTCATTGGAAGATTGCGGAACTACATACAGGCTTTCTTGTCTGGTCGCCAGCTCAAAGTTCGTGTGGGCAACGTCCTCAGCAGTCCAAGAGGTGTGAGTGCCGGAGTGCCCCAAGGTGCAGTGCTTAGTCCGCTGCTGTTCAACCTCGCGCTGTCGGGCCTACCTGACAGCATTCCAACAGACCTAGAACACAGCGTATGCATTTCCGTTTGCGCTGACGATGTTGCACTGTGGACCCGGGGACCGAAGCGTCAGAGCAGCCAAATCAGGAAATCTCTGCAAAGAGCGCTGGTTGCGATTTCGGGGTATATCACGGCAATCGGACTGCGGCTTTCTAATACCAAGTCAGAAGCTATGATATTCCACCCCAACCCCAGAGCACGGTATCGAATTCCCCCATTGGAAGTACACGGCTCACAGCTCCGGTGGAAGACCCAGGTCAGATATCTGGGACTTACTATTGACCATCGTCTGACCTGGGGCCCGGCAATCAAATAGCTGCTCGGCCAGTCCAGTCGTGTCCTGAAAGCAGGAAAGCGGAGGATGACATCATGGTGAAAGTGTGAGGGGAGGACGGAATGCCGAAACTGCGCGAGACATGCTCCCTGGCGGCCACGCGCTACGAGATAACGGCAGACTATAGCCCGCGCCGTCATGCGTTCGCTGATGACGTGATCACTTCCAGAGACGTGCAGCTATGCACCGTCGCCGAGGAGACTGCAGTTCGCGCTGCACTCAAATTTCGCATTAGCGAGTATCATAATCGTCACCGAATTTCTTTTTTGTTTCGTCAAGAAAACATCTGCAGGGTACGAAACTGCAGGTTTGTGAGCCAAGTATAAAATTAACTTAAATTATAAAAATGAACTAACCTAAATCATTAAAAATAAACTTACGGCCATATAGTAATACCTTCTCATACACACACAATCGCAGCCTTAATTGTCCCTTTGAAGCTTTTATTCGGCTTCAGTTACTGTTGTAAGCGTTGACATCCCATAGAAAACATTTTGCAGTGGATTGTACGGTGAAAGTAACATTGCAACGCTTCCCATAAACGCTTTCACTCCTTCCTTCCCGTCTGGAAGCACTGCGAAAGCTATAGCTAATGCCAGCCCGGAGCGGGGCTTCGAGATTGGTTCGTCGGAGCGAATATGCCTTCGTTTCTGATTCTAATTCCTGACTTTCTTCTTAAATGCGTTCTTTGCTGCAACTTAGGAAAAGCCGGCAAACAGCCGCTACACCACTGTAATGACGTAATTCCAGCGGTCGAAGAACGCCAGACCCGGAAGAAGAGAAAAAATAGTTGGAGCACCTTTGTAAGTTATCTGATGGGCATACAGCAGTAATTTTTGGCTGAGGTGCTTGGCGACCCCCTAACATAAGTACTGGATGTGTTGGTTGGCTACGTTCAAAGCATTTAAGATTTTTAAAAAAAGTGAAAAAGTGTTGCATGGTCTCTTTATGTTGGCCAAGCCAAAAGATTTCCACAAAGAAACGTACATTATGACTTTGTTTTTATACAGATGGAGCAAAGAAGCGAAAACCCAGCACAAAAAAATAGCAGAAAAAAAAAACACTCGAGCTATTTTTTCCGAACCCATTTGAACCCGTTTGAACCGGTTTGAAAAGGGTCGAACCGGAACGGAATGGTGCTCCGGAACCAAACCCCGAACCGAACCCGAAAGGCTTGGACTCAAACCTGAACCGAACCCGAAAAAATACCATTTCGACACTCTGGTGATGAACTACAGATATTCAAGTAGAACGTAGCGAACTATAACGGGACCTTCACGTTCCTTCCATTCTGGAGTGGCGTTTATGTTCACCACATAGCCATGAGCACGTACGGAACCACACTAATAAAAAAACGTGGCCTTAGCCGACAAGTACGAAGGGAATACGCATCCACAAAAACGTCCTCCGGCCATTACAAGCACATTTATTTTGTGACGCTCTCTCAGGGCTCCTGAACAGAAAATGGTGCCGGAGAATGTGTGGTGGGTTGCTTCGAAGCAATTGGGCAAACAAAACTCGTAATGTATCATCGGCGTCCACTGTGTAAACACCTTGGGGTGTGATTAGAAACAAGTATGTTCCTTGCGGAGCACCAGCAACGAATCAGGCGACAAAAACGTGCAGTGAACCATCCCTTTACTTTGTACCAAGCCGGGAATGCATCCCATGTTATGATAAAAGAAGCTACAACACATTAAGGGAGAAATGTTTTCATAGCAACTTACAAAGTACCCATTTCCAGAGAACGAAGTTTTTGGAACAAAGTTTTGTGAATTAAGCCTTTTAACTCTTTCGTTACCGCGAGAAATGGGTGTTTTTCATAGGCTCCAGAAATAATTTATTTGCCTGTATAAATATTACTACAGCAAGCTTTGTAGCATATCAAACTGTACATAATGAAATACTCTTTCAAGGAAATATGAGTTGTAAACGAAAAAAGAATTCCATTGTACATATAAAAATATTTTAACATAGGTGGCAGGTTGTTTGCTCGGAGATATGTACTCAGTGACATGCGGTGGTGATGACAGTTTCAAATAAGAGCCCCACAGTAATACCTCCTGAGCGGTCGCCATGACATACCATTTGTTGGCTTAAGATTAAAAATTTCATTGGGATTTTTTAGCAACGAAGTGTAAAAAGAAAACCCGGCTTCTTCTTTGCGTATTGTTTAAAGCGTTTATTTGCCATAACATCGAGCGATCTCGTCCGCTTCTGGAGTTAAACTAGGGTTCTTGGAGAAATGGGGGTGCTGCGCACGTGAAGGGAGCACGTAAGAAAGAAAGCTTGGGAGACCGTCCTCTGCTCCCGTGGACCGAACATCGCGGATAATCCAAACGAAGGCTCTGTTGGAGTGCGTGGGTTTCTCCGAATAGGTCTCCCATTTAACGAATGGCTACCCGTGAACGAAAGCCAATTTCGTCTGGCTAAGGCTTTGCACACTCCATGACATTGTGTCGGAAGCAATGGGCCCAACTTAAGAAAAGCTTCCCCTGGTGCGTTCGGATTTATATTATATTAGCGTTTCACATGCATGTGCGTAGCGCTAAAATTACCGACGCCAGGAAATTGTCACGATGTTACGCCGTCCTTTAAACCTGGAAAGCTCCAGGCTTTCCAGGTTTAATGAGCTTCCTTGTGGAAACAATAAAGCTACACGTCCTTGTGGCAGCCTTCTGACAGGTCTGCAGAAGCAAATTTTGGGAATTTCTTCTATGTCTAGTCTGTACAACCGGTGCCTAAACGAGCCAGGAGTCGATGATCACTAAAAATTGCGGAAAATCCGACTGTGGACGACTGAGATTAAATAAAATACTTTACCGCCCACTGTGCAAATTGTGGCTTTGAAGTTATAAAGGGCGCTCATGTGTTGTGGAGCAGCAACATCTTCCAGCCCGTAAACTAGGGCAGCCTTCTATTTGTGTAGAGCAGAAAAGGGTGACAGGCTCGCTTGCCCGTCTGCATACGACACACTCGGCGGCAACGCTGGAACAAACTAAATTGTGAACTGTCGGCTCTTCGTACTTCGTTCGCATTTGTGGCGAATGGTTTAGCTGCTGATTTACTACTGCGGAACAACGTTGTAGTAAAAAAATTCAGAGCCCTTCCACCTGGTGAAGAGGGATGGCCAGCAAAGCTGCGGTGCCGAGCCTCAACGTAAGGTTTGACTGGGTCGTAGTCCAAGGGGTGCACGAAGTAAAATACGCTTGTTTGTAATTTGCGATTGAGCATTGTTCCTGGTTATTAACTGAAAGTCCAGTCCTGTCCAGTCACTGCTCCTCGCGCATGCTCAGCACGGCTCACGAGCCACGTGAAACGGCTATCAAGCGGCTCCGACGCAGCGTCAGACTTGGCTACTGCGCAATTGAGGCGCACACCTGGGCACGCGCCGGCACCAGAACTATGGGCGCCAGTGCGTCTGGCGCGGCTATGACGCAACACAATCCACTGCAATCAAATCCAATCCTAATACAATCTAATCAAATCTAATACAATCCAAGCCAACCCAATCCAATCGAACTCAATCCAATGCCCTTCGCGCTTGCGCAGAACGGCCCTTCACGGCACACGCGAAACTGCTCTACCTTGGCCAGTGTAGCTTACGCTACAAAACACACAGGAATCGTGGGTAGAAATTTATTATAGCGCGGGTATGGTAATCACGGCGCATGCTCTATGAAGGTCCCAGGACCTTTTTTTAATTTTGTATGAGTTTTTGCCTGCCCCGGGGGTGTGCCGCGCAGTTTTACGATTCCGGGTATTTGAGTGGGCTCCGCAACGTGGCGCTACGCTCGCTAGCGATTCCTGTCTACATCGCTCTGGGACCGGAGACGATCTGCTGGATCCTAGCCATTTACAGCTTTGCTGTAAAAAAGCGCTGACGATTACTATACTGCCTAAAGCGAAATTTGTGCGCAGAGCGAACGGCAGTCTTCTCAGTCACGGCGCATATCTGCTGCGTCTCGGGGAGTGATTGCGCGATCAGGAACGCATGGAAGCGGGCGCTACTCTACCGTTATCTCGCAGCGCTTCCTTGCCGTTGTGGAGGGGAAGGAGGATATACTTTTATTGAGAATTCTGAGCTACCCATGCAGAGCATTTTGTTGCGAATCGTGTTGGAACCTCCCGCGCAAATGTCACGTGGTTCAAATGAGGCAGAAACGGAAGAGGAGGGTCTGACGAAAGCGTGAGGGGAAGCACTCCCCGTCGGCGACGCATGGCGAAAGTGTGTGGGAAGGCACTGAGAGAGACGACGCAATGTCAGTGCGTGCCTCCCTCGCCATCACAGTTTCGCCAGACGCTCCTCTCCATTTTCTTTCTGTCTTCGGTGCCTCGTTCGCTCACTGGGTTACAGGGATATTGACGCCGCCGCCGCCACCGCCAAACTGGTGCGCACTAAAATGTGGCAACAGGTACTCCCTGATGCGGAATTTCTGCGCACGTTGAACTGCAGTCTTCTTGGTTACGGCGCATACCTGCTGCGTCTCATGAAGTGATCACCGCATCATCGGACGCATGAAGGCGCGCCATAAACGCTGGCGTTGTCTCAGAGCACGTCGCCGCTGGTGACCTTGTCTCGTGCCTTTCACCGTGCTTTCATCCTCCGCTTTCCTGCTCACTCTACCTTCAGTTCCCTTTCCGTTCGCTCAGTTATCTTGTAGCGCGTCGCCACCGGAGAGAATGTCTCGCGCCATCTCAGCAAACCGTCCTTCCCCTCTCACCTTCACCGTACCTTCCTCCTCCACTTTTCTGCTCATTCAAGCGTGCTTTCCTTCGGCGTCCCCTTCGTTTGCTCTGTTGCAACGAGGGACGACGGTGCCATCAAACCACACGAGCGGGCGCTTAAGTGCTGCGCACTAAAAAAAATATTCTCACTCCCAACGACTTGCCAGCGCCATCTGGTTGTGTGTTGCTCCATGGCGGCCGTTCGCGGCGCTATTCGTATAGGTTGTTTGTTGTGGCTTTTTAGTTGGGATTCCCTTCTAGCCTTTTCTGTTACAACCACTCTGTCTGATAATTTTGTCTCGATAACACTGCTCTGATTCGCTGCGCGGCGAAGAACAGAATATATGACCACCGGAGTTTCGTCACCGTCCCGACGGCATTTTTATCAACTTGTGCGAGGCGCCAATTGCGGTGTTGTTCCTAAGCAGTTTTTTTTTTAAATAGTGTTTCTTGGGCCACCTAAACGCACAAATTTGGTCTGTCTGTCTGCCTGTCTTTTTAGGACTCGATTCAGCCACCCGGCCAAAGTGAAAGTGAATCTGCGCAGTAGTCTTATATACCCACAGCACAACCAAAATACCTAAGTCATACGTTGAACAAGAACAAGAACAAGACATGACGAATTGTTGAACAAGAACAAGACATGACGCAAATGTGAAGGAGAAAATCAATTCATAAGGGATATTAATAAGGGAAAAAAATCATGAATGCTTGCTTTTGCGATATCAAATGACATAACTACATCAACTGCAGAAAATCGTATACTGCTGCTGCCCGCGCCACTAAAGCTCCTGACGGAATTTTACGAAATAAAACGGCAACAGTAACGAAAGGCTCCACTAGGGAGGTTCCCCATTTCGCTTGGAACGCAGGTGGAGCCGGGCAACAGGGTTTTATAAGCATTGTAGTAGGGTGACTCAAATCACGCGCGTCTTCGCCGTACGGCAGCGCTAGCATCGGGGCACCCGGCCTAGAGCAGTGGAACGCGGTTAATTCAAATTGACTTCTGCAAACCTCTAGCGTGTTATCTTGGGAGGAACGAGACGAGAGAGGAACGGCGCGAGAGGTGAGCGCAAAAGAGAAGGGAGGCGTTTACTTACATGGCAGGGGCGCCAGTCGACTATCGTCTTTCGTGGGAATTCGCTACGAAAAAGCAGATACGCGGCATTTTTTTTCTGGTCATTTTCGTTATGCGCACTCATTTTTTTTTTCTCTGTGTTCCCGCCTTGTGTACCGAAGAGTGAACAGCCAGAGTCCGTTGTGCGTGCTCTGGCTTCGGAAAGGACAATAAAGGCGAAGAACATGAATTCATGAAACTCAGAGGAGCACCCAACATTAATAGATGACAAAACCAGCGCCCAAATCATGGAAATCGCAACCTGTGCCTTAGTTTAATGCAGCGCAATATTAAAAGTTCTAAACCGTGTCTTTGCGGCTTCTTGCTGCGGCTTGGCGCTGGGACGTCGCATTTCATTACAGGTCACGAAACACAGAAGGCAATACACGAAGCGTCTGCGTGAACGAGGATTTGCTCAAGATTAATAGTTACTAGCAAGCTTTCATACCACTTGTCCCTCGAGCGAACCGTCACCCACGGAAGCTGTGTAAGTCCCGCCGCGGTGGCTCAGTGGCTCAGGCGTTCTGCTGCTGAACCCACGTGCGCCGGTTCGATTTCCGGCCATGCCGACCGCTTTTCTGATGGAGGCCAAAAGCAAAAAACAGCAGTGTGTTCGAGATTTAGGCGCAAGTTAAAGATCCCTATGTTTGTCAAAATTAATTCTGAGCCCCCCAATCGGCGCGATTCATCGCAGGTGTAGCGTCGGTACGGTAAACCACATAATAATATAAAAAAACTCGGTAAAGCATGTCGATCGCCTGCGCTTGAGGTTACAAGGGACACAATTTTTAAGAAGTGAGACGGACAAAGTGGACAGCATGAGGGCACACTAACAAGCGATGTATTAAAAGTGCCACATTTGCTTAGGCATCAAAACACGTATAAAGGGTTACAAGACACAATTCGAAAGGGGGAAAGTGAAACAAAAAACTTTTTTAAACACATTGGTGCTAAACGTCGTTATCTGGTGAATGATATTTTATCAAATCAAATCAAATTATTTTACTTAGAGTATCGAGATGACACTGAAGGGAGCGCAGACGAAAACCAACGAAGGCCAGGCAAGGACTGCGCGCCTTTAACAATAGAATACAGATGATATATTCGGACATATACCAGCATGTGCTAAAAAATCGATTGTACAGGTAAAAATTGCTTACAATCTTCAAGCTTACAGTCTTTATTTACAGATATAACCTGGAGCGTCACATGCTCCTTTAAAAGTGTGTCCCTTGTAAACTACAGCGCGGTCGATCAACATGCACAACCAGCTAGCCCAATTTCTTACCTTACTGTGTAAACTAATTTACGCAACACGGGTCTTCACTGTCCCTTGGTGTTTGAGCAGAACATATGATGTCGCATTGATAACATTGCCAGTGTTCATATTCGTGCAGGCAATGTTTTCGCGCGGGTAAATACGCCACCAGAAGTGCATTCGTTGACATTAATAGGTCGTACACGGCTGCGCAGTTAAAAATGTGGTATTTCGGGCATGCCACGGCCCTAGTCTTCATTATTGCTTACACTAGCTTAGGTACGTACGTTTATTCATTTATTTATAATTTACTGATGTTACCTTTCAGGTTCCCTAGGAACCTTGAGTAAAGGGGAGAGAAAAGCGAAAAGCAAGAACACAAATTGAACAGAAGCAACATAGTATAAAACAAGACAATGTGGTAATACAGTGTAACTAACAGAAGAGGTAAAATGGAAGAAGCGTACTGTAGATACAATATTGGTGTCTAGTACGAAGGTGTGGAAATGCGACAGGTTCACAAGCAAATGGTTGCGAAAAGGACATACACTACGCACAAAGTAGTGCGTATGGAATTAAAAACACCAAAAAGGCGTCAAAACATATGGGTACAAACACAAATCTACATTATTATGAAGAATAATGCTGGTACACTTGGTTGCGGAATATCGTATGTTCAGTGATTGAAACAATTGTGTCGGGAAGATCAATCCATAATGTTTCCGCTTTGGGCAGTGTCCTTAAGGTAAACGCTTGGGTGTGGCCGTAAATGCGTTTGAAACACCGCGGGTTGTTTAACTTGTGGGAAATGCGCATGGGAGCTTTGAGAAGAAGGGGTGAAAAATAAGAGCAGTTTACATACTTGTGCAGTAAACAAACAAAAGCAACGGAACAACGTATTTCTAAGGGTTCGAGAGTGTTATCAGTCTTTTATTTGAGTTTGGCTGAGATAACGGCTGTATTTTTGAGAGATGAAACTGGCAGCACGGTTTTGTATTGCTTCGATCACCGAATTTAAGTATTTTTAGTACGGTGAGCATACTAATGAAAAAAAAAAACTCAAGTTTAGTTACTACAATTAAGTGTTTACATTGTTTCTTACGTGATGAAGTAATTTTTCGGAATATTTACGCAAGCTATTGTCACTGATATCATGGCCAAGGGCACTTTATTTCGTCGTTTACCAGCGCGGAGTCAACAGAGAGAGACACTTTTATTGCTGCCCGGTGAAGGGCAGGAGAAGTGGAGGTCCCCGCCCATTCCCCCTCAGCCATCAGCCAGGACTTCTTGATCTCTGGCGACGGCTTCGCCCATCCGCACTATTGTAGCTGTATGTCAACTTCCGAGCTGAGCAAAACTGCCTCCCGCACGCGCAGCCGAAGTGCCATTCGGGGAGCCCTAGTGCACTCGGCGTAAGGCACTCATATCTGCACTTTTTACAGGGGTAGAAGGCTCGTTTCTGACGACACACCGCTAACACGCTGAGTTAACGCTTCCCAAAGGTCGTGCATCTTCGAATAAGTTTCTGAAAACAAAAGTGTGGTGCGCCCAGCACTTGGCGTAGTTGACTGATTACGTGCCAACTGCAAGGACAACAAACATTGTCTCTGGGAGAGATGTCCGACTTGCTTAACACGTCCACATCGCCTGCTGCCATCAAGCTTAACACATTCCTTTACTGTGGTTCAGCAGTATACTTTAAGTCAAACACACTATATTACAGGTTGCGTTGTTATCTTCAGCATCCAACGTCCAGCAAAGCCGGCGTTTAGCTTTTCTTTATGAACACTCTCCTTCCCTTCCATCTCTTGCCTCACTTAGGAAAAAGGTCATTTTCTTTTTCAAGCGTATGGGTGACGAATTAATATTGTGCAGAGGCTGTGGATGTCATGTTCGCACTTCGTGTTGATGGGCAAAGTCTGGACGGAGACGCAGAGAGAGAAGTTCAACTAAACATTTAGAAAGGTCGTAGTATAGTTTCCGAGCCGAATAGCATTACCATAACAAATATGGATGACCCAGAATTCAAGAGCACTTCCGTATCCCCGACATTAATAAATGGGGCAGAACTCGTTTGGGGCAAACGGGAAGAAGCCCTTCCGAAACTGCTGACGGAAATGCAGTCATTTATCTCCATCACATTTGTTTGCTTTGTGGCCTACCTCAAAGCTGCGACTCTACCGGACATGGGTCACCACAGAAATTATTTCTGGGTTCTCGGGATAGCCCGCGCTTTTCTTTTTTTTCCAGATTTTCTCTTTACAATTTTGCGAGCCTTCCTCGACTGTGTAGTTAGATTTAATCTTTGCTTACTTCTATTCTCTTACTTTTAGCATAGTTTTATTCCTTTCATGGCTAGAAAAAGCGGTAGGCAGATGCGCGTTCGCCAAGGTTATTAATGACGGAAGTATGTGAAGTGAAGTGGTGTCGAATTTTTATGCTCGAAGCCCCTTAGGGGCTGGGGCTGTTAGCGTCTCCTGCCGTCGTGGTCGTAATCGTCGTCTCATGTAGTCGCGGTAGCACAACACCGGGAAACTCGTTTACACCTCGCGGTAGAACGTAACGCGTATTAAAATTAACACCGGGACACTCGTTTACTCCTCCCGCTGGAGCGTTTCGTACTTCAAAGACAAGAGAAGAGACGTTTACAGCAAAGCTGCATGCCTCTACCCCCCAAAGGTTTCATTTCCGTGGGCAAAAACGCCAAAGCGTAAGGATACACTTATGCACTGCATGCTTCGTCCCTCCCTAGGTGTCACGTTGGGAGAAATGGCCCTGGATTTATAATAATATCGTGGGAGCGCCCACCAGCGTGTGGGTGAGCGACTTATGACGGTAGGCAGCGGCGAAACAAGCGAGAGTAGTTCGCACGGCTCTCATGCACAGACTGATACCATCGTCAGCTAAGCTGGTTCAAAAAATCACGACACAATTAATTTCCACTGGTTATCAGTGGTCTTGCAGTGAACAATGCGCACGTAAAATTGCTGTCACCCCACCGCAGTGAAGATAGCCTGCTGATTATAAGGGGAAGTGGTTGTGTCTTGCTCGCGTGAGCAGTCTTGCAGACGACGGATGCATTGAAGGAACACTTTGCGCTTGAGAACTGTGCGAACTATCCTCGCTTGTTTTGCCGCTGCCTACCGTAATAAAGCGCTGACCCATCCGCCGATTGACGCTCCCGCGATATTGCGAACAAATTCAGCAACTGTACGTGTTCTGAAACATTGTATTGAAGCTCTGAAAGTTGAATGCAAAACCCACGATCATGACCTGTTATCAACATTCTTTGACCTGAGTGGTTAAGATTCGATGCGCGCCTCACAAGTGATTCGATCCCCAGTACTGCCGGAATGGCAAAAAGAGTTTTTTTTTTCTTTTGCAATGGTCCTCGGCCGCGCATGCGCCGTAGTATCGGCGATAATCATGCATGCGCACGGCACATGCTAGGCATACACAGCACCTACACAAGTACATGCTTCTGTGTACACTGTGATCCTTCTGTGAATATTGAACATATGCTTTGCATAATACATAGGAAATGCAGTAATGACTTCGTGCTGTGCAATTTTTCTATTACTATTGGGCTATTATGTTTAAATTTGTGACCAGCACTGTTATTACGTACACTGTAAATCGGGTGGTTGAGGCCTGTGTCAGACCACCCCCGCGTTTAGTCTCAGCCTCCCTTGGTTTTGCCAAGAAATGAAAATCAAGAAAATCAAAAAGTCAAAAAGCACCTCCTCAAAGAAACTACAGGCAGCCTTCGCTAGCTGTAAGAAGTTTGCGAGTAGAAATAGAAGGGATTGCAAAGTTCGAAGCTCTTGTGTAGTAGTTGTGCTGCCAGGTGAATAAAAGAAAGGTTGGCATGTAGTTCTGGAAACAGAAAAGGGTGCTTTTGCATGCACAAGGCATTTGCTCGTCCAAAGTACCAAAATTATCTATAATTATAGGGTGCCTAACTGCGTCTACATGTTCTGGCGAAATCGCAGAAAAACACCAGAAAATACGCACTCGGAAGTTTCTTACAAACGTTTCTTACGAGCAAGAAGGGAACACGGAGGCAGTGGAACGCGGTAGGGCGACCCCCCGCGCCTGCTGGCTATTAACTCGACTCGCGATGGGCTCTCTAAGTGGAGCAGCAGGGAAGAATTTAAAAATGAAGTTCGCAGCGCCATTCTTAATGGAACATCTTGCTGATGGCGCCACAAATCTCACAAGAAAATAATCATACGCTTGCAGGCAGAACCACGTGCTGCGAACATTTCACTCCATCTTCTCCTTTTTTCGTCTTGGTTGAGGCAAAGGTTTACAACAGAATGCGTGAAATGTAAAAAGAAAACGACTCTAGACGACTGCTGGCGCCAGGGAAAGAAACGCGGGAAAAATAACGCGGCAAATTATGCCTGGCGGGTTTGGACTATTCACGACTCGGAAGTTCGTGGCGCAGTCTGGCCACATTGTGCAAAACAACAGACGGCCAGCGCGTGCAGTTTCGTACAAATGTATACCGGACGGGAATGAGCCACGTTTCAAAGAGCGTGCCGTGATGAACCGCGGAGAAGAGCTCCACATGTACTGGTAAGTGCCACTACATAAAGTGTCAGAATACCGCCACTGAGGCGCGCAAGTCCGCAACGGCGGCCATTTTGGTGTTTTTCAGTGTTGCGAGATTGTCGCTTCTACCGCCTCATCGCAAACTTCGACAGGGTTGTTTGTTAACAACACTACCGAAGACGCAGCAGCAAGACCGGCATGTTTGGGCACACTTCTGCAGCTGAAATGCATCTGCACCTGTTATCTTTGATTCGCAGTCGGAACGACATCAGTCGCGCGTGGCCGCAGCACAGCACGACAAGCTAAGCCTTCAAGAGTTGACCGAGTAAACGCATAAAGAACAAAATGGCGCCGCCCATGATGCGACAGCTTCGTGCTGCCGCATCATTTCTTCTGCATAGCCTGACGTCTCCACCGTCTATAGGCCACGTACAACTACTAAATGACAGCGCTTTTCAAATGACTACTCAATTAATAAGAACTTCCGAACTCGATGCGAATGTTTTTTTTTTTTTTTATAACGGCATCGCTGCCTCAATCTCTGCGCCACTGAGAACGGGCCCTCTGGTCTGATTTTAGGTGGTTCTGTTTTGTGTAAATAGTTTTAGTTTTTTATAAAGTGTGAAATTTTAATCAGACTGCGGTGCGGAGCAAAATAATCTTTAGAAGTTTATGGGGCCGCAAAGGTGGCGCGCCCAAGACCGCAGGCGTGTTAGAGCCAATTTACATTTTTTTTATTACGTAGCTGTCGTATTTCGTAATTAAAGGGGCAACATAGCGGGCGTTTAATGCATGCATCACCTTAAACAAATCATAGCAAAACAAGCCGCACACGTGCGGCTCGTGCTTCAAGGACAACTGCAACTAAATTTTAGGTTGCTTAAATGCACTATTTTCCGGTTGTATTGCCTTGAAAGTTGCTACCGGCAAAATTTGGAGGTTCAAATATGCGTCGCTGCAACGTAAACGAAGATCAAAAACGCTGTTTTCAAACCGAAACTTGAAAGAAAGGGCGGCCATTTCGGTCGCCCGGAAGTGACGTTACACTCAGGAATCGAGCTGGCGCAGCCGGCGGATTTTCCTACGGCTGCCTGTGAGAAGACGGCGCACATTCGATGCGTTTCGGGTCGTCCGTCTCTTCAAAAATTTAAAACATGCGCGAAAAGGGGTTGGGAAGTTCGTGCAACCATTATTGCTTCGCTGTGAGCTGCTGAGACGCGCCTGTAGTCGTCCGGTAAAACGAAAACACAGGCACCGCGAGGCGTCGTGGAGAAGCTGGGAGCTAGGAAATGGGTACACAAAAAGCAGTGTTGAGCGCTAGATGGGCGCCGGCACAGCCAGTATGCCTTCTGCCGATCGAATCACCCTGTGTTTGTGAGAGAAAAGAATAAAAATGTTACCGCGGGAGGAAAGCGTCGAAACATGCGGGCTAGCCTGTAAATATTCGGTTTCAGCGCGTTATATCAAGGTTAAAATCCAGAGTTTTATTATTTTTTCTTACACAGGCACTTTTATTCCTGTTAACAGGGTGCCCGCGCCAAATCTTTAGATAATGATGACATGCAGCGACGAAAGTACTGCACTTTCTTCGCCGGCGTAGATCAACAGTGACCTTTCCCGAAGCTGAATGCTACCAAATGTGCCCCCCTTCTTTATATATATTTTTTTCTATCTGGTGGGAGAAGTGTTGCCAGCAGCGATTGTTTGTTTTTTGACGAAGTTGTTTGAACTGAACGTGCTCCTTGTTCTGTACTTTTTGCCATCCCGACCGGCGCGATAACAGTGACAACAGCGTATCGCCTCGCGTCGGCCGTACTCGCGCCACTCGCGGTCCGAAGAGTCGACCGGCCACGATCGTGCAGTGGGCCGCACAGCTATCTGCCGTACCTCGGCCGTTGTTCGTATTGCGCACTCGTAGAGACGCCCTATCGCGAGCTTACAGTGCGCCACACAGCTTCCGCACCCATTCGTGCCCCGACCAGCCGCGACGACAGCGTGTCGTCTCGCTTCGGCCGTTCGTGGAGCCGCCCAGCCGCGATCTTGCAGAGCGCCACACAACCGCCGTACTCGTTCGCCCGCCGACGCACCGACCAGCTGCGCCCACACCGTATCGCCTCCCGTAGGCCGTACCCGCGACTGGCGTGTTCGTCGAGTCGACCGAGAGCCTGTTGCCACCGTCGCGAGCACGAAATCCGCCGTTGTGCTGCTTCTGTACTCGCTCGCCGACGGTGTATTGCCTCGCGTAGAGCGGTCCTGTCACTCTTGGAATTGGCTTTTTACGTCTCGGCAACCCAGAACTTCTTCAGCTTCTCGCATTATGGAAACGCGTGAAAGCAATTATTCACGCATGTGGCACGAATCACACTCCTCACTCGCGTGAAGCCGCACGTAAGGGGGCTACTGAGGAGAGGCGGCGGCTGCATAGGAGTCCTGACTGGCACGTAACTTCCGTAAGTTCGCCGCAGTGGCGACAAGTTGTGGCGACACTCCGCTAGGTGCTGCGTCGGCTGAAGTGGCGTGTTTTCGAACAGTTTTAATAAAACATCTGCGCGTTTGTGGAGTTTAAAATTACGTCACAAGAGACTTTTGTGGTTCATACCACACGTTGAAGCAGAATTTGGGTCAGGTAAATTTTCGTTGCAGTTGGCCTTTAAGGAAAATGGGTACAACGGAATGGAAACACTGCGCACTAGCCCAATAGTCAATTACCAGCCGCTGTGGCTCAGTGGTTGAGGCGTTGTGCTGGTGAGCACTAGGCCGGGAGTTCGATTACCGGCCATGGCGGCGGTATATCAGATGGATGTGAAAAGCAAAAACACCAGAGTGTATATATATTTCTGCGAACAGAAAGATCCCCAGGCGGTCAAAATTAATCCATAGCCCTCCCCTACGGCATGGCTTTTCCTTGTGCGACGTCAGTACACTTATCCTTCGGTGGGAGCTAACAGCGCTACAGGGCACTCTAGGTTTGATTTCGACTGTTTAAAGTAGACAGACTTTAGTGCGAAAAGTTTCCTTATTACTCCACTGAGACGTCCTTACGGCTGCCGACGTTTATTCGTATTTAAACTGTTGGCCGTGAAAACTTCCTTCATATCGCTAGCAACATCCGCCGGAGATGATGGCTTATTGCACTGTGTAATAACATTTTATCTCCTTCTTCGGTTTTATTTGTGTAATTGTGCTTCGAGACGCAGACCCGGATTATGCGGATGGTTGACGAGCATCAATGTCTGAGACCTTTGCTGAAATGTCGGTGCCTGAGTGATACGTGAACAATATACTCTTCATTGTGTTTTATCAAAGCGTCCCCCTTTATTGGTCGTAATCCAGCCTTAGACGGCTCGAGAGCACTCCATCTGAAGATCTTCTGATTTATTTTAACGTATGTCGGTTCGAACGAAACATCCATCGAGGCTATCGTTTTCAGACAGAACAAAATAACTTCAACTGGGAGGTGATCCTAAGTTTGTTTTTTGGCACTAAGCTAACTTTATGATATACTTGTTCAGACTGATAACAGTATTAGGTAATCTTTTCGCTGTATGAAAGGCTTTAGGCAGACGTTTTGGAGAAAAGTTCAGAGCTAGTGATTCACGAATCCCTTATACACGAAACCTTAAGACAAGCCCGAAAAATGAATTTAAAAGTGTTGTAAGCTGTCCAAGTCGGTACGGTGACATCTTGGCAACGACGTAAAAAGACGGGGACGAAATGGGAAAACAAAAAAAGCGCTGACTCAAGGCTGGTTTCTTTGTCGATTGCACAAAATGTATAAACACTGGCCTCTACTAAAAGAGAAAAATAAAACCCCACCCAGAGTTATCGCACTCATGTCCCCACCTCCCTTACATCCTTCACAAAAAAAAAACGCAGTTTTAAAGTGAAAAAAAGAGGCATGAGACATGCTAGACGGCACGTGTCACCGTATGGCCGATTTTAAACAGCGTATTTATTGCGAGTTCACACCGACGTTGAAATGTTCGGAAATGCGCAGTTGCTTTTTAAATACGGCATCATGTTTGTGCCTTAACTAGTTAGCAGTAGAGTTGTCGGTATACAGTGCTCTTCTTAGGAGTGGTGTGTTGTGTATAAATAAATCAGCTATTATTTTCAAGGGCACACAATGTAGAACTGTTTGTATATTCTGTGACCTCTAAGAAGTTTATGTTACAGTGACAAGTTTTGTGTCATTCAGTATTAGAAGCAGCAAGCAATAGCTATTCTAAAGCAAATGGTGTGACACTACTTTTTCATATCTGCTGGTCAAAATTAATCCGCAGCCATCCACAACGGGCCGCCTCATCGCCTCTGTAGCGTGGGCGGGTTGTACCTAAAAATGTATGTATGTATGTATGTATGTATGTATGTATGTATGTATGTATGTATGTATGTATGTATGTATGTATGTATGTATGTATGTATGTATGTATGTATGTATGTATGTATGTATGTATGTATGTATGTATGTATGTATGTATGTATGTACTATCGTGATAAATTTAAATAAAAACAACGGTGCACTTGGTTTTCAGTACATGTTGCACTCCCTGGCGACGGGCCGTGTATGGGCAGAAGGTGTAAGGGTCGGAAAGCCCTCTGGCAACCTATTCTTACTGCGGAGGTGCAGCCCTTCACTTAGAATGCAAATTATGTACCAAAAACCATGTGCACGGTTGGTCGTATTTCAATTTATTACGATAGTACATATGTATGTCCCTCGACTGAACCATCCTGCCAAAAGTTAGAGAAATTGTTGAAGGAGAACTTTGTATAGCCAAAAGCTCTCGGAATGACTAAATGTGGAAATATATTTCATATAAACATTGTTGAGCAAAAGTGAAACATGCGGCATATCTGAGGCAAAACGTCAATGCACAAGTGGTATTCGCAATGTTCTGTTAATTGAGAATAACTGTGTGGTGGATATTTGTGACAGCAAATAAAATACGCGTTGAAAACAACATTTTGACTCAAAAATACAAGCAGAGCTTGCGTGAGCATCGACCTCGTCACAGTCTTTTGTGAGCATCGACCTCGTCACTTTTGCATTCCAGGAGATTGCGCGAGCAGTGGGATGCGGAAAAATTGAATTGACATTAGCAAAGCACCTCCGCGTTTATCGTGGGAGGATCAAAAGGGAGTAGAAGAGCATTACTGTTTGGCGGGGAACGAAGAGAGGAATTTGCGTGGCATTTGTGGGGGGGGAGACCATCGTGTTTCGACATTTACAGCAAAGTGAGCGGACATGCGGCCGATTTTTTTCAATTTAAGATAGCATTCTAGTCCACCACAAGGAAGTGTGGTATACTCGGGCCCCTCTGCTAGGACTAAGTTGTGGAACAGACTACAGTATCTTCTTTAGTCCGTCTTACCCCTTAGTACTAGCAGAGCGGCTTCACTAAAGCATTTGCAACTAAATCCAGAGGAGTCGCTCCACATACGTTATAGCTCATGTCATAAAGTTAAAAAGCAGAAAAGTTGCAAAGCACACAAACATTTCAAAGTCTACTATTCCAAGATACGAGGATTATATCGTTTCCCACGGTTTAGGTACCAGAAGACTTGTATAAAATTGTGGGCTACCTTTCACTGATCGCGACGTAAGAACGGATTGCCTCCACAGGATTCCCCCTAAGCGACGTGGAGGGAGAGAGGGTGAAAGAAAAAGGTTTCATATCAGCGAGGGTTTGTATGGGTGGTTGATTCGCGGAAGGGGAACTTTGTGGGCCCGAGCCCTGACGACCACGGCGATCTCGGTCTGTGCGTCTGAGAGCGTGAGGGCGGACAGCCGGTAGTCCGGGGGTTGAGTTCAGGGAGAGGAGGCAGAGCGAGGAAGTGCCAGATGGCACGGGTGTGTCTCCGTAGTGCTCGAAGAGCGGGCATGCGGAGGTGGAAAACAGTGTCAGCGAAATGGGGTAGAGGAGGTCTCCAGTAGGGAGGGAGTGTGTTTCGATTTGTATCTTCATTCCGGATTTTAAAGGGGCTATGCGGACAAAATACAAGTTCGTTTTATTTGAAATATTTCGTATCTTATAGCGCCCCCAGCGCTTGTCCGAAGCAAATAATGCCGTATTCACTGAGAAAACTACTTTAAGGTAACATTTTGTTTCTCCCGCCAAATCGTGTGTTTTGGGCAGGTCAGCAATGAAGTCATAAGTGCGCGTATTCAAATGACTTCCAGTGCGTCATTTGGCTTTGCAGCATTGCTTGCCGTCAGCCCTCCCACATGGAGCAACCATACTTAACCATGGACCGTTTTCCGCCGTAACTTTGTTTTTGACCGTATTTGCACTTGGCTTGTTTTTGTCACTGTACAAAGTGATCGTTTCGTGAAACATGGGGTATCCTCGACAAATAGGGTTACGTAAGACAACGTCGCTTGCACCAATCGGCCAGTGTCGTGTAAGACAACTCCAAAGCGGCGGACTGCTGTGCAGCTGAAACAAACATAGTGCGCCCAGTGCAAGAGCAGTGCGCATCGGTACTTCTGTTTACCTGTATTTTCGTAACTTTCATTGTTTACCGCACCATTCTTACTGCTGTAAAATGAATATGCATAACATATGAGCGCTAATAGCTCGCTCGGCAAGCTGATAAGCCTTGCCCGATTTACGTTTGCGTTTTCCGGCCTCAGCCAATCGCACAGCTGGGCATATGACATCATAGGTTCTGTTGGGGTAAATGAGCTAGTGGGTCGCATGGCTATTCCATTTTTTTCCTAATTATATAGCTTATTTGAGCGAAATGTGTATTAGCAGTAGTGTCAGTATGATTCTAATGAGGCAACCTTTCGAATGAAACAAACTTGTGCCTTGTATCATGGCCCCTTTGAGGGGGATAACGAGGTGTGAGGTTATAGGAAAGGTGTTGCGTGACAGGCTGTGATGGACGGTAATGTCATGAAGGGGTAGTTGTGGCCCCAGGTTAGGACGGGGTTGGAGAGCAGAGGGGAGTCTTTGTGGAGGGGGTCCGCTGTATTAAGGCTCAGGCCGCCTGGTGTGCTCTCTCCGCGCTGCAAATACTCTTATGGCCTTGGTTCCGTTGGAGGGAAGGGGCCCCTGCACAGGAGGAGAATGGAAGCAGGGAATTTTGTGGGCGAGGGGAGAAATTATACTTTTACAGAAATTTGTCAGGGCTGTTCGTGAATCTGTTAATACGTTGATAGGAATGGGGTGAATAGTGTTGGCCAGGGCTATTGCTGCTCTCTACGCCTCGCGGGATGGGAAACGCGGCAGTACTGATGTGGAAGAGAGAGGGGGAGGGGAGGTTAGGGTGTGCTTCACTGCTACCATGACGTAGGTGTGACGGGGTTACAGTTCTGCGGCATCGAGGTATAGAGAAAGGGAAGAGGGGTATGGCGTAATGTTGTGTGCTCACGCCAGACGATGGTGTGTGTGGTAGGTGCGGTGCCCGTTTCGGGAAAGGCGGATGGGATTAGGAAACATCTGTAGACATCCTGAAGGGATGGGAAGGGATGGGCACTGGTGAGATCCCGAACATGAAGTAAGGATCCTCTACTGACCGCAAAAGCCATCTCAACGTGATTAAATTTGAACGGAGTCACTCTTTCAAGCCTTTAATAACCCTGCATTTGGAAAAATAACCACGATTGTTAGCCCTACATCTTATATTTCAGATACTTCGACATAGGATTATTGATTTTCGATAATGTTCATCCTTGGTATGGCAGAGGGGGTGAGCTTTACGGTGTGTAACAATACACGTAACTTCTCGTACCTTAAATGTTGGTAGAATCGGAAACGTCCTTTACAGGCTGGGGATACAAAACAGGCGAATGGAGGCGAAGCAACAAGCCTTGTTCTATGGCGCCGCGAATGCAAGCGGGGTCCCGCAGTTGCATCGGAGCAGTGAATATAACTGCGCTGGATATTCAGTATGCGCTCACAGGAGTGCTCATTATGCAACGTCATGCGTGCGTTGTCAGACGTAACAGCTGCACGCTTCAATTGTTGAAACGCGGGCTGTGTGACAATCTACCTTTGGTGACCCTTGTAAAAGCGAGGCCCAGTCGGAGCTCTTATTCGGGCCATTTGGCTGAAATTTGAGTCTTTCATGCCGAGAATGTACCACATAACCTTTTGTTAAATTTTTTCATAGCCGTAATGTGCAAAATGGCGTCTGTAAAAGCGATATTGTTGGCTTCTTAAGCACTTCACTCAAGCAGCAGGCAGTCAATTGGCGGAGGATTGAATGACTTATTATTTGCCTTCTGGAACAGATTTAGTGGTTTAGAAAGGTTTTGCCGGTATAAATTTCCCCGTTTAAAAATTCGTTTATCTTTTTGCTAGGTTGTTGAATTATGAAAGCGGCGGACGGACAGACAGACAGACAGACAGACAGACAGACGGACAGACGGACAGACGGACAGACAGACAGACAGACAGACAGACAGACAGACAGACAGACAGACAGACAGACAGACAGACAGACAGACAGACAGACAGACAGACAGACAGACAGACGGACGGGCAGACAGACAGACGGACGGGCAGACAGACAGACAGACATTTCCGTCTTCAGAACAGTAAGTGGTTTTGTCACATGTTACCAAGCGTCAGTTACGAAGGCATTGAGTCGTAGAGGATAAGATGCTCTGCTGGCATGTATGAAGTTGCAAGTACGAAGCAACTAGGAAGTGGGTTATCTTTGTTAAAATAGAGAAAACCATGCAGTGCAAATGTTCAAATGTAGCTAGAGTGCAGACGATCATATATCAACCCCAAATCGTGGTTCAAAATTTCGGTATACACAGTCATCTTCAAGAGTGCACATTAACGGCACGGTTTAAAAAAAAGTGGAGATGAGTGACGGAGTTTAAACATTGCTGACAATGCACATGTAAAAAATATCATTATAATTGGAGGAATTGTTTTGAAAAGCTCAGACCAAAGATAAAAATTTTCTGTACAAACGTTGGCTTTTGCAAAACCTAACAAACGCAAACGGTGCAAGTGGTGTATTTCGTTAAGGCGACGGCCCAATTTCCTGTGCGGTAGCACGAAACATCAACTACTGCGTGATATCCGGCATAGGGAATTGAGCGTGTACTTAAAGTGGCCGTTAATCTGAATCAGGGTAAATGTTACATAATGAAAATGTACCGCTCCCTTGTTGTCAAAACATAGATCAGATACTGAAATGCGAAGTGTTACTTCCAGAAGGGCGGCACTTCAAGGTGTTATAACCAGGTGCAATTGTAAAAAGTTTATATCAGTGGCTTCCCAATAAATATAAGTGCCCGCATTGCAACGCGTAATAAATTGCCTGAGAAGCATATAGAGAACGACTAAAGGAACAACGATACGCGGAAAGTAGCGTTCGGTGGTGTAAACAGCACAGACCCCGTGAATTCCATCTGGTCACCTGATAAGAAAGCAGGTTCACGGTGATCCAGCAACGAATATCTGTCAATTCCTATGTCAATTCGTCAACAGGACTGAATATCAATGACTGTATGCCAGTTCCTCAACAAGAAATGTCGGAACATTTTTTAAGGAAATGCAGTCGTATTGAGTCCTGCAATAAGCGGAGAAAGAAATAACATTATTATAACTCCGAGTGCAGGTGTATTCGTGTTTACTGAGCACCATACATTACACAATTTCTTCTTCTGGAAACAAAACCTGAAAAATTGGAAAGTTATCTTGAGCGTGGGTAGCTCTGCGGGAATCAGTCGCTATTAATGCTGGCCATGGCTCGCGTAAACCGTAAACAGGTTCGAAGCCGTGTTTCATTTGAACTCGCCCGTCTCAAATTAAAGCGTAAGAGCCAAATCACGCAAGGTAATTAGCGGTCGGACAAGGACTGGAATTAAAGACCCTGGAGCAAAACGAGTGAAAACATACAAAGTGCTGATTCAAGCGGCCGAATCGAGGCAATAAAATGTATCGACCAGTGATACAGGAACAGTAAAAGCTTGTATGAACATGCGCCGGAGGAATCGAGGCAAAGATACCCCCACTGAACTGTTTTTGCTGCGAATGCCTCCCTGGATTCCCTCGGTGGCCGTGCGCCCGCATTTAGGCCGCCAATAAAGTGACGCTCAGTTCCAGGCAACCGAAGGCGACCGCGTGGGTTGATCGACCATGATATTCAACGGCCAGGCCGAAAGGAACTGCGCCAGTACTGTCTGCTCCTCGCTTTAGTGCATGAGCTCTACAAGAACGTCTATGGTGGAGCCATCCGTGGCACCCGCAATGCAATAACTTTGAGAAGAGGGCTTTAGGAGAATGACGAAATTCCAAGGACTTCTTACATATTAGTGAGTCAATTCAATTTCTTGTAAGCTTAAAACTTCTTTTATGGCGCTGGCTTTTTGTAGGAAGTTTAGGGCTTTCGTTTCGCGTACAATAACGTTTTCCGCATTATCGATACCACCGTATCGCTAGACAGTTTAGAGTACCTTCATCGTTGTCATAATTATGTTGATAATAGTGGGATTGACCAAAACGCAAAACAAATAGAAAGAAGCAAAAAAACACACAAAAAGGAAAAGAAAAACCACCCGACGGGTACGAAGTAGTACCGGAGTCCCAGAAAGTACGTAGCCAGTCATAACGTGTCATGCGTATCTAAAAAAAGTCCTCGCGGTAGTCAAGTTGGGTTAGGTGAATTGAAGACGAAAGCATTACGGTGTCACCTGGCGATGCTTACCAAAGACCCCACTTATTCTCACTCTCTCTCTCTTTACTGCTACATCGTTCGTTCTTTTTTGGTCTCTGTCTTTTGGCGTTAATTATTTCACTCCCCAGCCTCCGCAGAACCAGAGTTCTCCGTGGCTGAGATGCACCTGTTCTACTCACGTGACGTCACATTCGCCTGTCACAAAATATTACGTCAGCTCTGCAGGAACTCGCCTACCTCTTGTTTGCCGGTGACAACGTGCTGAGGAAGCGGGGAGGTAAGGCATCTGGTTGCTACTCGGGAGACACCGACTCGATTGTTGTACGAACTATTTCGTGGTTTTTATATACTACTTACAGCAGAGGCCATTTTCTGTACAGAAAAACGACAATGCCTATTTTTGTTCGGGGGGGGGGGGGCACCGACTGCTGTCCCCTTAATAACCGCATTAGTCCTAGCCTCTTTAACTCGACTGCGTGGTTGCGATACGTGTGGGGGGAATAATAAAATTAGTGGAGGGGGGGGGAGTGTTAGTGGGGGCATGCCTGTGCGCCAAAATATGTGCGGTGGCAACGACAAGCTTTCGGCCTCAGAGATGTGGCCAGAGAAGCGGAAATTCGAAGGATACGGCGACCTCTGACACCAAATTCACAGCATTTTAACGCAACGAAGTTATAGTTGGGGAACACCGCAAAAGTGCGTTAAGGAATAATTTAGAACGAGAAGTTCTTTCATGTAGACTGATAAACGCGGCTTGCAGACGTTCGTTCTTTTACTTTGTCTTCACCTTCAGCACCGCTACTGCTGCCGGCAGCAAACGCCCTACCTTGTGCGCAGACTGTGAAAAAGAGTTTAAACTACTTTGAGAATTTTCAAATACTTCTGCGACTGTTGGTAAAGTAATTTAGTATGGAAAAGGTAAGGAATTTTTTATAGACACTCCAGACATTTGTGTCATCCTCTGTCAGTGTGCGTTGAAACATAAGCTCGGAACAGGCGGGGAGAAACAAAGCTGACCATTGCTCTAGAATTGCCATAAACAACATGATAACGTTACTGGAGTCCCGCATGCGGCACTCTTTCTGTTTTCTTGATTTTGGTCTTACTAATTACACGTTTATGTCGAGCATGGCAATTAAAAAGATTAACAGAGCTGAACTTCAATATGTTCTTATTCGAATTGACCTTCGCGTAGGGCACCCGTGAGAACTGAAAGAAAACACTAGCCTCTACGCCACTTTTGTGTTCTTGCCTGTGGAGAATCTAGTGTAGTTTGCACTTACGTTGCCTTAACGCTTGTTCCACGTTTTTTTTCTGCTGCATAAATATGCCATTTCAGTGTAACAAACAGAAAGCCTAATTTCTGAACATTCTATACGCATGTTTTCAGAAGGAAACAATTCAAGTACTGTTATCGGTTCCCGTTGCCCTTTACTCTGTGGCCTGAGTTTGGCGCCCATCTTTGTGTGAACGTGCGCATGGTGCTTTGAAGACCTGTTTTTTGCCGCATGTAGGGCGTCATTAGGGCGGATGTTTAAATGACCCATTGATAAAAAACAAGCCTGTCGGGCATCTGTAATTGAAAAATATCTTCTTCTAAAGCTTTTATATCACTATACATTCTTTAATTTAAGGCACACGGCATCGCGAGCTTAAAGGAGCCATGAAGAGAAAACACAAGTTTGGTTCATTCAAAAGATTGTCTCGTTAGAATCATACTGACACCACTTTTAACGTAAACTTCGCTCAAATAAGCTACATAATTAGGAAAAACGGGAATGGTCATGCGACCCACCAGCTCATTTCCCGCAACAGAACCTATGTCGTCACATGGGCTAAGCTCTGCGATTGGCGGAGGCTGGCAGAAGCAGACGCAAATTAGGTAGAACTTACAAACTAGACGAACGAGCGATTTGCGCTTAAATTTAGGGCACATTCTTTACAAAGCAATAAGAATGATGGGACAAACCGTGGAAGTTACGAAAGCACATGTAAACATAGAAGTACTGATGCGTTCTGCTGTTCGTACTGCGCACAGCATGCCTGGTTTCGCTGCACAGCACTACGGGGCTTGGGGTTGCCTCAGACGACACTGGCCGATTGACGCAAGCAACGGTGTCTTACGTGACCCCATTTGTCGAGCGAGCACTGTTTCAGGGAACGAATATTTTCTCCCAGAACAAAAACAAGCCAGGTTTAAATGCGGGCAAAAACAAACCAAACGCTTGCCACGGTATGGTGGCGCCATCTAGGCTACGGAACGTAAAAAAACGCGGGAACAAACCAACACCGCTGTTCAGGGTGGAGACAACCTTCGAACGGTCCCGTGCCGCCGCAATTGGGCCAACGGGCTCAGCGCGTTATTCTTTTCGTTTCCCACGAGACCTAGCAACGCGAAACAGACAATATGATTCAAACTTCTTCAGTAAACCGCGTTGCGGCGATAATTTTAGCGCGGTTTGACACAATGACTTGCTTCGGCGGCGAGCGAGCAACCAAAAATGGCGGCGCCAGCGTATACGTGTCTCTACCCTGTACGGCGGATGCGTGAATGAAGGTACTCTAGGCTGCAGAGCGGTCGGTTTCAGTGATGTCACTTGGGACCACGAAAACGCACGATTGAGCGGGAAAATGAAAATTTTAACCTAAATTGTTTAATTTCTCAGTGAATAAAGCACCGTTTGTATCCAGACAAGCGCTGGGGGCACTATAAAACACGAAATCTTTCGAATAAAACCAACTTGCATTTTCTCTTCATGGCTCCTTTAAACACGGAATGAGGGAAAAAAATGTTGTACAGACAGCTGGGTCAGTCCATGCCAAACGTCCCAGCCGTAAAATCGAGCATCACGGATTTGCTCAGTAAAAATTGTGGGTCATCCTCGCATGGCCCGCAATGCTCACTGAAAGTGTTTTTGCCCAAAAAAAATTTCGTTCTGTTTCTAGCGGCCTTTTTATCTCCAGGGATTCAAGCAAACTTACGTCTGTGAAAAAATTCATGAAAAAGTAAATTCTCTTAAAATGGCACCAGTTTTTGTGAACATCATGTTGAGGCCCTGGGCTGCTGCATGCCGGATTTTTAAAATATATTTATTTTTGTTTGCTGTGATTACGCCATTCAGAAAATACACGATGTTGAGCATTTGCAAACATTTTTAGCAAGAACAAGCACATTCTCTCAGCCAATGAAGCATTTGTACCTGTATCTTAGCATTGTGGAAAATTGGTAAAAACTATATTTACACTGAAAAAAGGTGAAGCGTACGAGAAAACGTTTGTCAAACTTGAAAATATCTCCTTTCTGGCCCATATACACCTTGGAATTGCGCATTGTTGTGCTCCTAGTAAAAATATCAAATACAAGCCATTAACTAGTACAAATGATCATAGTTTATTTCAGAAAGTTTAATCACAACAGTTTTTGTTTTAGCAAAGAAAAAAAAATTTCAATTTGTACAGCGACACTACCTCACCTTGTTGTTCCACAGAGCGTCTTCTCTGCACGGCATGCACGTGCCTGCATGAAAGAGCAGCGAGCCAGCGGGTTTGGGCTACAAGAATACCTTTCGCCGCAATGGTAGTTCGTAGCGTCAGTAGAGAAAAAAGGAATACAGGAAAAGTACAGAAGGACTGCTGCACTTCCAGTCGCCAACACTTGAGATCTTTGCTACCTTGCAGTATCTGCGATCGCACTGCAGCTGAATTGTACACTCCATGCTCCCACAAGCCTGTTGGCTGAACTTACAGCAATTCGGGATGGTCCACAGGCGCTTGCACCGACAATGACTAGGGGGGTAAAGCTGGAAATGTTCGCAGACTCGATGGCAGCGATTCGGAATTTCGGTCGCGTTGTGTGACGTACAAGCCTGGTTTCGTGCATTCACGCGATTATGGACACTTACCCATGCCCGTATGTATTCTGTGGATTCGCCGGGACATGCTTCCTGCACACACAGCGGCGGCTCGTGCCCTCCGCCCTGGAGACCTAACACGGCCAAAACAACTTCTTCCAGTATCCACTGTAGAAGAACTGCTAGTGGAAAAGGAGAACTTTCGCGCGCCACGCGTACTCTACCTCCACCGCGTGGAAGGGACTTCCCCAGTGGCCTCGCTCGCTGGGAGGAGGTCCTCTTGCCGAGGCTTCGATTTGGGGTGGTGTTATTCCCAGCAGTTACCCACGCTAGGCCTGCCAGATGTCACGACCCGTTAGCAGACACCTGCCCCTTCTGTGCGCTTCCTGCGACAGGCGATGACGCTGAACAACTGTTATCGACTTGCCCAGCTCTTAGAAAAGCACAAATGCAACACCTCCGAGGCACAGTGCTCCATCCTGGGAGACCTCTAGATCTAGCATTATATATGGGGGCCCCAGCACCGGTCTCTTGAATTTTTGTGTGAAACGGTTGCAGTTTTGCACCTTTCAAAACTGTTTTTTTTTCGTAGGACAATCTCTCGCTCAAAGACAATCATCGTCGTCAACTCTACCTTTACACTGCGGCAGGAGGAGGAGAGGAGGAAAAACTTTATTGTGAGCCTGGTGATGTTGGGATGGCTCCTCACGGCAGAAATGAGCAGCAGAGCAGCTCGTAGGCGACACACCGAGGCCATTCGAAAGCATCCAGAAGAATCAGCATATTGCAATTCAATACGGCACAGATATACACATACGATAGCTTGATTCCACTACTTACGCGCCAGCCCACAAATAATGCTATGCTTTCGAACATGTATGCAAGATAGATTGACCTTTTTTTCTCCGCAGGACATTTGATTAACTCAGCCGCAGCGTTCGGACGAGCGGAAATTGACTTCAGCGATAGGTACACGCTTTCCAGTGTTACCGGGGGCCGCGCATTGCGATGAATGTCGCCCATGCCAATAGCGTGGCGTATATTTCGCAATCGCTTCATCCGAAATGGGACTTTGGGCGAGCAAGGGAGCCGTGATTGCTATTGTTATAAATACTGCTAGCGTACATGTAACCGGAAGTCCCGGACAGAGTGTAGGGGCGGAGGAGAAGTAGTGGCGAAAGCAATCAGCGAAGTTTGTTGCAACGAACGCAAACCTCGGAGTCGATAACATTGATACGAAACGGCAATTCATTGTCGAACGCCATGAATGACAGCATCGAAACGTTAGCGAGGAGCTGTTTTAGTTATGCTGGTTATGCTATACCTGCTACGCAGAGAAGGTTGGCGAGGAGGGAGGGCCGGGTGTCGCAATCACGGCGCTGATCGCGGTCTGGTGGAGTCCAGAGATGGCAACCGCTTCGCAAAGAAACTTCTGGTGCAAATGCTGGAAAATTATTTCCAAACTCTCCTCCAGACCTCGGTCAAGACGTTACTCAAAGCTATTTGTTTGAAGTAGGCTCATGTCATAGATAGCTGCGGTAAACCCACACTCGTACTTGCGGGTGCTTAAAACTTTTGCTTGGCATTTGGTAGATCTACATGAGCGATGCTAGGAGATGAATGCAGAACTACCTCCTAGCTGCTTTTCACGACTAGTTGCGTGAAAAAAAAAACGGGGGTTGATTCCTCTGTCGTAGGAATCGGTAAAACTCGAAAATTAAATCTGCAGCGAAATCTGCAGCTGAGCATGATTTGGGTGCCGGCGGGTGTCTTGTGGGGGTGCTTGGCGAGCGCCGTCATGCTGGCGGGTCGCTTCGACAAAGGTATACTGGTGTCATTTCCGTGACGGGTGTGACGTCAGCGAAATCTCAGTGCATTTCGGCATAAAACACTTTCGTGTCAAAATATAAACCGTGAAAACTAACAACCTTAAGTATAACGCACTCTTTAGTACTAAAGGTTGCTTCCCCAAAAGAAGACCCTTTGCGCGGGGGTGCACCCTTTACAGGCCGCTTGCTTCGTTGTACTGGCGTCATTTGCGTGACGGATATGACGTCATATAAATCTTTGTGTATCCTGGAAGTGAAACTAAGGGCCATGGAGAGGTCCACTGTCATTAAATACGAACAAAAATAATACAAAAACGCTAAGAACCAACCTAGAGAAACTAACCCGCGAAGAGTGCAAAGCGCCTGAGGTGCTCAAAGAAGATATTGCAAAAGTTAAACAGAAATTTGAAGCACTAGATGACGAACGCTATCGGGGAGCTCTCGTGCGAGCGAGAGTAGACCAGTTAGCGCCCGGAGAGACGCCGACTAAGCGTGGATGGTTTAGAGCGGGCGAACGCGCGACGTAACGAAATAAGACAGAGTTTGAGGAAAGGGTGACGGATGATAAGCATGAAATCGCGCGGGCGTTTTTCTACTACTACAAAAGATTGTTTGTTATCGCAGGGTAGATTTGGAGGCTTTTAAAACCGAGTTCCTCGGCGCAATGCCGAGAATCGATGAAGACAGTAAAGAAAGGTTAGAGCAGCCCATAACACCCACAGAAGTCAAAATTCCCATCAATAACTTAAATCCGCGAAAGTCGCCAGGACCTGACGGGCTAAGCGCGGCTTTTTACAAGGCGTTTAAAGCCGTGCCTGCGCCACTCTTGACTGTACTTTTTAACGAGGCTCTGGAACGTAAGGCATTGCCGCTGTCATACGCACAGGCACACATGATACTAATACCTAAAACAGACAACACAGATAAGCTTAAACACGTAAAAGCATATCGCCCACTCTCTCTTTGACGAATGTAGATTATAAGATTTTTATGAATGTGTTAGCCCAGAGAATGCAAACAATCATCACTCAAGTGGTAGGAACACATCAGACGTGTGGCATAAAAGGTCGCACGATTTTTTCTAACACGCATAAGGCAAGGTGTGTTCTAGAATGCTGCGATGCAGCCGAAGCTCGCGTCGCTGTTCTCCAACTCGACCTGGAGAAAGCTTTTGATTGTGTGTCCCATGAATTGTTGTTACTTAAAGGCGGTGTGGCTCTGGCGTACCGGAAGTGCACCACGAGATTAATCGTTAACAAGACTCTGGAGGCCCCATTAGCGTGGAACGGTCGGTACGCCAGGGCTGCCCTCTAAGCCCACTTTTATTTTGTCTGTATATTGAAACTTTGTGTTTAAAGATAATCGAAAATGAACACATTCGCGGGTTTCGGCTGTGTGAGGCGGAAGTGAAACTTCTCGCATATGCTGATGACATTGCTGTTTTTTGTATTACGCAGGAAAGTGTTAGAACTGCAGTAGACAGTGTTAAACGTTTTGGGGTAATTACGGGCAGCGGGATAAACTGGGGGAAGTGCCTGGGTTTCTGGGATGGGGACTGGCCATCGACACCAGACTTTTTCGCTAACGTGAGTTGGGAAACCAGCCCTGTTAAGTGCCTTGGTACGCCGCTTGAATGCTATAAGGACAGCGAACCGTACTGGCGGGTTCAAACGCAGGACATACGGGAAAAAGGGGAAACGTTGGAAGGGGCCTTCTTGTCAATGTTTGCGAAAGCGACCGTATGTAATTTATTTTTTGTTGCTAAGCTGTGGTATGTTGTGCAAGTGTTACATTGCTCACGTGTGAATGTGAAAAAAAATGCACCGAGCATTCGCATTGTTTTAATAGTCTTCCGCTTGGGAAAAGTATAGCAGGGTTAACCTATTTACGGCGGGTCAAGGAGGACGGTTTTGGACTGACCCATCTATTTGTCCGCCAGTTAGTGAGCAGATTTCTCTTTCTGCGAGATACGGGCGACCCCTTCTTGCGGACAGTTTGCCAAGTGCGGCTGTCTCTCGCGTTACCAGAATTTGGTGTGTCAAGTGTGCAAATGAAGGGGCGGATTCTGGGTTATTTTAAAGAGCTTGTAATGTCGGTAAGGTTTCTATCTACTCGTTTTTCTATGCAGTACTTGAGTACAGTGTCGCGGAAAATATTGTACAAGGATGTGTGTGATAGTCTGTTCCCTGTTCCGCGCTACAGAGCGCTGTACAGTGCAGGGCCAAGGCAGCACGTACTCAAGAGAGTGAAAAGGATGCCTGTGCCATCGGGGGTTAAGTCCTTTTTCTTCAAACTTCATTCGGGGACACTAACAGTGAAAACATGGTTAAAAGAAACGGGATTAGAGACACCATGGGGTACAGACTGTACAATTTGCAAACAACCAGAGAACATACAACACGTTTTCAAACACTGTTGGATGGCGGTACAGTTTTGGGATTTGATGCAAAGAACACTACACAAAGACTTTCTACTTAATTCATACGGTATCCAATATCTATAGTGATGCTTTTGGGCCTCCATACAATCTGGCGTGCGTGCATGACCTGGCTCCATGGCGTCGCGGACGCTCGACCGGCCCGGCAGTTACTGCGGGAAAGCGTTGCCCAATTTGTTGAGAGGCAAAGAACGCTATAGCCAGTTCCTGAGTGGTTTGATTTTGCTGAAAAACTGACGGCTATTAAGTAATGAACCAATGACAAAGCCAAGTCGGAGTCACGACTGGCTGCTTTTTGTGTGCCTGTTGTATGTGGTGTGTTGATTGACTTGCGTTGTGTCGAAGACCGGCTATAAAGAAAACAAAAGTAGCCGAGAGGGCAAGATGACTGACTCTAACTCCGTTATCCTTCCGGACACATGTTCGAATCATCTGGTGCCGGTGATTTGTTCGCTTTATACTGTTATACCGAGTTTTGTGAAACGAAGGAATGAACGAATTGCTAAACAGCTTCCCTGTTAATATAGTAGACTGTCGTTAAGACAAATCAAGTTATGACGAATTACATCTTAAGAACTACATACATTTTTGCTTTTTTGTAACGTTCACATTGCAAAAAAACTTCAGCTTACGACGAATTTCTGATAATACTACGAACAAATTTTCACGGTCCCTCTGAGTTCGCTGTAACGGGTGTTTACTGTTATTCTGGAGTGTGGTGTGCTAAAACCTCCTGCCTTCGGTACAACTGCCCTAACTGGTATGATTCTAGCACATGCTAGGTTGCCTGTACGTGGCTTCAGTGCGAGCAAAAGGATGAATCATTCACACGGCAGATAGAGCTAGACGGCATGGTGAGAATCTCAAGCAAAAGCAAACTTGCACGAAACACTATGCGAATAGTCTTTGCTTTAGCAAGTTATAAGTAGGCTTAGAAGCGTTATACCTCATCCATTTTTTTATCTGCTGGTAAAACAACATATTTATTCGAAAGTTTAGGTTGTACTACACAAATAGAAATGAATGCATTCACTGTTATCGTGACGTCTCAAAACAATGTTGGCATCTTAAAAAGCTGTTAAAGCAACCTCAACGGCCAATACACAATGCTTTGGAGGCAGGTAGCCTGCCCCGATAAACCTAAAAAGCACTGAGAGACTGACGCATTCTCTGCTTAAGTATTAAGCCCCCTCTACGCGGAGAACGGGATCGTGAAAGGCAAATTTACGCTGTAGGAGGCCGATATTCCCATTGCCGGAATGCTCTGCGACACCTTCATCGTGGAGAGAGCTGTGCAAGACGCAGCCGATCATGTGGCCGACGAAGAGCCTCGAGAAGTGTCTACAACGGCAAAAACAAGAAACATGCTGCGCCTGGTTCCCAGAACGTGTAATGTAGCGGCGGCGACAAACAATTGATGCAAAGCATTCAGCAGCTCGAGAACGCTTTTCTCGGACCAGATGCGTACGTGAAACCGTCGAGTATCACGCAGTCCCTTCTTCTGCAGTATTTAAAATTTATTTGTCCTGCGAATTAGTTTTCCTTTATTACGAAATCTACCGTGTGTTAGAGCTTTTGTAACTATAATTATCTTTTATTACAGTGATCTGCCCACACATTTTGGGCATTTCTCTTTGCTAAAAACTCAGCTTATCTCGAAATTTTAGTAGTTAATTACTTCGACTAAACCAGGGATTACTCTTTCTTGATATTCGAACAAGAACCACTGCATAACATTTGGATATTAAAACAACAACTGAAAGATATTTCCCAAAATTTCCGTATAGCGTCTTTGAATAAAGTTAGTTTTGTGGACTTCACTAGAAGCCATCGTTTCTTGCGCGTTCTTTGTAGTACGAATTGTTTGTAACTCCGAGCGCCGATCTTTAAATTGCTAGAGCAACAAAACCTGGAACCCAGCATAACATGTTATTCTGACACTTCTGGGCTGTTTTGTGAAAAGTCCCGGCGAGAAAGCTTCGTGAATTGAACCCCTGCCTTTGTTGCTATGCCTAGATTCGTTGCGACTGTTTCTGAAGGGGCTGGAAGCCGGCGCTATTTTTGTTTCTCAAATAAAACCCTGCCTAGCCCCCGTATTTGAAGCGGGGTTTCTTATTTTTTGATATATTTTTTTTTTGTCATGGCGCACGGAAATTTTTCTGAACAAAGAGGACCGCTGATTGTTTACGCCCCAAAATCCTATGACAAGTTGGAACACAGTTTCGAGATCAAATAAGTCTTTTGTTATAGCAGATGCAGCAAGAAAGCAGTGAAAAAAAAGAGAAAGGGGAGGTAGTTGCGCTAGCCATATTTGTAAGCAATGGAAAAACTCGCAGGTATTTTGTGGGTAACGCCTTTATACTACTTATTAGTGAAAGCGTGCGTGTGGCGCCTATTGTGCTCCGCTAAACGTGCAGGCTCGCGTGACTGAAGGTTATTGCGGTAAACTCTAGCATGCCTCAGAGCTAGGCATTCGGGTCGAAGAGTTCCTGTAAGTGAACAAGTTAGAGCACGCGAATCGGCCATTAATATATCCGCTGTCTGTAACGAACTTTGCCTTGTGTCTACTCTGTCAACATTTCACCATATCCGCGGTCTCCTTAAAAAACGTTTCGAGATAAAGGGAGCGGGGGGGGATACATAACGCCTCTTTTGAGGTAAATGCATGGCGAGAAAAAGATTCGACTTAACTGACAGTTCGGGATATCTGAGTTCGAGTCAAAAAGGGATAACTGTATTATTGTATGTATGTATTTATTGATCCTTCGGAAGAGAGGAAGGTCCAACAGCAGGCGTAAATTGTTTCACCTAGGGGCGGACACCGGAACGCCTGCTGGTGTTGGGGAAGTGGGATAGCGAGGAAAGAGTACATGGTACAAGCTTAGTGTCCCAATATTAAAATACTAATTGCTGCATTGAACATATGGATTTCTAGAGCGGAGCTGTATTAGCAGCGGCGCATTGAGTGTGAGACATTCAGTAATTCAGGCTCGTAGAGTGAAAGTAAATCAAATTGCCTCGGCCGGCACCACCGAAATATAACCGGCTTAACCCATTCTGAATATGAATGAATTGGCCCCAAGGCAAGAAAAATTTGGACAATCCAAGTGGAAGATAAAATACTAGGAGGTGTCACAACAACTGCATTTTTCTAACGTCGCACACAGGTGCCTGGTGACCTTGGTACACGGTGCTATTCTGTTCTCGCTGCCTAATGGTAGGCACGTACCTTTCCCCTCAGCCCTCGCTTAAATTAAGGAACCTCGACAATGAAAGGGAACGTTCTGTGCACTGCTTGATGCACCCAAGGCATTGTAGGGTCATGCGTTGTACAGAGGAAGAGGATATTTACCAGGCGTCCTCAATAATTGATTCAAATGAGGAGCTCGCAAAGGCACGTGGCCCCAAGGGGCCCGTGTTTCTTCATTGCTCGCTCTTCGCTCATAGTTTTGTCCTAATGGCGCCTTAAGTAGAAGCTACTGTATGGAGCTGGAACGTCTGCAAAGGCAAGCTCAGTGCGAGCCAAAACCAGATTCACGCAGTCGTAACGAAGAATAATGCATTGTCGTGTGGAAATAAACGACGGAACGGGTGTGCTTTCTCCTTTGAGGTTTCGGAAAACGCATTAGGAGACGTTCGCAATTTGTTCAAAATCATTAACAAGGAATGAACCGCTGTTCATTACTGTCTGGGAATACGGTTGTCATGTGGGAGCAGAAACGTCTCTTGTTTCAGTGAAATATTTTCGTTGGTCTTTCTACTGTCTGTTAGCAGGAAACACCTATGGGAAAAGCTTCCATACCACGCAAGCATCCTGGCTGCATCCGTTAACACTCTGCACAGTCCCCCTATAGCTCATTTACAATAGTGAAGGCTTGCGGAATTTTTTTGCTTCTATTTGGGTCCTGCTTCTAACTCACGTCCCTTCCCGGCCATGTTTAAATAAAACAGCGCCTTTCCTCTTTTAGAAAGCTTCGCTGCAATACAGGCGTGGAATGTGAGAAACGTAAGTCTATAAATACTAAATTAATACATAGTGGGCTTGACTATTCAGGCGTTCCTATCAATGCGGCTTCACTATCATATTGTTACGTGGCGGCAGGACGGATGACATGAACCCTGGATCGTGCTGAAGCGATCTATTTACAAAACAGATGCAACCTATTTACAACATCATGCAGGCTGGGAATTTCCTTCGACAATTGAGGCAGTGAAACAAATGTGTGAATGCCGTGGAACCTTTTTTGATATAAGTACAACGCGTTATGGACGGACGTACGCGTTTTCGAGAAAGGTCGCCCTAGAATTCTTACGCACTGAGATAACAGATAATGGAACTGTGCTCGCGCTGCCTCCAGCAACACCAAGAATAACAAAATGTACAGCGGCGTTCAGCGGTCAAATCTGCCCTCTCGCATTGAGGAGCCCAACAAAAACAAAAGACGAAACTAATAACGCTTTACTTCGCTGCGCGGGCAACGGTAGAGCCTAGGAGCTCGATAAAAGCTATCCGGAGCGCGTAAGCGGCTTCAGGTTTTCGATGCCGACGCAGCCTATTCGGCAACGGAGAAACCGCATGGATCGCATTTTCCCTCCGAGGTGCTAACGAGAACCGTTTTTCTCTGTTTAACACATCTGCCTGCACGTGCGCGGGAGCGTTACTTCATCAGATGCGAGAGTCTCTGCAGTAGAGGGAAGGCACCCGAAGTGGCCGTTCAGGCGATCCCAAATAATCTTGGCGTGCACACTGGTTACTCTTACGGCGTCAGCGAGTTGCCTAAAAGCAGGTTGTCGAACCTTTATTGATTCCACATCCACTGCTGCGTAATTAATTTCTTGGGTGTTCTGCACGAAGTAATGCTGACTGGTAGCTCAGGATGTAATACCCCACGAATTAAGGGCGGTGGATATACCATGAAGAGTTCATTTTTCACTTTAAGGAGGAGGCATCGGTTGAACGTGGGGTAAACAAGGGCGGGGAGAGATACCTCAATATTGAGGGAGTGAAGCCGTATCGATATGCCAAAAATCTGACTTCTTTTTAAAACCGCTCACGCAAATTATTGGTTTAGATAGACCGTCAGAAAATAGAAAATTTTGACTCATTAAAATTACTTCTTTGTTCACAAAATCATGATGCCATTTTTAACGGCAGCCGGCGATCAAAACCAGTGGCAAGACCCACGACTCCATTTTTTGGGGGGCCTCTATTTGCGTTAGATCATATCCGTTGAATGCCGGAGTGGAGTTAACCCACTGATAACTACGTTTTTAATATTCCTTACGTTACGTCACCTCTGGAATACAGTAGTGACAAATTTGAAAGTTATATAATTTCGCACTTTTCTTGATTTAAATATTTCATTTGGGAACAAAATTAGGTTCAGCCAGTTGCCGAAGGCTAGTTCTTCCAAATAAACCAAGCGTATATTTGTGTCCATTCACTCCTTAACCCTTTCATTCCGTTTGTATATTGCGTTTGGGTTCCCGATAAGGGTGTTTGTCTAGACAAATCAGTAAATAAACCGCTCGTGTGCTTATTACGATCCAGGCCCAGTTTTCGGCTTTGTATATTACCCTAGAGCAACAACTTTTAGGAGCGAAACATTTCAGGCGTAGGACGTAGAGTAATGAAATCGCACTATTCCAATATCTTTCTTTTCAAGGTAAGCCGTATACATATATAGCTTGCACCAATACCAGACGACGAAGAAGTTACAGAACATCGGGCGCAGTGGCACGAGTCCTAGTCCTTACTGTCGTACGTCTGAACATTTTCCCGCCTAAAATTTGGGAATTATGGAGCGCTTACTAGCTCGAACCGATACGTCGTTACTCGTAGAGCAGTTGTTTGTTTTTAGATTGCAACACTCAAATGTAAGAAGCGCACCAAGTGCTTGGAGTTTGCTAAGAATATATTGGCCGTCTGCGAGGTCTTGAGCTTGGTGTCCAGCCAAAATGCCTCGGATCTAGCAGATCTAGCTCCAGCAGGGGGTTTGTGTAGACATCCCTTGAAGCTAGCGTCACGGTTAGTTACTAAGCGAAGGACACATATATGTGGCTCCATTCTGGTCATTCAAACGTCCAACATTCGAGACACATGGTCCCCTTGTTTTTCCAGCTGGAAGTCACAAACTTCATCCCTGTCGTGAAAAACGCCACGGCACTCTACTGCGAATATAGTATCATCATCATCATCTTAAGGTCCACTGCAGGACGAAGGCCTCTCCCATTTACCTGCAACTGCTCCTGTCCTGCGCTGCTCGAGTACACTGTTTATCCTCGAATTTTTATTTCTTCCCTCCATCAGGTTAATGGCCTTCCTGTTCTCCAAGACCCGTGTCTCGATATCCGTTCTGTTACCCTAATTCTCTATTGTATCAAATATCATCATTCCAGTAGCGAGTCCAACAACAAAGTTACTTCGCATACAGCTGCACCCACCAAGCTAACGCGTTGAAATTTCAGGTAACATTGACGCTGATAAACTACAGACTAGCCGCATCATTCGGAGGGTCGATTGCAACGCCATCCGTATCAGACGACGCAAAGAGCCCTTGTGCCGGACTCGCCTGATACTTGGCAGAAAGTCGAAGTGGAGCGGATTGGACGCACTTTCTGTTTGTTTTTGCTGGTATACGTACACTCCGTGAAATGCGTGAATACAAACTGGAATTTTGCACGCGGAGAGTTAGGCGTTTTGAGGAAGCATTTTGCGGACGTCAGCTGAGTCCATGCATGCTCTCGCAAACCTACTTAAGTAGCGCTTTCGCGATATGAAGCGCTTGCGGTGTGAAGGCGGTTTGTTTACTGGCGGTATTGCTGCGCCGTGGCGAATATTGGAACTAAATCTTCTACAGCTTGTCGTTTACAGCGAAGCTGTCTGTGGCTAGGATCCAGCAGAACGTCTCCGACAACAGACTGAGCGTAGATCAATTGTAAGTGTAAGGAAAAATACATAAAAAATAATAACCAGGTTCTAGAGCCTCCCCATTTTGATACAGAATGGCTGATATCGCCCCCAAAAAAATGTCTTTTCTGCATAGCCTTAATGTGTAGAGGTGAAATCCACTTTAAAGGAATCGGTGTAAGCTTGGTTTTTTGTGAGCTGGCTTTTCCACATTGTGTCGCACAGTGAAGCCAGGCCATCTGCAGAGGGAGGTGGGATGCAGTACCATTTTATTCTCCTCTGCTCCTCCGGCGCCTCTTTTCCGAGTCGTGTAGACTCCTCGCCATACGGGGAGTCTCTCTATCTCTCTCCCTTGTACCAATCCCCGTCCTTGGACATGGTGAGCGTAACATTCACCGAATATTTGAGCATACTGAGACTCAACAGAGGAACATTTCCACCACCGGACAAAAGTCTTACTAAGGAAGAAGAGCCCACTCTCAGGAGATTACAGGCAGACACACTACCCCCCCCCCTGGCTAGACTACACTGCTGGTACCCCCCGTTATATTCTCCTTTTTGCCCGCACTGCCGGGAGAGGGCAGACGCGTACCACACACTGTTGGCATACCAGTACATACCAACCGTACACCACCCACTCACAAACACGTCAAAGGAGCAGTGGGAGCCCACCCTGCGCAGCGGTCACCCTGACTGCCAGCGATGGCTGGTAGAGAGAGCCATGGTGGCGTTCGAGGCCAGTGGAATCCCGGAATCGGGGTGGCCACATTCTTTCCTCCCTCCTTTTTTCTTTTCTTTTGAATAAAGATATATTCAGCCAATTAATCCCCCCCGCCCTATCCCCCCCCTCTCACATTACAGAATGCTGCGGGCTCAGCGGCGGACATGTCCGGCGCACTCGAACGTTGATTGGCGTAACCGTGCTATAGTAATATGTCATTGTATGTACTCGCCAATCGAGTGTGTCCTTCGTTTGTGACGGTCTTATAATTGAGCAACGCAAATGACCAATATATCTAACCCCAACATAGCAAATCCTACCAGACCGCAAGGTTCGCTGGACTTCCATCTTCACAGGGTAGAGGAGATTTGGATTTTTTATTAGGCGATGAGAACAAGTAGAAAAATTGTCCAAGGTTAAGAGAGATTATTTCAAATGTGTGCGTGAAAATAAGATAAACAAAACCAGTTAAACTAGAGAAGGCAGCAGAGCGTCTATTCACTGACTCTATTCACTCGATAACAGCATTGCGGAACAACGACTGTGGCGAATGTAAACTGCTTTCTGTCAAGGTTTCATCCGCGCCTGTCGCAAGAGCTTTTCAACACACGGTGGTGCATTGGGCCTCTGCTGGGCAGGTTTGCCGAACAACGGGGATAAAGGTGTCCGCCTGTAACCAAAAGTGCAAAATAAAGCCGCCTGACAACGGGACTCGAGAAGAAAAATATTTGAGATTGGACACCAAAGAGGTTTGCCGGAGCTCTACACGGAGAGCGGGTTTTCTTATAACAGGGCCTCCGAGCTGAAGTCGTTGTCGTGGAATGCCATTTTGAAGCGACCAAGGCGGAAACGAGCTTTGCCTTTGCGTGCATACGATAGGGTAGAAAGAATGCTCCTGCGCGTGAAATCCCATCATAAAAAATTTGTCCCGTAGCGTTGTTTTTCTCTAAGATTGCTTCTTGCGCGTTCCGGACATTTACATGAATACAGAAGTAAGGCTTGTATCTGAAAAAAGCCAGCAACTTTTTGTTAAAAAAATGGATGACGCTACAAAGGGAGTTGCGAAACGAGACTCCTGGGAATGCCCTTGTGGCACAGAGTCGAGTGGTGTCACACACAAAAACAAAAAAAAAATCCCGTGATATGGTGAATATCTCCGCTTTTTAATGGTGAATAAATTCTTATTTTTTACCCCACAGGAGAAAAACTCTAGTCAATCCATACTAACGAAAACGTGAGCAAGAAAGGTGAGCTGAGAAAACAGTGAGACATTTACACGCATGACGAAGGCAACAAGCATCTTCTAGACGTGCCACCTTTCGTGCACACCAACTGCCGCAAAGTAAACAAAAAATTACGCATTTCAGTAAAAGAATTTTATTTCCGCCACAAAGGTAGCCAAACAAAACGCTGACGTGGCTTTACAACGGCTCTGACGAGCTAGCGCCTGGACTATGTTGATTGAAGAAACTGAGTGAAATTCTGAATGTCCCATTAGTATACTTCAGTCTGCGAAGGCGGTTGGCCCAGACAATGTGGGCTGCAAGGAGTAACACCAGAGGCGTTCATGGCATCTGGTTACGTGGAGGAGATAGCTGAAGGCTCTAGGGAAAAGTATTTGGCGTGTATACGTGCTTCGCCGTTAATGTCGTTGAAAGGCAAGAGCCTTCTGCCACTCCTGTCACGTAAATTCCCCTCCTCCTCTATTACCCTGCCGCCCCTCTAACTCCACCCACGACGAATGTAAGGCAAGTTTACTCAATTAAATTTATTCTACATCTCCCGCACCCGTCGACAGAACCTTTTTTATCTCTTGTTTTTGTTCTGCTTTGAATAACTCTAGTCGGCATCTTTTGCTATCGGTTGGCTTTTATCTCGCCTCTCTGAGACCAACTTTTGAAAGGATATTTTTAGTTGCTATCATAAAAAGCAATTAGCGTGTATTACCAATTAAATCAAAGACGGTACTATTGCTTATGTACTTATTATTAGCGTCAAATATGCCTGAGGATATTTTGGGCTGAATTATGTGGGCATGAGCGGCAGAGCAGCAGATAGTTTGAACTAACAGTGCAGACACGCTGCCATTTTTTCCTTCCTGCGGCAAGACGAGTGAGTGAGTGAGTGAGTGAGTGAGTGAGTGAGTGAGTGAGTGAGTGAGTGAGTGAGTGAGTGAGTGAGTGAGTGAGTGAGTGAGTGAGTGAGTGAGTGAGTGAGTGAGTGAGTGAGTGAGTGAGTGAGTGAGTGAGTGAGTGAGTGAGTGAGTGAGTGAGTGAGTGAGTGAGTGAGTGAGTGAGTGAGTGAGTGAGTGAGTGAGTGAGTGAGTGAGTGAGTGAGTGAGTGAGTGAGTGAGTGAGTGAGTGAGTGAGTGAGTGAGTGAGTGAGTGAGTGAGTGAGTGAGTGAGTGAGTGAGTGAGTGAGTGAGTGAGTGAGTGAGTGAGTGAGTGAGTGAGTGAGTGAGTGAGTGAGTGAGTGAGCTAACAGACAGACAGACAGAGAAGCGAGCGACAACACTAACCTCTTTTATCAATGGCCGTCTCCGCAAAACTGCAAAAAGAATAAAACTGCATATTCAAAAACAAGTACAATAACCCCACCATAAAACTTCTTTGCTATTCTTTTGCGACGGGTGCTAATCCTATGTTTTATGCTTTTGGAATCGAGTTGGGCTGCGGCTGCTGCACTTACTCCTTTACAAAGTACATGCTTATAACAAACGTTCGTCATGCTGCCGAGAAAATTCCGACCGCGAGCTCCGCACCTTCCGAGGGTATTGTAATGCTACACCGAACACGAAATAGACTCTCGCCCGTTGCCATTTTGCGGCTAAAAGATGGCTGCCTGCGGCCCATTCCATTTCAAAAGATTAAAAAAGATTGAGAGGAAGAACAACTCGTCACGTCAAACCCATTAAAATGAAGCAGTTGCGCTAGAAGCAAAATAGAAATCGCTGAGGCAAGCAAAGCGCGAGAAAAAAAGTGGACAATAACATTGCGGTCCACAAGAGAAATTAACAAACCGTTCCGTGCAGCTCTGCAAATCTCCTAGAGTGGCGCCTCCAAACGTACGTCAGAAAAGAAAACAAATACCATAGAAAAAAGCTGAAGCAATTTCCCGCGGCCACTCTCGAAATACATTCTTTCTCATAGGAAAGTGTTTGCTTTTTCCTGAGTGTGGGTACTCAGCGGCAGCCGTCAATTAGTTCCCGCGGTCTTTCGTTTTCGGTCATAACAGCAGTTTATACCTTTTTTGGTACTGCGGAGCCTAAATGCAGTTCCGAAGTTATTTATTGTATAATATTTTGTCTGTTTGCATATGGGCGGTAGTTTTATTTCTATTACCGTGAGCATACAAGCCTACGTTTGCTTTTTAAAGCAAAGCTTTTTACCTCTACCCCCCAAGGGTTCTTTCGCGACCGTTGGTGTCACCAGAAAACTCCAGCGAGCAAATAAAAGAATTTACTGGCACCGCCGGGAATCGAACCTGGAACTAATAGACTAACAAAGCGAGAGCCCGTTGTCTTACCGATTTAACTACCAGCCCACGCGAAGACGGGAAGAGAGGTGGTGTACTCACCAAGCACATCTACGGGTTTACCACCTGCGTTCACGCTGAATGCCACGTGAAAGCGTCACGTGACCACTCACGCCCGTCTAGTGGCCATGTGCGCACCTTGCTCATGTGCTAAGAGTTACAAATATTATAGGAAGCTCACACCAATGCATGACATCACACTTCTAGTACGCCATTGTGCTGAAGCCTGTGGCCTCCAGTGTTCACGTAAAAAATCACAGCTCCTTCTCGTCCGCCCTCACGCCAAATGAAGGAGTACATTTAAATACTCCTTGATGGCCAGGCCATCACTCCAAGCCCCAGCATCAAGATCCTGGGCCTATATCTTGAGGCTAACACCAACAGTGACGACTCCTTGCAGCGTCTCAAAAACAGCATTAATCAATCATACACATGATCAGGCGAGTTGCCACCAAGAAGCGAGGCCTAAAGGAATCCGGTACCTTTCGATTAATTGAAGCTTTTGTCCTCTCGAGAGTCACTTGCGTCAACCCCCTGTCTCCTTCTCAACAAGGAAGACATAGAGATGCTTTATATATAGATTAGAAAGGCGGTCGGGCAGGCCATTGGTCTTCTCATGAGTGCGTCCACACAGAGGCTGCATAGCACGGGGCTTCACAACACGGTGGAAGAGCTGATAGGAGGCCATCTTTCTAACAAGAAGGTCCGACTCAGAACTGCGGTGGGTAACCGCATGCTTCACCAGATTGTCTTGGCAGCCCAGAATGTCACTCCGCTTGACGTACTCCCAGACTCTTGGCGACTAAAACTAACGATGCTCCCTTTGCTTTGAAATATGAACCCCTCACATGGCGAGGGTCACCGAAAAGCATGCGCTCAAGAGCTAAACATCACCCTCGGTGGGGATCATGCAGTTATTTACACAGACGCACCAAACATCGAGGGCAGCAAGCGCCATCATTATGGCTACCTCCAGAACCAACCTCCTTGGGGTACCTCGCTTAGGACCCAATAAATAACGGCAGCAGAAGAGGCAGCCATCACCTTGGCTCTCACTCAACCAGGTGTTCGGAGGGTAGTCACCGATTCCCAGCAAGCCTACAGGAATTACCAGTCGGGTTGGGTGTCCTGACCTGCACTGCGCGTGCTAAACAAACACTCCCCAAACGGTTCCATTCAGCTCATCTGGACACCCCCTTACGCTTCAATGGAGGGCAACAATTACGCCCACCCAACAAGCCTGCGGATTTACCTCCCGTGCTATGAAGCTGTACGAGGATAGTCACCCGCTTGTCACGCTAAGGGAGATAACCCACCATTATCGCCTTCAGAGACAGACCCTATCTTCGCCTTACCCTGACCTTTCCAGAGAACAACAAGCTACCCTACGGCTGATGCAAACCGGGCTCCTTCCCACAGCCTGCGCGTCTTCACTTAATGCATCCGAATCGCTACGACGCTGAATGTACATTTTGCTCAGAAGTAGGAACACTCCGCCCCGTAACCGGGGTGTGCGAGTTTAGCCCTGATCACGCTCCTTTCTTTCCGTCAACTACCCAACAAGAGCAATGGGAGATGCTGCTGTTCAGGCCCTCTCTACCTACCCAGCTTCAGCGGGTAGACAGAACACAGGCCGCGCGGACTGCATATGGGCCCCACAGAAGAAGGAATCACTCCCCAGGGCTGCACTCTGGGCCGTTGAAAAATCTGAACAGAAGTATTTCTTCCTCCTCCACCTTCTCTGCCGCAAATCTCGTCGCCTCCGTCCGCGGCGCAGAGACGGAGAAGTCAGATCATCTAACACGAGCTTACTTTAATTTTATAAAAAAAATTTCCACTCTTGTGATACACCAATACGACTCAACCAAACACCGTTCATGCATCATGCATTGATTTAACCCTACCAGGAATATCTCTTTGAAGTAATAATGACGTGGGTAAGTGCATTTCACTTCTCTCTGGTTTTACTATTTCTAGAGCGATGTGAGGGAATTTAAGTGAAGTCGCATGGGTAATCGTTACGGGTGCCGTTTACAGCTTTGCTTTCCAACCACATTCACGGGGTGGATTGGCGCGATTTTTTTTTGACGCAATCTAGAAAGAAAGGCAGCTGCTTGTGTGGCTGTTCGATGCATAGCTGAAGGCAGTTTAAGTGACAGAAGCTTGGTGTGGGCGAGTTGGTACAATATGAATGGTGGTTATTACGCTGCAGAAAACATGGACGAAAGAAGAAACACGTACCAAAACAAAGTGCCAGACACTTTGCTGTTGCGCGCGTTACTTCTTTTGTCCTTCCTTTCTGCGCCATTCTCGCCGTCAATCCGTTTAAGGGCTTCATGGTGCACTATTAACAGCGAACCTGTCGTTGGTCGAGGGTTTCCTGTGACGAAGGATACCCTCGAGGTTTCCTTCGTCAGCGAGGAGAAGCGCAAGCGTCATGCACACATGCAGCACTTTAATAAAAGACTTCAGTGAGAAGCTAATCTAGGCAGAATCTTTCTAAACTACTAAGTCTGGTGGGAATTGCTATACTTGTCAACATTGTTCAGCAAAAACAAAACATTAAAAATATTTTAGGCAAGAAATCGTCACATAAGTGGTGTTTTCATGTTTATGCTACCTAAAAATACCCGGCTGCTTGACTTCTGCGGTACCGAATGAAAAAAAATGAGCCGTAACAAAACGCTCACCGCGCCCCCTGGTGGCAGTTTTTCAACCTGAAAAGCAACGGAAAGGTCCAGTAGATAGCACCAGCTGTGAGCAAGGCAAAAATGAATTCGCACAAACGGAAGTCGATGTACTCGCTTTGAGTTCTATACGGGTTAACCTTGTGATCAAGGAACGCCAGGCGGCTTCACTGTTAACGTCAGGCTTCGCGACGTTAGAGAAGCGAAGTTGGGCTTTTGTTTTTGATGGTTTAATCGTGGTCGTCTTTGTCAGACCAATATGTACGTTGGGTTCGTTGCAGTGTATTATTACCGCTCACGTGGGTTTTTTTTCTTTTTTGTTGTAATATTAACGGTATTGGAATAAAACAGACTATCTTCGCTACAGTAATGTTGTACGGGTCGACCTGAGGCTACTGGGGAGCGCGTAATCAAGCGATTATTTTCGGGTTAGTACCACGGGTTTTGGAGCGGTGAAAGGAATGCTTTTGGCTATAAAACCGCTGGGCGAAGGGCTTTGGCAGCTTTTTATATTTCATCGCGAAGCGTGAAGTGCAGAGAACGCGAGAAAGGTCGACGCGATTCGGATTGACTTATACTGGGTAACGGTAGCATGGGCGGCTTCAGCTTTCATTCGCATGCATCCCGCGACGTCACCTACCTGCACCATCTGGCCTACATCGCTGGGCACCGTGTGGCTCTACAATGAATAACTGCACATTGCGTCATTCTCGGTAACGAGAAAGCGGATGAGGCAGCTTTCAGAACGTTACAGCTGCGAAAGATATAAAACATTTATTTACATAGCACAAGGCCACTGCGCTGGCGAAGGAGCTTGCCTAAGAGGAAGAAAATCACCTCTTGTCTTTCCCTAAAACCCAACACCTCTTCCTGCACCAGGCCAGACTTCGGACTCAGAATGAGGCCACCGGAGCAGATTCAACGTTTGCTAAAGGCTCGTTACCATCAATTCCGTCCCAACGCAACACTCCGAACACCTACCGCCATCGCCTCAATCAAACCACAAATCCTTATTGTCACAGCTGTGAATGGCCGGAAACAGTCGAGCATATCTTGCTAGAGTTTGCGGCATACAGCCAGGAGAGAATTGCTCCTCACGCAGATGGTTGTTTGTCCCAAACCTGGACCTATACATTTAAGCTCTTCTTGGTCCCTGGCCGCCTCCATCATCTCAGCAAAAAGTGTAGGTTGCATTATTTGATCATTTTCACTGCGTCGCTATCCCAGAGACTATTTAGTTCTTAATGTTCTCATCCTGTGAGACCACCTGGACTTGTACGCCCCCCACGCAATAATTCAAGAAAAAATGTTTTCATCTCTTGCTTTCTTCCTTCTCTTCCGCCCATCTTCCTCAGGTCCCTTTATTTCCTCCGCCCCCTCCCGGCAGACTAGCATGTAAGCGAGAAATTGCCGGAAGACTTCTATTATAATTCAGAGCTGTGCGTGTGTGTGTGTGTGTGAGTGTGTGTGTGTGTGTCTCTCTCTGTCTGTCTGTGTCTGTCTGTGTCTGTCTGTGTCTGTCTGTGTCTGTCTGTGTCTGTCCGTGTCTGTCTGTGTCTGCCTGTGCCTGTCTCTGTGTGTGTCTGTGTGTGCGTGTGTGCGTGTCTGTGTGCGTGTGCGTGTGTGTACGTGCGTATGCGTGCGTGTGCATGTGCGTGTGCGTGTGTGTGCGCGCGTGTGTGTGTGTGGGTGGGTGGGTAGGTGGGTGGGTGTGGGTGTTGAAGAGAGGCGCGTACAGCATGGGGCTTCTTATGTAGCTGTTGAAATGGCTCCGATATAAACTCAGATTTTCTTGGCCCCGATTACAGAAGATTTGCTTTGTGCTGGCTTCACACTTCAATAGCACTTTATATTCAATAGTACTGGCGTTGCACTATCGCTTGTGGCCCTGACAGCATGTCCATGATCCTGCTCAATAGGGTTGTAGCTGCGCTAGAATCCCGCTAAAAAACTCGTGCAAAAAAATGTATGTCAATCTCGTCGCTATGCTTTCCAAAAAAAACTTAAAAATAACGTTCTGCCTTATGTTACATGTAAGTTGCAAAAGTTATTCCTATCATATAGACTAGTCTTTGTACCTGGCTCGTCTTTACACCTCACTTTGTACCTTCGTACTCGAAACGTAGTTGCCATTGCAGAATATGCGCTCATGGTAATTGGAAACTGAGGTCAGTTTCGTAGCGAGGCCATTCAGAATGAGGCTATGCGACCCCCGTACACTTTTCCAGACCATTGGTGGCGCGAAACTACTTCCTATAGACTTCTCTCAGCAATTACTAAATGCTAGACCTAGGACCAGGCCCAGTGCAACAATGCCAACTTCACCTTGAAATCTTAATATCGGGCAGTGGAAGACGAATAAAATGAACGTAATATAACTCAGCAGGGAGTGGGCGTAGACTCCATCGTTGTGATTAACACGAGCGGGCACTGTATACTTACCCTACGCTGCTGATTTGAAACAACAGAATAATAATATTACCCTAATTTTACCGCCGTTGATCTGGGGCACGTTTTATTATGTATAAACATTCGCATCGCACCATCTTTGATTCTTTCTGCCTGGCACCAGCCTAATGCTGCGGAAATTCATGAGCGTCGATGATGTTGACCGCATGAGTAAGGCAACTAGGGAGACAAATGGTCCATAGAACATTGCCGACGAGCCATCCGGCTTTCCCTATATGTTTTTTTTTGTTTAGTTTCTTCCTCCCTCAGAGAAAAGCGATGATGCGCAGCAAATTACGGTCACGCGAAATTAGGTTTCGATCGAGGGTTTTCTCTTGATTTCCTAATTTGGCCCCTCGACGCTTTAACAAGAATGGATGGCACAACGGCTATATTCCGTGCAGAGCATGAGCATTCTTGGAAGGCTTTTGCTCGTTAAGTTTCATTAGTCAGTCGGATTGAATCATATGGAGAAATATTTTTCTGATGAAACACCGCGACTAATAGCAAACCTTCATATAAAAATGTATTACACATTTAAAGAACAATGTGAGATATATTATGCACGTAAGTAAATATCCGAGCTGCTCAATTCAAGCCAACGTGATGCATCTCTGCAATGCCTAGTATGGAGCCGACCTTCTGCCGTTTAAATATGAATTAAATATTTCGTTGTTGGATTGGTCCGGTGTTGCTTATCGGAGGTATTCCCTGCATGAAAAAAAAGGAAAGAAGCCATACAAATAATATTTGCGTCCTCTGGTTAATCTGATATGAGAAAGCACTAGTGATTCCGAGTGCTAAGCTACGGCTTCTTGCCGGCTTGAAAACGCATAAAACAACGCTGTTCCCTTCAATTCTATTTTATTTGTTGTGTCAAACGCAGTAAGGATACTGGGGCGGGTCTATATGACAATCCAAGTGCGAGCAGTTTGGAAGCGAGACTTTGGACTAGTCTAGGGCAAAGAGTACGTATTCTAGCAAGCTAATTTTTGTTAACATGATTTGTTTCGCCGTACCTGTGCTATCGGCTAAACGCTATACACCACGAGCTTGCCAATTAATTCCACATTTTGTCATTGCATAAAGATCGGAAAAAGAAACGAAACCCTTAACTTAATGTTCCCCTACGTTTTACATTGTGGCCTACAGAAACAGCCTTGCTTTCTTTAGGCTAGCGTTGCGGTCATTAGAGGGGGACGAGTCCCTTCGGTAAGGCCTAGGAGTTGCAGAAGGCATGCATGGTCCATGAGATGCGTATCTCGCGATGTTCCTTTCTACTTAAGATCCCAGGTAGTTTCTGCAAGTATCGGATTTGCAGTTTTAGAGCAATAACGCTACCCTCCACTCCCCCTCCCCTTTAAATCACATGTTACCGCCTAAGTGTTAAGCCTTTCAATGAAGGTCACCAGTGAAAGGATGGCGCAGGAGGAATAGAGGCCGCTGCTATAGCCATGGCTATGCTCTAATCAAGTCACAGAGCAAAAGAATGCCGCGCGGGAGAGAAAGAGCCTTGCTTAGGCAATGTCCAGGAGCGTCGGGAATAGCAGTTGCTAGGCACAGTCATCGCTGCTGTATGTGCCAATGGCGAGCGCGGGAGCTGCGTACTATGCTTGGAGGACTACAGTATGAAAAGGATGCTAGCATGTATATAGCAAACTTTATGCTTACTTCGCCATATCTATTTATGTTTGCCTAACGTACCGTTTAAACACCTTTATCGACTTGAATAGTTTCATAGAATGGACACTACAAGTACTTCAGTTGATACGCACAGCATCGCGCTCGTCGAGCTGAAGAGCAGCATAAACGGCGTCTAACTTGGCACGAGTCCGTCGACTATAGAGTTGCGGCTAAACTTGCATTGAAAGAAACAACAACATAATTAAAAGCAGTAAATTTGCGCTCTTTTCGGTGGGGCGCTGCCTTTTTTGTCAGCTGCGTGAAATGTCTTTCAAATTTTTGCATCATTACAGCAGGCCTCAGTTGGTGTCCTTGTCCTTACGGCCACTTGCAGCTGGATAATATAAATCTACGCTTGCACCAAGAGGTATGTTCACTATTACTGCCACCTAATCTCCCTCCTAATAACAAGTTCCAAATACGTGATTGCACCTATCAACAAAAACGACAAGCGAAAACGCACATTTTCGCCTTCGCTTAACACAAAGCACCAGCAAACAAAATTGTGATTGACTGCTCCTTCTTTTCGAACCCACAACGTCAACTCCAGCGAGAATGCGAAGGCTTATTCCCACTGGAAATGCATGACCATTATAGGGGAGTCAATTAGTGAATCGGCTACTCGGGATGTGTGGGTTTAGGCACGTTGTGAGGACATTTGTGAATAGCTCCACACTGACAAAGATACCGTCACAAACTCTAGCAAACACCCGCCACGGTGGCTCAGTGGCTAAGGTGTTGCGATGCTGAGCACGAGGCTGCGGGTTCGATTCCCGGCCGCGGCGGCCGCTTTTCTAATGGAGGCGAAAAGCAAAAACGCCCGTTTGTACGAGATTTCAGCTCACGTTAAAGATGCCCAGGTGGTCTAAATTAATCCGGAGCCCTCCACTACGGCGCGCCTCATCACCTGCGTTACGTCGGCGCGTTAAACCCTACAATCAATCAATCAAACTCTAGCAGACGTTGTTGTTGCACAAGCAGGGTGAATGCTCTTGGATGGAACATTGAGCATAGATACTTGCCTGACGTTAGGGAACCCCTTAAAACTTCCTAAAACCCGAAAAGTCCGCCTGCCTAGGCCAAACGTATATCGTGACGACCCCAGTCAAACAAACCCTATCATATGTAGTACATCGGTGACAGCTCAACATATTCTATCGACTTGCCCTATTTATCCGAATTCTCGGGACTGAATTCTAGTTTCTCCGTGGCAGTTGAGGTCTACAGAAGAGCTGTACTGGTTTGACTATACTGGTCACACGCCGGGCGAGGCCGAAGAGCCGCTGCGTGCGCTTGACGTATGTGCCCCGTGAGGCAGAAAATCTTGTGTTTACCGCTGTACTATTGTTGGATAATTCGACGAGCCACGCACAGTCATCGGTTTTAAATAAAATAAATTCACAGGGCCCCTTGGGGTATCCATTACACGACATGAAGGCGGAAGCTTGAGTGCCGATGAAAACGAGACAGGGACATGATTTATTTTGCTTCCTGCTTTGGATTCCGGCCAATAAAATTTACTCACCATCACACCGCTCTTTGATGACTCCATACGAAACGAACACCTGTTCGGACAACATGTTGGCTAGACACGTTGGCGCATTTTTAGACGTGGAATTCCTCTATCAGCGGTATTTTAATGCCCACCGTCGCATTACTTTCTTCCCTTACCACCATGACTATTTTTCTGGCGACTCTTAGAATGACGTCCACGTACGCTCGCTCTGTCATGCCATTTCTTATTTTTATTAGTCGGCTTAAATATCTTCGTAGGTGAGCTATTCATTTGGTCGCTATAATTACCTCAATAATTAGCTTAAGTGACGTCCCATATATTGCTTCAAATTACTGAAGGCTTCTAGAGCCTCCACATGTATTTAAAGCGCGAGGTGTTCCGCAGCATGCGCTTTTGTTTACTGTACGAAAAGTGTTTTTGCCACGGCCTTCAAAGCAGACTGAGTGACGAAACATACCAGATTTTCGCGTACGAGCCCTTCGTGACTAGGAAGGCGTGGCTAGACAGCCAGGTAGGCGTTTCCCACCACTCTCGTTCACCATAAATGCCGCAACAAGGAGGTGTACACTAAAGCCTCGTTGATAGATTTGGTGGTTCGTTTTAGGCGGAGAAACTCCCAGGGGAAGACGGCGATGACGGGAAGATTAAAAATAAAACTGTATGTTGGAATAATTTAGATAACGGTATTTACAAATCTGATGGGAGACCCTTGCAGTCTGGGCGTTTGAGAGTTACGGCCTGGGTACAAAGGTACAAAGCGGTAGCGGGTGACTGTTACGCAGTTACACCTGAAACAAATTCCTTAGTTGAGGAATACACGAAGACTCCCTGTTTCTCTTTGGGAGCTAAAGCCCAGTCTGATGCTGACCATCTTGCATGCCCATCACTTCGCGCCCATTGTGCGCAGCGCAGCAGATTGGACTGGTCAGCTGACCTTTAAAAAACAACGGGAGCAAACGCTGCCCCACTCTCTTTGGCGACGGTTTTCTCCCCTCCCAGGCAACCGTAGTCAAAGAAGAAATGAAACGCCCCTTTATAAAATGTTTTTAACTGCGGAAAAGTTCTCAGGCCCCTTTGTGAGGGCTAACATAACATCATAATGTGGCGCCCGCACGTCTGCAGGAAGAACACCCTCAAAAACGACGCCTGCGCGCGGGTTTTTCGGCTCGACACTCGCCCTGCCGGTACGACATAAGCCGCCAGCAGGCTTACAAGTACAATTCAGCGGTAAGAGCCGAGCGCCAGGGACTTAGTTCGACACAAAATTAGTCACTGTCCCCAACTCACATACGCAAATTCGATGTAGCAGTATACACAAGTCGTTCATGAGTATCCCGAATGAAATCTTACTGCTTTCGCATCCAGGCCATATCAGCACGCTTAAGAGAACCGAGAAACGCTTTCTCTTTCTAAACCAGTATCGATGCCTACCAAAGATCTTCTGTAAGCATTTACAAGCATTTGGCTGACAACAGACATATCGGTATGTTCTCGAGATCACTGAAAAGAACGTCCCAGTCTCTCACAGCCGGTTTTCGCCCAGGGCAGTGGTTGAGTCACTGTTCTTTTTCTGTACCAGAGTGTTCTCTGTTGTATATGCTTTGGTTGCTTTTTCTACACGAGTATGCTGCATCCATGTACTTTCAACGGGATGTGTTCCCCGCAACGCACACTGAAGGTATTCCGTGAGAATTTTCGCGCAGCGATTTTTCCAACCACAACTATTTCTTGTTGACCATTTCATTTCATTGCGTTGCCACACGTGAGCGTTTTTAATTGGTTTTGTCATCTGTAGATAGCCTAGAAAAAAAAGCTCTCGCTCCATCTTCGCTCGTGCTTTCACGTTTACACCTGACCGATGTGCTTGCTGGGTGCTTAGAAGTGGTTCCACTGTACGGGTCCTTTGTGCAAGTTCTCTCCTAGCGATATACGCTGCCAACAGCACTCGCACACGCGCAACAAAACAGAAGGTGAAACTAAGGAAACAACGAACATGCGATAACGGCTTCGGCAGGCAGGAGTGATTTCGGCGCAAGCTGGTGCGGTAGCAGAAAGGCTCCTGCTTTGTTTCCCGGCCTGGATGATTAAGTGCACCGACGCCCAACCGTGGAAGCGTGGACCCACATACTGCATGAGCAAGGCGAACTTCCGACGGGTCGATCACTGCAGCTGACGTGGATGCGTCACGCACATGGAGGGGAAGTACCGCTACTCTCAGGGCAAGCAGATTGTGAAACTGAGTTTGGTTGACAAAAACCGGAATACTAGGGCACTGCAAACGCCAAGAAAGCTAATTTCAGAGGACGCACATTTTGAGGCAGATATTAGTTGATAAAAACTGAAATAGGAGGGTGCTGAAAAGCCTGTTCCCAGGCAAGCAATCGCTCCACCTAGCAGAGATAACGTAAAAAAAGAGAACCTTCAAAGACACCCCTGAACTTGAAAGACATGATGGACCGAGCTTGAACTGCATACTGGTCCTCTGTAGGTAACAAACCATCAGGTTGACATTACCGTCTTCTCATTTGACTTGGTTGTCGGCGCTCTCGAACTATACGATCGATTTAGTATTGTATGAAAGAACGAATGATCAGACGAGAGCAATTGCATTTACTTGGGCATGTAATCCCCTGACACTGACGACCTCATTTAGCAGAGCATATTGGCTTCGTGCCAAAAAAAGTTCGCTATGCTGTTTAGCCACGTCAACCCCATCAACTGAAACGCGAGGCCAAAGAAAAACTGGTAATAAGTCGTCTTCTTGCTGTGGCTGCAAACACAAAAACACCGCCTTATACAAACATGATAGTGTTATTTTCCCTGGGTTGCCACCGATGTCTACAAAGAACAGCAAGGGGCAGCTTGCCCAAATACCAGACGTCCATCTCCGGACCCTTTCAACCCAAGAAAGCGCACCATAAGCTCGATGGGTATACGCGGACCTCGTCTAACCGGGTAAACAAGCCGTAAGGATTGGCTGAGAGGGGACGGAGATCAGGCACTAGGCCGTAGAATAAATAGCGGCCTTGGTCTTACCCGTATGGGACAAAATGATGTCTCGCGAATCAACTGCGGAACCATTTACGCTTTATTGGGAAAATTCAGGGTTTGGTTCCATTAGTTGCCCACTTCTCGTTTTAAATTTTGAAGCCGAAGCCAATGACATCTTTTGCTAGCTCTTTTGCATCTCGTAAGCAGGTGCAACCCTCAGGCAATGCTTGAGCAAGCTCTCCACTTCACGACAAGGAGCATTTGGCAAACTTTTTCGGCCGGCCTGAACCTAGGATAAAAATCTGCCAAATTTTATCGAACATTTTTTCAAGCGAAGTTGTTACCATCTAGTTGGTCGGAAAATTTCGTGCGTAAACAAAAAAACCCCGGCAGGACACAGCACTTCTCGCCTAAGAGGCTGAGCGCATGCGTCAGACTAGTCAAGCATAGAGCATGGCGCTCAGTATTTGTTTAAAAAAACCCACAAAACAAGCAGTTAAACCGCATTATGGATGATAAGGCACCTGGAACGTGTACGTTCTGGAACGTGTACGTTCCATGAACGGTCGCCACACGGAGTTGCGCCCGAATACTTGTGCAATGGAACATTTTTAAAAGAGTGAAATAAATGTGCAAGCATAGACAAGCAGCGCATGGTAACTGTTGAATGATAGAACTTTACATTTATTAGAGTTAATTTCGATAAGCCAGCGCTTGCCCCATTCCTGCACGCAGTTAAGATTGGTTTAAAGGGATGACCATTTTAAATACCAGTAACGGTGTTATATATAACACAGTTATGCGAGGACAGGCGAATTTTAGGGGTCACATTTGAGGGTAAGTCATTTATGTATAAAAGAAATACAAAGGGCCAAGAACGGAATTTTGGAGAATGCCTCGCATTGCAGGAATTGGATTATAGGTAAAGTGGTTAGCATTAACAGACTGGTAGCAGTTCGTAAGGAAATATTTTATCCAGTTTAGGATGTCAGGGTTGAGATTTTATCCGGAAAGTATTAAAAGCATTCCATTATGGAGTGTTTTTTTCAAAAGCTTTGGCAATATTTAACACTATGGCATCGGTTTGTAAGCTGCAGTCAAGGTTACCATGCGAGTCACGGGCGATAATGGCCAGTTGCGTTTCGCAAAAAGAAGTTCTACTAAACACGCGCTGATCAGAATAAAGCATGTTCTCTAAATCAAGAAAGTTTATGATATGCCTGTAGATGACGTGTTCCACAATTTTACAAGGCACACCGGTTTGAGATATGGGCCGATGATTCAACGGCAAGATTTTGTTACCTGACTTGAGAATTTGGAACGACCTTCCCGTTCTTTCAGTCCTCTTGTAGATGTTCTGTGAAAAGTGACTACGAAAAGAGCAATCATACAAAACATGCACAAATATGTTTCGTATTCTTTAGGTACTTGTAGTTGATTTCGTAACATATAGGCCGACTAACCGAAGCCAATACTGGAAGATCGAGCAAAAACTTTTATTCACATCCGCATGCCATTAAATCAGGCTTGAATTGCAGTGGGAAATAACCAGGGGAGAGAGAGAGAGACAAGAGTGGGTTGAAGCACGGGGTCACAAAGCCGTGACGTGAAATCTGGGCGGGCGCACAAATCCTTGACAGAATGCGACACATCATTCACTTTAGTTACACAACTTTAGTTTAAGTAGCCGAGAAAGGTTATAATAATTTTGTTTTTGTGATTCGTATGCTACTGATGTGGTTTCCCCGTACGTTTTGATGTGTGCTTTAGGTAACAATATACTCCGGTGTACAGATAAGGTGATTTCTTCGAGTTTCTGCGTACCAAATTACTCAATAGTGTCTGGATAACCGAAAACGTCGGGCCTGAAATCATTTGTTCAGGACTTTACCCTTACAAAAACTTTTCGTAGCCTTGCTGGTATCTTCTACCGAACGTTGGTTTCAGTTCCTAGCACGGTTTCCTCTGAGTTCTGATCTAGATAACACGAAATGTGAACTCAAATCTCGGTGCGCCTGTAAAGCGTGCTCTGCCTCTAGAGCAGTGCACGCAGGGGGGAGCAATCTTTACAAGTAAAATACCAATGAAAGGAAATAGGTAGGTCACATTTCATTCTTAGGCAAACTTTCAATGTCTGCAAATGGTGCGGTTTTGCAGTGCTGTTTTATTTCAAGCTGTTTACCCACTCGACCCACTATGCAGCCACTTGCAAATTCACAAGGCCACCACTCGTAAAGTAATCGCGTTGTTATATCTGTCAAGAGGAATGTGTGGCTCGGAAACAAAAAGGAATAAAGTCGAACACACTGCTTTTCATTTCCATTTAAGACAAAAAAAAATGTGGCCTTCGGGCTCTGAATGCCACATAGGTGACAGCCTGGGTTCCCATAAACCCAGACAGCAGGCTGAATTTAGAAAAGGGTACTCAACCATAGATCACATTCATGTCGTCGATCAAGTGATAGCAGAATCCCCAGCGTACGAACGACCCCATTACATGGCATGTATAGATTATGATAAAGCGTTTCACTTCGTGCTCACCGCAGCCGTGTTATAAGCATAAAACACCAGGAAATAGAGGAAGCCTACATAAGAGTTCTAGCAAGCATATTTAAGGAATGCACGAGCAGGATAACCCTCCACAAGCCAACCGATGAATTTTCGATCCGCAAGGGAGTAAGACAGGGAGATACTATCTCGCCAAAACTATTGACAGCATCTCTGGAGGTCTATTTAGAAAGTTGGCTGGGAAAACTTAGGATCAAGGATAAACGAGGAATACCTGAGCCATTAGAGGTTTGCGGACGACGTAGTCTTGCTGAGTCTTGCTGAGGAACGAGAATCAGAAAGCACACCCGCGGGCCTAAAAATAGATATGAATAAATCTAAAGTAACGAGGAATAAGCATGCCAAAAACGTCCCAGTCAGCTTCGGAAAGGAAACGGTGAAAGAAGTAAAACAATATAACCACCTTGGACAGATGGTTAGCGCTGACTCCTACAACGAGAGAGAAAACCGGCGCAGAATAGGTATGGGTTGGGGAGCACTCTGCAAGCACACCCACATAAGGAAAAGTAGGCTACCTCTGTCACTGAAAAGAAAAATCTACAACCAGCGCATACTGCCGGTGATAAAATACGGAGCTGAAACTTGGCACCTTACTAAACTAGTAGAAAGTACACTTAGTCGGCTCAACGGGCCATGAAACGAATAACATTCGGGCTAACGCTCAGGGACAGGAAACGAGTTACATGGATCAGAGAACAAACCAGAGTATAAGATATCATTGTTTGAAAAAAGAAAAAGAAATGGGCTCGGGCTGGCCATATAGTGAGACGAACCGAAAGCCGGTGGATAGATAGGGTAACGGAGCAGATAAGAAGAGATGGGTCTAAAGAAGGGGAAGACCGTTAACCCAATGAAGGGACCAAATTGAGAAATTCGGGGGCAAACTGTGGACGAGCAGTCCAGGACAGGAGCGGTTGGATGTCAATGAAGGAAGCCTTCGTCCTGCAGTGGACCTGAGTAGGCTGATGAGGATGATGATGATGATCAGGCTTTGAGATAGTAGTTAAATTTTTTTAGGAAGCAAGCCGTCGTTCAGCAATACGAAAGCTACTAAGTGTTCATCGCGCTCTTTCGTTTATTTGGTACCTACAGTGCCAATATGGCAATACAGCGGGGAGGGACCCAAGAGAACACAAACTCAAACTACGACAAATGCAGTAGATTCATTCTGTTTTTCTCCTTAAGAGGAGGTGATTAACATGCTATTTTAGAATGACGACGGCCGGTGAACTCTAAGGTATCTTTAGAGCTTGTAAGCGTCACGGTCGTTTTAGCGCTCTAATAATGTGGTAAAAGCGGTTTTAAGCCCACTAAAGGAAGCAGTTTACCTGGTGTTAATCATAAAGCGCCGCGACGTCTTGTTTACCGTCAGTCTTCCTGTGGGCTAAGCGTGCCTACCACACAAGTGCGTCAACAAGAAGGATGCGCAGGTCGCGTTTGATGTAGTTAGGATCGCTAAACACCATGAACTTGGTGAGGAACAGCAAGATTGGCTTTGTCTGCCAACTTACGCGCTCGAACATAATATAGCAGTACGGTTCTCCGTAACTATCGCAAATGTTTACAATACAGTTCATGAATGAATAATAACGAATGAAAATCGAACCCACTCTTCCTGGCCCAAATAAAAGACCGACAAATGCGCAAGCACCGTCCACCAGAATTCAATCCGTTGCCGCTTGAATAAGCGATAAGATGCCTTGAAGAAGAAGCGATAAAGCACCGACCATAGAACACCGCCGGCTTTCTCTTTGTGTAGATCATTGTTTCTTAAAATTCTGATTTATGAAATTTAAAAAAAAACATGTCTTTTCAATTTTAAAATCCTATCTTTTTATGAAATTAAAAAAAAATATGAATAACTGTTCGAACAAGCAATTGGATTCACTGGAGCAAGTATGTGATGCCGACATACGAAGATGACTTGATTTCGATAAGTTTGATTGTTGAGGATATTTTAGGCTCCAACGCCCAAATATTTGTTCCCAATAACCGTATCTAACATTGGCTTCTGTCTGTATATCACTTAGGTGGAAATGCATAGCATTCAAACGTAGTGTATAGTAACACCTTAATTAACCATATTAATGTAGAGTAATTTTAAAAACGTGTGCATTCGGCTTGGAGAAAAATTTTAAAAACACGTTTACTCGAGCTTAATGCAAACATTTATTCGCATTCCAGGACACTTACACGGCGTTGAGGCATCCATTTAGCTCCAAGTATGTTAATGGAACTGGTGCTTCCTAGGTGGCTAGGCGCGGGTTTGACTTACCACAGTGCCCTACCCGGTGAAGTGATATCCACCGTGTAGTGCATTACACGGACAAAAGCGGCAGCACTCGAGTTTGTTCAAGTGCAAACTGTAAGTGCCCAGACATGCTGCACATGAGCAGCTTGATGTCACACACATTAGTTAGAAGAACAGTGCGGCCGTTTTTTCGGCACACAAGAATACCGGTACATGGCACTCCCCTTGCAGCACTCTCTTCCTGCATGCCCATTGTTGCCTCAAAGCTTATTGTTATGATATTCTGAAAGGACATTGTTATGTGCGAGACATTCGTAGAAACTACGGGGACAAAGCAGTGGCTCCTGAGCCAATTACGTGGCGCACAAAGACGCTGTCGTCCTTCCTTTCTGTGCTGCACGCCCTTCGCGTCGACGCTACTATGAGCGGCCACGAGAAACGCGGACGCCGAGAAGGGGCGGAGGTTCGCGTGGTCCATCAACCCTTAGAAGGGGCACAAGGAGCACATCTAAATTGGAGGGCCCATTTGGAAAACATTTGTTCGGTGGCGGAGCGGAAACTATGGTACCTGCGAAGAAAATTAAGACTTGCTACGACTCCCGTTAAGCTAGCAGCATATCTTACGTATATTCGGCCAACATTAGCCAGCATTGTATGGGATCCCTCGGAAATAGGTCTCATTAATATGCTAGAAAGAGTACAGAGGCGAGCTGCCAGGTTTATTCTTTCAAAGTACTCTTCGACCGAATCAGTAACAGAAATGTTGCGCTCTCTTCAACTGCCCACTTTAGCCGAACGTCGGCAATTGGCAAGGATGAAGTTCTTATTTTTATTGTCAAAAAATAGATTAAACATAAACACAACAAAATACTTAACGCCACGCCGCGCACGAAACCTGAGAGGTATAAACGATTACTCATATGAAGTGCCGCAACAACGTGTCAATGTATATGCGAATTCGTTTTTTCCAAAAACAATTCGCCAGTGGAATGCTTTGCCATTACCACTGGTGCATTGTGATTCACTGGATAAATTTGAGGAAGGGCTCAAAGATTTTTTTCTGTAAGCATGGTCTACTATTATGATTTATTGAAATTTGTTTGTGTGCTTACTACGACTGCACTGTTTTTTCTTTAACCTCCATGTCGGTGTTTCCAATGTATGCCATGGAACATCTCAAGATTGATGTGTTGATTATGATTTCAATGTGTTGATGTTTGACATTCTTAATATGTCCCACCCCTGTAACAGCCGAAAGGCTAACAGTATTCGGAAATAAAATGTCCCGTCCCCTATTACTCCTACGTAGAGGGCTCCTACCACGCTGTTGTTTATGGTGGTTATTGAAAATTCTCTACTGAAGCTTATATAGAAGTACTTAACGTGATCTCCATGTATGTGCCATTGAACACGAAACAACCGGTTTGAAGCATAAAAAATAAAAGCCCCTTTTTTAGGAAAGCTGGTGGAACGCGACGCTTCCTGCCATGCAAACTGAATCAAAGTCAAAGTCCGAAGCCAATGACCATGCAGCGAACCCAAGAACTGCTGAGGGACCTGAGGGGTTTTTTTTTCTATTAGGGGATTTGATTCAGGTCATTCAGCATTTCTTGCGTTTTTAGCGGTGTCGTTGGCTTTGGACATTGATTTGATTCAATCTGCACGGGAGGAAGCTTGAGGCCATAGAGGAAAGCTGAGTGGGCACGGATAATGTTCTCCAAATATTTTGAAACATGATCATTATCAACGAGTTGACTTTCCTGCAGTGCGTTTTCTGCGCTCACGGACGAATGCGCGAAACATCGAAAGCTTTGCTTTAAAAGTTCGCTGACACTGCAAGAAAAATATCGATGTTTCGGACAACGTCTCACAGCCTCTTTGACAATCGCATACAAAAGTAACTTCTCCCGAAATAGTGAGGTAATCATCTATAACGTCCACCCCCACCACCAGAAATTCCTGCCTTGGAAATTGGAAGTTTGAGTAGTCTGCCAGCAGTAGGCACCCTCATCCCTTTAAAAATAACTCGTGCACACAGAGTGAGAGACAGAATAAACTGTAGCTGTAATGACACCCGTCGGCAGAGGTTTCTAGACGCAGGCTGTTAGGTGCATCGGCATAAAATTCTTAATGAAGCTGGGGCGAAAATTTTGAATGCTTGTATTTCTATGCTCAAGGAAAATGAAGTTTGGTTTGATTTAATTTGATTTGAAAGCAAAGAGGGAATATGGGGGGCACGCTGCCTCTACTGAAGTCGCAGCTGTACTCGGTAGTTGCGAGTCTAGATACAGAAATACCAAAGGGATCATCTCGACCATCGCGCTGAGAGCCAGCTCACCCCCATCGCGTACGACGTGATTCCTAGAATCCCTGGCGCAGCACTAGCGAGACTTCCCCGCTTAGCTCATCTTTGAACACAGTTACCCTCATTGACGTCTAATCACCCGTGTATGTTCTCTAAAGGGGAAAGACATTATATACATGTAAACGCGGCGCTCGGCGATATATATATGTCCAGTAGTCATCAGTAAACGGCAGCTAAGCAGACGTTAGGACCGGCAGGGAGAAGCTCGTGATCTTTGAAGTGAGTTAAGTGTGGCTCACGGGGGCGGTGAGTGGAGGAGGACCTCTATTCTCCCATGAAACCCTCGACATTCTGTCGAAGACTTGCCACGTTGACATGCCAACAGGGCCACGACGGCAGCTGAAAGACTGCGTCATCAGGCTGGGCTGCCGAAATATTTCCCAACGCGCCACTCGCTCGGAAGATGTTCGCGCAGGGCAGTTTAACACATTGGGAAACTCTGCGAAAGAAGACTGCAAGGCTCTCCACAACATCGTGGCGGAGGCTATGAGGAAGCACCCGAGCGCTCGCACAAAACAACTCCCGGTGTGTTCACGAAAGTTCTGGCGTTGGTACAGGAACGATATCTAAGACCAGTACCATGACGATCGGTGACATCAGAAGCCCTGCATATTTTAAGCTGTTTTTCTGATGTATGCTCGTCTTCTCATTCCCTGAAAATATTCGCTCTATCAAGTTATGCATAACGATGAATAAACCAGTGCACTTACAATCTAATTTCATATTTTTATAGGAACTTACGCAAACGTAACACCTAAAAAACTACGGGTGCACATAATTTTTATCGGATTAGCATAGAATGCATGACGCCACTTGTCGCTTAGTTACGTCGCTCAGTAATGTAGCCAAGTTAATTTGCTGCATTCCTCCTTCCTTTTCCTTCGCCTTCTTCGTATTTTCGTTCTTTCTGTAAGTACGACTGCCAACCTTAGTAAACTGCCCTTGTCAAGCCTGTATTCTGTATTGTTATCCCATATCTCTGTTCTTGCCAAGCACCGCTGTGGACTGGCCGATGGGGCGTCACTGGCGACGGTGTATGAAATAGACGGTCTAATAAACACCAAGGAATTATAGGGTAAGAGATATCAAAGTATCGTCATTCTCTCGCTCGCATATCGGCTCCCCATGAGCGGACGCGTCATATTCATCCTCAACAATGAATAATCGGGACCGTAACACTTTGCTAAGCAAAATAATACTCAATGTACGCCAAGCTGGGCGTGTTGCTTGACTGCGTTAGATCTTGAAGCTTAGCGTTAAAATTAACGTCGGGCTGCGCCCCTTTTACCACTGTTGCACCACCAGCTCAGTGTTGGGCCCCATTACTCCTCTCAGGTAGTGAGCCTTTCGGTCCGGCGCACGCCCATGTTCTCAGCTAGAACACGTGTCTCGTGTTGTTCGCGACGTGACACGTCAATGCCATTGTAGGCGTTAGCCCTCCGCATTCCCCCTTTCGCAGCCAATGAGAATTCGGTGCCACTTTCTGTTTGCGCAGATCGGGTAGGGCGCATTTTTGCCAACTCAGCCAAGTAATGTTTGTGCAATGATCACGCAAATATACCTACGGCCTAAAAGGTCTGCATTTTTTCGGCACATACTGATGACAGTAAGGTAGCTAAGGTAAGGTAACAGAAAGAATGACGAGATACGGCACCCACACTTTCCCGGTGCCGCTTTAGCGTTTAATGTAGCCAAGAGCGCTACAGCAGAGTGCTGTAAATGGTGACACAAATTTATGCTTACGCCCATGCATGATTGAATTCAAATCCTTGAAAGAGAAAACTGCAAGAGGCATACGCTTTCTTTTTATTCCCTTGTGATTTGAAGGGGGATCAGTTTTCTAGGGGGTGCTCTATAAGGCAATCAATTCCATTGAGACGGTGCGGCTGTTAGTATTTATAAGTATTTTTTATTTCTACGGTATCCGTGGTGGCCTGCTAGATATATCCTGCACCCACAAATTACGGGATGCAGATAACAATAAACGATACCACTGGTACGATTTGCAAAAAAAAAAAAGTTTATATCAAAATATCAAAGTTGCATGCACATATCACTTATTCCCTAGCGTTGTCTATGCTTATGTTCTGTTGCAACCATGTTTCCTTTCACGCAAGAGGCAAAGCATCATACGCATTAGAGTTAATGCGCCTCAATATTTGTAAAGTGGCTCATCATTAATTCCACCCAGTTTGAGGAGCGTCCTGTCCCGCGATGACAAGACAAAGCATTTCCTTTTTTTTTCATGCATTCCCCATGTGCGTTGGCCCGGTTTCAATATGCATCGATCCTGCGTGAGAATATGCATCCTGCGTCAACAAGCGGTAAGCACTAACACGCATGTATTACGCCGAACACGTACCAAGACGGGCGGACAAAAGTTCCGGCTCACGTGCTCATTAGTCCAAACGAAGCCGCAAGCAAGGTCACTGTGTACAACGGAGAGATCAGAGGCGGAATGCATTAGCCCAGATGACTTCCCGAACTCAGAAAAAAAGGACAGTACGGAAAGTAGAGGCAAAGACACAAAGCAGCGACCTTGCTTTCTCAAACACAGCCGCGAATGAAATCAAGGCAGATTTAGTTTTCGGAGCATTGATCGCAAGAGGGCCCCACGACAAGGCCCGGCCGGCTTCCGGACGTGAGAAACACGGACGCCCAGGGAATAAATTAGCGCCCGCTCGCTGGGCCATCTGCACAGTTTCTCGGACGCATCTGCCTGTGCCATCGCGGTTGGAGAAAGGCCTGCTGTTGAGAGGGAAGTGTAGTGACCGAGCAGGGGACTGCTGCTCCAACAACAAGAACGTTTATTGAAGCGATAGCGCGGCTAAAATAGTTCAGCGCCGATGCTTGTCGGCGCTCACAACAAAGAAGGAAAGGCGCATTCTCGCCTGCCCGCCCTGCACGTCACCGCACGACGGCACTTGGCACCGTATCCCATCGCCAGCATAGAGTTTCTTACGATACTAAGAAACTTAAGGATCGTCAGCTTGTCGCTTGTCCTGCACGTCACCGCACGACATCACTTGGCACGATATCACAGGAAGTCTCCGACGCATTTGCACGCTTGTTCAGTGCCTGTTTGGCTGTCAGTTTTAAAGTCCGAGCTGCGAGCACCGAGCAAATATTCGTAGGGCATCCTCGAATTACCAGTCCTGGACTGTGCGCAAGCAGTCCGAGGACTGCGTTCGGACCGGAAGACCTGTATGGATACATAGGAAAATCGAGGAGCGGATTGCGTCTCGGGCAGAACGAGGACGATTTGTGACTGGTAATAAAGGAGGCCCATATCATCCATAGCCGTTTTGTCTTTGCTTCTGTTTGGAAGTCGCGACAAAGCGAAACGAAGGTCCGTACACGGTGAACTTTGGCTTATCGTCATCTGTGTGCGGTAACATATGCGTGGGTTTGTCTGATTATGTGTATACGTCTTCATTGTTATAGGGTGCATGTTGATTTCATGCACGTGTTCGTGGAAACCATGTGCGTGCGTGTCTGCATGTGTGCGTGAGCGTGTGTGCGCATGTGCGTGTGCCCGTGTGTGCGTGTGCGTGTAAGCGTGCGTGCGTGTGCCTGTGGGCATGCATGTGTGTGGGAGTGTGTGTGTTTGCGTGAGTTGAAATTCTTCATTTTTAAGTAAGGAATGTCACTATAGTACTGCTCAAGTTGAGTGATGGGTAATCTTACTGGCATTAGTAATTCATTTCGTGACGTTACATTTCCTGGTCTAGTCCTCGTACGGCATGAATAAATACCACAGTGTAGACAAAACTCTGAACTTAGAATTGCGAGCGCACGCTTGGAAATAAAAGCGACAATCATCGAAACACTTTTCAAATCTTCTTTTCATCATGAATCAGTGTTAAAACAACGCTGAAGGCAACCATAGTTGTTTTCAAACCAAGTCTGTCCTTTCCATAGCCATATTAGCATTGAATCGGTACCGAAAGATGGCTTAATTCCGGAGAAATCGCTAATCAAATGCTGTTTGCGTCACGATAAACCGGAAGCAAGCGAGGCACCGGTGGTGTATAGCGGTGTACAAGCAACCGAATACAACGCTAGGACGTACCGAGCGATTTGGCCTGTTTTGGTCAAATCAGCCGTGCTTTCCCCAATTACCACGTACTTTCAAGCTACGGACCACTAAGCAAAATGTCCGTCCATGGGGCCCATGGTCAGTGTTGACGCTTTGTTGAATTAATACATATTGTCCTTTCGAGGCCCCGCAAATGTTGGCCTCGAACTAACCAGTCGTGCGTAGCTCGCACGCTTCCTCTAAAAGCGGTACCGCCGCTCCAAGTACGGACAAGTGGCGCCATCCAGCAGCAGCCAGGAGAGACGTTGCGTACGTCAGACGTTTTAAGAACTTACGGTGCAAGTTTCACGGTATTGCGTGTGGGTGTGGCCCCTTTCCTCACGTTATTGCTATTTTCAACCTTATGTTTAAAAAAGCTAGCTTTACTTGTGGCGTATTTGTGTTCTGAGTGAGGTAATCTATCGATCTAGAGCAATTTGTATTGTAGCGGAAGCCGTTCGGCACCCCAGCGCAAGTGGCTCCCGCGAGACGGGGCTTTTCCGTTCTCTCCTGTCTGCCGCCAGCTCGTCGACGTACGCATTTCGTGGGGGTCATTTCCCCGTCCTATCCAAAGTTCACCTTTCGGGGAAAGCTTAACTTGTTGTCCGGCCGACTCCCGACATTAGTCCTAGCGCCGTTGCCGTCTGCTGGCTTGGGGGGCCTTTTTCCTCTCTTTTTTGAAGGACGCGGGGGTTCCCCTTGTTTCCATCGTCGGGGGACGCTCTCGGCGTTCGCATCTCTTGAAAATAAACAGTCTTGTCTTGAAACTGCAAACCCGCTCCACGTCTGCTTTCTCGCCTCCTTCAGCAGCCGACATTCCGGGCGGCTACAGTACTTTGAGTTGAGTGTCCTTTTAATGTCCGATGCGCTGCTTAGCATCCGTTCTTTTTTGAGAAGGCTGTGGTTGAAGTTTTTGCAAATAATATGAAGCATAAGTAATCATGTTTCCCCTTTCATGGCTTAATAAAATTTTCATAAGCGTCATGCTGACTTGTGTAATGTAATTTTCTATTTACTCATGGTTATAGCAGTGAGAAACGTATGGCTAAATGACGCCAGATCCCCTGTATGTCTAGGCACTACGGAAATGCGGAATCCTAGTGAAAACTCTCCAGAAGTTAAACATCGGAGCTACGCCTTTTGAGTATGAAACTAGATGGATGGAAAGAATCATTTTCGCAAAAAGAAAAGAGCCGTCACAACAGCACGAGCTTCTATTGGTTCGAGTGTTTCTTTTTATAGTTCGAGCAAAATTCGATTTGAAGATCAGTTTTGCTTCGACCACCGGTGCAATCGGCGGAGGATTGTTAGTCTGGCAGGATAACTCCTGGGAGGTACCTGCCGATCGGCATCCCCATCTCCTCTAGTTCTGCCCACTCCAATCAAGACAATATCTTTACCCGGCCGCTACCCCGCAACATGCAGCCCACAAACCATACCCCTCGTAAGGAACAACGTGCAGGTTACCTAGCAGAAAATTACCCCATCAAGTCCACAACCCACTATGTAGATGCTTCTAGCTACCAAAACCATACAGCCTATGTCCTGGCAGTCATCAACAGTCCTAACTCCCCCCCACTAACATTTCTCACCATCCGCAACCACTTACCTACTCAGGCGGAAGAGGCGGTAATAGCGCTAGCAGACCTTTTTCAGAGCCCTACTCCAAAAAGTCATCCTGTCCGATTCTCAATCAGCTATGCGAAACTTCCCGAGGGAATATATCAGCCAAACCTCTCAGAATTCTTCTGCGCAACCCCTAAGACTCCCCGCGGTGGTCGTGTGGACACCTGCCGATACCGGCTTAGGTGGTAATGAGGCGGCCCACACAGCAGCTCGAGATCTTACTGCCCGAACAGGTCCTTCTGTTGCCCCTAACCACGGAGGGCAATCTGCTCGAGATAGCCTTATTACGTACGCGGCTATCACCCCGCACTACCACCCCCTTCGCCAGAAATCCACCCCCCCAACCCACCTATCATTTTCTACAATGGAAGAACGATTGTGGCAGCTCCTTCAAACTAATACGCTTCGGTCGCACATACATTCATCGTATACATCCCCCCTATGCCCTCTTTGCGGAGATGTCTACACCATCTGCCGCAATATGTGGGCGTGCCCTGAAAACCCCTTACCCCTAATCCCTCCTGTAAATCAATGGTATTCGGCGTTGGGCGGCTCTGATACCCGGGTCCAAAAATACCTGCTGGAACGTGCTGCCCAGGTCACTACTGGGCTTCGAGCAGTAGTCACCACCCGCTCCTAAACTGCACACTGCAACAAAATTTATTCCTGCTACTCATTGACTACCGGCTCAGTCGGAGGCGTCAGGACTTTCCATTTGCACCACTTTTAATGGAACGAAATGGAAGACTGTCAGCAAAACAAAAAATATGGGCATGTTTTTGGTGTTCTGAGTTGCTTTCTCGTATAAAATTACCTTGATTTCGCACATACTTATAAAAATTTGCCCATGAATTTAAACGAAAAATGTGGCTAGTTGGCGACTTTCTCCGGCTCTGAATATGAGATTTCGGTCAATCACCCTCTCGTCTTCTGGCCAACTGGAGGTCCTTCGTTGTCTTGTGTGGATATGAATTTTAGATGTCCCGAATGTGTAATTTTGAAACGAACTTATGCCTTTCGGTGTACAATGTGTATGATGAGGCGACATCTCTTCAGGTTCCATTTGGTTATAGAGGGCTTATTTCGTTGCCCAACTATAGCCAAATGGCTAAATGTATTTCATCCATTTTATTTGCACATCAGCGAAAAAATGTAACTTTAGTTCATACGGAAAAATATTCTGCAGGATAGTATTATGACAGGTTAAAGCCAATTTCTATAATTTGCTAATGAGAGATGATGATGAAATATTGGAGCCTGATCCTGCACTCTTCGCACGCAATCTTTGTCGTCGCAGGACTTGTGCGAATGGGGGTCACCGACAAGACCGGCCGCCTATAAACATGATTGAGCAATTGCAGTGATGCCTCTAGTTCTGTTTCCAAACACCGCGTTAATCCTAGTACGGAGATAATACACTGATTGGTTTGTGTTTTTTGCATCATCAGTGATGTCACTACTGAGGTGTGGCAGCGGGGACTTGAAAGTGTTTTGATATTCCTGACTTTGTCTTGTGCAAACAACGCCTTTCGATGCCGGAACGGCGTTCAGTAAGCTCCCGAAGGCTACCCTTTCAAATAATACAAATAGGCATGTTGGATTCATTGTGCGCTTAAACATTATATTTCCACGATATTTTCAGTAATGACATTCAACTATGTCGTCACTATTCGTCGAACTTTCTTACACGCGTTTTAACCGTATTACTCAACCCAGCCAAGATCCTCCTTTTCGTCGATAAATTTCTTCCTTCTCCTCCTTTCGCGCGTTAAACAAAACTCCTGTACATTCACCTATACCATGGCGCCGCCGACGTAGTAATATTGCGCGTGGTACACTAAAATGAAAATAACAAAGAAACCTTGCGCTAATTTATGTAGTGTTCTAGATGAGTATAATTAACACTTTTTATGTGCATCAGCCTTTGTTCTAGATCATTGAAACTTATGTCACGGGGAAGTTCTTTCTCATTAAGTTCTAGCAGCTGGGAAGGGATCTCGGCAGGCAATGAGTGGTAATGGCAGGGAAGATGATACTCACAAGTGCTTAGCAAAGCAAGTTCTTTGCTTCAGATGGAGGACTGCTCAATGACAAACCCCAACCGTTCCCTGGCTCCTTTTTCTTCCCTCCGTTCCGTCGCTCTAATATAAATGGAAAGCGGCTTACGTCGGCAACTTTTCGAGGGCTATCCCACCAATGATAAAAAAGGTCCACTTGCCATTAGGCTGATGAACTGCTTCGGCTCACTCTTGGCGGTTAAACGACATTGTGCTTCATTAACTCATGTTACATTCTTGCACCTGCGTTCGACTGTAATGTGGCCTACATTTTTTCTGGTGTGGGGGGGGGGGGGAAGTGAGGAGGGGGTATGAATCCTTCTGTACTGCGTATTTCATCTAGAAATTACCATAATGAGAACGCGTGCAACATTTAGCCTCACTTTCCTAATACCGTGTGGCCATCATAGCAAAACTGACTTTCATATGGTATTGTAGGAGTAAAACTCGTAGTTCTTTTGGCAAGAGAATTATAAACTAAGTTTCAAAAACGTACGCTGTTGTTTTCGTTTAATGTCGTCCTATCCCAACTGGCCTAAAATAACATTCGCTGTGTGAGCATAGGTATGACAGTTAGCGGAAAGGTCCGTGTGGTTAGTTTTTGACAGTAGGAGGAAGAGGAATAAACCTTATTTGTATCGTTCTTGTGGAACCTGGATGGTCGCTGCCTGGCGGGCCCTTTCAACCACCCGAAGCGTATCGCCGGGGACGGGCTTCTTAGCATGCCTTCCCACTGCTCATGGTTAGGGAGGGGTATAGGGGGGAATGAGGTGTGAGAGCACGCCCAGGTCACGCGGTAGAGTGTATAGGGTTGGTGACAGTACTTGCAGTGGGTGTTGTAGGAGGTGATGTGGATGACGTGTAGGAGGGTGCGGGTCGGGTGGCTGATGTGTGCAGGCAGCAGTCACGGCGCCAGGCCACGCTTAACCCGACGTGCATCCCGCTTGGACCCGCATGGCTGACATAGCATGTCGCACTGCAAAACAGCTTGTCATTGTCTCTCACATTCTGTGGGCACGGGAGAAGTGCCTCGTTAAGGAGATGTGCACTTTAAAACATCGTCGCAACTGGGCTTCACCACAACTTTCCTAAACGACCAATCAGAGCGACGATATTTGCAAATTTGTAGAATGAAGAGGCCCAGTATGCGCTTAGGGTAAAAAATAAAATTTGCGCTGGGACAACAACGTACTTGCGCGCCTTGCGCTGTTGTCCAGCGCGTATTCTATTTTTTTACTGTAATCGCATGCCTGGCCTGGCCTGGCCTCCGATTAGGCCATGCTAATTGGTCATCCTCAGCTTTGGGGTGAGGCCTACCTGCAGCGATTTCTTAGAGTGTGGACAAAAGGAATCAAAAACGAATAAACGAAAAATGAATTTACGTCCTTCTTTCCTTCCTTCGCTCAATCACTCAACAGAATGCGCAACTGTATCCGTAGGGTGACTTGCACGTGCAACCTTCATTTTGTCTGCCTTGATGGTCTCTCAGACATTTGACCTTTATTAAAGATAGGGTCCTGGCACGCTGTAGCCTCTTTTCTATACTATATTGGAAAACACGTGAAGGCTAATGATGTTTTAAGTGGTATAAGGCTTTGTTCAGACTACGTACGGAAAAGCCATAACGTGATGTATGGACGTAAAAAAAACGGCATGTCACGCAGTTCGGTTGGATGAGACGTGAAATGACGTCATCCTTTATAGTTATTACGACCGTTTCGGCAACATTCTGAACCCAGCCTAAGGCATTTTAGTTTATTCTGTAGCGGAGAAGATTGGCAGTGTTCAGCAGAAACAGCAGGACCATCGCCAATCCTCGAGCGTTTATTTCATGTGCGCCAGAGATAGCATGGTCGTTATCATCAGACAAAGCATAATGTGGCAGCCGCACCGCCATCGCCTAGAGCGACGGGGTTCTTTCGAACTGCCTGGTTCCAGCTTCTGCTATACTCGGAACGCCTCGCCCCTCCCGCCTGCACACAAACCTTCCGCAATAAACGCCATTTCCGTTTTTTGGGAGCTCCAGCGTTACATTGCTACGTTTTGAACAAATGGATCATGGTTCATCGCAGCCTACCACACACCTTATTTATTTATTTTATTCCCGCATTTTCCCAGCACTCATAGCAGTGATATTTTGAACATAACATCTGGGCATTTTGTAGACTTTTCACAACCGCATAGTTCAGGTTTGGTACAAACTGCGAACGTATCTTTAGTTACCAGTTCTGTCACCTGACATGAACACTCGTGTAGGATTGAACAGAGACTTCAAATTTCAAATTTTGACGTGGGTTCGATTCCCCGATGCGGTGGCCGCTTTTCTGATAGAGGCGAAAAGCAAAAACGCCCGTGTCTTCGAGATTTCGACGCACGTTAAAGATCCCCAGGTGATCAAAACTAATCCGGAGCCCTCCACTACGGCGCGCCTCATAACCTGTGCAGTTTCGACGCGTTAAAACCCATAATAAATCAAATTTGCAATTTTGTTGCGCAACGTCCAAATACGCTGTAGTTATCAGGAAAAATATTTACGAGCTGCCGTGTAATAAAATACTATGTCGTCAAATAAATCAAGAAATGTTTCTGAAAGAAAGCGTACATCAAGTTCCCCCAAAAGCTCCTTCACTGCAGCCCCGAACTTTTATCAAAGAAATTTTTACGGGTGCAGGAGTTCGATTTCGCTTGGCTTCTCCGGCACCGGGGCCTTTGAGGTCATCGATTAATCGATGAGGTTTGTTCCCGAGGTCTGAGAGGAGGTGAAAATTTGGGAGCGCTGGCGCTTGTGTTTGCGAGAAACATAAGGAACCTTCTGAAGGAAAATGAGAAAAGATGCCTGGGAAAGTTGTTCTGGGAAAGCAAAGGAAAGAAAAAAAAAACAATCGTCTAAAAACACCTGCCTTGATCGGTCATTTGTCTTTTGACTGCAAAATTCTGCGTGGTATGACGGGTACAACTTTATTTTCAGGTGGTTCAATTTTCGTCGCTGCATTCTTTGGTGAAGCGAATTAGTACGCATGGGAAAGTATAAGGGCATAATGCAGTGACGTTATTGAAATATAAGAGCCTAATACAGGCAGTGACGGTATGGAAGTTTAAGGGCACAATACGGGCAGTGACTTTACGAAAATGTAAGGGCACAACACAAGCAGTGACGTTATGCAAGTATAAGAGCACAATAAAGGCTGTGACGGTACGGAAGTATAAGGGCACAATACATGCAGTGACGTTATGCTAGAACAAGGGCAAAATATAGGCAGCGAAGGGCACAATACAGACAGTGATGTTATGCAAGTATAAGAGCGCAATACTGACAGTGACGGTATGGAAGTATAAAGGCAGAATACGGTACGCGGAGTTATGGAAGTATAAGGCTGTGTACAGACTACCGACGTAACAACCAAATCTTGCGCTATGGACGTAAAAAAACGGCGTTTCACGCATTTCGGTTGAGTGAGACCTCAAATGACATCAATATTTAAAGTAAGTTGCGACAGCAGTCTGAACCTGGCTTAAGGCACAATACAGACAGTGACGTTATGCAAGTATAATGGCACTATACCATCAATGACGGTAAGGAAGTATAAGGGCACAATACAGGCAGTTATGGTATGGAAGTGTGGACGGTTTAAAGTATGGAGTTGCATACTAATACACACTAGAGCGAAATATAGCACAGAAATCGCGGGCCGTCGTGTGCGCCGCCATTGCAGCTACTGACATTCCCCGCCTACTTGGCTTGGGTAGCCACAAGGCTCCTTTGTTGTCTCGAAGCCAAAATCAACAAAAAAAGGTAACATGTCTTTCTTCTTCATTTAGCAAGAAGCTCCCAAATATTTTTGGCGCCTGAATTTTATAATAACGAAACAATTTTGATTATTATTCTACAGTAGCATTGTTGCTTTTTGCAGCCAGAGGCACTTTTCCAGTCTTGTCAATGGCCATGCCAAGGACAAGTGGAATGTCCCTGGCAGGTACATGACGGAACGCTCGCTCAAGCGTGGATAGCTTAGACAACGGGGCATGATTTCCCTCTATTATATATTAGTATGAAACTGTGCCTTACAGCACCCCGCCCTGGGTGCGGCTTTGTTGGCCGGTGTGATATTGATACAATGTAAATCAACAATATCATTCAGCATGGCTGGCCCTAAAGGACGCGTTTCTCGCCGTGACCATCGCTGCTTTCCGTGTGCATCGGAAATCGCCAGCGCGGCTTGATGGCCGCATTTGACAAGCCTTTTGGAGTGCTGCTATGAATAGTGACTTGTTGTTGAACGAGATGGGGTGCGTCAATGGTCAGAGATTACTTAGTCACAAAAACTCCCTCCCACATAAAGGTTGTATGAGCCCTATTTCGATCGGCGTTCGTCGCCTAGTTTCCTGTTCAGACGTTTCTTCGCAGTGACGCTGTCTGGTGGCTTTGGTTTTGGTTTTTTGCTATTCCTATGTTGGCCCGGATCGTGTTGTCCGATCTTTTCATATTTCTCCCGAAGTGAAACGCAACGCGGCAGCACGCGCTTGAACAGGCGGCAACCGGCTTCGCGAGCAGGGCGTCTGCAGCGCCAGCTGTCTTATGCACCCCCTTCAGGCGCCGACGCACGTGAACTGTTTTAACACAAAGCTTTACTAATCTCGTACAGCGGTTTCGCCGTCGCGGAGGATGTGACCTTCATTTGACCTCAGATGCGGCGCACGTGACTCGGCGGGCGAGAGCGGCGTTCGCTAGTCGCATGGCGCCGGCGCCAGTGCAGGCTTGGCGCACGCGCTTTCCGCAGCTGGTTCGCCGCCTGACCACGTGACTAGCCGCGTGCTCACGAGCTTGTCCATGGATAAGAGCGATGCCGGCCCGTCTTCTGTTCTCTGAGCATTGTTCGGGAGCTGGAGGCTTTGAGGCGTCGGCAGAAAGCGGCGTCGGACCACACCTCGGATGTCGCCGGCGAGTTTCTTCACTGGAAGAACGCCAAGCGCGCAAGGCTAGCGTTGGAGACTGGGGAAGAGCGAGCCGTTCTTATCGTAAAACATCGGAAGCTGTACCACAACCTTAGACAAAGGCAGCTTTGGATAAATATTATAACAATAACAGCTAAATCAAAGTTTAACAAATCAAAACAAGTATTAACCATGCTAAGCACAGCTTTCGCTTTGGATATCCAGGATTAGATGGCTGAGTGAAGCCGAGCCATCTTTCGTACTTTTTTTGCGAGCGCCACGCGCAAGCCTGGATGACGCAGGGTTCTCCTCGTAAAGCGCGTGCTCACGTGCGTGGTAACGCGCTGGAATAACCGTGACCCGGGGTATTCGGATGACGCCGCACACATCACTGCCAGCAACAACAGCTAGCTCCGCTGTTAAAATTGTTGCGCCAAAGAATTCATATGGCGGCGGACTACCGCAGGTGTTTCCTTTTTATTGGGTTGCAGACATTCGCGAAAGAAAACACGTTTCAACAGGACGCAGTGGAAAGGAGTGCATGAAACTGGCGACGTACTGCCGACCGACGGTGTCCTCAAATTTATCGGCGTGAGTGGCTGTGTCGCGTTCGAAGCCACTCTTGTTCCACTCTCTCCCACGCCGAGGCTGCAGCCGCGCCGCGCCCTCTCGTACTCTCTGGGGCTCCAACGCCAATCCCGCCCCCCTCCCCCCCCCCCCCCCCCCCCAAGCTTTTCCAGCACCTCAGCTGCTGCCGCGCTCTCTTCCGTTCTTCGCAGATCTAATGAGACACCTTATATTAATTCCCGCATATGCCACAGGGCACGCGCCCATGTTACTGTCATGAAGTGAAAACGAAGATGACTACGACGCAGACCCGCTCGGCGGGTATGTGTCAAAGCACGAGAGCACTATCATCATCAACATTTTGCGGGGTCACTGACCTCACATTTACGACCAGCCAATCGTAATCAGCCAGCGACAACGGCTGGCTGCGGAAGCGTTCCCGAGAAGGACACGAGAGAGAAGAGAGACTGTGAAGAGTGGAGCGTGACCGGGATCCGCGGCGGACGGGCGACCGGACCATGAGGTCCTCCACCAGCACAACCTCCAAGACATCTTCTCCACAAGCGAGTCGTGTTGCCGGGCAACAGTGAAAAACAGCGGCCCCCAAGACAGCTGCGTTCGCCACAACGGTGACGGGAACTAGGAGCGCGCTGCACTGCCACGGCATCGACCCACTACGTGGACATTTCAACGCTGCCATGGTCCGGTGCCTGTAGTATCCACCTACTGCGTCCTTTACTTCAATTCCCGGACCGTGACTTTTTCTTGTTTGTTAGAACCCGTTTTGGTTTTCAATGCCGCTTTTGCGATAGTCTCTCTATTGTTCCCCATTTATTATTTATTTATTTATTACTCATACATCAAGGATGCCTTCGTGCATAAGCTGCAGTACTGTTTAACTGTCTTTTTCGATCTTGAGAAGGCCTACGACACCGCTTGGCGTTATGGGATCCTTAGTGACCTCAGGTCATTCGGTGTTTCGGGTAATATGTTGAACACCCTTGTAAGTTATTTGTCGGAGAGAACGTTCAGAGTAAGAGTTGGTTGTGCACTTTCAAAGATTCACGTCCAAGAAAATGGCGTGCCGCAAGGAAGGTGGCGTGTTGAGTTGCACTCTCTTTATAGTAAAGATGAACTCTCTTGGAAAGGCACTGCTACCAACAATCTCTTATTCTATGTATGTCGACGACGTGCAAATATCTTTTAAATCATGTAATATGTAAATATGCGAACGTCAAGTCCTGCTTGGTGTCAAGAAGCTTGCCGGCTGGGCAGACAAGAATGGGTTTAAATTGAATCCTGCAAAAAGCTCCTGCGTTGTGTTCTCCAGGAAGCGCGGGGTCCATCCGGACCCAGACATTACTCTGAATGGCGTGTCGATTCTTGTGAACAAGGAGCACAAGTTCTTAGGTGTTGTGTTTGACCAGAAACTCACATTCATTCCACACATCAAGAAACTTAAACATAAATGTCTGAAAACAATGAATATACTTAAGGTTCTCTCCCATCAATCGTATGGTTCCGACAAAGAACTCCTACTACGGCTCTATACTGCTTTGGTTGGGTCTCGTTTAGACTATGGCAGTGTGGTATATGGGTCGGTGACTAAAACAGCGTTGCGAATGCTTGACCCAGTGCTACACTTGGGGCTACGGCTTGCGTCGGGTGCTTTTCGCACTAGCCCTGTCGAGAGTCTGTATGCCGAGTGTAATAAGTGGAGCCTCGAGAACCAACGGACGTACATGAACTTACTTTATGCTTTTAAAATTTCATCTCTGAATAACCATCCTATTTATCCTATCTTTAACGACACATCCACATCTGTGCTTTTTGTAAATCGCCCATCCGTTCCTCTGCCCTTTTCACTTAGAGTGAGAGAGCGAGCCTCGGATCTCAGCCTTTCGTTTTTAGATGTGTGCAGATCATCCTTTTCAGACATTTTACCTCCTTGGAAAGTTCGTCCCGTGTCCTCCGACCTTTCTTTTATGAAACTTGACAAAAATCGGGTACCGCGAGCTGCAATACTGCAGCACTTTCTGTCTCTGCAGTTTAAATACCCACTTGCAGAATTTTACAGTGACGCGTCTAAAACCTCGACTATGGTCTCCTGCGCTGCTCATGGTCCGAATTTCAGTGCAGCCAGAACCATGAGCGTCCACACAACAATGTTTTCAGCAGAAGCATATGGAATTTTACTGATTGTACGACACATACTTGAAAATCAAATTCCGAAGTCTATCATTTACACAGATTCCTTGAGTGTTGTTCGCGCACTGTCATCGCATACACCCCCCAAAAACCACATAGTTAATCTTGTATTTAACACTATCATGTCTGTGTATGCACAGAAGCATCAGCTGCTCCTCTGCTGGGTCCCAGGACACGCTGGGATCGCTGGGAACGAGTTGGCAGACGAGAAAGCCGCTGCTGCTGCACTCAGGAACACTGTAGACATTACAACTATACCCTACACAGACCTCAAGCCACACATAAGACAACACCTGCGCAGAACATGGCAAACACACTGGGACGAACAGACAGACAACAAACTACATGTAATAAAGCCACACTTGGGACGGTACACATCTGACTCACACAACAGACACACGGAAGTCGCCTTGGGTAGGCTGCGGATAGGGCACACCCATGCGACGCACTCGTATCTGCTGACGGGATCTTCTAGACCCCAGTGCGGCAGGTGCGGAGAGGCCCTATCCGTAGTGCACATACTAATCGCATGCAAGGCACTTCACACAACACGACGCAAACACTTCAGAGAACTCTACAGACAACATATTCCCCTACATCCATCTCTGTTTCTGGGTGACGATGCCATGTTTTCCGTTAAACGTGTGTTTGAGTACTTGTCAGATGTGAATTTTTTAAACCTCATTTCCTATCACGCATAATCAAATCTGGCCCTATACACCAGCCATCACCATTGCCGTTAATTGATTTTATTGTTGTTTTGGCTTTAGTTGCCACTATTTTATTTTAGATACTTTTGTTTGGCGCTCTTTGCCCCAGCTGGCCTTGCGCCAAAAAACTCTAACCATCATCATCATTATTAGTTCTGCTTTGCTCTTTACTACATTGCTTGTATATTGTTTGGGTCTTGAGTCTTATAAAAACTAGTCTCGTTCATACAGCTTATTCTTCTAGTTATTATTATCCCCCGAACCTGACAGTTACATTGGAGCAGCATGTAATTTAATTAGCAACAGGCAACGCAATGGCCGATCCATGCCTAACTTGGTGCGAGCGAAAGGCTAATTTGGTCCAATGAAATGAGCTTTGGCATGTCGTTGTGTCGGGGTCGGTGCAGACAGAACGACCAAACATCTGAAATTGCTTGTTTTTTAATTTTCGGTTACCAGAAGCTAAAATTGGTGCAACAAAATGACGCCAAGAACACACGAGAAAAAAACTTGGGCGAAGAAGGTTCTCCAGAAAATAGCTGCGAAAAAAATAACTTCTTGGTTTTACCAGCTTGTGGACCACTTTTATGTGAAAGAACACGTCCGCATATATTTCCTCCTTGCTGTATCGAATTTTGTGTGGTGCGTTTTTCTGTTTCTTCATTTTTGAGGCCTATGGTCGATAAATATCTGGAACGTACATCAGCCTAATGGGACTGCATGAAGCGAAAACTTACTATGTCGCAAGAGCTACTCATGCTCTCACTTCCTAACTTCTAAATTGTGCCCTGTAATCGCTTCCTTCCCTTTCGCCACATACTTCAAAATAAACGATGTTAAATCGTGCCGCAATAGCTTGTTCCTCCCGAGTTTTCTTTGAGTAGCCATTCATGAATACACTCCACACCCTCTCAGTTTTCAGCACATCTACTTGCCGCGTACGATTTTCTCCATTTTATTCTCTACATTTCATCATTTTGTTCGCTTGGAAAGTTTCTATGCCCTTCGGGTAATCAAAAGCTCATTTAGGGGCCTAAATCAGTTTCTTTAGCCGCTTCTTGAATTTTCGCTGTGAGCTTTACCGCTAGAGTGGTCGCTTAAAATATCGTTTTCGTCATACCCCTCTTTAAAATATTCCTAACGACCTGTTTTGCAAGATTTCATGTAGCTTTTTTTATATCCCGATTCTTGGATGGCAGGAAAACGACGACAGCTCATGTTTCTACGGTTGCTTAAATAAAATGTTTCCGCATGCCTTGATCACAACGTTGTCAGTCCTGTCTCATTGTACTTCTTGCGGGCACCACAAATTAATAGCAGTGGAGAGATTTCGCGATGGCGATGAAGTGTGTTGGAAGGCGTAGGTGTTTTCATCAGAGCCCCTTTTTGATGAGACACATGGTTAAAACGCGAACCCTTCTCCCATGCAACCTGAGTGAAAATCAATGTCAAAACCCAAACTGTTTCGACCGCGTCGGAATGGCGCAATCGAATCGACTTCGAATCGAATCCAATCGAATTGAATCCAATGGAATCCAATCGAATCAAATGCCCCAATCCACTTCCCAGCCCAAGGAATTCAGGTTCAATTCCGACCACCGGAAGGGTTATTTTTTCCGAAGAAGGCTTCGCGTTCCATCTTCATCATCATGTTACCTCCCGTTGCGTAAAGTTGGCTTTTCTGCAGTGCGTGTTTGCGTTGAACGCCACCAGTGAGGTATAGAAAGCTTCGTTTTAAATGTACCCTGCAACACTTTTTTCAACTTTTTTGAAATCACAAATGCTAGTAGGACGTAGTCACCCAACACGCCCAGTACTTAGATTAGGAGGTCGCAAAGTACCTCAGCCAAAACGTACTGCTCTATGCCCATCAGATAACTTGGAAACTCGCTCAAAAAATGTTCCTCTCTTAACCGGTCTCGACGTTCTTCGAACGCCCAAATTACGTCCATGAGGCAATGTAACGGCTGTTGGCCGGTTTTCCTTCAATTGCCGCCATGAACGCTTTTCGATAGCAACATTCGAAAACGCCACAAAAACAAAGCAGAAATGGAAGGCCTATCTGGTGCGACGAGCAAATCATGCAGTGCTGCCCCGTGCTGGTGATGACTGTAGCTTTCGCAGTGCTTCCAGACGCGAGGGAAAGAATGAAAGCGTTGATCGAACGTGTTGCAGGGTCCCTTTAAAACTTGGTGCAGCTTTCTTCGTTTTAGCAAAATTTATTCTACGATTAGATAAAAGAACAGGCACGTGTAGGATGCTGATGATTATGCGTCAGCGCCCGCTTTGCTTGGGCAGTTTGCTATTATACAAAAAATTGTTGCGCTTTACTAAGACCAATTAGCATCCTTCATGGCCGGGGTGGCCGCTTTTCTGGTGGAGGCGAAAAGCAAAAACGCCCGTGTGTACGAGATCTCGGCGCACGCTAAAGATCCCCAGGTTGTCAAAATTAATCCGGAGCCCTCCACTACGGCGTGCCTCATCGCCTGCGTTGCGTCGGCGCGTTAAACCCTAAAATCAATCAAATCAATCAATCAAATCCAATAAGCACCCACTTTGTATTCTTCATCCGGGGAGACGGTCCATTGTCTGTATGCGTTCATTGTAGGGGCAGCTTATTGATCAAATTCATAAATGTATTCGTGACTATGTGGCGGAGGACTACACATGTGTTCTACGAACCTCAGTATAATCTTAAGTATATTGATTGGAATGAGTTTATGATTGAGATGGATTGAATTATCTACTGAATGTTTATTGATATTTGTGTGCAATATTAATCCTGTTTATTTGATGAACTATTTTGCTGATTAAAATAGATGAATTTACTGTTAGCTGACTGAAAATTTATTCCCGTTTCTGCATTAATAATTGATACTGTTTATTGTATTACCTGTTCATCGAATAACGGTCAATCACCCTTCTCTGATGAGTGCTTCTTTATGTCTGTTGAGGTAATGTATGCAGATAGGGAAGATTTACAATCTGGTTCATACGCCAACTTGATGTTTATGAACGACAAGCAGCCCCAACGCATCAATTCAAGACTTGACGGCTTGAATTGATCCCAGCTGGCGCCCTTCTAAATTAAACCCAAAATTCGTTGCCGTGGTGGCTAGCCAGACTCACCATTCCATTCACTTCCCATCATGCTGTACATAATTTGACAACTAAATCAGTCGTTCTGCAACTGGTAGGCGCAGACCCGAGAAGATATGCGAAGCCATTTGACGGGTCCGTGAAGCCCTTCGTCTAACCAATTTTATTTCTTTTCCGTCCTGCCGAGCTGCCGAGGTACGCCAGCCCCATGAGGTACGCGCTCGAAGGGCTTCTCCCCGAATGAAGAGAACATTTCATCGGCAAGTTGGGGAGGTTGCTAATCCGCTAGAAGCAAAGTAGTGAACTGTACTTGCTGTGCGCCTACTGCAGGAGGGCTTGACGCCCGACTTCGCTAATGGGCCTTCAGCACGACCCATTTCAAGAGCTGTTTTCTATTTGCCAGCCCGAGGCGTCTGTGCCCCGTGATACCGGCTCCACCAAGTGATATCCTCAACATCCGCGGAACTTCTAGAATTCTGGAAGCCGTCAGATACGTTTGCAATGGTAAAGCCCCGCGGTGTTTGTTGATATATTCCCACTTCCAAGGTAGCGCTGAGTACCCTATAGCATTGCCACTTGACTAATTCCGCGAGCCTATTAGACTAGGGTCATCGTCAATCAATCAATCAATCAATCAATCAATCAATCAATCAATCAATCAATCAATCAATCAATCAATCAATTTTTATTCATACCTTTAAAAAGTAAAAGCAGAGGGACACTACAGAAAAAGTATCAAATTAAAATAGACATGTTTTGTCTAATATTATAGTGCCTGTACGGAAAAAAATTTAAAGCAGCCATATGCTAAGAAAAACAAATGCGTGTGCATAAAACAAATTAACAGAACAAGAACGTAGAGCTAAAATGTGTTTTGCGGTACACAGCCATAGGGAATTTTGTGAAATTCAGTGTACATTTTATTAAAAAGCACAGCAAGACAAAAAGCGTACAGGCAATAATGAACTTAAGATTCTAGTCATAGCAATACCAATAAAGGCAAAAGGTATATAGAAAATGGCCATACTCATTTCTTCGTAAATAAAAAAATTCATTCCACACCAGTGTACATTTTTTAAGTTGTGAATGGAAGGCCTTGTTGTACAATTGAACGGTGCTGAAAGTGCATTTAACCAACGCACGGCGTTTTCAATTACATGAAATTACGAGGGGAATAACGTTGTTAGGCGCCTAACTAAACTAAATTCTTTAAAATATCAGAATACACGCAAAGTTTGTGAGGGAATCTCCCACCGATGAAGTAGATTGTAACAGCAACTGTTCATGAATAATTTATTTTTTCAGCCTCATATTTTTTCACCTTCATAATCGGGGAGTATTCCAAATAAAAAGCTACAAAATAACATTACGGCACGAGCTGTAGGGAAGACAAAGGGGAGGGAACTTGAATGCCATAGCCGGCAGTGCACAAAGCCTTCTGCGTTCCCACCTACGGCTCGCTTCTTGCGGTGCCCGAATGGAAACTAACCACGGAAGGTTAAAGCGTCTTTGCCTCTGTGTTTCAGTCTTATGCAGAGTGAAGTTAATAGAGGACGCAGCTCATGAGACGGCGTGATCATCCGCGGGCGAGCCACCACCCAGCTATTGACCCACATTCAAGGGCGGGGCACTTTCTTTTCGGCGGGCGCTGTCCTTGGCTCCCTTCATAACCGACCGGTGACCAGGCCGCCGCTCACTCAACGCCCCCGATCGATTCGTTAATCCGTAGTCCTCGGCACATGCACACTTACTACGATCAATTTTTTTTTTTTTTGCCGTACCCTTTCATCGGCCGCGTCTGCACGTCAGCTTTCTGCAGGCGCTCCCTCGATCCATAACCATTCTCTCCCTTTGGTCTTCTTCCTGGATTACGGCCTCCCATCCATGTGACAGCCATTTTTCACCGGATAAAATCAGCTGCATTTCGCACCACCGAGACGAAACTGGCTGGAGCAAGCTCCAGAAGAGGCGTAAACTTTAGTGTGGCGTTCGGGGAAAGTTGTAGCTTTTTCAGAGTACATCGCCTGTAAAATCCCGGCCGAGCGGCAGCACAACTCGACAACGCGGGCACTGTCAAAACCAAAAGCTGCCAGCAAGGAACCTTGCACATACGAGTGCAAACATTAAGTTGGGAGGGTCTCTGTGCGTGCGTGGGTGTTTGCTCGCGCCTGCGTGTGGGAACGTGTGCGTTTGTTTTATCTCGAAAGTTTATAATTATATTTCTGTCGTAAGTTGAAAGCCCTAATTAACTTCTAAAGCTTCAACGCGAGTCACGAAGCATGGAAGATAGCTCACCGACTAACCGAATGAAGGCATTCAGTTCCATGTTTGAGTTAAGGGCATAGCGCTTTAGGGACCGGCTAGCCGTCGTAGCTTATTCGCTCTCATGCTATCTATGGTCACAGCAGGAACGCGGCATCACGGACGCAAAGCAGAGCCCCACTTCGTCTCGCACCCAAACAAAGGTTCCAAAGACACAGGCTTGTCTCTTTATGTAGTCTTCCTGCCTTGAATTACCAGCATACTTGAACAAGCGGTTTATTTAGTTTTAACCAATCGAAGCCCCTGAACCTCTCGCACTTGTCCCCATTATATAGAAGAACTGCCGGTTGGGCTTGTTGGTATACGTTCACGATTGAAAAAGCGCTACCTATAGACACGAAGGCGAATGAAGAGAGACAGGACGAAGCGCACTAGCAACTGAATTTTATTTTGGAAAAAAGGAACATATATACAAGCAACAAGAACATGAATCTGCGTCATCACCGAAACGTTGATAACATCGATATATTTTGGAAATACATATGAACGAAAGAAATATCTATATCAGAAAGCGGCAAGTAATCACCAAATTATCACATGGGCACGTGTAGTGAAAACTAGAAGCCCAATCAGACGCCTCCAAAGACGCAAACTCGATATCTGATAACCGTACAGGAGGCTGGCTGGCACAAGAAGTTCCTCCCTTTCTAATGCGAAAAGCTTTTATGATCTGCTTTGTGGATCGCTTTGCGTGCTTATCAATGACAGCCGTGTCATTTAGTTTTGGTTTACACTTTTTTGTGCACTGTTTCCACGGCATATCTAGATGAGAGTGCGTTGTCGCTTTCAAGGAACTTTTATGTTCGCGAAGGGGCACGTTGAGGCAACGACCCGTCTGGACAACATACTCCTTCCCACATGTGAACGGGACCCTGTAGATAACATCTTTCCTGACCCGCCGCGGTGGATTAGTGGCTAAGGCGTTGCGCTGCTGAGCACGAGGTCGCGGGTTCGATTCCCGGCTGCGGCGGCCGCTTTTCTAGCTGATGGAGGCGAAAAGCAAAAACGCCCGTGTGTACGAGATTTCGGCGCACGTTAAAGATCCCCAGGTGGTCGAAATTAATCCGGAGCACTCCACAACGGCGCGCCTCACCGTCTGCGTTGCGTAGTCACGTTAAACCCTACAATCAATTAACATCTTTCCTGCACTCAACAAACTTCGTACCACGTTTAATGCCGCAGCCATCCTTCTTTGCGCCTTCGTTTTCTATCGCCCTTTGCACTGCAGGGCAAATTTTTACTAACTTGTTTTTTGCCGACATCACCTCACGCACTCCATATCATGACGCCACTTTTTTAATTCGATATGAAATGTTATGTAAGTTCGGTATGACTGCTATCCTGTCGGACCCCTTTCCTTCGTTTTCAGCATCTTGAGTCCTGCTTTCTGCTTTTCTTATTTCCGCCTATTCTTTTCACACGCCAAAAGGACACATTCATCTGGATAAGCGGGTGCTCTTAGGTGGTTTATCTGAGTGGGCATGCTTTGCTCAACCAAATGTTTGCACGATTTTGTCAAGGCCGCTTTGATGCAGGAAGTAGCCACGCCATTATTTACTACCCTGGAATGAGCCGATTCGTAACTGAGCAATGGCTTTGTCGACCTGGGTTTGTACATCCAGCAGGTATGGAAGGGCATAACCTTTGGTACAAGATCTAAAAACTGGATTTCGCTTTGCTTCGGTTACTCAAAAGTATACTCAAGCCCGAATCAAGCCTAAGCATCACACTCTTCTTTTTCAATGTTCCTGAGGTACTCTACGACTTACATAGAACTGGAAAACGGAAACGGATCCGAAATACGAAGTGCTTTCTACTGCTTTTGCAAAAAACCGGACACCAGGTGAGGCCATGAATTCTTTCACGAAAGTATGGTGCGGAACGGCCTCTCCGGTTTATGAGTTTTTACGTTGAAAAATGCCTGTAACAGAAGACGCTCCTCGTTCTTAACGGCATTAGACAACCGACACAAATTCAACTCGTCAAGTAATTTAACAGCACGGAGTTTAACGATGGTAGCCTTTTCGTCAATCTGCTTAAAATTGTTCTTTGTGGCAGCGTTGGGCTTCTCCATGAACATCCCTTGAGGCATAATCACGAAAAAATCCTCCTTATTAGAAACAGCAATACGAGACCCATTGTTTGCCATACGTGACCCATTGTTGGCCGCCATTGATAACCACGCAAAGCCATCACAAAGGAGATCTTGGAAGCTTTTCGCATTAGAAACGGAGGAACTTCTTGTCTCAGCCAGCCATCTGTACAATTATGCAATATCGAGTTTGCGTTTTTGGAGGGGGTTTGATTGGGCTTTTTAGTTTTCACTACACGTGTCCCTGTGATTATTTGGTGATTACTTGCTGCTTTCTGATATAGATATTTCTTTCGTTATTATGTCACGCTGGCGGTCACCTCACACAGGGTCGGGGGTCCCTCACAACACCACCTGTCGCGGTATGTATGTACTTGAAGCTGACCTACGGAGGTGTGGTAGTTTATCGGTGCATATATGTGGAATGGTATTGCGCCGCCTGCACCGGCGCACGAGCCAAGATCGTGCACAAGACGGCCTTCCATCGCCTCTTGAACATTTCTGGGACCGCGGTGACCATCCGAAGGGGGCGGGCCGGTGGTGCGCACGTATGGCGGAAGGAGTACCGTCCCTTACAATCGTGTTGGGTAACCTTTCGTTTGACTACGGCAGTGGTATTTGGTCACTTCGGCACACTGGGGGAAACTTCCCGCAGGGGTAGGGATCACTCACAACGCCGCTCGCCACGGTAAGTGCGTACTCGAAGCTCACCCACACAGACATGGTAGTTTATTAAGGCATATATAGGGCGGGAGGTGGATGTGCGGCGCGTGCCAAGAGCTTACACTGTGCCACCATCGAGGCGGTGGCACCATCTGTCAGCCCAGCGGGGTACCTTGACTGGAGTGATGGGCATCACCTTCGTCGGACGTGATGAACTGCATTACCGGACATTGCAAGCCTCTAAACAGCTCCGTTGTCAAGACGTCTATAATGAACTACTGATGAGGGTTTCTGCTTCCGATGGCCACGTGATTTCTCTACGCAACGTCTAAGCCCTTCCCGCCCTATCCTCTTTCGCTCTGGCGTGGCCACGTCTAAATTTGGCGGTTGGTTTGTGTCAGGACACAATTTCTGCAAAGTCTGAGTCCTGCTTCTTTAATGTGCCTCAGCACTGCGGTAATATTTGTGTACTCCTCTCTGCCAGTCCCGAACACAATGATACCATCGATACAGAACCATAAGAATAGTACGCCGCTACAACCCTGCAGAAGTTTTGAGAGCATATTCGGAAATACAGAAGATGCTGAAGCTAGCCCACAATACACGCGCATAAAACGAAAAAAGGCCGTCGTGTGTTATAAATGCCTTTTAATCGTGGCTCTGGGGATGAAGGATGACCTGATGGTAAGCGGATGCGAGGTCAAGCTTAAAAAAGCGTGTTGCCTGCACTAGACTCTGTATTTGCTCTTGTGTACGAGGGAAGGGAAAGCTGTCCGCTAAGGCGACTTTGTTTACCTGTCGAACGAATGCCTCCATCTTTCTTTTCAACCACCGCAATAGAGACACCCACCCTGATGCCTCTACTCGCTCTATCACGTCCGTTTCTTCCAAGCGACGGGGTGCACCAAATATTTTGCGACGGCAAGCCCTGCACCTAAACTACCACCAAACTGTTCAGCTAATTATGATGGAAGGCTAACGGACTGCTGCCCTTCTGCCTTGACAGAGAACTGCTCCGTTCGATCACTAGTACGTAGCGCTGTCATTCCAATGCACACTAGGGACGAGCCACGAATCTTTAAACCGAGCGCCTTGACTGCATCAAACCCGCCGTGGTGGCTCAGTGGCTAAGGCGTTGTGCTGCTGAGCACGAGGTTACTGGTTCGATTCCCGGCCACGGCGGCCACTTTTCTGATGGAGGCGGAAAGCAAAATGCCCGTGTGTTCGAGACTGCGGTGCATATGTTAAAGATCCCTAGGTGGTGAAAATAATCCGAAGCCCTCCACTACGGTGTGCGTCATCACTTGCGTTGCGTCACCGCGTTAAACCCTACAATCAATCAATCAATTGACTGCATCAATACCCAAAAGTGAGGTGCCTTGTTCGACAACATAAAAAAAGAAGACATGTTGTGCAGTTATTGCACGTGACATCTGCAAAGAAGCTACCACATACTGGAATCGATTTCTTTGAAGGATCCAGTAGTCTAAGTAGAGTGGCTGAAAGCGCCTGTCTTTCAAAATGCTGCCTAAAAAGGCTATACGTCATAATGAAAACAGGTTACCCCGATTACGCGCGAAAAGTTAAGTTCGTTCGACCAACTGCTAGTGAAATGTAAATTACAGGATGAGTGGATGTCGCCACAGCCAGAATGTTCAATACTTCTCCAGTGGGCAACTTTCGGCGTCTACTTTCCGAACCGGAGTGGCGTCTCTGCTGCATGCCGAGCGGAAATGATCCATAATACCGCCACAATGACATCGCTAGTTTTTGACGAAACATCGGAATGATGCAGCGTTGTACTGAGGTGAACCACAGCGGTAACAATGGCCTTTTGTCTGCGTGAACACTTCGAGCGGCCGTCGGATTACGGTGCGGACGGGTCCGTGATTTCTTGAAAGTTTATGCGCTGAACATCTGCAGAGGAAAATTCTTGCACACCCAGGTTGTGGAGTAGGAGAGCCTTGCGACGGTCCAGCTAGCGTAATGTCCGAGGCATTCGGTGCGAGCTGGAAATTCTCGAACAGACGGATCCATTGCGACCAGGCAGCAGGAGGACCGCCACGCGTGGGCAGGAACAGGGTTGGTGATGCGAGTCCGGAATCACTAAAACGACGCCCCCTCCTAAACGACTATCCCCCGTCACCAATTGGGTGGCGGCGTGTGCCGGCGATAAATGAAACATTAGACAAATAGAGAAAACACGAAAACAAAGTCTCCTTTATTCAAACTTGCGCAGGGTTATATACTTAAACAACGAAGGCGCCACCAGGGGCAGTGATCTGGGAACCGAAACCAAATATACAATTATACAACACATTTGTTCAATAGCAGTGAACATATTGGATTCGTTTCAGCTGATACTATCGCAAAACACACGGATAAAGAGTACAAAACATGCGGCAGTGTTCAGTGACAATTTTCTCGTACTCGTACCCCGTGGTTTATACTCGTCCTTTCAGGTGCTGCTTTCGTGGGCGTCCGACAAAATGCAGCAAGGTTGATGAGCGCTGCTCCACATTCCCATGCCGCAGCTAATTCATCGGGAGCCAGGTCTTCCTGACGCCTCCCAATCATGAGCGAAATCAAAGCTTGTGTGTGTGTGTACTGCAGCGGCCTAATTCGAACATAGCTGCACATCAGACGCCGGAGGAACGCGCTGCGAGTACATTCGAGAACTCCACTCCTACGTTTTGTACGCTGCTTGTCTGCTTTGCCCTTCCCTCTTTTCGTCGTTTCTTCGCCAAGGCATGCGCCCCCCCCCCCCCCATACACAAACACACATGTGTTTTTTTTTTCTGTCTTCCGTGAAGTGCACCGAGTAATGAGATTTCCTCTCGGGAAAGCCCATCAGGTTACATTTTATTCAATTCCACCATTGCAGCAGTACCTTCAGCTTGTAAAATAGTGCACGGCGTCGTAACTCTGCCCTGATGGGTTAGCCTTCGCTGAGGGTTTTGTGCAACAATGGGATAATTTGCTTTGCGATAAACATGTCGTAATTCAGTTTTCCAGAAACCTCTGCGACCACATAATGGAGAGAGAGAGAGAGAAAATGACTTTATTGTGAAATAAATATCCTGCGGAGGTGGGTTCAAGTGCGACGCAGGGCACCCCCACCCCGACTATACTGTCGTCCTCGCGACGATGCCTCGGCCCGGGCTTCCGCGCGGGCGGCGCCACAAAGGTCTCTGGGGGTCACCCCCCGTTCCCCTCGCCTGCGCCTCCCTGCGCTTCTGCCGGCCGAGAGCCGCCTCGAGCCGCTGGATTGTCCTTCGCTGTGTTTCGTACTCGTGAGAGTTGATCGAGTCCGTGGCTTCCTGGGGCAGACTCTCGTCATACCCCCGCGCACTGTGTTCCGCACAACCCCACAGCAAGTGGGCCACCGTCGCATTCGCACACGCACACTCACTACACTTTGCGTCCACGTATACCTCGGGGCACACGTATCGCGCCAACACCGGAGTCAGTACCGAGTCGGTCTGCAATTGTCTATACAGGACGGCTTCGGCTCGGGTGAGCCTCGGGTGCGGCGGCGGCCGCTCCCTCCTGCCGAGCCTGTACCACTGCAGGATTTCTCCACCGTTGAGTAGAGGTTCTTGCTCCGTTGCCTCTTCACCCTCCGTGCGTGAGACGCGGGGTGGCGCCGCGCGACCGGAAAGTTCACGCGCGACGGCGTCCGCAGTCTCGTTGCGGTTCGGGTACGCTCCCGTCGCGGTCCCCGAGTGCGCCGGGAACCACCGGACGTAAGTGACCTGCTCGCACGTGCCCCCCGCACGGGCACCACCAGCTATCTTCGCGGCCTGCGCGCACACCGCGTTCTTCGCATATCCCGATATGGCTGTCCTAGAGTCACTCAAGATCGTGGTACATTCCGGATCCGCCAGCGCCAGCGCGATCGCGACCTCTTCCGCCTGCGCGGCGGTCGAGACCCTCACGCTGCAGGCGCTGCGCGTCTCTCCGGTCCTGGCCGACACCGCTACGGTCACGTACGTGTTCGGGCGGTCCGGGCACCTCGCCGCGTCCACGTAAGTGGCCCCGGCGTCGTCGTTGTAGATCTCGGCCAGCGCCTTGGCCCTGGCCGCCCGCCGTTCTCGGTTGCTGTCGGGGTGTACGTTCCGCGGCAGCGGCAGCACCCGCACTCTTTTCCGCACCTCCTCCGGCAGGCCGTTCTTCTCCTGTAGTCTTCTGCTCTGACCCAGGCCCAAGCTTTTCAGGATATTTCTTCCGGTCCGCGTGGTCTGCAGTCTTTCCAGCTGAGACGCTCGCTGGGACTCCCCGATCTCCTCTAGCGTGTTGTGGACGCCCAGCTCCAGCAGCTTCTGCGTGCTGGCGCTGTTCAGGAGCCCCAGCGCCGCCTTGTACGTCTTGCGGATCGCCGCGTTGATGCGGTCCCTCTCGTTGCGCTTCCACGGGTGAAAGGCGCCCACGTAGGCAACGTGGCTCGTGGCGAAGGACCGCACCAACCGCAACAGGCTCTCCTCCTTCATGCCGTTGTATCTGTTGGCCACCCGCTTGATCAGTTTGGTGGCCATTCCCATCTTTGTGATTACTCTCTCCACCGTGGCTCCGTTGCCGCCGTTCGCCTCCAGCAGCATCCCGAGCACTCGCAGCTTGCTGACTCTGGGGATCTCCGTCCCATCGCACGTGAACAACTTGATCTTACTCGCCTCTTCCTCGGCTCTCTTGCGGTACCTGCCCGGCGGTGGAATCACCAGCAACTCGGACTTTTGCGGGGAGCACTTTAGTCCGGTGCCCGCCAGCTGCTGTTCGATCGCCGCTATCGCCTCCTGCAGCGAACTCTCGATGTGGCCGTCGCTCCCCCCGGGGACCCACAGCGTAATGTCGTCTGCATATATCGTGTGTCGAACCTGCGGGATCTCCGAGAGGCGTTTGGCCACACCGATCATCACCAGGTTGAACAGCACCGGCGAGATCACCGCTCCCTGGGGGGTACCCACGCTGCCCAGCTCTCTCTCCGGCAGCTCCAGGTCCCCCGCTTGTAGTTCCACCGTCCGGTGCGACAGAAAGTCGCGGATGTAGTCGTGGGACCTCTTGCCCAGACCCAGTTCCGAAACCTGCGCCAATATGGCCGAGTGCCTGACTTTATCAAAAGCACTCTGCAGGTCCAGGCCCAGCACGGCTCTGTTGTCCTGCGACGTTGTCGGACGCTCTAGTATCTCGTGCTGCAGTTGTATCATTGCGTCCTGCGTGCTGAGCCTCTCTCGGAACCCTAGCATCGAGTCCGGGTAGAGGCCCTTCTCTTCCAGATACCGCTGCCATCTGTTGTTCAACACGTGCTCCAGGACTTTCCCGACGCACGACGTGAGGGAAATCGGCCGCATGTTCTCGATACCGGGCGGCTTACCCGGCTTGGGTATCAGTATTGTCTTGGCCGCCTTCCACTGCCTCGGCAGTCTTCCCTCGCGCCAGCATCGGTTGAAATACCCCGTCAGCGCTTCTGTCGGCCCGTCGCCCAGGTTTCGCAGGGCTTTATTGGTGATTCCGTCGGGGCCCGCCGCGGACTTGCAGTTGAGGTTCTGCAGCGCCGCGCGGACCTCCCACTCCTCAATGTCGCGGTCCAGGTCCGGGTTGCTCGGGCCTCTGTAGTCGCCGTGGCTCTCGCTGGGAGTGGTAGGGAGATATTTATCGTTGAGCCGTTTACACGTCTCTTCCTTCCCCAACTTCTTCGTCGCGCAGTGCATGATCTGGGCGAGTCGGTGCTGCTGGTAACTCTTGCTGTTGGTATCGTCCAGCAAGTGCCTCAGTAGTTTCCATGTGCGGCTCTGGTGGAGCTGCCCGTCCGCCTCTCTGCAGATGGCGTGCCACTGCTGGGTGCACAGCTGGCGACTGTATCGCTCTATCTCCCTGCCGATCTCGGCGGCCTTCTTCCTGAGATTCCTGTTGTTTCTGTTCTTACGCCAGCGCCTCTGCAGGGCCTGTCTGGCCTCTATCAGGTGCGCCAGGCGGCTGTCCATTTTCTGTACTTCTTCGTCGGTCTCCAGCTCCGTGGTCTGCACATGCGTCTTCTGGCGGGTCGTGTCGTTATTCCATGGCCAGCGCCGAAGCCAGGACTTCTGGGTCCCCGAACTCTGATTTCCCGATCATGTTTATTCCCACGGGAAATCCCAAACAAGACTACAGGGTCAGAAATTTCTAAAGCATGAAAATTCATTAAAGTACATTACGTTGACCACTGCAGGTTAACGAAAGACCACGTTTATTTATGGAAGCTACGGCCCTCTGATACCTTCATTCAGCTCGGCTTTGGAAGCTTCGCCGTGCGAGATGCAAACTAAGCTAATCTCGCGCGGCAATGTAGCGCTGTGGACAGTTCGTTATCGCTACATATGAACTTTGACAGCGACCTTGCCTTCTCAGGGTAACTTTATAAAAGCGAGGAGGGGCACAGACCACACCGCTGAAAGCAAGTCCAATGATTTCATCTCCTGCGTCACAAAAAGTAGCAAATATTTGTCGCAGCAGTTCTCACGTCCTTTTGGCCAACACTGTTAATATTGTTTATGACGCATGTCTTTACGAGTGCGGCAAACTAGCCAAGTTTGGGTACGTTCATGATGACAACAACGCAAGAGAACACGGACTAAGAAAAGTGCAAACACAGAAAGCGCCCTGTTTCCGTTTTCTCTTTTCTTAGTCGTAGTTTTCCCTTCCCCTGTTGTCAGAATGCATGTATTGCTGTGCATTACATTTTTACATATGAAGTTGATGGAAGCCCCAAAAAGGGCAAACAACACGAGGAGTAGGCAACTTGTACGGCCTAAACGTTCGGTGCTCTGTTATGCCCTATCCAGAAAGAAATGGCTCATGTGTAAAACTTCTAAGCCTAGTTATCATGAGCAAAGCCAACGACTGCACACAGTGTTTCGTGAAAGTTTGACTTTCTTGGAGATTTGAGATGTCACAACCTGCCATCTCAAATGTTTCCTCTCTCTCTCTCTCTCTCTCTCTCTCTCTATATATATATATATATATATATATATATATATATATATATATATATATATATATATATATATATATATATGTACTGGCTGATTGGAATCTTCCTTTCGCTTGGACTGAACGGCACGTACAGACAGCCAAGCCAGCGCACCATCAATGACGAGAATGCGGGACAAAGCGCCGGCGCAGCTGCCGTTAAAACTAGACACACTCAAGTGGTTCATCCGCACCGAAGCGCATGCACAGTCTATCCAGCCGGCACAGAGCAACAAAGCGCAGGCAAAGCTGCCCTTTAACCCTCGCGTGGTCACGTTGTACCATAGCAGCGAGGCTTTGAGCAAACGAAGCGATAAGAAAGTCGCAGATTCAGCGCCAGCGGCTGTAAGTTACTTACGACGCGATCAAAGACGTTGAAAGTTGCACCCTAATAGAGCGTTTTCTCTAAAGATATGACTGCTGCTAGTTTTATTCTCATATCCTCCTCCGATGTAAGCGCTTGTCTTCATTGCGAATGCTTGAATAAACTTCCCGTCTTACTGGTCCCTTGGCCCAACTCTTTGGTGAATTGCTCTTTGCGTCCTGGGAGTCATTTTGGCTCAGGCAAGCACCACACCTTGGATAAAAGAAAGAAGTGAATGTTTAGCTGCAAGGGCCAAGGGGCCGCAGTCTCGAAAGCCCCATTTCATCTAATTAATGCCGGACCCATTCTTCTGTGTTAGGATATGGTGGTGTGTCAACGTGCGTGCTGTATGGCTTTCACGGGCTCTTTTCGTCATTTCAGAAAAGGGGGGAGGGGAGGGGAGGGTGGTACAAAGCTAAGCTCGCAAAACAGTCGAAAATAAGAAGAAAAAAATCGACGTGAAAAAAAAAAAGGCCTGTGTTGTGTAAGACTAGCAATGAAGAATAGCCGAGGGTTGGGCAACTGCGACTTGGAAAGTAGAGAAGTCGGCTGCAGTGTGCCATCCAAACTGCGGGACTTTATTTTCGGCCGGACAAATGTGATGCGTGCCGACGACCTTGCTGAAATAGCCTACTTTGACCTCTCTGTAAATTTTCTGAATTGTTTAAACTTGCGCTTCTAACCAGACTTGAAAATTCATTCGAATAAAACGAACTTATTTCTCTGGTTTTTCAAGCCAGAACACAATTATTCTGTGCACTCAAATGCAATTCCCTAATTCAGTCCCCACAATGCACTCGAATTGCCAATGCTTGTCCCCAACGAAGCAAAGCCTATGAATGACGGAAACGTGCATCCCCTTTGTGCCGCCACTCGATCTCCCCTTTTAAGGGCTGATCGAGTTGTCGTCGTGTCGTCGTCGGTATCGGCATCCATGTACACACACGAAAAAAATCTGGTAATTCTCCTTCTCTTCAATCCTCTCATCTTCTTTAGAGGGAAGTGCAGGGCTTGTCATTTCCCCGTTGATATAAGCAAAGTTTGGTAACAGATTAGACGTTTAAAAACACCCCAGCGGCTATTTGAAGAGGAGTTTCATTGTGTGTGCGACCTGTTTGTAAAACGTTTGGTGCAGGAGCCTGCTGGTCAGTTGTAATCCAGACGTATGCTTTCAAACGGACAGATGAACATTCCTCTGTTCCTCGTAACAAAAAAATATCCAAATGGGCAATAAGGTGTACAGGACAAACAATCAGAAGTGATCTTCTCTTAGGGAACGCAAGGCAGCGAGTGACTCGATCACGTAAAAGGAATGCACCGTTAGTGATCAATTACTTGCTTGCTTCGTTGGTGTTTCGCTTGCATTTAAACGTTTTAAGAAAATTTTATGTCTGTCACTGTTTACTGGTTACTGTTTAAAAAGTGTTTAGTTTTTTTTCTTTAGTCAAAAATAGTTAATAAAATGAAGCTCATACAGAACAGGAGCACGTCAAATTTATGTGTACCATTTCCGTCTGAAACCACTAAAGCCATCCCTAGGGTCTTTCATCTTTTAACATTACTAGTTGCTCAGAATAGCCCACTCCTTTTTTTAAGGTTGGAAATTGAATTGCACCGCTCCTCTTCAACAATTGATATATAAACATATTAAGTAACTGCCATCAACTGAACCGGCAAACTTTCCATCAGACGCGTCATAAAGTATGTGCGGTCTCAATAACAGCAAGCAAAATGAATCAATTTCTCTTCTTCTGCATGCCCTGTAAAGCTTGCTTCTCCACTTTGACGAGAATTTAGAGACAGAACAGGCAGTAGAGGAGAGCATAAAAGCATGAATAAAATTTTCTGCGGAAGCAACCTTCATTATTTAGGCACTGACTACTTTCGAAGGGTTATTTCACCCAGTACGAAGTAGTCGCAGAACATAGCACGCTTTCGACGAAAACACAAAGTTGCTGCCGGAGTTTTACAATCAACCAAGCTTCCTTGTTTGCGTGCCGGCAGCTTTTTAAAGATTGCTTCACCATATATTTACTCAGATAACTGCAGAACATGCTTTCCATGATTATAAAGGGAGGCTATAAAACATTTCCGGGGCGTAATAAACATCGTCCCCTTTATTTATTACATCGGCAATAACGTTGCTCCGCCAGAGATGCTGTAATGCAGGTACACAGCGCTGTTTTTATGAAGACAAAGGCAAGAAATAATTTCAATGGGTTTGCATTGCTGTATTTCATTCCTTTATAAAATATAGCTTTGGGAGGCGGCGGAGGGGTTCCAAGGAAACTAGAACTAGAGAACAGTAAAAGGAAAGAGTTACAAGCCCCTGATCGGACAATGTCAAACGGGCTTTCTGTCTATATTCGATTGTTGCAGACTAACAAGCTAGTTGCAGGTTATTTTCCCCTGGTGTAAATGTTTGCCGACGCCGAAGGTGCCTGGTATAGTGGTTATCTCCTGGCGTCATAGTTATACATTACCCCCCCCCCCGCCCCCCCCCCCTCCCCCTTCCCGCTGTTTTTCATTTGTGGCGGCTGACCTGCCTTCCGTGGTTACATCGCTGCTGTGAGGAGCCCAGCCGTTGCCCGAAACTAATGCCGTACCACTTTCACGCCTCATGTCTCCAAAGTTCTGCGTCGTTTCGGCGCCGTGGTTGCCGATTGGCTATAGGCATCCCTTGTTACAGACCGAGGGCCATGGTATTTATCGTCCTGAACGTCCTAGGTGATACATGCATGAGTCTTGCCCCGTTTCAGCGTTGCGACACACTCGCAGAAAGCAAGATGCAACAAAATAAACGGCAATGGTAGTGACGCTTGAACGCGTCTGTTTGCTTTGCTTTTGTAAGGTGGGCCGAACCCCGACGTTGCAGGTGCAAGCTCAGGTGGGGTTAGGAACTGGTTTTGTTGTGTTTTATTTTCTGTGACTGCGCGGTCTCGAGAAGCTGTTGCTATGCACCAAGCCTACTGAAGACCCGAGGAGCGAAACCAAAAACCGCTAACAGCAGCGACCTCTCACAGGAGAGCCGTAAAAAGCCGTTCGCCGGAAAAAAATTCTCACTGCATACCAAACATTTACATGAAGGAAATTTCAGTTCTTCTCCTCCTTCCCGCATGCACAGCCGTCCCTCGTGTCATCGCGAGGGACGAGGCAGACTCCAGATCCAAACTATGTACCCTTTCTGTACAGGATATATACAGGGTATATCCTGTATATATATACAGGACAACTAGCAACCATCCGCAGTACGCTTACAAGATGCTTGCTAGTGTCCAACCGGGGATGAAGGGTCTCTTTACCGCGACTAATACCAAGATGGACAGCAAACGACCCCCGTCCTCTCAGCGGGCGGAACATACAGTAATCCCTCGTCATAACGAAGTCAGCCGGACGGGGAAATGTTTTGTTATAAGCGGTATTTTGATATAGAAACTACACGAGAAAATCTAAACCAATTGAGCTTTAATTACGCCATAACTGCGAAGAATCAAAACACAATATATACAGTGAAGCAAAACTATTCACGTGCTATAAGGCTGTGAGCTTTAACTGTTTCAAGTTCTTGCCGGCAACAAGCAACCCCTGCTCCCATTTGACAATGAATTGCATGAGGCTGTGGTCGCCGCCCATGCATTGAACTTTATTTCGTAGCAGGCGTAAGCACTCCCGCGACTTCACCATAGTTGGCTCCTTGTGCACCGGCTCTTCGTCCTCGTTGGGGCCACCAAAACAGTGTCAATTATCTCCACATCCGACGTCGGGGCGACCACGGGAGCCGTAGTGCCAGGCAACGCAAACGTCTCGAAGTCAACTTCTACCTCTTGGCCAGCAATTTTATGAACAGCCTTGTGCAAATCGCCGCAAGTCCAGTCCTCATTAAGCTGGTCATGGTCAGGGTCGCTGACAAAGGCTCGGGAAAAGCCTGCGTGCGCAAAGCAGTTGGCTACCTTCGAAGGTGCAATTTGTTTCCATGAAATGTTTAGCAAATGTATCGCACCAAGCAAATCAATGTTGTACCTCTTGCTGGCATCATACGCTGTGAGCATGCGCCTAAAAAGAGCCTTGCGGTACATGTATAGCTCCTGGGTGGTTTCAATGATGCCCTGATACATCGGTTGCAGTATTGCGGTTGTGTTTGCAGGAAAAAATTCCAAAGAGATCGCCGTGAGGTTATCGATCTTCCCGTGGCTCGGACAATTGCCAGTTATGAAAACCACTTGCCGACCCTTTGCATCGAACCGCCTATACCTAAGACGGTTGTGGGTAGACAGCGCAATCATGCAAACAGCTCATTGTGGGTACACAGCGCAACACTCAAAACTGACCGGTTTTGCACAAGGGAATTTGCTTGATCACTGGGCAGTCTTTTCCCGAGTTGTGTAGCCGTAAAGTTTTGAAAACAAGTTTTTGGCGCCCCTTTGTCGACGACACTGCTAATTCCGCGGTTCGAGTGTCGGTGTTCCTGCACCGTCAGGTCAACGCCATTGACCAGCGTCCAGGAACAAAATTCAGTGACACTACCACGTACTTCGACTGTTTGTCTTAAGTCGGATGGCGCGAATCAAGCATGACCGGCTCTAAAAATTTGCCGGGGAAGCACCAACATCCCTTGACCCACCATATTAGAGCCTTACTCACCGCTGGGTCGCCGGCGCTCGGCGACGTCCACGCTCGCTATTCCTCTCTAGGCGGGTCAAGCTGTTCGTGCGCTTCGAGTAAAGCGGCCTAAAATGCATGCATTTGGGTTGGGACCACAAAAAATTTCGAATAAAGCGATATTTAGAGTAAAGCGATTCCGTTATAACGAGGGATTACTGTATATACTCTTTGCGAAGTAAGTAAAAATCAAAGAGAAGCAAAAAATACCAAGGCATGCATTGGGTGCTAGACGAGTAAAGGGCATTCGGCGAACGTACGTGCGGCTGGTGGACTACCCACAGCAGCGAAATCGAGCCGCGTCCTTTGTTTCAGGTCATACGCAGCTGTGCTCGTTTCAGCGTACGTCTACTGTCCACACGAGATAACTGGGCGTCGCGGGGAGCACAAGCAGTACAGTCGTCCACCGTCTTAACTGGAGAAAGGCTTCAAGCACTTATCGCCTTCTCCTGACTTTATATAAGGAAAATTAGCCACAACTGGTGCGTTGCTCTTATGGGCTAACTTTAGTGATACATAATCATCTGAAAAAGGTTTCTTCAGACTTTTCGAGATAGGCCACACGTGAGTCGAATCTGCTGCTACAGCTGATCCTGTGGACGACTGTTCAACGATCTCCACAGCCAAACCTTAGAGATGATCTTGTCATGGCAGAAAATGCAATTTAGCAGTAGCAGCAATGTAATAACAGCATTTCGGACTGAAACTGAAATCCTACCGGAGCACACTTGACGTAATTTAGGCAGACAGAGCGTTTTCGACTGCATACACGTTTTATTTACTTAATTTCCTCCGTTTTATTGCGAAAAGTGATGCAATGGGCTTTCGACCTATCACCCCTGTTCATTATTCATGTTCGTAACTTATTTTGACACTGTAATGTCTGCCGTACGGTAATATACTGCATCAGGGCAAAATACTTTGTTGCATTTTCTGAAGCCTTGCCCGCGCCTCGTCCTAGGGTTCGCTGGGCGACAGAAATTGTCCTTCACGCGGTCGCTGCTCGAAAAGAGATGTGTGACGTTGCGGCAGAGTACATACCACAATCGCGCAGTCTGCCACACACAGCTGGAACAATATCAATAATGACGCGCAGGATCCTCATGTGCTGGAAAGCGTAACTGTAGTACAACAAATGTTGGTCGCGAAACTCAACGCTTTCTAGGGGTTGCTTTGCGATCATCTTTGAGGCAAAGCTCTCATGAAGCATGAGAGATAATGGTCAGCTCTTCAGATAATGAAGGCCTAAACCAAATTTTATTGACCCGAAATAGGTTAGTTAATATGTGTGCATGTGTGTGTGTGTATGTGTGTGTGTGTGTGTGTGAGAGAAAGAGAGAGAGAGCAAGCTTTAATGAATACCGAAGACAGCTTTAATAAATACGGCCTACAAAAGGCGGGGCTTGCTCCTTCAGGTGGAGGGTACATAGTGAGGCGAAAAACGAAAAAGTAGGGGAGAAGAAAGAAGTACGTAGCAACAATGCCTAAGAGCAAAAAAATGCAATCAGGTCGGAATGTGAAAACCATTTACAGCATTAGGAGAAAAAATTTGAGGATCTCAAGGTTAAAAAACCTCGACTAATTCCGAGTCGGACAAAAAAGTCAGAACCTTTGTCCCTTGCGCCGCATCAGCGTGATTTAACCACGGACCAAGAAAGGGATGCAGTTCTCAAGTGTTTCGGCGTAGCACTCGCACAAGAGTTCTTTTCGCTGTTTCGCGCTGAGTTGCATGCTGCAGCCAGCAGCACAAGACATGCCGTATGTCTTCTTTCACAGAGCACACAGAGCGCAATGGCGAGTCCGCCCAGCCTATCTTTAGCAGAAAACTGTGGGTGAAGGCAGCCTTCAGGCGTTGTCGGTGAAGGACACCCTAAGTTTGGTTTGGTAGGCTTCGTGGGCACTGAGTGTTGCACTAAGGGTCAATCGCATGCAGAGGAAGGGTGGCTATCCTAAAAGGCTGTTTGATTGATTGATTCCCTCAGCAATGCGGCGGCCGCGGCTTGAAATCGAAACCGCGTCCTCATGCTCAGCAGCACAACGCCTTAGCCTCTGAGCCACCGCGGTAGGTTATCTTAAAACGTCCTGCCAAGCTGACAGTACAGCGGCCGTTTCCATCCGCGAACTCGGCGCCTGTAGCGGGAATTGTCGGCGTCTGTGCTCCCCACTTCAGTCACTAAAGCACGTGAGCCAGCGAGAAGACACACGAGAGATAAAGCCTCTAACGCTGGGCAGAGTGTTCTTGACGGTCGAGCTGGCTGACGGCGGGCGCTCCTCACGAGAAGCACGTGCACGTGGGCAGGGTATTTTTCTCGGTATTCTTTGTTTGCTCCTCACGTGGCGTGAGCCTGAGCCCACATGCAAGCCTGGTCAACTCCGGGTGCTTCTTTCGAGGCGCGTGCTCACGTGCACTCGGTCGTTTTTCTTGGCATTTTTTACCGTAACGCTATACGGTGGAATTAAAATCTTCAACAGGACTGCTGTTAAAAACGCGGCTTCAGTTCATTGATCGTTAACTTGCTCTCTGAATAACTTAATCTCACTAGGAGTTGCACTGTTAGTTCAATGGGAGCTCTAACATGTTGCCCCCAGGAAAAGAAAGAATTCTCACACCCCGTGTCTTCTGTGAGCTGGTTTTTTGCTTTCCAAAACCGTTACTCTCTCGCAACTCTCGGTCGTATGCTCCCAAATGCTTGGGATCTCGGTGTCTTGAAAATTGACTGTGAAATTCGGATTAGGCTTGGACACAGGATGTCAAGGATTGGCTGTGTATGACCTGGAGAAATCGCGGAGTAGCGAGATCTCCTCTTTTCCGTTTTGATTTATGTTTGTTCATGGATGAGGTCGATGCCTAGTAATATAATTTGCTGCATTATTGGCACCATGCAGAACTTTCTCCACATAGTTTCTGCGCAGAGTTATAATCAGCACCATCATCGTGACCCGCGGATTGCTGATTTAAGGAACGGAGTGATGAGTGGCATTATGAAGTCACTCATCACAGTATTGATTGTAGACGTATCTTCAACTTCTGATGTTAACCTTGACCTTGCCTTTGCCCGCAAGCAGGTTTCACGGTATTTCTTCATTCGACAATTGAGTAAACTGACACGTCGATGTTTGTTTCCTCCTGTTACCTCTTCCTCAGTTGACATTTTTTTTCTCTTCCGTTAGACATTCACGTCCTATAACTTCGTGACCAAGGCATTATAGCTTTTTCTTATAACGTGTCAAGACCGCCCAATCCTCCTTTTTTAAACAAAACCTTTTATTTTCGCAAATTCCACACTAAAAGGATGTTTTTAAACCTGCACTTCTTTCTCGTATGCTAGCTTCAACACCCTGGCCCAAAACATTTCTGCGCATGACACGAAGCGATATTCATACTTACATCCAGGCGTTTACAATATTTGTATTGTACACGCCCTGATCCCACTAAGCCCAACTCTAATCACGCTAGGTTGAAAACGTGATACACGCAGAAGAGATTGCAACGCCCGTAGACTTTCATGTTTTCATGCTCTTTTTGCTCACATAAGGCAAAGAGAGCTGAGCTCTGCGTTAACGTTTCCGCTTCAGCCTAAAGAAACAGATATCCAAAGTATTTTCATTATTTTTGTTTTCCCATTACAAACAATGAAGACAAAGATCAAATGACGAGCACGAACGTTTGGGCAAATAAGACTGCTCTAAAGCAAGCGTACGGTGTACTAAATCTATATGGGACATCGGGAACTTGTGGGAAAAGTGTTCCCGTCCTGCAGGTGCTCTTCTGCCTCGTTGCGCATAGCAGAACCCTTCTGGGAAGCTTTTTCACGCACGCTAGAATAGCATAATTTGATGCGCACAAATCTTCCCTGGGCCAAAAACATGGTGGCGAAATGCATACCATCCGCTTTCCAAAGGACATTCAACCGAAGGGAAATGCACAGACTTTAAGCTCAAATCTCTTCAAAAAGATTCGTTGTTCGCTAGTATGCATTTATATGGGATTTCAGTAAAAGCTCCAACCACTTGGAACTTTCAGAAAATTGCATAGATTAATGATAAACTTCAAAAAGGCACAGTAAAAACTGACGTGAAAAAAAAAAACACTGTGCGAAAAAAAAAAACGCGAGGGTTCGACCAGATACGTTTTGCAAATAAAAATACAGAGCCGCTGCACAAGACTTCTCCTCTTTCGAGCGCCTTTTCAAATGGGATCGGGTCCTGCTTTTTACCTTTAGTACTCCGGACGCGCATTCTGGGGATTCAGTGAGAACTTTTTTTATTACGTCTGGACGAGGCTTAAACCTACTTTAATTTCTGGCTGTGGGCACAAGGAGAGAGGGAGGTACAATGGCATCTAACTCTCCCCCGAGGATGTCTTGCTTTTACGATTCTTTATTGAGGCGCCGCTGCTACAGCCAAAGTCTCCCGACAAACACCAGCACAATGGAGCAGTCACTAATTATTACATATCCGTAGTCTTGAGCAGTCACTTCTTGTGCCCTGGAGTAATGCTCGTCAAAGAAGTGCCGCCATTTTGCCTGGCCTTTCCTTGGTCCAAAGTTCAAGCTTATTCCAATTTTTGTTATACGAGCTATCGTTAAGAAAATCCAAAGAGACCTTTGTCATTCTGATCGGCCCTAAAAGCGAATAGGTGGTGCCCTGGCTTCCAGCACACGTAGAAGCAGCAACTGGTACGGCCCGTGTAATGGACAGAGGTGCAACTAGCACCTCACCGGAGACCTACAGACTCATGCCGGCAAATGCATGCATTTCAAACCACGAGAAACCAACGGAACAGACTCTCGAATATTACAGGGAACCTCACGCGCACACACGGACAGTTATGCACAGCTAAGGTCTAAGCGAAGTGTCTCGATGGCGTCTCACGACACCAGTCAGTCTTTGGTGTTGGTGACTAGGCGAGACTGTTGATGAGGTGGTGCCCCTAGGGCCTACTCTGCGAACCACACACGGTGTCTGGTGCAACAACGGTTCGTATCTGAGTGCCGGGAGACGCCGTTCCAGTCGGCCAGGGGGCGCCGACGCTTGGCCTTCGCCGCACAGCGCTCTCAGCGTCCCCTCCCTGGGCCTACGCTGCAAGGCATGCGGGCACCGAAGCTGGGTAGCCCTTTTCAGGAACGGGACGACAGGCACGCCAGAACCGCTCGCCGGCTCGTAAGACCCTGAACATGGCAAGAACCACCGCAACCATCAAGCTTCGTACCGACCGTCCCCGTTCTTCCTTAACGCGTCGCATGATGATGATGATGATGATGACGTTAAGACGACCATGGTGATTCTTATTCTTATTCTTCTTATTCTTATTCTTATAATCATCATCATCATCATCATCATCATCATCATCATCATCAAAGTTTTATGTCGCGTACCCACAAGAGAGGATTTGCCAGGGCCAAACAATTTAGTGAAATTCGTTAGGACTTCAAAATACTAATTTATTTTCGGATGGAAAGAAACTATACAATGAGAGGTCGTTACGATTAAAACCCCAATTACCCATCAGTTAGTATCCTGCAGCCATGCAAGCGACTTGAAGCAGAAAGGTAGGCTTGAATACAATTATATACATATATGCCTTTTTGCATACCCCAAATTTGTTGCAGCGATACATAATAAAAGTAGAATCGATAAAGTCAATCCCAAGCGCTCAATTGGATCCTTCAAAAAAGACAGTTGTCTAGCTGCCGAGAAGAGGATACAGGCGAGAAAAAAATGTTTGATGGTTTCTGGGACCTCGTACCGCGGGCATAGCTCTGTTGTGGAAACCCCTGTTCTAAACAGATAGAAATTTAGCCATGGAATCCTGCAGCGCAGCTCGGAGAAGTTCACTTCACATTGCCGCGAACCACAAAAGTGAAAATTCAACCCGAACTTTAAATGTTGATACTCTGCCTTCCTCCTCTCCTTCCTGGTCTTCGGCCAGCCTGATGCAGCCGTCTCACCAGATCAAGGGTTGGCCATTGTGTTCTTGAAACGCACCGCACGCATTTCCTCTACACCTTACCTAAGCCTGCGCCTCTCGGCTACCTGCAGAGATGGCAAGGTGCTCACGAGTTGTACTGGAAGCAAGACAGATATCGGATGTGGTACTCCACCGGATCGAGATGAGGACCCTGTCCACGTGGAGACTGTGCGGCGCATTCAACCGCCGGCTGACAGGAGCATTATACAGTCAATTTAACGTTTCGAGCACGTTGGCGATCATAAATGGTGTCGAAACAGCGCACCTTGGAAAAAAATGCAAAAAAAGAGGAAATACCCCGGTTGATTGCCGATAGCCCCTGTGTGTCAGGTGTTGCTAGGATCGTTGTTTTTATTTTCTATTTATTTCCGCGTCGTCTGCTCTCATATATATCTCCAACGTGGATTGTTCGCTCTGAAGTTTGTTTTGACAGTCTTGACAGGGGCCATAACCCGGATGACAGTCCAATATAATTTCTTAATAATGTTATCGTGCGCAGCCTACTCGGAAACTATCAGCCATATTTATTCGCTGTGTTGCAACGCAATTAATGGCCTGTATACGCAGCGTTAGCGCGGTAATTATGAAATAGAGATATAAATATCTCAAGCGCAAAGTTCCAAGTTCTAGCTTTCCTGCTTTGTAAAAACGCTTTTATTGTGGCGTTTTTTAGACGCTTTTATTGTAGACGCTTTTATTGTAGATGCTTTTATTGTGGCGTTGCGTGCCTATTTTGATATGAACTGGCACGTGATTTTTGTAATGGGTTACTGTGCTTTCAATAGTTGCTGATTATTCATCATGGTAAGCAGTGGCGAGTGCGTCGAGGGATACCAGATGTAAGGAGAAACTTTTAAAGTTTAAATCTCGCGGAAGGAACTATCAGCTCAAAGCGCAGAGAACGAGATACACCCGTGTTCCTGCCGATTCTGCGGGGCGGGAGGCAAAACAGCAACGCGACGCCGAGGATCAATAGCCGGCGTCAAGACGGCGACAACGCTGCGACCAGACAAAAATTCACATAAAACGGGATGTGAATCTACTCTAACTGGTTGGGTGGCCACCCTCACAGAGTGGAATGTACGCGTACTCGCACCAGCAGTTTTTTTGTTTTTTGCCACAGAACCAAATGCAACACTAAATGCGCCACGGATGAAAGTAGAACATGCGCGCACAGCTGATAAATGTATTTCATACTTTAGCCCCTTATACGTAAACGCATAAATCCTAATGCACCAATTAGAACTTCAGCCGTGGTGCATGTACTTCCTTCTATAGAGCAGTAGCAATATTTAGGTTGTGTGCAGGGCTGTCTGGAGCGCGCTTTGATGCGTACACAGGTTCTGTCATTCACATGCAACTCTGCTATAGGTGCAAGCATAGCGTCGAACTTCTACACCCCCTAGGCACGGGTGATGTGGCTACGTCCTTACCAGTTGCGGGAGAGACATGCGACTTTTTTTTTCTGTTTGCAACCTAAAACATAAAACATCTGATCCTGAGGCACAAAAAGAGAAAACATTGGAAACAGAAGTCCTTTAGGCATTCTGTCTGGGTAGTGACAGGAGACGTTTTCCTCGGAGTCAGGGAAAACAGGGGAGAGCGAGAGATAAACGCATGGGATGACCAGTAAGTGGATGAGCGAATATATCCTAGTTGACTAAACGTGTACGTGGGTAGCATTTAATTGCAACTCCGGCTGGGGCCCCTGATTCCTTCGCCCTGTTTGTGCACAAAAAAGTGCTTGAATACGGAAAAGTGGTGTCGCAACTTGTTGGGGCGCATTTTGTTGGCCTGCATTCGCAATCGTCCAGAACCTGCCCTCTGAGTTGGCCCTGTGTCTGGTTCCGGTGCGCGAAAGTAGTAGGCAACGCAAACAGGGAAGACAGAAATGGGTGTACGGTGAGCCGTGTTCTCGATGGTAGATTTACCTGCAGTGCCGCAGAATTATTGAGTTGGTTATTGACACTGCTAATGTAAATAACAACTTCTCGGAATTGGGAAAGCATAGGTTCAAGGCTTCCAGTCGAAACGAATTACAGCCACTGGGTCGCATTCGGGGTACGCAAACGGTGGTGCTTGGAGTGGAGGCGCACGTAGCGCATCTTCATGCGCTCAAGGTCACGTTTTTACACACCACCACCCGTGAACCTCCAGTTTCCGGAGCCAGAGCCTCTATCGTGTTCTAATCTTCGCCAGCGCTCCTCTTGAGAAGCAAAGAGCCCTCTGGTTTGAAGAAAATTGGTGAACCACACCCATCTTCCAAGGAAAGGGGGGGGGGGGGTTGTAGGGCACAGGACGAGGCGTCAGCGGTTGTTGTGGATGAATCACGGAAGGCGCGCAGTGGTTTGGCGTCTTCTCGGAGAGGATGCATGACAGCTTGAGTATGTTGATGGAGATGCGGATGCCTGTCCCGTTGAATTACAGGGTGAGAGTTTTGTCGTCACGACGAATGACTTAGTTTGGTCCGAGTAAGGTGGCTGGAAAGGCGCACGCACAGTGTCATCGCAAATGAAGGCATGTTTACATGTCTCCAAGTCTTTGCTCGCGAACAAAGTCGGCTTGGTGTGATGTGCAGCTCGCGACGGGCACCCATACAGCGTCGGAGCCGGGCTACTGAATCTGTTGTAGTGTCTCACGCAGCTAGCTCTTCTCTTCAGTTTAAAAAAGTTGCTGTCGCTCGGTCAACAGACAGTCTTTACTACGATATATCCGTCGTACAAGTAAGACCTTACGTTCCTGCACTGCATCGCAGCAGCATTTTCAACCCGTTACACTACCTCAGCCATCCCGGCATTGGCGCTTTTACACGCCTTGTTACTGACCGTAATGTGTGGCATTTATTTCAGCGCGACTGCCTCACCTAAGAACACACGTGCATCCATTGCCAACGCGTCAAGATCACTCGAAATGTCAGCACTACCCCCCCCCCTCCCCCGAGGCACTCGCCCTACCGTTGGAAAAGTTTAAACCCGTCCACATCGGCATTATTGTCTCCCTTCCAACAGTCATACCTTATCGCTAATGCGTCACCGCAATTGAACGTTACGCATGATGGCCTGAAGTATGGCCTATTGAATGGTTACCGCAAAAGTCGTCGCCTCGGCATTCTTCGGCTTCTCGATCTCCTTTTTTTTCTCTACCTCCAGCTAGATAACCCGCTTTGGCCCCGTCCTTGCGTCACAACCCATCAAGGGCGGCACTTCGGGTCCCACTTCTTCAGGCTCCTCGGGCTCTTCACCGGGTTCGAGCGTTTGCGAACCACCGATTGCCACCCTTGCGCCAACGGGATGATCGAGCGCTTCCACCGACAGCTCAAAGCAGCCACCGTGTGCCACCCTAGCTAAACCTGGCTCGAGGCTCTCCCCGCCGCAGTTCTCGGTCTGCGTGCCACCCGGGCCAGCAGATGCGGAAAGACGTGAAGGACTCACCTCATCACTTTCCTATGGGACTTACCAATTCATCACCCAGGGGCTTAAAAAAAATCTTGCGCCAAAATAAAAAGCTTTATAAATCCATCAAAATGCTCCCAACGGCCTAGTTTGCTTCTTTAAGAAATATTGGGCATCTTTACTAAGATAAAAATAAACAAGAAACGCATTTTAGTCTATCTACTTTTTATTGGATGGCACTAGCGGTCCTGCATACGAGAGTATTATTTTTTATTTTGCTACACAAGTGACATATTTCCGAAATGAGCAAACTAGGCCATTTGGAGAGTTTTTATGGATTTATAAAGCTTTTTATATCGGCGCAAGATTTTTTTAAGCCCGTGGGTCAAGAATTGGTAAGTACCATAGGAATCATAAACGGGCAAGTCACCCTTAATGCTTCTAGTTGAAACACAATACAGCAACCGTGTCCCTTTCGGGCAACGAGCACGATCAATGATACCGTTGTTGCGTCTTAGCAGAGCTGGACGCTACGAAGTAGAAGATGCTCCGGTGCAGATAAATTCCGACGTTGACGCTAAAAAACCGGAGGTCCGAATTTCATTCCCAAGCTTGAAAATCTACAAATACGTGCATTACGAAGCACATTTTTGCTTGTAGGCTCATGTGGTCAGAAAGTTTAGGAAAACCCTGCAAAAATGATCTTTCTGCTCAATACAATTTTTTTCAGTTCGAGATGTTCGTATTAATTGCCTCATTAATAAATCTCGCCAATACTTGCTCTACTAGCGCTACTACGTGTTTGCAGCCTTATGGGGACCTAAAATTAAAGAAAACACGCGGAAAAAATTATTTTGAACAAAAGAAAAACGTCAGCTAATATTCACCAGCTGTCCTCTTGAAAAGCATCGCTGCGGCGCGCAGGAGAGAAAGCGGTGTCGCACTATTTTGCTACAAACGTTTGTCGCTGCATAAGAATACTGGGTGTGCACTATGACCTGTGCTTGTTAGTGCAGCTTGCTCAACATTGTTAGAAGCGGCTTCCTGTGAGAAAGAAAATGAGCCCTCAGCCATAACACAAAGAAATGGGTTAGACGAATCACCAAGGCGCGACGATCACGCCCTCGAAATTATTTTTTAGTTATAAAGACCTAAAATTTATACAGACACGGCACCTCATACCATGCGTGAGCAGTTGAGAAAAAGAGTAAACTTTTTTATTTAGAAAAAATTAATTGATCGGAGTCTTCGGAGTAGCCTCCTCAGTCCAGGACACCTTGAGCTCGGGCGGCTTCCCCAGGAGAGGAGAGACAGGTTGAAGCGCGGAGCGGCGGCTGCCACTGCGGGTCTTGTGACAACAGCGACCCCTTGTACATGTTTAAAATCGATTCGGCAGTCATTTCGGGCGGCAAAGTGCAAGGAATGGAAATTATGGCGACAAAATGAGCGACAGGCGAACAATGCCGCGGATAAAGGGACTTAACGTGCCGCTGTGACGGTTACAGAGCTAGGCATGGTTGCGACGATGTACGAGAAACGGGCGGGAAACATCGCGTCGCGGATATCGATTGATTGTAGGGTTTAACGCGCCCACGCAGCGCAGGCGATGGGGTTCGCCGTAGTGGAGGGCTCCGGATTAATTTTGACCACCTGGGGATGTTTACGTGCGCCGAAATCTCGTACACACGGGCGTTTTTGCTTTTCGCCTCCATCAGAGAAGCGGCCGCCGCGGCCGGGAATCGAACCCGCGACCTCGTGCTCAGCAGCGCAACGCCTTAGCCACTGAGCGGATCAAGGTGGGCGGATCAAAACGGTTTAAAATTCAGTGGAGACAAAACCACCTGCGTCCTCTTTTCAAAACTACGACGCATGCGACCGGATTCATCTGTCACCCTAGACAGAAAATCAATTCCAGTGAAAAAGGAGCAGAAGTTCTTGGGCATTCTGCTGGACGAGAAGTTAAGCTTCATACCCCACGTCAAAAGACTAAGAATAAAATGCATTAAGGCATTTAACATCCTAAAGGTTTTCTCACGCCAGTCGTACGGAACTGACAAGGCTTGCTTATTAAAAACTTTCAATAGCCTTGTCAGATCGAGGCTTGACTATGGCAGTGTTATTTATCAATGAGCCTCAAAGTACGCCCTCAAACTACTTGACCCGGTGTACCACCTGGGCCTTCGATTGGCGACTGGTGCTTTCCGAACAAGCCCGATAGAAAGCCTGTATGTAGAATGAGATATGTGGTCACTAGAAAGTCAGCGCCTACACAGCCTTACTATACACAGTGAAAACAACTTTATTCAAAAAACACCCCTCAGACATCTTAATACATGATGCATCCACTGCAGCTCTGTTCCTAAAACGACCCTCTCTCTCGCAACCGTATGTAATGTCCGTAAACACTCTGGCATCCGACATAGAAATTTCATTTAAAGACACTTACAAAACCACCTTTACTGATGTCCTTGCACCATGGAAACGGTTGCCGGTTGCATGTGACATGTCATTTGCAAACATAGACAAGAAAAAAGCTCCCTCTCCCTTAAAGGGACACTGAAGTGAATTTGTCAAGGTCCCGTTTTTGCTTGCACTGCGTAGACTGGCTCAAATTAGCACACTTTTCATGGTTTATCCGGTTCACAAGTCGGTAATTATTTTACAAAGCGCGAAAGAAGAAAAGCTACCATGCGCGGTTTGCGGCGGCCGCACCAACTAAAAGGCTGGGACGACGGGAGGAGATGCACCGTGATTGGACGATGTCCAAGGTTAGCATTCAAACAAGTTTCGGTTTCGGTTCTGTAAGACAACATGCTTTACATCCGGCGTTATCGTTGGATGGCCATTCTCGATATCTCAGTAATCGTCGTACCACGCTTCTGCCATGTTGTCGGCTGTAAAATGCATAAGCCTCCCAGGACGGCTTGGAATCGTAGCAATCATTACCGAGGCCTACGCAGTGGATGAACGCCCTCCGCGTCCCCGCAGACGCTGAAATGCCATGCGCTATTCCCCCATATTTGGAGCTTGCCTCACTTATGCCTGTATCGTAAAAACCGTGTTCGCACCAGGCCAAGGGTCTGTTCATTCTGGCCTGTGCCCACTGCCCTTGGACAGACCCTTCTGGCCTGTGCCCACTGCCCTTGGACAGACCCTTGGACAGACTCGTGCTTATGTCAACAGCACGCCAACGAGAACTCGCTAGCGCGTCAGTGTAAGCCTGCGCGCATTCTGTGAACTAGTTCGTGGAGCAGTGAACGTTACGGCCCCAAAAAAGGTGAATTCAGTATAGAAAACGTCGGCCGAAAACGAAAAAGTCAAAAATTAAAAAAAAATAGCGTACCCTCATGGATTCGAACTCTTCACTTGCGAAACACTTGCAATTACATAACCTAGCGCTCCAGACCATTCGGCCACGGGCGAGCGCTGCTAACATTGCAAATATAAGGTACATAATGTATAACCAGTTTACACTTTTATTTAGTTTTAGCATTTCAAGCAGCTTAGGTGACTATTTGTTGCATAGCGCTCGTGCAGCAAGCATCCCCCAAGTTTCCACAATATCTCACGTCTAGCAATTGCATTTTTTAGATGGAAAAGCGTTCCCAGATGCGTAGTCGTGCTGCTGACCGCTGTGCTTGTTCGCCCAACGCAAAAAAGTGCTTCCTGCACCCTTGTTTTACGCTGTACAGTAAAGTTATCAGTTGATTTTATTTCCTTAGTAGCTATATTGACTTCGCTGACTCCTCTCCCGCCTTCGTGTCCTTTGATTTTCCTACTGGCGTACCAGTCAGCGAAGCGTCGCATGTGCGCTTGTGCAGCGCTTGTGTGGAGCGACCTGGACTTGGAGCTAGATACAGTGTACAAACTAACAAAGTAAAGAAAGGCACATTCTTCCATTCACAGTCGTGTCCTGGCTTAGTTTCAACTGAGCGAACGAATTGCGACGACCCGTCTTCGGCCGGCGGACGAAATGCTGGGCCGACTGACGCTGTCGGAAGGTCGGCGAGCCGTGCATTGGGGCAGCCAATTGATAGCTCATCTCCTCCTGACGTCACAGGAAAACGCCACAGAAAAGGGACGAGGGTGCAGAGAGGAGGACAGCATTTTCGAATTTATTTTTATACTAAATAAATTCGCGTAAACGCGCTCAGAGTGGTCGAAACAGGGCCTAGGGACTCCGGACTGCAATTTTCGCTCGTAATCCCGCAATGTTTACAAATCACTTCAGTGTACCTTTAATACACCAACACTTTTTGAGCCTTCAACACAAATACCAATGCACAGAATTTTACACAGACGCATCTAAAACCAACTCTGCTGTTTCTTGCAGCTCGAGAGCTAACCCACCGAGCTGGGCCAGGTCGTACCCCTTCCCATGGAGCCCAATCAACCCACGGCAGCCTTCTGACTTTCCAGGAAATTACCTGCCACTACCGCCTCTCTCGCCGGCGCTACCCTACACCCCATTGGTCACTCTCTATTACTGAGGAACGGTAGTGGCACCTTCTCAAACCAACACCGTCCCCTGTCGCACCATACTACATGCAATTTATCCATCTGTATTGCCCTCTCCCCAATGTCCCGACAGTGGAGCCCACGAAACAGTTGCTGATATAATTTGGCAATACCCTCAAAACTCATTGCCTCTCATCTTTTGTGTGGAGCACTGGGAGGCGGCGTTAGGCAGCTCGGATCCGCGGGTCCAGCAAGGACTCGCTGAACGAGCAGCCCAGGTCACCGGCGCCCTCCAAGCGCTGGTCACCACTCGTCGTTGACCCGGCGGCTCGAGAATAAAGTTCTTTCTCTCTTTCTATCTCTTTCTCTCTCTTGTGCTGTTTGTGGATCCCATTACTCTGCCTCTAAAACACTCACTCCTAACACCAGCACATTCACAGGTGAAGCCCAGGGTATTTTAATGGCTGTAGAACACCAAATACAGCACCAAATACACGACTCAGTCATATATACAGATTCCTTGAGTGTAGTGACAGCCCTGAATTCTGCAAAGCCTCACAAAAATGCATTGTTTAACTTTCTTTTAAACGTCATCATGTCCGCCTACGCCATGGGCCTGGAAATCACGATCTGCTGGGTACCTGGACATTGCGCAATAGCTGGAAATGAGGCTGCTGACAGGGAAGCAGCTGCTGCAGTTCTTCGGGATGATGTTGACATTACATCTGTACCGTACTTGGACCTCAAACCACTCATCAAAAGAAAACTCCGTAAAATCTGGTAGGATCATTGGGATAAGCAAACGGAAAACAAGCTCCATTCAATCAAGCCAACAATAGGCAGACATACTCCAGGAAAGCTACACAGATCCGTTGAGGTCGAACTTTGTCGACTAAGGATTGGGCACACATATGGCACACACGCACATCTTTTAAATGGTACATCACGTCCAAATTGTTCTAGATGCGGAGAGGCTCTTTCTGCACACCATGTTCTTATTGAATGTAGAGAACTGGAACCAGAAGGACGCAGACACTTCGCAGATTTATACACGAAACACATACCACAACACCTAGCACACTTTCTATCCGACGAAGAAATTGTCAAGCTCAAAAATGTGTTAGATTACCTTGCAGATGTTGATTTTTTAAAGGAAATCTCCGACTGTGTGTAACCTCAGCCTGCCCTCAATGAGGAGGACAGTGCTGAAGGTTTCTAATGTGATGCTCAGGGGCCTCGCCTTTTTTGCCTTGGCAAAACTATCTCCCCGAGGCACCCTGTTTTTGAAGGCTTCGCGTACTCGTGCTTCCTGAACTGTTTTATAGTTACTTTTCATCACTAACCATTGACCCTATACACCAATTTTAGACAAGCAACTCTAACTGAAACATCAGCACTCCTCTTGGCGCTTTTTGGCCTAGTAGCCCCTGCGCCATTAAACCGCACCATCATCATCACTGAGCCACCGAGCGGGTCGCGTTACGGATATCCGAATCCGAAAGAAGGTGTGCGCTTCTGGCCGAGACTTAAAGGAGCCATGACGACAAAACACAAGTTTGGTTCATCCAAAAGATTGCCTCGCTAGAATCAAACTGACACTACTTTTACCGTAAACATCGCTCAAATAAGCGATATAATTAGGAAAAAAAGGGAATGGCCATGCGACCCACTAGCTCATTTCCCGCAACAGAACCTATGATATCATACCAGAAAGCCCTGCGATTGGCGGAGGCTGGCAAAAGCAAACGCATATTAGGCAGACCTTATCAGCTTACGGAACGAGGTGTTTGCGCTTAAATTTAGTGCACATTCTTTTTATATCAGTAAGAATGGTGCAACACGCAGTGGAAGTTACGAAAGTACACGTAAATATAGAAGTACCGATGCGTACTGCTGTTGGCACTGCGTGCACTATGCTTGGTTTAACTTCGCAGCACTGCGGGGTTTTGGGGTTGTCTCAGACGACACTTGCCGGTTGACGCAAGCAAAGGTGTCTACCGTGACCTTATTTGTTGAGCGAGCACTATGTTTCACGAAACAATTGTTTTCTCCATGAACAAAAACAACCCAGGTTTAAATACGGTCAAGAACAAACCAAAGGCAGACAACGGCTTGCCACAGTATGGTGGCGCGCATCTAGGTTCACTAACGGTAAACAAGGCTTCCCAATCGGCTGCAGAGCGGTCGGTTCGCGTGATGTCATTGCAGACCACGAAAATAAACGATATGGCGGGAAAATTAAAATTATAACTTAAGATAAATAATTTCCCAGTGAATAATGTATCGTTTGCATACCGACGACCGCAGGGGGGCACTATAAAACACAGAATCTTTCGGATAACACAAACTTGTATTTGGTCTTCGTGGCTCCTTTAAATACAATCAAAAACAAATCGAAGGCAGAAAACGGCTTGCTACGGCATGGTGGCGCTATCTAGGTTCAATAGCGGTAAATAAGGATTCGGAATCGGCTGCAGAGCGGTCGGTTCCTGTGATGGCATTGCGGACCACGAAAGCACACCATTTAGGGGGAAAATCAAAATTTTAACCTAAATGCATGGATTAATTTCTCAGTGAATAAAGCATGGTATGTATCCGGGCAAGCTCTGGGGGAACTATAAAAGGCGAAATCTTTTGAATAAAACAAACTTGTATTTTGTCTTTATGGCCCCTTAAAGTTCGCGAGGGAAAGGGACGTAATGCTCACACGTTCTTCAAGATCCACCAAGGCATACTCAACTAGTTAATATTTCGTTGCCTGTCAACGAAGCGTGACAGCTCCAGAGACTCTTCGCAAACTATTATTTGTTTCACGTAATTTTTGCGTTGGTATAGTAAAAAAAAAGAACACGTGTGTGTGCAGCGATTGCGTGACTTGGCTGAGAACGTGAGGAGTTATAGCAGGCTTACAGATAACTAAAACTAATCACTGGCAACATTGAAATTCCTTTGTCGGAAGTACTACCTCGGTTTTCTACGAATATTTAAAAAAAATTACAAATCAGTCCTAATATGTACCCTATATAAATGGGTGTATTTACGTGAGTCAGTGTTATTTGCAGATGGCAGATGCTTCTCAGCGTAAAAATAGGTGCATACGAGCGTTTCTTTTTGTGCGTTCGTATGGTTTGCATTAGGCCTAAAATTGGAGTATTCAAAAGCGGATGATGATGACAGAAAAAAAACGCATTACACGTTCAGTATTTTGTACTTCCTTATGTAGCTACGACGTAAAGCGCAGCCGCAGAAATATTACTCAAGAAAAACCTCGCAGCATAGTATTTCTGCTTCGTACCGGTAATCTACGAGGCAATTTGAAATTCCAGCATTTCATCCTTATCTCTTACACTTTGCTGTGCATCAAGAATCTTTTTTCGAGAGAAGGAAAACTTTTATTCCATTTTCACAAAATAGCCAATAAGCAGTCCAGTAAAGAACTTTCCAGGCGGTATAAACAAAAAGCCACAAACAGCATTATGGAAACATGGGCGAACTAAAAATGATGCGACCCGGGCCTTGCTTCTGATCAAAGCCCATTAGCGCGAAGATTTACAGGGGTTTGAATTACGCATGCAAATGCATTAGCGAGATAAATTACATACTACCTCCTTTTTATGAACTTTGCAGCAACGACGTCAAGTTTAACGCAGCCAGTGGGGTTCTTCGCGCTTTTTGCGAATCGGGTGCTTGTATAGAGTGTCCCTTATTTACCGCAGGAAAGGGGGTTATCTCACGGAAATTTATTTCTTACTGCTTACCAAGGTCGTAGTAAGAGAAACTGCTTATGTCTCTTCTTTGAACCAATTGCGATTAAGGAAATCAATTTGTTTTAAAGGTTAAAAATTTCAAAAACTATAATAATTGTTGCTTATTTCAGTGATAATGCGATGCTAAAACGAAGAGTTTCGTTTCCCTGCGCGAGAAATAACTGCTCTTGGGAATTTCGATAACATATTTTATTACGCTATATGAAGCGTATCCTTAAGTGCTAATGGTTGAAACGGGATCTACCAAATATTTGTACTTATATTTTTTACCTAACAAATCTTCAGCTGCTAGTCTTTCTGTTTTGCTTATTTTACAGTGTTCTTTAAAATGGAACTCATGTAGTCTTTGGAAACGTTTCGTTATTTTATCACAACTACACTTGGGTCACGGTATATAGGATGATATACGTAAAAGGGGGTCTGCCGGCTCACGGGGGCACAGTTGTCACACTGTCATTGCAAAATCGCTCCTTTCGCTTGCGTACATTACTTAGGCACAATAGAAAAGTTCTTCCAAGTTTCTTTTCTTCAAGTAAAAAAGATCTCCTTTAGTCTTTTTTGCAAAAAGTCTTACTCAGAACGCAACATCTCATACACGATGTTTTAAAACAACCCCACAATTAACAAGCTCGTACAAACCACTTAAAGAAAGCTCAACATTTATAAGCATTTGATACGCCTAACGCAATATCGAGACTGCCGGCAATTTTTTACGGCATACGAATTTGTCTGGGCGAGCTCATTTTACAATGGTGATTATAAAAGAAAGCAATGCAGGTGGGGATCTTGCGTGTGTAAGAGAACGTAAGAACGTTACCAGCACCGAATCACGAGTATGGCGACCCTCTCTTCCCATTCGGGGTGACCCCTAAGAGAATACTCAAGGAAAAGATTCACTGCTTGTAACGTATTTTGTAACAACAATATTCAATGAGAAAGGCACGATTTTTTCTCCTGAAGACAGGAACTTGCCTTTAATAAAAGAGAACCTCTCAGTAGAGTAGGCTTAAGCAGTCTCCACAAAGGTGCTTAGCATGAATACTTCCGTTCCTTCTGCACAACTGTTCTTACAGCCCGTGCACTCAACTTGTCTAGAATGGGCAAAGGAACGTCATCAACGCTAAGAAATTACCGGAGCCCTCAGATTCCCGAGTGTTTCTCCGCTTCGTTGAATGCCTACTTATCGACTTTTAAGCCGCACGCTTTCTCCGCACTTTCGTAGCACTGAGCTTTCCACGGTGTCCGCCTTCACCGTCGCTGCTGCAGGGGCCCACGGCATTACGATGCAACATTAATGGTGGATTCCGCCTCTAGCGCTTGCAAGAGTCCTTCGGCAACACCCGCGGAGAGCTTTGAGTTAAGGTCGAATACCTCCTTAACTGCCATCATGTGCCTAGTTGATCACTAAATTCCATTTAGATGATTTATTTGCTCTGAATGTTTAATTTGCGTTGCATTTGTCTTACGCTGTTTGGAGAAGAGGGGCTCAGAGGGGAGGGGAACATGGGAATAAGGTTAGGGAATAGTGCAGTCGATGGAAGATTACATTTGCTTTGTCTATGCGGCCGTCGATGGCGAAGAGTGCGCGCAACGTTGCCTCTGCCTTACGTGATGTCACGAGACATCATCATCAATCATCATCAGCCTGTCAGTTCTGCCGCCAGGTTACAATATATATATATATATATATATATATATATATATATATATATATATATATATATATATATATATATATATATATATGTGTGTGTGTGTGTGTGTGTGTGTGTTTGAGAAAATGGTTGACTCACGATTAAAACAAAAACAAAGGTTTACTGACGTTTCGACTGGAGAATATTTCTTCGGGCTCCTGGAGAAGTTTTTTCTACTGCTTATATAAATATATATATAGGACCAGAATGGCAATATGATGGGCTGGGTAAATCAAGATAGAAATAAGGGTAGGAAGTCAAGCAACCTAAGAAAAGCAAAGAAAAAAATGTGATGCCCTTTAATTATTATCCTGGAAACGGATGGATGCAGTTTTTTTTAGTTACTTATAACGAGGAGAAAAACATGCCCGCCGGGTGGGATCCGAACCCATCACCTACACAATACGCGCCGGATGCGATGGCCACTACGCTACCGGCGGGGCTATGCTCCCGTCCATTTTCTGGGGTATTTATGTTAAGGTAATTGTAGCCTGCATTTTGGGGCTGTAGCCAGCGCCACTCTGACTTCTCGGGGCATTTGTACTTATTGCTACTAGGTTCACCCATTTAAAAAGAACGGGACAGAAAAGAAGTTGACTGCTCGTGTCGTGAATAGCCCTAGGTGTTTAGGACCAAAAACAAGGGGTAACTTGTTATAAAAAATAGGGCCATGCAAGATTGCTTGGTCAGTATGGCTTGATGAATCTCATTATGCTCGAAGAATCTAAAAGCCCGGGGCTTGAATGTTGGGGGCCCGCCGTAGTGTACATTTTTCTGGGGGAAGCATAAGCAAAATATTGCATTACATCGGAACTGAGAAACCACAGTAAGCGTTTACCAAGCACCGAAACTGTCAATGAACAAATTTGGTGCCGTCTGTTTCTGCGTGCTGCAGTGGTTTCGTTGCTTGGCTCACGCTATTAGCACACCGTGTTGAATGCGTATTACAATCTGACAATATGCCGTAGCAAAAATGGACTTCAAGCCATTACAGTTTAAGAATACCAAAGGATTCATTTATCACTGCATCACCCCTTTCAAGATACTTAAAGTACGGTTTTTGCAAAACTGGCGTTATCCACGAACAGCCATTTAGAGGAAGAATTTTTTTTTGGCGTATACCGATAATTTTACTCCCTCATTGGGTACAATTGTGCTTCAGTAACTGCGTTTGTCCCCTATAGCTTGCCTCTGTTGCCTGTGACCTCTACTTTTGCTATGGAAGTGCTATAAAAGTGCTTCCAAAAGAAAGTCAAAGCTCATTGTGTTAACTTGGTATGCACCGGCCTGGCGAAGACGCGAGGGGCTAAAAAAATCCAATTACGCTGCTTCATCTCGATCGTGCAAACGCCCTCAGTACTAGCACAGGGTACGTGCACCATTGTCCTCGACGCCAAACTTGTTCCTTAAGAAAGTGTTAGGTAGCCGAATTACCTATATTTTCGCGGACGTAGCTTGTTGCTGCTCTGCGTGGACTGCGCGTGGCTAGGAGGCCAGATACAGTCGTTTGCGCGAGAGCTGAAAAAAACCGGCAGGGGCGTAGCTGTATGAGCGAGCCACATAAAACGTTGTGAGCAGACGTTAAAGAGGCCCCGGAACACTGCCAATAAAATATTTGCCTTTTCTTTCCTGCCATCAAGAACAGCTAGCACATTCCGCGAGATTCGGCGGCTCTGCGTCATCCTAGTTGAGGGTTAACGCATTAAGAACATGTCTTGGTTGCATCATTTGATTACGCATCCGGGGGCATTGCTGAAATGCAGAAGCTCCGCCACCGACGTTGGTAGCAAATAAGAAAAAAAGAATAAAAAAATAAATAACAGTTACGAAAAATGTTGCCTTCACCTCGGAGAGTGGTAATGGTTACGGGAAATCGCCACCCCGCACATGACGCTCATCTCGTTATGCAGCAAGTGCGCTAGTGCAGGCCAACGATGCCAGTAAGGACCTGCACTGGTTGCGCTTAACGATACCTCCATTATTCCGCGAACGTGGCTTCCGTGCAAATGTTGCCGCGAAACAACCTCCGTAGGCGCGCAAGTGGCAAGTGGCTATTTTGCTCTTTCTTTAACCGTGTTGCCATCCTACGGAGTTGATTCTGCTTTTGTTGCAGACACGTTGTTCCTGTGTAATCTACTTACGCCTGCATACATGGCCAGGATGACCCTCCAGGGTCGTTTGGGCATCGCTAACTGTTTTTGCCAGACACGTGCAGCAGGAGCAGAAAATTCGCATCAGTGAGTGCCACGGGCTGAAGCAGCCCATTAACCTAGCAGTCGCAGCGTTGCGTTGCTGCGATGCGAAAAAGAGAAAAAATCAATGGTGGTCCGACTGGCGGTACCGCACATTTGGGAAGATGCAGGGCACGCCACTGCCGCGTTTCACAATTTAACTTTTTTCCCGACGTTAAAGCAAAACATGCAAAAGCAGGCGTGTATACTGCTTTTGCGTGATATTCGTGGGTTGGGAGAGTCAAATCATCTGTCAACTTTTTTTGGCGTTCAGTAAACTAGTGAAATTTTGAAAAACAAAATAAAAACGCTCAAAACCCTACGACACGCCCTTTCTTTCGTATTATGGGCCTACCGCCATACTCGGGCTGCCTACTTCCTGTCGCAGTGTTGCGGTTACTTCCGGCAACACGTTGCCACATCGCCTCAGCTAGCATACTTACTTATATGTATCATAGTAGTGTTACCCTTATTCGGAGCGCATTAAATTCTTGTAGAGCTTCTTAAGAGATTGTTTTTTCAACCACTCGCTGGTTCACTGTCCTCGGCTTTTTTTCTCTGGGAATGGTTCCTTTTCGTTCTGTTCTTTTATTTTTTCAGACTCAATACCTGACCACTCAACATGCCACGTGGAAGAAACTTTAAAGTCATTCGTAAATAGGCTGATTAGATTGCCTCCACCTCTGTAGGCAACACTTCGTTGCCACCGATCGCCATGCCCAAACAGGCTTGAACACCGTGCAACTCAAGTCACGTACCCGACAACGCAATAAGGGGCGGTTCGTGGTGGAGGCTGATAGCAAAAGAATGCAGGTCACGTAGGCGAATGAGCCCACGATGCTGTCGGCGTAAAAGGGTTAGCATGCGTACTTCCCCCCCCCCCCCCCCCCCATGCCAGATGTACCAGTGCTGCTAAAATCTCAGTGTTGGTATCAAGAACAGAAGATGGTTGTTACACTGACCCTCTTTTAGCCGCATTGAGGCAAATTAAAATCATTAGTACAACTATAGAAAGCCATTCCTGACGAGAGGAATAGCTGAGTTTCAGCTAGGTGCCCATTTCACGGTCAAACGGTCAACGCGACCCGAGTTACCTGTTATCGCGCCCGAGATTTATGAAGCAATCGTCTCTATACACCTCATAGGCTTCCGGGAAAATACGCCTGCCATCTATGCTTTGGTCAGGCAACATAAAACAAAACATGCGACGTTTTTGTTCATTATTGAGGGTTTTAAACTACGTGATCAGAAGTTGTAGTTTTTAAACCAAAATTACAAGTGGTAGTTCAAGAAGTACCTGTTCGGAACATTGCAAGCCTGTCTGTCTGTCTGTCTGTCTGTCTGTCTGTCTGTCTGTCTGTCTGTCTGTCTGTCTGTCTGTCTGTCTGTCTGTCTGTCTGTCTGTCTGTGTGTCGGTGTGTCTGTCTGTGTGTGTCCGTCCGTCCATCCGTCTGTCTGTCTGTCTGTCTGTCTGTCTGTCTGTCTGTCTGTCTGTGTGTGCGCGTTGTGTGTGTCTAGCACCTCAAAATGATCAATACCGCACTCACACATAGGAATGCGCGGTATTTTGTGGTGCGGGCGAAATTTACTAAATTAGTGCATATTTTTAGCGCATTTTCAGAAAAAGTGCAAAAAGTAAAGGCCCATCAGCGTAGCGAAGTCGCTATATCAGGGTTAATCGTCACCACGTCTTCGTAACATAGAAGTCGCCAACACATTGGTTAGAGAGACTTCGTTAAACCCAGGAATTCGTTACATACTTGTTCGTTACATCCAAGTTTAACGGTAACTACGAAAAAATGGCTCGTTTGAAGCTCAGCCGGTCAAAGAGGCCGCGGTAGGTTTATTAGCATCTTTTCTCGCCTTTTGAAGACATTTATATGGCGATAATGTGCTTATCATGCACGCTGCCAACAACAGTGACCTTTTGGCCGGGCTGACAAAATGTTGGGCATCCCTGTGCTCTAAAGTCCGGAGACAATGGGACCATGACAGCTGTGCAAAAACTCCGTTGCCCTATTTTTTACATAAAACTGATTACACATCTATGTACCCCTTGCTCGGGTGGTCAGCTAGTGGTTTCACTCCTTTGGGCACCCAGGGGTTCCCGAGTTATTCAAATTTCAGCAATGCTACATGTGTCACCAAGGGGCGGCGTCCTATTCCTAGCCCGTTATGGACAGTGTGTTTCTGACGTAGCGCGGAACTTATTTAGACTTCTTCATTTTCCTAACTTAGTGTCCAATGCTGCGGAAGGTCTTCTTTAACTGTTTAAAGCATCTTTATCCCCTTCCTAAAGGATAATTTCCTTTTTTATTTCAAAATTAACCCCTTCCGGCTCGGCCAGTTGGGCATGCGATTACTGCGGTTTGTTTATATCGCGTTTTGATGAGTGCTGTTATTGATCGGCTTTTCCTTGTTTCTAAGTGCCTGTCCGATATGGCGAAAGCATGTTTTAACCTAGTTATACTGTTTAAAGGTCCCACCGGGTGAATTACTGGCTTATCCCGCGGTTTGCTCCGGCGGCCTTACCGATTAGGGCTGTGGCGACTGTGGTTGTTTACATCAGGGCTTTTGGCTGTAACTTTACCAGAAAAGCACCTTGTGAGCTGATTTAACTTGCTATACTATTGCAACAGCCCCGACATTAGGCGCGTATGACCTTTAAGGGGTCACCTTGTCGCTGAAAGTAGCTAGATTTGTTTCACTTGCCTTGACTCATGACTTGAAGCGGCCTCCCTCATGCTGGAAAAAGAGAATGTTTATACATGTAAAGTCGTTGGTGCTAGGAGGCTGAAATTTGGTATAAAGGTGATGTAGAACGTTATGAAAGAGTGCAAAAGGATTTCAACTGACATCGCAGATTTCCTGACAAAAATTTGAAACCACGCAGCTCCGTGTAAACACGTCCGTCATGACGGGACTCTTCTCGGAGCCCATTTCCGTAAAAATTACCCTTTCCACGTTAAAAGTTTTACGATTCAACGAAATGGTCTGGGAATGGACGTTTTCATTTATTCCTGTAGCCATCTCAAGAGGGATCACCGTGGTAGAATGAAAAGTGGAAAAGCGGCAGTATGTAAAACACCAGGCCCATTTTGCTGCAGCCCTATGAAATACTACGGTGCCATCTATGTTCTTTGCAATTATTTTTTTAGACGTAAGCAGGCTGTTGAGGAGGATGACCCTATGAAAACAGCCCTAAAAATGCGTGTGTATCCACAAGAAATTCGCCAACACACTACACTCTAAGGCAATCTCGGAGCTTAGCTTCACCGCATTGGACTCGCGAGTCCAGTCTATGCCGACATGAAAGCACATTTGGCGTTATGACAACAACGCGCGCCATTTCACTCAAAATTATTATTTGCGCCATAAAGAACGTTGTACTTGGATTGCAAAATTCCACGGAGACCGAACATTTCAGACTAGTCGTATGCTCGACGTCGCCGTTCCCAGAATCGTCATAGCTGGCTATATATATGAACTGGTCCGTCGAAGACATTGTGATGAATCTGTATCACAGGAAGTTTATGAACGTTACATGACAAGGTAATTGGAGAATACCTGCAACCCACTTCTGTGTCCGTTTACGTATTGTGCGCCAACGGCTTTTGGCTAATTTTGCCGGGTATGACAGTGTAAGGGAAGAATAAATTTCTCTATTATCAAAAACAATTCTGTGTGATGTCCTTGTTTCAAGCCACATTCGCCGTGTCAGCTGGGACAGTCCTTTCTACTAACCTAAGCTGGACGTCCGGACTGGAACTGCACGCTCTCCCACTGCTCATGAGAGTGTCGAGGAATTCTTTCCATATTGTTTTTTTTTGACACCCCCACACCACGACATCTGGTACAGTGTGCCACGTTCGCTACAAAACAGACATAGAGCGGAGTGCTCGGTGGGATACATTGTGAACAATTTCGGAGGGGCATCCTGTGAGCGCTCCTGGTTTGTTGTTACGGATTCGTGGGCCGGTGTGTATACCCTGCCCTCGAGCCTGTAATGTTTAGTGATATCAAGGTAAGTGAGCAGCGGGCTCACAGCCTCTATCCTTCGTTGTGCCCGGTGGGATGGCTCTAGGGCAGTATTCTGGGCAGTGTTATTGCCGTGGATTTGATTGGGCTAGGGTACAGAGTATTTTTACGGGTAGGTGAAGCGGACGCTGAAGTATGATGTTAAGTGCAGACTTGGGTATAATTCCGTGGAGGTAGTTTCGGCAACCCTGTTGGAAATCTGTTATAACTGTCTCTGCGTTCGTGTGAGAGATGGACAGAAGAATATCAGCCTCTTCTACTTTGGCAGTGGTTGGGTAAGGAAGAGTGATGCTGGTAATGTGCGAGATTGCGGTTACAACGGCAGTCATTGATCCCCTTCAGGCGTAGTCTGGCACATCAGTATAATCAGTATAAACCGTGCGGTTCCTTTTGTTGTTGGCGTTTTCCATAATACAGGCTCTTGCCTGTCTTCTGCCTGCATGGTGGACTGGATGCATGTTGCGCGAATGGGCGCTACTGCACTAATCCTCCCACTTCCTTAGAACGAAGCACATCAGTCTTAGCATGAACTAATGGAGCACATTTTAAGTTTCCAAAAGAAGCGAGAGAAGCGAAGAGTGAGAAGCGAAGCTAGTTGCGGCAGTTTCAGCCGGAGAGGCTGCGTCGTAGGCATATTAATGCATAGTGAAGAAAGCAAACGCACGAAGACGCTTAATAATCTGATAGACATGCCAAGCCAGTGGCTGTGACCTTCCCATAGTGCTATAACCGCCCCACGCCGACATGGATTTCCAGGCGCAGTTTCCTCTGTAATATACTTACAAAGAAACTTTACTCCACCATAGCTTTACGTTGCCGCGCTCGCGCGGTACTCCTGCCACCACCTGTTGGAGGTGCGGTACAACTGGTACAAGCATGGCTTGGGAAACGCGTCGCAAGGTGGCTCGTTGGATTGCTTGTACGTCTAATACTACAGTTTGCTTGTACGATATGGGATACACGCATAAAATCAGATATGGAGAATCTAGAAAGAGTGCAAAGTTAGCTACGCGCTTTTTTATTAAGGACTACTCTGAGAAATTGAGTGGGTCCACTGCAAAGCTTAGCTTAGGCTGCAGGATTCGCTTCTACATCGTAGGCAACTCCCCAGGCTAGAATGTTTTTACAACATGTTTCATAACAGATCAGGGATAGACCGTTGTTATGTACAGGAAAGATTCCTTCTGTAAAATAAATGAAGTACATAGTGCAATCGAATTGCTTAAACTTGCTTTTTTCCCTTAAACCACCAGCAAATGGAATAAATTTCCCAACGAAGTATCAATTATCACTAATGATGTAAGTTCATGTTCTTTATAATGTATTGTCGTTGACCATGCCTAGTTTGGCTCGTCATTATGCTTTGAATCATATTTCGGTTTCCCTGTTTTTATGTACAAATTTCTACTTCCTCCTCCCCATTGAAATGCCTTGGTGGTGCAAAGGCGCTGTGGGCCCGATAAAAAACAAAATAAAGAAAAACACAAATTTACTTGAATACCTAATAAAAGAATATGTGCAGGGGAAGGTGATTTCGTGGCTTGTTTTGTTTTTTTCAGCAGTCAGGGCATCCTGATGTAACATTTACGTAACATCCACGCCTTTGCGAAAGCCTCGACGCACAATGTTGAAGTCTAGGCAGCCAGGTACTAAGCGAAAGAAAAACCAAAGGTGCCTTCACGCTACTTACTGCCTTACTCGTTCTGCAGGAAGCAAGACAAAAAGATTTCATCGACTGCCTCAAGTGCATTTCAACGGTCCAATATAGAAGAAATAAGAGAGTCCTTTTGCGCATTACGAAACAAGAACTGGAATGCCAGGGATGCTTACCAGTGGGGTCGTTGAAAAATGCAATAACAAATAATGCTGCGGTTTGGAAGAACCGAGCATGAGAGATTTATTTGAATATAACTATAAGCTGAACTGTGGCTTTAATTTAAATCACCGAGATTAAAGGTAAAGTCTGAGAAGAAAACTTAAAATTCGGTCATGCAATGAAAAGAAAGGAAGGCACCTTTATCGGGATCTATTTATTGCCTGGGGAGGGTACTAGAATAAATACTATGAACACAGAGGATGGGCTGCAAAATATAATCTAATCACTAATTGTAAAATATATTTGAACTGTTTTGGATTGAAAGTGTGAGTGAGGCAACAGCGCATCATGTATCTTCATCTATTGAAGTTCATTAGGAATTCTTTAGTGCGGCACCAATAAGCTGTTCTAATCTATGGCGCTAGCTATGAGGGACCCACCCTTACCATAGGACGAAAATAACCAAACAGCACTAATGCAAGCGAGCATTTTGGGCTCTGAGTGACATACCCAAGACCCCGCTATGCCATAGAAGCAAAAAGAAAAAAGAAAGTACAATTCGCAGGTCCTTATCGATCCCAACGAGATGCTCATATAGACATTTTCTCCCAACCGGTGTGATTTTCTTGCCTCTGTTGGTCTTAAACATGGAGCTATTGCACGGAGCTATCAAGCCTGCAAAACACCGTCACAGCATTCTGGCAATACTCAAACCAGGTTCCCGGCGTTATAACGAAGACGGATATGTGGGGGTCTCGAATACCTGCCACGGGTTCCGCTTTTCCCTTGGGGCTACACAAAAAGGCGACAGAGACTGAGGTGGCTATTTGTACGTCGCGTTTATTGGCTTTCAGTTATCTGCTTCGGGTCCATTTGCGTGAAGCTCGCCACCAATAACTGAGGTGGGAGGGAGGCCAAAACGTGTGCAGAGCGACAGTAAACTATCCGAGAAGCTTCAAGCAAGCCAATTAAAGAAAAAAACAGCTACGAGAGTATCCTTGCGGCTAGGCAATTCAAGGTGCCCCGTACCTAATGTAAAAACCGAAACAGGTTAATACAATGCGGAAAAGATACTCTAAGTATACATTGCTGCCCTTTGGCAGCAACATCATGTAAATGTATTCTGATGAAAGTCCCATTGCCGCCAACCCTTATTTTCTGTCTTATTTCACCGAGCCCCTCATTTCCCATTTTCTGATTCGCTACATGCTTAGCTAGGGCCTCTGTTCTGGCAGTCTTGGTGCCAAAGGTAGCTTAAGAGGGTTCAATGCTGGTCGACCACTCTTGACATGTCGTAGGCACTCGAGCCATGGCCCGTGGGTTTAAAAGAAGGTCCCCTTCACCCCGTGTAGTCCGAGTGGCGCTGGCTACCACCGCCAAGTACAGAAAACAAAAAATACCTTAACATAAATACTCGAGAAACTGGTGGGGAAACAGCCCCGCTGGTAGCGTAGTAGTTATCGCACCAGACTGGTATTCTGGGGGTCGTGGGTTCGGATCCCACCCGGCGGGCATTTTTTCACCAATTTCTTTCTGTCTTATTTCACCGAGCCCCTCATTTCCCATTTTCTGATTCACTATATATATATATATATATATATATATATATATAGGTCGATATCCAAGCACGAATAGACACGGGTAAGGGGGCACCTATTCTCCTGGAGGAGCTGTGGTCTAAGGCGGGGTGGTTATACGAAATAAAATCATTGGTTAGATTTCTGGTTCCGTCCGGTTTGTGACTCAGGCGAAACGTCACGACGTCCAAGTTTACGGGAGTGCAGCCTAGATTTCAAAACCCTAGTTGATGAAAATCTCTACGGAGTCCTTCGCTGGACGTTGTGCCTTCTAGATCAGCTGACCATCTTTGGGAAAGTAAACAAACATTTTCTAAATTTTCATTGGTACCACAATGTGAACGCGCTTTACCAATCGTGACATGACAGTGGTAACCAATTAGTCAAGCTAGAATAAAAAGCTGTCCTTTTTTGTCCTAACATTCCAAGTGCCATCATGCTCGTTTTTGCGAAAAATCATCGCGTTTCTCTCTCAATGCAACCAACAACAAAAATTCTCCGCTTGCCACCACTCGTAGAACTTGCCCAAGGGGCCTCCAGTGCAAGAATACCAGCAGAGAAACTTCAATTAGGTCGAACGAGCGCCCTGAGAGTTGGAAGAATCAGCGGCATCTCGGGGGCTACACGAATGTTTTTATATTTTTACTGACCGACTGTCAGTACAGGCACACGGATCCCAACGGACTCATTTAGAGCCTCGCCTCGAACGAAAACGAGGTGGCCATCCAATCCAGTGACACGGAGTCTCACCAACGTTAGAGAGTTGCTCGACAAGTCAAGCAACTAGCCGCACTTGCAAACTACCCGAAGCCGGAAGGCGATGTCGGACACAGGGCTCTCATTCGTTCTGTTTTTTTTTGTGTGTGTGGTTTTGCGAATGCCGTCTGATCGTTAAGTTGCACCAGAAAACACAATAAACGGCGGCTTTTTTGCTCATTTTATAGGTGAGGTTACTACGAGTGCGCTTTCTTTTTTGAGGATGCATATATTGCGAAAGCGCATCAACCAGCCTGTATTTCTGAAGCACGAAGTGGCGCGTTTTTATGTAGAAGGTTGGGCAAAGTCAAAATTACCCGGAAAGTTCGAGACTGCGTATGCTTAGTGGAGTGTTTATCCGTTCGACAGCTGGCAGGACCTGGGTTGCGAAGCAGTGGCACATGCAGCGTTTCAAGGCATCCTGCAACACTTTTTTCAACTTTTCTTGAAATATTTATTGCTTGTCGCCAACACACTCAGAACTCATATTAAGGCGTCGCAAAGTACATCAGCCGAAAATTACTGCTCTAGGCTCATCAGATAACTTGGAAACTCGCTCAAAAGATTTTTCTCTTTTTTACGGTCTTGACGTTCTTCGACGGCCCGAATTACGTCACTGAGGCCATGTAGCGGCTGTTGGCCAATTTTCCTTCAGTTTCAGCAATGAACGCTTTCCGATAGCAACTTTAAAAGTAAAGCCACAGAAATAAAGCAGAAGTGCAAGGCCTATCACGTGCGACGAGCAAATCATGCAGTGCCACTCCGTGCTGGCGATAACTGTAGCTTTCGGAGTGCTTTCGCAGGAAAGGGCGAGAGGTTTTATCGAAAGTGTTGCAGGGTCCCTTTCATTTAAGGGAGGAGAGGCGAATTGGGGAGCTGGAAATTGAAAAAAAGAGAGAGGGGGAGATAATAGATTGATTGTAGGGTTTAGGCGCCGACGCAACGAAGGTGATGAGGTGCGCCGTAGAGGAGGGCTCCGGATTAACTTTGACCAGCTGGGGATTTTTGACGTGCGCCGAAATCTCGTACACCGGGCGTTTTTGGTTTTCGCCTTCACGAGAAAAGCGGCCGCCGTGTCCGGGAATAGAACCCGAGTCCAGGGGGAGAAAATAAAGGGTGAGAAGATTAAGAAAAGCACAAAATAAAGAGTAAAAGAAAGTTTTACAAGAGATTTATTCACAATAAAAAAAAAGAAACTTCAAGATGCCTCGAGCATACTGTAAATGGTGACTCGGCTATTTTGTTCAGTTTTGGTTGTATTTAGGGCATAGCCACATGGCTGGACGTCGGGGACAGAGTAGACATTGTAGTGGCGCACGTTTAATGCGTAGCTTGCGGAAGAAAAATACTACCTTTAGCATTTATTTGATGATTGGCAGAGCTAGTGGCCACGTATAACCTGTCCCCTGGAAAATGTGGGAAGGGGCCTTGGCTCCGTCGCTCTCCTCCCGTTCTCTTTGAAGCGCCAGTTCGGCTAAGGATGGCAGATTCATCAATCTGATGCGCTGCCTGGCTGTGTTTTTGAAATAATACTACATGAACTAGGGAAACAGCTCTTCGTAGCTGCTCTGTTCTGCTCATGAGGTATAGTGACACTGCACGATTGGTACACGGATCTTATGAAAGAGACAAAGCTCTTGTGGCTTAATTACTTCAAAATAAATTATACTTCAATTGTACAGTGCAAATTGGAGGATTACTGCTAATGTGTTATTCCTGGAGTACTTAACGGGCGTTGGAATATCATGAACACAGTGCCTCGTTAGTCACCGCGTTCAGAAATAGCGTCTTGGCGGCTGGTGGTCGAACCGGTACGTACCTCGCTCGTAGCATAGAGTAATTTACAGAGAGAGAGAGAACAACTTTATTTAGCCACACAAAATTGCGGCGACTACGTGCCGGATGGGGTGGTTCCCTCTTCACGGGACCCATATGCTTCGCGGCTGCCCGGCCCCTGGAGATCAGGACGAGCTGGTCTTCCAAGGCGGGGCTGGTTAGCAAGGTCTCCCATCGCTCGTTGAGGGGTGTGGGAAGGGTGATGGAGGGTTGGGTAAGGGGTGGTGGGATGGCTTCGGTGAAATCGAACTCTCCGATGACGTGCCGGAGCGTGCCCAATTTCCCGCAGAATCTACACTCTTTCTCGTATATCTCGGGGTACATTCTGCTTTGGAGATAGGAGTGCGGGAAGGATCCTGCTTGTATTTGGCGATAGACCGTTTGCTGTGCTCTGCTGAGCGACTTGTGCGGGTCAGGGTACCGCCGTCTGCCTTCCCTGTAGTGGCTGGTGATGTCCTTGTAAGTCGTTATGGCCTGCGGCTCGTGCTCGTCTGCCCGGTGTTCAAGTTCTCGGGCAAGCTGGTGGGCGAGTTCGTTGCCCTCCAGCCCTGAGTGAGCCGGTGTCCCGACTTTCTGCTCGGGTATGCGGCGTATTCCTCCCTCTAGTATTCTGAGTGCCGTCAGAGACACCTGTCCTTTTCTGTAGCTGGCATACGCTTTTTGCGAGTCCGTGATTATTTTGCTCCAGTTAGGCAACGTGAGCGCCAAGGCTATTGCCGCCTCTTCCGCTTCTTCCGGGAACGCCGTTTTGACAGATGCGCATGTCACCAGCGCGTCTTTCGTCGTGACCGATATTGCGGCTCGTGTCGAAAACTTGGGTAGAGAGGCGTCCGTGTAGAGGGTGATCCCCGTTCCATCTTCTTGTTCTTCCGCTTGTCTCAGCGTTTCGATGAGGGCCTTGACCCTGGCCTTTCTGCGCCCATCGTTGCGACCCGGTCTCATGTTTTTGGGCAGGGGTTTGCTCTCGATTTTCTGAGACCAAAGTTTGGGTAAAGGTCCCATTTCCTTGTGGTCGGCATCTTGCCAGCCCAGCTTGGCCAGTACCATTCGGCCCGCCGAGGTTTGGCTGAGCCGCACTCTCTGGGTAGACAGATGAGCTTCTACCAACTCTTCCACCGTGTTGTGTTTGGCCATGCCTAACAGCTTCTCGGTCGACGAGTGGCGCGGAATACCTAGCGCCACCTTTGTTGCTTTGCGGAGGATCGCGTTCAGTTGATCTTTGTCTGCGACAACGCCACTATGAGTGGTAAAGATGATTTAGGGTTAGCTACGGTGGTGCATGCAGTTCCCATTTCTTAAGACAAAACATAATGTAAAGAAATGGACGGGCGAAGAGAAGACATAGACGGAAGGCCACAGTTCGCAGATTCTACTTCTCCTTTATCCTTTCTTCATCGCCTCTTTCTACATTCTCCCGCTCCCCCCCCCCCCCCCCCTAAGGAAGATACAGGCCCAATCTCACAAACCCCTTGTTCAGCATCAGCATCTTCCGCCTTGCAGGAATATGCAGGCCTTATCTCAGAAAGTGTAATTTGTAATGTTCAGGTCACTCGTTCTCAGGGAATACCCATCTTGCAAGTCAATTTCCATCACATCGTCGTTGTAGTAGAAAGCCTTGACAGAGTTGATTGCTACCTTCTTCGTCAACTCTTCCTGTGAGACCAAGCTGAATGAATGAATCTTGCAGTGCCCCTTGAAGAGCTCCTTCCGCAAGTTATTTCCTTGTAACTGGGGTAGAGGCGTTGGTTCATAGCGGCTCGGTTTAGCTTTTCGTTTTTGAAATACCTCCTCCAACACTAGGACGTTCTTGAAAATGATTCATTTTCTTCGCCGAACTTGCGTTCACTGAGCCACGAACTGTTTGACCAGTTCATTTCTTTCGTCCTGAACGTCTCGATAGAGGTCATTTTGAAGCTTTTTGAAATTACACGGACATGCCTAGGGATGTGGCTGAAACTTCTGTGGAGCTGTTTGAACAGCCAATTCATGATGTAACTCTTGCAACGTTCCAAGTCCTCGCCGCGGGTAAATGGTGTCCTTCCATGTGGCACACGAAATCTCGCTATGCTGTTACAACCCCTTATGACCTTCAGACTGGTCAGTTGTTTCCATGGTGTGCGTTTTAGCCACTATTTCGGCGCTCGTAGTGTATTCTTCGACCATATTGCTCTGGGTGGTACACCAAATGTAAAAAGGAACGGGCGAAGATAACAAAGAGACTGGAGTCCACCGTTCCGCGATTCTACTTCTCTTCTTTCTCCCTTCTTCATCGTCTTTTTCTACACATGACATATTATCCACAATCAACAGCACAGTATATGCCAAAGGTGTCACTGAATATGAAATCTGGAGTGAACGCTGTAAATTGCGGCCATTAGAGTCTAATCTGCCATTGCTTGACTTTTGAGAATGATATATATATATATATATATATATATATATATATATATATATATATATATATATATATATATATATATATAGTAACAAGGAACTTTAGCCACAATCGACGTAACGCTATCAGCATTGCTACACAACGATGAAGTGGAAAGAACAGGCAGCAGAGCGTGTTACTCATGCGACCTGCATCATCATCATGGCAAGCCACAAGACCATCGTCATCAGTGTGTTGGCGCGAGAGCTCAGCGCGCACGGCAGAACCCCTTCGGCGGCAGCTGAGCCTCTCTGCGCTTCGACACCTTGCTGCCGTCCTGCGTATAAACCTCAGCAATATATATATATATATATATATATATATATATATATATATATATATATATATATATATATATACACACACACACACACACACGTGCGACGCATTCGAGATTGGGGAGATTATTGTAGGTAATTCTGCCTACCGAGGGGGTTCAGGCGACAGCCTCGTCAAAACATTACGGCACAGAACATTCCGAGAGGAATAAGGGCTTTACTGAAGCAGTGGGAACGAAATATAAAGGGCACAGAAAATACAATCACCAAAGCACATCACCAAAACACTTCAATGTGCGGAGGCTTACAGCACTACGGGTCGGACGGCGACCGCTTGCTGCCGTGCTGGCTCCTTTAAGGTGGCTGGCGGTGGCTTGTCGCTTCTGGCTTGCGGCACTCCCGGGCGGTGACTACCCCCGCTAACAATCACTGCTGCGCTTATCTAGCTTGCACAAACCGTGCCACGCCCCCCTCCATCGCGCAGTCTTTCCGCAGTGCGTTTACAGGTGGCAGGAGAGGTGGCGCGCGGTAGTTCGAATGCAGCCGCGCGACAGCTCAGAGGGGAGAATCCTCACAATATATATATATTGTTGGTGTACTTATCTCTTCACTTTACATGACACTAGAAGCCTGTGCTTGCACGGCAATTTACACCTTCAAAACCCACTGTTATATACACCATTTACCAAATTCTGTCCAGCAGCTGATATCTACAGAGTCTTGTACTGGCTTTAATCTCAATGCTCCCTTTCCTAACTTTAATTTAGACATGATGACACTGATGAACACGAATTTTAGCACCATGAAGTCCGTGGCAAATAGTCTTTATAGGGGAAATATTATAAAAAGCCGCCTAAGACGTCCCTTTTTAGAGCGGCACGAAAAGAGAGGCTAAATAAAGAACTGCAATTCTTCCCTGACGAACCTTTCGGTACATGCGCACCCTAGCCCTTGTAGATTAATTATTGTTTTTATGTTCGCACAAATGAAGGTTCGAATTTTCGAAAAACGAAATTCTAACAGCACTTTTTTGGAGCGCATGTATTTTTTTCTTGTTGCTGGGGGAGGCGGGGGGGGGGGGGTATAAGAGACTCCCGGATGTATGTACATAGTCCGGGACTTCCGAGAGAAAGACTCCCGAAGTTTTTTTTAAAGCGGATATCGAAAGACAACACTCCCCGGGCAACTAATCCCAAGTAACTCGCATCTAATGTTGTGCGTTGCTTCAGCATATGATGTGCGCCAGCTGAGTGTTTACTCCGCAGCCCTTCGTGCCGATGGCAATTGAAAAACAAACGGAGTGTGAAAGCACACTAAAACTATACGAGGGGGCGATAGGCACCCTCGTGTTATTTAAGAGTGGAAAAAGAAAAAAAAGCCAATTCGCATTTTTCTTGTCCAATATCCTTATGCCACCAGCCGCTGAGGGAAAAATTGTGCAGAAATTCAGATAATTGTCTACTAATGCGCACTGGTCTTATGCGGCTGAATCTTCAGAGTGAGTTCTTTACAGGCCAATTTCTTGGTCTTTTCAGAGCTTGTTCGCTCAATTATCTTCATTTACGCTATTATTACGTTTATCAATCAATCAATCAATCAATCAATCTGTTTATTTGGCATCTACACACTTACAGATGCCGGGAGCACGGACAAAAAGCCAATAAAGTGGCTTGACGGGGTCCGTGCCCCTTAATGTACAGGTCATGTAAAAGTGCACATTCAAATTGTAGTACAAGCTGCGCATGCATAAAATTCGCGTTTATACAATAAAATCAGCTAGCAACAACACCGCAGGTGGAACTTTCGCGAAATCTGCATTATTGTAGAAATAATGCAGATTTGTAGAAATAATGCAAATAATAATAAGAAAGAAAGAAAGAAAGAAAGAAAGAAAGAAAGAAAGAAAGAAAGAAAGAAAGAAAGAAAGAAAGAAAGAAAGAAAGAAAGGAGACGCATGCTGTTCCTCTGCTTGCTTAATGCAACTAAGGGCGGGCTAGAGCAGCTGTGATAGTATGGTTGCTCAGGCGAGTTTCTTACCGAGCTTCTCGGATGGCGGCTGGGCAACCACGCTCACTGACGTCCTGCACTTCACACCTACACTTTCTGATCCTCCATCATCTTTCCTGATTGTTTGTTTATCGCGTGGCTTGAACCATGTGCCGTTGTGCAGTGAACTGCGTCGCCGGTCGCGGAAAGAATGTCTGAGGTGTCAAGAAGGGCATCGAGCAACTAGCCAAGAAAGGTGCCTACGATGGCTGGTCAACCATAACTAACAGAGAAAGCTTGGAGGAGTGGATAACCACAGCGGAGTTGACACACCTGCTTTGATTCAGCTGTGTTCGCACACGGAAGCCTGTTTGGAGTCATTGGCGTGGAAAAGACTACGGCTGCGGCGTGACGACATGGCACCGCTACACACTGTGTATGTGAAGAGAATGAAAAAGTGTAGACAAATGTCAGAGACAGTGGGAGAGCGTAATGTTCTGATCAAACTGCCTGAGCTGCCTGTCACCTCCAAAGTTGAACAGTGTCTTGGATAAGAGATTAGAGAGCATAATTGCCAAGTATGCGTTAGAGGTGGAAGGTAACTGTGCTCAGACGGTGGGGCCAGCTTCGCTCCCACGGCTCAACAACCACCGGCGATCATCCTTGAAGGGAAAGTTGTTAAATTAGCATAAATACTACGCAAAAAAGGGAATATTGCTGCACCCGTAGCCCAGTTTTGAATGCTGTCAAACATTTAGATGCTATGATCACTGTAGGATGAAGCTGTTAGCTCATGAACACCACCCACCTTGGGTATTGCTCGTTCATCGCTCAAAAAATAATGCGTTAAACATTCATATCGCCTCCAGAAAATATCTTCGAGGACTCATTATGAATGGGCATAGCTTTAAAGGTCTACAAAACTGTAGCACTCGTTGAACTTGCGAACAAACAAACAGTACATCTGCTTATAGAATGACAAAATTTGCTAATTACTATTCTCGCTGCGTGACGTATTGCATGAACTGGCAAAAACAAACGCGGAGGAAAGAACAAACAAATAAAAATGAAGACTTTACTTGTTATTTTACGCAACTTTCTTGACTGAATGGGTTTCGCGAAAAAGAAAAAGTCCGGTCTTTGTCCAAATAAGAACATAGCATATTTCCAAAGCCTAGATCGCATTGTGCTGCTTTGGAGCATCAGAACACTACAGGCGTAGGTGACAGTTCATCTTGTTTTCAAGGAAGGCGTTAATTTTTCCACTAAAGCTTCAGTAAATTTGGGGGGCTCTAAATGAACCTTGCCACAAAATGTTCCCGAGGGAAAGGAGTTTGACAGCGAAAGAAGGAAAAAGGCTAGCGAAGCCTATGCGGTTTGTTTATTTGCCTTTTCCCGTAACGTGGTTGCACATAGACCGAAAGCAACAGAACTTCGAGGCCCACAGAGATTTTCCCAAATACGAGAGTGTCAAATACTGCGTTAAGGGAAGCGTAAACAGAAATGGAGTTCACATTGAGGTGAAAGCGGATTCTTTGTAACTTCGGGTGACAGCATCCGTTCGATGACAGGGTTAGCGAAAACACGGTGTTGCCCAATATCAGCGGCTTTCTGTCAAGATTTTCTCCATGCGCGCACCTAAAATCTTCAGCGTTGTGGAGGCAGTGCGTTTCACGCTAGACCAGCGCTTGTCGTCGCGGCAACAGAAACAATAGGTATTAGGTTATCCAGCCGCCGCTCAAAAAAACTGTAAACACAAAGTACTGGAAAGTGCTGGCCTTGATGGCATTCATTCCTTCCATGTTAAAATGGTAGCTCACCTTATATCAAATGTATTCGCTTTTAGTGTGAATTTAATGTTTAGAACTCGTATTTCCCGTACGAACTGAAGCAGGGAAATATAATCACTGTTTATAAAAAGGGGACACTTTGTTAGTGAATAACCACCACCCCATTGCGCATCTTACCCTTTTTCAGCGAAGTAATTAAAAAACTGATCTCTACACGACTGACAAATTACCTGAACAAATTTTATATACCATTTCCGTGTCAATTTGGCTTCCGTTCAAGCTAATCCAGTGACCTTGTGCTTATTTCACTTACTGACCAATAAAAAAAGGCTATAGACAGCGGTTATTACGCGGGCAGCGTTTTCATCGATTTAACTAAAGCTTCCGACAAGATCAATCATGACATTCTTCTAAAAAAGTTGACACTCGGGATAACTGGACCGCCATTACTATTATTGTGTAGCTATCTGCGTAATTGTACACAGAAGGTGGTAATTTCTAATGTATATTCCTCAACCAAATTAACTAACACTGGCGTACCTCAGGGCTTCATTCTGGGGCCCCTTTTGTTTTTACTCTATATTATTGATTTGCCGAATTGTCTCTCCTCATTCAGTTCAATACTATACGCAGATGACACAAGAACAAGAGGTCCCCTTACAGTCTCTGAATATGGGACCTCTTTCTGTATATCTTGCATATGTTATGTGTATTTCGTACGAATGAACCTTTTCTGGTTTCTAACAGCAGGCCTATAGAGGACGAATATATACGGGATCAGCCACGGTAGAGATTTGTCGAAGCTGCACTCAGGGATGGGGGGGGGGGGGGTTCTTTGTTCAAGTGCGTATTTCTGGCTACAAGTCGTTCGTGCGTGAGGATGTGTCGAAATGATTCGGGTGAAAAGTTTCCTTTTCTGTCTCCTTTGAAGAAGTAAGACGAGTGCTCCCACGCACGCAAACACGTCGCAGAAGCAATGCCGCAGTGTTGCTCCATGGCGCTGCTGTTTGCGTAGTCTGACATTTCGAGTGAAATCTCGTTGTGAAAAAGGACTGTGCTCAAAAAATGGAAGTGTAGGTAGGGTTGCCACCTTTCACCGAGAAAAAAACGGCCCTTCGAGGGGGGGGGGGGGGGGCGTGGTAAATAGAATATTTAATTTGTGTTAAAAAAAACGCAATGTTTTTGACATGCGGCGCCATTTATTGTAGCGTTTGCTTGGAAAGAAATCAACATAACCTTTGTACTGAAAGTGATTGAGAGCTTGGTTATTGCTCTGTATGTGCTTCACTGAAAAGTAACCGCAATTTCTGACCGCGGCGGCAGCATTTCGTTGTTTTGTTCCTACCATAGCTCCCCCTCCATCTCAGGCAGCGCGCTCGCCCGCGTATTTTCTCTGCCCGCGTGTCTTTGTCCAGCTTGTCGACACATATTTATCGTCTTAGTTGTTGAATTGACGTTTATAAAACGCCAAAACGGACATAATCACTGCACGAGGGCCAAAAAAACCAGCCAGTGACAGCCGGTTTTAAGTATGGACCGGCAACCGGCCTGCTGTTTAAAAAACCGGTCGGGCCGGACCAAAACCGGGCAGGTGGCAACCCTAAGCTGTGTAGGTAATAAAGTGCGAAAAAATTGGGAACAGGTGCGGTAACAAGAGACATGGGATTAGAGAGAGAGAGAGAGAAAAGAAAAGGCGAGGTAGAGAAAAATTACGCCTTTTGGATGTTTTCTTTCTTTATATTTTTATACAAGAACAGGTTCTTCTTGAACAAATTCTGCACAGAAATTACCAGCAGGCTAGTCAAAGGTGAGAAAATACCAAAGTAGACACCTGTGAAGGTCGCCCTATGGATTCGAGGAATATATTTATTTAAGCGCTTGAAGACGCCTACTGTGAGGTATCGTTAGCCTCGTTCGACAAATACCGGTCGGTATGATAAAATTGGCATAAATTTGTTTTCCCAAGCTTCAACTCATGCGGATACATCCTTGCTTTAAGTGGATGGGGACGCTTGGGCAAGTAGTTTGAAATCAAACGGGGCAACACCCACAATTACCAAGAGCACTGAATATAGCCACGAAAGCAGAAGGTGGGGCCTTATTGCCTTACGCTGCATCGCCAGAGCAAATGATGTGGGCAGCGGCAGCATGCCGCAGTCTCTCTACTTTTTTTCTCAAATGAAGATCTCCGGCCCGATCTTGTTGGTTTAAACCCCTCAAACGCAGTTATTGGCGGCGCTAGATTCCAGCGCGCGAAGGAGCGCTTGTTTCTGCATATTTTGCTTTTGCGGCGTTTCGCTCGGCAAGTGAGACATTATTGTTCTCCGCGTTTTTTTTCCTGCTCTCATCCGTTCTTTCTTCTTCCTTTCTGCCATTTTTAACACGGTTTTTATGTACAGTAGAATATCGATAAACAGAAATCTCTTAAACGGAATCGCTGCCTAAACGGAACAGTACCCTGTAGGTTGGTATTCAGATAACGTAAAAAAAAAAAAACCTCCCTGTAAACGGAACAAAAATTTTGGCGTCACCGTGTAAACGGAACCGGAAATGAAACTTCTTGTGAAGCCCATCGGCATGAGAATAAGCCGTTTACGGTTCCGGCTGTTTTTTTTTGTTTTTTGTTTTAAGTGCGAATGCACTTTATAAGCGACCCTGAATTCCGTTGACCGCCGTCCGTCCACATAGCAACAGCTGCGGGTGCGCGCACTCCTCGTCTTCCTTGGCAACGGGGGGAGATGGCACATACCCATGTGGGAGATTGGCCAGGAATCTCCTCGTCTTCCTTGGAAACGGGGGGGAGATGGGCGCGCGCTGCCTGGCCGCTGACATGGCACATACCCACGTGGGGGATTGGCCAGGAATCGGGCGTGAGAAGGGCTAATGCACCCGCTTAAAGGAGTACTAACACGAAATTTCAAAGCTGAGATCCGCTCTAGCAGTCAAGTACAACGACAACACAAATAGGTGTCTGTGAATAAATGCATCTTTCTCTCTTTGTAGTTGTGTGTGTGTGTGATCTCTCTTTCGCGAACATTACCGAACCGCGCAAATTCAACTCCTGCATTCGCACTTTCACATTCTTCCCCTCGGGGAAATGCGGGGAATTTTTATGTCTTTGTTTGTTTTCTTCCTGGATATCTTTTCTAGCCTCGTTCATCTCATAAGCCTCGTCGCATTAGTGGTCAGCCGTGTTAGCGCAACGAATGCAACATCGCAGTTCTTGTTCTAGTCGGTCGGTCTCGATTCAAGATGCCGAGGTTACAGGGCTCAGCTCCCGCCGCCTCGTTCGTGCCATCGTGGTGCTATTCGGGCTTCATTACCGCGTGGCCGTCTTCTAAATTCTGTGGCTCGTAAGCACTCGCCAAGTTCAGGCCTCTAGCCTATGTAAAGATGCAGTTGCAAGGACGCAATAATATTTGATGCATATTGTAGTGCAAAGCGAATCATTGTTGCCAAATCAACTTATGAATGCTGTGCCCAAACCTCTTGTAGTTTTCTTGCTATATGAAAAACTATCAGCTACATTCACCTTCTAGTGCCTAGAGTTCCATGCAATGGTATTAAGAGTGTGTACGCACATAAATTTGGACTTTCACACATCGTTCTCCGTAAACGAAACTCCGGTTAAACAGAACTAATTTGTTCGGTCTCTTGAAGTTCCGTTTATCGAGAGTATACTGTATATATTATTTAAAATTTAATGCACACTTCTTATTTAAAGAACTTCAATGTTCGTCGATGTCCTTACTTTACGTCCTTACCACGTGGCTAGACTTGGTTTTCGCTCAACAATGTTGATATGTATTAATGTATTAGCTGTGTCACGATTTTAGTCGTTTAGAATGGCCTTGCGTATATTTAATTCGGGTTCACGCTGGTTGTTTGTAGCCGAAATGCTGTTACGACTGGCGGACAAAAGGGGGGATATAAAAAAAGAAACGCCAAAAAACTACACAGAAAACCTTCCGGTGTTGGTCATATTATGTTACGCCAATGAAAACAATAAAACAGAAGTATTCACTACAGTGAAGGATTTGAAAACGTAAAATGCATCACTGAAATGGGGCGTTAACTTGTAAGGCAGGCACACTACTTTTGGTGCACACTTACAGAAAGTCGATGCGGCAGCAGCGAAACAAGATGTCCACCGCCATGCCACAATGGTGTTGCGGGAGAAGACAAAGAGCGAAATTTTCCATGCTCAATTGCCGATGTTTAATACTGCAGATGGCATACATCCTGATCACCTTTAAAGGGTATAGGCTGCGCTATCTTACCATCTGCAGCTGCAATATCGCATTGAACAATGCCGGAATGCATAGCATTTCGCAATACTTCGGTGGCTCTGCATAAACAAACACCCGATAGTTAACCGCTGCATTGAAACACACGAAAATGCTTTTGATATACTGAAACATTTCGCAGTAATTAGAAGACACGTTATTTCCAAAGAAGCATTATCAAATTAGGCTTTGCGTAACTCGACAGGTAGAGAAGGCATGGACCTGTGGCTTGCTAGAGAAGCTTTTATTGCGTGCCGCCATGCCTTTAATGTAGTACCCTGCAACGCTTTTTTCAACCCTTTCTAAATCTTAAATGCTTTCAGGTCAACAAACACACCCAGTACCTAGAATACTGGGTCACAAAGTACCTCAGCCACAAATCACTGCTCTAGGCCTATCAGATAACTTGGATGCCTGCTCAACGAATTTTTCTCTTTTTCCCGAGTCTCGGCGTTCTTTCAGTGCTCGATGCTCGGATTACGTCATTACAGCAATGAAGCGGCTGTTACCCGCTTTATTTCGGTTGGAGCAAAAAACAAATAGCCACTTTAGAAAAACCCCAGAAAGCACCGCAGCAGCGGAAGGCGGCTAGTTCTGCTGCGTCGAGCAAATCACCCAGTGAAGCTCTGTGCTGTTGATAACTATAGCTTTGACAATGTTTCCACACGTGAAGGGAAGAGTGAAAGCGTTTATTGGTAGTGTTTCAGAGTTTCTTTAAAGATTGGAATCAATGTGCTTGGGTAATGTTTTGAGAGGCAAAAAGAGTCGAAGTAACAGGTTCCTTGGTTTCCTTGCTTAATTTTCTAAAAAATCTAATTTTAAGTGAAAGTAACACCAACGGTTAACGCTGTTATCGAATAGTTACGCTCTTATCGGAACTGAAAGTAAGGCACGACTCAATGATGCTTTGTTTCATTGAAGGAGCAGACTTCAGAATGAAGGAGCAGCTTCCTTGAGTCGCAAACCTCTGATATTCTGAGCGGGTTATCGGTGGATCTGAAGGGTATGTATTACTCCCTTCCTCATGCCTTGCCTCATGACAAAACGGTTTTATGGTTTTTCATTCCCTTGAACGAAATGTCCCGGCACCCAGAGATACCCGAAATAAGGTGCCATTGAGCGTGCTTTCCGCTGTGCCAACAGAGACAGGACATGGCCGTATATAAACACGGCAGAATCATTCAGGTCAGCGGCGTAGAGGAAGTTGAAGCATGCACACATACGGAATGCTCATCTCCTAACCCTTTGGGCCCCAGAAAGTGGTGCGTAGCTAGATAGATTCCGGGACCCCGTCACGTTGAATAAACATGCCGTAATGATTCATCCAGCGAGGCCGGACACAACCGGCCACAGAATCAACATCGCTCCTATCCTACCCAGGTAAAAGTAGGGTGCTGTCTGCTGAATCGATTTTGGCATGAATAAAAACCCTTGAATCTTTGTGCTCCATTAAAACTTTGCCTGTTTAGTGGCTGACACTAACAACTGCAGGGAGTAATACTTTGCACAAGCTGCTCGTGCTGTTCAATACACCTTGTGCCAAAGTTGTGGAGTGCTAATTTTGTTCATTTTATCGTCAGGCAGCTTGGTGCGAGGATGTTCGCGAGTGGCATTATGCCGTATTCTCCAACTTCTCAGAGATAATTTTCATCCAGTTGGTAGTTCGTAAAGACGGTCTTTGTGGAAATATGATGTACAGGCTGGTAAATGGACGTTTATCTACCCTGATAATAAAAGAACCAAGACAATTTAGTGATGCCTGTTGCGTGGTACAACAGCTCCCTGTAAGCCTAATCCCAATAATCACAGAACTGCGGATGGCCCTGTAAGTAGTAATTGGCATCGTAAGGTTGTGCTTCGTTAAGAGACGTTGTTTAGGAACAGTGTATTCAGTGGATGTCTAGGGAGGATATCTCTGGAACATGTAAGTTTCATGCAACCGTTTTGAGAAATTTGTGTTTTATTGAATGCTTTTATAAGAGAAAATGTTCCATTGGGCAGAAACATTTTAGGATATGGTCTACTCTAATATAGGCTGTGCCAAGTAAACGGAACTGAGACAAGCATCTGTGTTGAAATTATCCTAAAAAATCTCTTCCCACCCCTGGAGCCGATAATGGGAGCTCAGCTGTTTCACTAATTGTCTGAGGGTGTCCGTGTGTGGCATGAAGGGTGTTGCGACCGGGCGGCCGACTGCAGCCGGGAAGACGTCCAGGGCTGATAGGCCAACGTAACTGTTTACTTCATAGCGAGAGGTGAGCCGAAGCAAAAAAAAAAATGCCCTCACGGGCGAGGTTACAATACAGGACTCGAGCCGAGCGACCGCATGGATTCGCTGCTCAGACAGGAATGAAATTCAGTGCTTGGGCTGCTTCTATTTATACCCAAAAGCAGCAACCGTCAAAACGCCAAGTAGCAACACGCCATGAACGTCACAGACACACACAACGCTCTTTCCACAGTTCGTGAGTCATCGATGGCCTCAACGTACGTGGAGTCCGAGAGAGGGAGAGAGTGTCCTTAAAACATGCTGATACATGCCTCGCCGGGCCGGCAACCGTCGAAGGTTGAAGCGGGTTGAAAGCGAGGCGACTGGGCCGGGCATGTCGAGGCGTGACTCACCGACGTGCTGGCACCTGCCGGCTGTGGGGCGCACGTCCGAGAAGCATGCCGGGGCGCGCCGCCGAATGTTGATCGCGCCGATAGCGAAGCGTCTGAGCCGGGCATGTAGAGACACGAAAGTATGATTCACCGACACGCGGGCGCCTGACGGCTGTGGCGTACGTGGTGGCTTCGCACGTGGTGGCTGATGCGGGAAAATACGGCGGCGTTGGCCGATTCGTAACAATCGGCTGAGTTTGCGGAAAGCGAAATCTTGGTGGTTGCGTTTGAAGCACCGCTCTTAGAAGATGCTGTAACATGACAGAGGTAGAAGGGGAGCGTCTCGAGTACCCAAGCAAGCAAATTTCGAGAAGATGGGGCCTATTTGCGTTCTTGGTTCATCTTGATTCTGCAATCACGATGACAAAAATCATAAAGGTCGTTTTTGTTTCTGAATCACCGGAGCTGCTAGGAAATCCCACAAAAATATTTGTGAATACTTTGCATAGTTTGGGTGATAGTATTCCTGTGATATTATACGTTAGCCTTAAACTAGCCTCGAACATGGGGTAATAAAAATTGAGGCGGGAACACTTTGCGATGAATGTTGATCTGGAGTCGTTACAACTCTTCGGGCTGCGTCCGACAGATTTGTGTTGAATAACTGCCCCAAACTATCTACTTATCTCATTGTCTTTCCACTCATTTTCATCCTCTTATCCCGTCTACTCGTTACAGTCCTTCCTGCCATTTCTACCCATACACGAGCACGCTCTTCTATTTGGAGCTGAAAGCGACGTCCTATCATACCGAGAGGCCAACTACTGCGAGAAGTGTCGCTAGAACTATAATGGCATTAAAGGCCCGAGGCGTTTTCTGTCATTTGTGTTTGAAGCGGCGCTGTAGAAGCAACATTGCTATCAGCAAATAACACTTTGTGAACGTCTCCATTAAGCACACGCAAACCTTTTAGTCGGTTTCTTTCACACTCTTTGTTGACAGGAGAGCTGTTTAGACCGATGCAAATCCGCCCGTCGTACACAGAAACCACGAAGTCCCAAGAAAAAAAATGTGCTTTAGGAGGTCCGGGAACCGAACTCGGGACCTTTACGCCGTGAAACGGCAACGTAACCACCGGGCCACCCCGAATGTCCGGCGGCTAGGGGTTAGCAGCAGTCGGGAGCAACATGTGCAGCCAATTGGACAGCACAGAAAAATTCTTCCTGGGGTCGGAATCGAGACTGGGTCCGTCGCGTTATCAAACCGGCGCCTATTCGATTTAGCTATCATGGCCATCCCGGCGCGCGACAGCATTTCTTTAGGTTCCAAGTTCAGAAATAAATGTGAGGTAACGACAAATGAAGCGGAAACTTTGCGTCTTTGTAAACAACTTGAAAGCAAGCTTTCTTCGGCTGAACGGGCCATGGAAAAAATAATGATCAGAGCAACACTTAGAGACAGGAAACGAGCTTGATCGATCAGAGAACGAACTACAGTAGAATGCGTAGTTCAAATTAAGAAAAAAGAAATGCCCTTGGGCTGGCCACGTAATTAGGCGAAATGACAATCGATGGACTACCAGGGTGATAGAGCGGACACAGAGAGACAGGTCTAGAAAAAGGAAAAAGCCAATTACTCGATGGTGGGACGAAATAAGAAAATTCAGAGGCAAAGAATGGACTCGAGTGGAGCGGACTGGAGTGGACTCGAATGGACTCGAGTGGAGGTCGATTGGAGGGGCCTTCAGTACACCTAGAGGGACTGCTGCTGATGATGATGCAATAACCGAGTCTCTGACGAAAGGAGAAGGGCCGCCAGCTCTGCTGTTTCTCCAGCCTTGCACCACTAGTTAAGCTGCACCAATTTTCCTGTAAAGTGGTTATCTTACTTTTTGATTGTTCTCAGAGACAAACAGGAACTGCCCAATACGAGTGATTTACTATTTTGCAACAATTCACCCTAACAATATATTCACACGGACGTGAACACGCACACGAACGTACGAAGACTCACGCGCGCACGCAAAGAGTACTTCATTTTATAACATCAAGGCAACAAGCCAACAGGTGTCGGGAAGTGGGGCCCATCAGGAGGAAAAGCCTCATTCGGCTGAACGACCAATCTGAGAGGAAAGTGGGCACACGTCACTGTGGCCGCCACGCGCACTGGAAGCGAATGTATGCGTAAAACTCCTGCGAGACTCATCTTGGCCATCGCGACCCACATAGGTTTTGTAGCGAGCCCTGAAAAACTTCACGAGACTGTTCGGAACCTTGTGTTTCTTTATCCACTCGTCCAATCATCCACTCGTGTTTCTTTAAGTAAGAGAAAGGAGGCGGCACACGTTCGCTGTAGCGGGCGCTCATCCCTTGGGGATATTATTATAATGCAAATGTTATGCTAAGGCATTCTTCAAGCCGAACGACAGGGTTCAAGCAGTTGCGGTTAGGCGTGTTAGGAAGTTTCCGCCGATACTTCTGCGTGGGTATAGTATACAAGACAAAAGTGGTACTAGATTCTATATCAGTAAAGTTAGTAACGATTTGTTTTATTTTGTATTGTGTTGATTTATTTGAATTTGAATTTCAACACCATTTATTTCTCGCCTGAGTGGGACGACACTTGGACTAAAGGCACCGACGGCATGACGAGAGGTCCTCACAGATGTCCTGACGGAGGTCATCACTGTCTCAGCAGTGTTGCAACGTTAGAAATTCCCATCACAAGCGTGAGAATAAGTAAAAATGGTAAAGAAGCCGAAAAGAGGCTATGAGAAATGAGGTGAGCAAAAAAATCAAAGGTTTGCAACGCAAAAGTTTGCAGAGAACTCTGAGTCATGGGTAAAGCAGGAATAAAAATCGATATTTGTGTGCATATATATATACATATACATATACGTATACACACACCTAAACACAGACTGTGGGACACAGATGAAGACAAGCTCGAGAAATGATTTTAAAACTAAGAAAGGAACTATTAAAAAATTATAGACATCTCGGACATCACCATTTCCCAATCAGAACCAGATCGAGGCAGCATATCTCGTACCTAGGAATCCAGTGTAATAACAAAGGACACTAAAAATGCTGATAAATCTGCCTGCGGAGTTGTATACAATAATGTAAAATATCACCATCATGAACACTGAAGACGAAGAGCAAGAAGATCTGCTCCTCGTGGCGCGAGGGCGTGATCGGAATTCTGGCAGCCATTAAAGAAAGGATGCAGATAGTTCCCCGGTCTCTCTCGTGTTTACAAGTGGTGCCGTGACCAGAATTTCTACCTCCACGCCACGAAAACAAGCAGCCTGCCTTGGAACAGCGGAGAAGACGGCGGTGTCGGAGCAGCTGATCGACCTGGTACAGACAACGAGGAGACCGGGGAACCATCTGAATCCTTTCTTTAATGGCTGCCAGAATTCCGATCGCGCGCTCGCGTCACGAGGAGCAGATCCTCTTGTTCTTCGTCTTCAGTGTTCGTGATGGTGATATTTTACACAATAATAAAACAAAGAGACGTAAAATATATAGACTATTTAACAAACTACACATTGTCAGTGAGGAATATTTGTTTATCTTTCTTTTTAACTGATTTTTTAGAAACGTTGAAAGTTACAACTTTCGCATTTTGTTTAATATTTCTGTGCACTGAAATAAGAAAGTTTGTTTTTCGTGAATTGTCCTTGTTTTTAGTGGGTGTCGGATGTTATGACTCAGTGACTATCAAGAGATATTGGTGGTTGTGATGACCAGTGCATTGTATTTTGTATTTTATCCTTATGTATGGTGCACAAAAGCTTTAAATAATATCGTATAAGCTCGAACCATAGCAAATCGCTCAAACAATGGAGTAGTTCGCAGTTCTGCATGGCAACTATGGTAATTGCATAATATGCGAAACATTGGTTTTTTCAAAGGAGTTAGTATGGCGTAGTTTGTTCTCGTTGTTGTGCCCCACACCAGTGAGTTTTGAGTACAAAAGTATTTATATAGCTGTAGCTCTCGCTTCAGCGAAGGCGCTATCAGGTGTGCAATTCTAAAAATTACACCGACACATTTAGATAATTAGTTGTAAATCTTATTGATGTCTTTAGGCCACGTGAGGTTTTCTTGAATCCAGGCGCCCAAGAATTTTTCTTCCTTCACTTGCTCCGTTGTCACACCATTAAAATCAATGATGAATGCCTTTTGTATGTTCTAGTTTCATGGCTTAAATACTATATAGGTTCTATTTTTATGTGTAACTCCAGCTTGTTTCACAGAAACCATTTGGACAAAAGCTTCAAGTATTTATTAACCTCCGATTCCAGTGCAGTCTTTATTCAAAGAAAGAAAACAAAACGCTTGTATCATCTGCGTATGTGGCAATTTCAGGTGATAATGCTTTACTTATAATATTATTGTGGGCGTCATATGCGTAAAGAACAAGTTCGCGTTATCCTGGTATACTTATAATATCATTCACATAAATTATAAACAGCAAAAGACCTAGTTTTGATCCTTGTGGTACACCTTGTTGAAAACAGTACTGCGGATGGAGCTGTACCTAGCACCACGAACTGATTTATATTAAGTAACTTGGAAGAAGACTATTTACATTATTCTATAATTTTCTACAAATGTAACAAACCTTCATAGTCAATATAATAGGATGTTTTCTTCAGTCGTGAAATGAGGCAATCGTATATTTTTGTTCCATGTTCTTGATCATTTTGTCTTTAATGTCTTTAAGAGCCTGTTCCGCATATATATGTTTTTTCTTCGAAACGCGTAGTGGCTTATTTTGAATTCGATTGGTATTTTCTTGCCATGGTGATTCTTGCGGCCAGATAGGTGGAGACCATGAGGGAGTCTGTGAGAAGATCGAAGAGGAAATGTCAGGTACTAAAGAACAACAAAACCGTGCTGTTACGATGAAACGGACGAAAACGTGCAGGTGTAGAACAAACGCATGGACAATACTGCAAAAGCACTGCACAGGAGGCTTCAATTCTCTCTTCAAACATTGGCTTGTTTGCAAAATAATAATATTTGCTTGACACAGAGCGGTGCGAAGGCGTACGTGGTTGTGCTGTGGAGTTTTCTGGGTCACGTTTTTGACGTAGATTTGAATGGTTTCGCCGCGGAAGTGATATTTGCCCAGCTAGGCTTTTAATTTGCATTTATTCCGTATTTTAGCATTTGCATTTTGTTCAATACCAGCTCCCAATTTCTGCTGTCCGCCTTCTTTTTTTCTCTTCGCGGGGCTCGCGGACAATGCAGTGCGTTTCGTTCGTTTAAACAGGTTCTCTAGTAATTTTTACAAGCCCGTTATTTTTCCGCAGTATGGACAGGAGTGCTGGCATGTACAATATTTCATGCCAAATGAAAAGCCCTTACGCTAATGTCAAAGTTTGAGGGAAAAGACAGCCGAAGGGTACCAAATGGAAGAAAGAAAAGAAGCACACAATAGCATGGTACGCCAATTACCCCGGGAGATCGCGATACAGTTGACGTTTCGACAACTAAGGCCACTTGAATAACTTTTTGCAGTGCACTCACTCTAAAAATTGACCCAGGCATTGGTGTCAATTCGAATTATTGGTATAAACTGGTTGACACTCGCGGAAAGCCCAAAATAAGGTATAGTGACGTCTTCAGCTGTTCAGTTGCCGTGTTTGTTCATTTAAAAAAATTGATAGCAGATTTTTCCAACAAAGCTATGGGCCCACAGTAATTGACAGGGAGGATTGTTTTCAGTCCCGCCATCTACTTCTTCGCCCCACAAAAAAATGGAATAGAGGATGCCACTGATGCTAAACAGAAGGCAGGGCAGCTTCCTTGTCTCCATAATAACAGCTGCAGTGCACCCCTCCGTGCTCAGGCCAAAGAACATACCGGGAGTTATTTATACAACTACCATTTTTGAGCCTGGCGATGCGCTATGTGTGCATAAGTAGGAATTCGTCTGGAATAGATGACCTTCCAGATATTGTTTTCAAATGTAGCAATGTGCGATTGTGGCCTTACCTTAATTAGGGTGGGCTTCGTGAAGAAACACATTTTTGTGGAGCAAATATGGTTACTATTCCTGCTTAAAATTCACACAGGATACGTACTGGCCATAGCATTAAAGAAGACGAGGACAAAAGAAGCGGACAAGTCAGCCCTGGGACAGTGTTTAACGGTCGTTTCACAGCGTCACCTACCCAAAAGGCTGCTTCCACGTAACGTAACGTAAGCTAAGCAAACCTAAGCGTACCTAACCTAACATAAAGTCCCTGTCTAAAATCAATCTCAGTCTAATCTAACGTACTCTGACCGAACCCAACCAGGGTTTTCTCTTAATTTTAGTTTGTCCAAAATTTACATGATGCGACGGAACGACCTGCAAAAATCTGTCTCTCCAGCCCTCGTCCCGTTCGCTTCTTTTGTCCTTCTCTTTCTTTGGAGATGTTGCAAACATGTCACCGTACCAACTCGTTCAGCTTACAACTGTCTTCATCGTTAACTGTAGGCACGATCTTTTTATTCGAAGCACAAAGCACGCCGATGTTCGCCGTACATTACTGAACACGCAGAACCAATGTGGCTGACAACGGTTTGACGGCTATAACGGCCTTTATGTATAGCGTTTTTAGAAAGAAGGGCTTCTAGTTATCCTTCTCGTAACTGAGTTTGGGTAGCTCGTTCTTCTCGAACAAAAGAAAGACTTAAACAAATGTCTGTTAATGCAATCAGTAACATTTAGGAACAACATGTAGTTATTAGGAGTAGGTGTCTTTTCCTCTCGTATCAGTTGCGAAGATAAAGTAAACAATCTAGTCCAGCCGTTCGCGCAATTTTTGTTTGTGGTTTAAGAGAGAACCCATTGCGAAATTTCAGAAAAAGAAACATGATAAATATCTTTCAAAAGTTTCGCAAGACGCGTCAGGCAATTGAGCTATGAAGCCGTCTGTTAAATGGTGGCGACAACAGCTGTAATACACTCGCGTATAATCATGGCTGGAAATTCATTTTACAGCTAGTCTAATTTAAGCTTTCCGATCAGACAAGCTGGACAATCCTTTGTTACCGTCCAGACAATGCTTGATGACCCACAAAAGCTCCCAGGTTTCCATTTCAATCTTACCCTCACATGCCAAAATCAAATCCGGAGAAGCGTGTCTTGCAGCCGCAGCCACCAACCGGTTGGACCTTCTTCCTACCACACACGGTGACAAAACTATCCTGCACCAGTGTGTTTAAAAACAGATACAACGCACTTTTCCTATTTAGTTTACACAAATTTCCTATCTTAGTTCATGCACAATAAGTTGATGTTAAAGCACTAAAGTTCAACACGAGAAACCTTTGCAATTGGTTTTATTAAAAACCGCTTTATATGATATTATTTCGAAAAAAAGGAGAAATCATGCCGGAAACAAGAAATAAGAGCCTGGACGGCGCGCATTCATGTGCTCCTTTGCAACCAAAGGGGCAATAAAGAAACACGATCATTTTACACTTACATCTCGCTGTGTTGCGACTTTGCGCAAGTTTCGTACTCGAAAACACGAATTTGCCAGTGCTAATAAAGTTTTACTGCGCAAGGACACAAATGCTTCCATCGTTGGGAAACTATGGGACATCGTTTCCGCCCACTAAGTTGATGATAGTTCTTATCAAAATCAACAGGGTTGATAAGAATTTAAAAGCCAGCGAAAATGGGACAAGTTTTCGCCTTTGGGTTTATGTTATAAAACGCCCTGAGGGAAAAGGGGGCCGGAAAAGCCGTATCTCAACAATATTTTCGAATAACGGTGCACGCAACTGAAAGTTAATGTTGCGATATTGAAACAAATTGCGTGATGAAAAAAGAGCTCATTACTGCTTCTTGAAGCTTCTAAGAATGCTCATGGGGCGTGCGCCGGTACAGGAGAACAAGCGAAGATATTTAAATCAAGTGGACATTCGTAACGACTGCTACTGTGCTCGAGGTGCGAGCCATGAAGGGCAAAGAATTTGCACAAGTCAGCAAACACGTGAGCTCATGAACATCTCCTGGAAGGAAAACTAGAAAATGCCTACAAAACAACAATTACAACAAGAGCAACAACAAAAAGCACAGAAGAATACCACGAGAGAGGGTTTACTGGTGCTTAATGTTGCGCTTATGCCTAGCATAACCGATAAAGTTCCGGAGAATGAGCTGCGCCGCCCCGCTGCTTGCACTTTGCACGCAGAAGAAGAAAGAACAACAAACCACGTCCTTAAACTGCAAAAGGTGTCGAAGCTGGGCTTCGGCACGGTGGAGAACGGCTGAACAACCGCATGAGCTCGGCGGACACCACGTCTAAGCGGACACCAGCACACACGCACGCGCACAGCGTGTGCGCGTGTGCGATTGTGCCTAATGAAGTAATAAGTGAGCTTCTTAAGAATCGTAATGGCTGCTCCTAGGTCACTTGCGCGCAGCAGTGTTCATTTACGAGATCATCTACAAAATTAAGTGCAATTCTTGAATAAGATTGGCTATATGAGAATCTTATCTAGGCTTACGAGGGAAGATAAAAATGTGCTGAAGAATAAAACATGCGGGTAAATGCACCAAGCTGTACATATGGAGTAGTAAGAATATGCACTTAAAAATATTCCCACCCTATTATTGGCACGGAGGGACGTACTTTTAATTTTAAGTGCACCCCGCTGACAACAACATGTTTTGCTGCTTTGGAATACGGTTCAGCGTTCATCATCCTTGTCTTTCTGTGTCGAAATGTTTTTCCTTTTTCAAACGATTGCCGAAAAAAGTCCTCCTCACTCTTATCGGTGTGCTCCTTTCAATAAAACTGCAGTTCTTAAATGCCGGCAGGATGGAGTCTCCTTGATGTAAAGTCCTATGAATTCTCCTGACAGCGTTACCACACTAATGCACAGGCGTTCCCATGGGCCCTTGTAGAGAACATCACGTACGATGCAGTAGGTGCCCATCTTTTTCAAGAGAGTTTTCTATTCTTGTCACTTTACTTCCGCCGCTGGTTCGCTCTAGATTTTACTCACGGATGAATCCTGTTCAAAACAAGGTTGCTGTGCGACAGGCCTTCGCGTGGTCTGTCGACAGTGCCACGCCCTGAAAGCTTGTTTGTACAGCCGCCCACGACGGACGTATTGGGGTCACCTCGCCCCGCTCGCGTGTCTGCTTGTGGCTGAAGGGGAGGAAGAAGTCGGCGCGACCTGACAGCGGACGTGGTTATATAATGGGGACGTCCTGTCTGCCATTGTGCAATTGGTCGAACTCAGGTTATTATGGTTACAGGACTGACTGCAGAGACAGTGTTTAGCTTGGTTTGTTGCGTGCATTTTGGAATTCATGCGCAACATCCCACAGAACCAATTGCAGAGGAGTCTTCTTAGACACATGTTTTAATGGCAGGTTTTTTGAAGGGCCCGCTTGTTGTCCCTTTCCTGATATGCATGTTTTACTAACAGTTCATATGAGGAAAAAAAGACGCATTACTCCGACACCAAGGGACTTTTTAGGCTTCGCCTAATTGAATTTGGGAAGAGTTTGGGAACTGTTCTGACACCTCCATTGTCAGAACAGTTTTGGACCAGGGTCTCAGTTCCAGATTCCACAGCTACGTTATCTCTTTTCTAACGGACCGGATGGCCAAGCTTCGCATTGGAGTCTTCCGCTCCGAAGATGTGCCCCTCGGAGGAAGGGGCACTCCTCAGGGCGCCGTAATCTCCCCCATGCTGTTTAACATATGTATGAATAGCCTTTCAGAGAGGTTGGCACGAGTCGAGGGCGTCAAGCATACCATCTACGCCGACGACATCACCATCTGGTGCTCCGGCGGCTGCGAGTGAAGAGTTGAAGAAGCTATGCAGGAGGCGATGGATGTGACCGAGGAGTACCTCCAACCGACCGGACTAGCGTGTTCCTGCGCTAAGTCGGAGCTTCTGCTTTACAGAAAAGTGAACGGAGGCAGACCCAATGACTGGAAGCCAGTGTCCGAAAGCAACATCACTCTTCGCACCAGTGACGGGGGGGGGATGATATCCAGGGTCGACGTCATTCGGGTCCTGGGCATGTTTGTCGAATTCAATGGCGGGAGTGTAACGGCCCTCCGCAAAATCATCGCAAAGACGGAAAACGCTTTCCACCTCGTTCTCAAAATTGCAAACCGACACTGAGGCATGAAGGAGGAAAATTTCTTTAGGCTGATCAACGCCTTCGTACTGTGCGACTTCCCGTACACGATTTCTATGCGCAACTGGCTTAGAGCGGACCGAGACAAGCTCAACGCTCTCATCCGTAAAGTAGTCAAAAGGGCTCTCGGATTACGCATCAGGATCCATACAGAGGATCTCCTCAAGCTGGGGGTACGCAACACTGCCGAGGAGATTGCTGAAGCCCAAAACGCGTGCAACTCGCTCACCTGAACACCACAGCAGCAGGCAAACGCATCCTCGAAGAGCTAGGTTCCCTTCTGCAGGATCCTCGAGGAGCAGTACCCCGATCCCTAGGTGCATTCTAGAGAAGTTCCTAGTGGTCCCCGTTCCCCGAAACGTACATCCTGTCAACAACGAGGGCAGACGCAAGGCGAGAGCAGTAGCGATCCTCAAACAGATCAAGCAAAAAAACATTAGAGCAAGCTTCGTTGGAGCCGCGTAGTACAGCAATGGGAAGACCTTTGCCGTCGTTGTGGTCGACTCCAGCGGAAAGATTTCTAACAGCGCTTCCATTCGCACTTCAGACCCCCAAGTCGCCGAGCAAGTCGCCATCGCCCTCGCCCTGCTAGGCGGTCGTGGGTCTGAGATTTACAGTGATTCCAAAACGGCAGTCAGAGCTTTCCATAATGGTAGCATAGCTGAGCAAGCTGCTCACCTGCTTATCGAGCTTCTCACCTGATGCTCTCACGCATCATTCAATTCATTGGTTTCCCGCTCATGTAGGATCTGTCGCGGGTGCTTCCCCGAACCTCAATGAGTCTGCTCACGAGGCTGCCCGCGACCTCACGGAGCTTTCTCTGTAAGGAGAGCTGACTCTTCTACCCCTTACGGCCCCAGGGAGGCTCCCGCTACTGATAACGAGGTCACAAAATTTTTCTACATGTCTAGAAGGGTCTTTCCACCCCCTCCCCCTAAGCTGAACCGGGTGCCACCGTTTCCCTCTGACTATTACAGACCGGCGCATATCCTTGTCTGGCAGTTCTACACGAAGTTTACCCCGACGTATATCGCGACGACGCCTGTCCGTCCTGAGGACAGACCTCTACTCTAGATCACATGCTATGGGTGTGCGGGTCCGCATACCCCAAGTTCAACAAAGAGGAGTGGGAGTCTCTTCTGCGTAGCCCCGCTCTAGACAAGCAAATCCTGGCAGTCCGGCGTGCCCGCGACCGTACCGGAGGGCCAGATCTGCCGGTCCCGACGTGGGACTAGCCGGGTGCGCGACCAGGTCGCGTCATCGCCGGACCCCCAATAAAGTTCTTTCACTCACTCACTCACTCACTCACGTGACACTGGGCCCATCCGCTCAGTCGCCATTTACGTCATCTATGCTGGGAGACTGATAGCTTCATTTTTGTTTTTCATTATTTACAAAAATATTTTAAAGGTACTGCCACAGAGACTGGTATATTCATAGAACGGGGAGCAAGTGGGCTGGTTGGTGCATGTTTAAAACTGTAAGAAACAGCGCAAAGGAAAGGACGTAGAGTAGACGACAAACGATATTCATTTTATTAAGATGCCAATCTATATATCACAAGAAATTAAATTTTTCCTTCAGTGTTCCTTTGAGCGCTCTTCAGCCACGACGTTTCTCCCTGCTGCAGTGCGCTCTTTCCATATGCAGTTTGTGAACCATTTCAGTGAAGCACGTCCTGGCTCCGATGTTCATTCGGAGCGTCGCGCTAACTGTAGGAGTGTAAAGATGTAGCAACATGTTCTTGCGATAAAACAAATGAGGTTAAATTGCACGCCGTTCTCTAAGTAGGTGGAGTATCTGCTCACGTGAAGTACAATGAAGTGCGCCTCCGGCAGAGAATTCCAGTGCTCCACCGTATACATAGGAGGAGACATCTCTGGCTCGCTGTAGTTTAAGTGTAACGCGTTTCTGCTCACGCTGACAATTTTTCGGATCCAATTTTGCTCAAAGTAAACTTTTTGTAAAAGTCTCGATAAAAAGAACACTGTTTATACGGGTGTCAAGACCACGTTGCAGTCTGTCTTGAAGCAGCCACGTCGATGCCCAACTAGGCTACCAGACCGCTTGTTAGCAAAAATTAAAGCCTGACGATATACAATGAACATCATGGCGCCCTATTTTTATCTTGTAACATTTTTCTACTTCACCCTTCTATATTTGTACGGAAGCCTAGTTGAAGGCTACGCGCAAGTGCTAATGAGTTCCTCCGCCTCGAGATGCGGCATAAAAGATAAAGAGACGGCACGACGTTAGGCGCAGGTGTGCTGCTTCATTCCGACAAAATGACAAAGTTCAGAAGCTTGAACATGGGCGGAAATGAATTTCCATTTAAATAGGTGCAGGACTGAAGAGAACTTTACTCGTATCTTTAAGGTTTTTTTATCTCACCGAAACTACCGTAACCAAGACGCGTAGAGGGAAAGGCATTGAAAGAAAAGTTTACAAACCTGACGCGCCTCGTTATTCTTTTTTTTTCGAATCTTCGACATCACTCTAATAGGCTCGCAATGCGAGAAACTCTCGTTAGGTATAAAGAGAGATCGAATGCCTTGCATGTTCTAGCGCAAGGCTAAAAAGTGCGCTACCTTCACAATCTTATACCAAGCTGAGACCGACTAAACGTATGGCTAGCTTGCTTAGGACTCTTTATGAAGTATATTTCAGCGAATCCGTTATTTGAAGGGCACGCCAATTATCAGCAGCAACTCTAAAAGGCAATTCTCCATTGCCCCGATGAAAATGTTGCGGTGAACGTCGAGGGTATGCGGTTTTCTTTTGAGTACGACCCGCCCACATTATTCACCGCATCATTCGTTTTATTGTTAATTGCCCCAATTTTATGATGTCTTTACGAATTTGACTATTCATAGCATTTTGCTTGGTGTTTCCAATATCGTGGCGTATATAAAGGTTTGGCGCAATTAGGGTAAGTACTGCCATGACTCGCTTATTTAAAAGACGAAAAACAGCGGGGTACATTAAATAGCCCTGATGACATAAATTACTGAATCATTTAAACACGTTATTTGCAACATGAACTATTGGTGACTCTTCTCAAAAATATGAACGCGGCAAGAAAGTAAAAACAAACCCAGAAAAAATGTTCTCAAGATATGCATAAAAGCGTAAGACTGATTGCAAAATATTAAACCGCGATATGTATGCTACTACCAGGACCTTCGAATCGCTCATAAAACCCACAAACAAAGACGTGTTTTTATTGTTAGACAAAAGTTTTCGCGATTCTTTTATATAAAAAAGAAACTTTGTAAGTAGGTTACGCCTAGTTGTACTGTGGGCGCTTCATGCAAAACATTTTTGCTCTGGGGACAGCCTGATGCCCACTCACAAAAATTTGCAGTTTCGAAATTCCCTGAGCTCTGACTACGGCCAAAGCTCTTTGGGGTAAACGCGCCGGTGCTTCTAAAGAAAATATGGATTTTCGTCCCGTCCTTCCTCTTTATCCTGTTAATACGTGCCTAGGCGTGTAGACTCAGTTATATAGGAAAGGTTTGGCCGCCGGCGTATCTCTCGCGTTATACTGCAGGCAAATCCTAAATTGACCTTCAATGCAAGAAACTACTTTTAATTTTTTTCACTGGAGTCAAACTCACTGTGTGCCTGCAATGTTTTGTGCTGTTTCTTGTTTTCTTTCTGAAACGAAATTAGAGCCGTAGAGACAGGCGATCTGGTGCAAATTCATCCGGACGGCAAGAAATAATCTGTTCCCAGGCATTTTCTCAGGAGTGCAAACTTTACGTATCGAAAAGGTCTCTGAGTAGATAAGTTGTTTGAGGAATTCAGACTTTCAAGCAGACTGTGGCGTTTAGCCGATATTTCTCCGACATTTTACCCTGTTTTTAGGTTCGGTTTTGGGCGCTAGCCAGCACCACCACTAAATTACGTAGCCTTCCGGACGCACACACCACTGGTAGAATCTGACTTTCAGCATGAACTAAATTCCATTAACTCGGCAACTCAGCAGCCTTTGACCATGGATTTCACGTTTTGTACCAAACAGCATGGTTACTTTGCATGCCAAAGCACCAAGTTAAAACTGACCCAATGAAAGAGAAAAAGACATTGTTGGGTATAGTCTAGCTAACTTTAGCTCAGCGCCGGGAGTGCTGGCACCATCTCTTGTTCACAGCGCGCGGAGTAAGGCGCATCCAAAATACTTTTTTGTACATTGTGCGAACAGGCACAAAGTACAAATTGCAAACATACAAGCGAACATGCCTGTTCGCATGTACATACATGCGAACAGGCTTTAGTCCTTCAGCCACCGTCTCTTCACGTTTTACTAGCTTTTTCTCATTTAGTACTTTTTCCTCTATGCTCCCTCCTGTTTAACAACTGGATTTGGTGATTGTGGCTTGCGCGAACACGACTTCGGATATTTGAACTTACATACGATGACCGCTTGAGGGAACCTTTTGATAAAAACAAAGTAGTAAATAGTGCCAGATCCGATTTATTGACATTATTTTTTTTACTCTCGCATTGTACAATTCCCTGTGTCTATTAAAATTCCCATTTTCCTTTTTCACTAAAACTAAAGCCGAAAATTCTCCGCAAAAAGGGAAACTCCCCTCACGAAACAAGAAAGCGTACGAAAGTTCTCATACTAGCTAGATAGCATTGCATGAGATAAAAGCTATGAGAAAAAATAAAATGCTCATGATGAGAACTATTCTCCTTTTTTCAGCATCTAATAATCTACGATACCGCGTCCACGGCTGTTACTGAGTTGAAATAAGAAGTCTTCTAAGGGGGATAAAAATGTTCCAAGATTTCACCAGCTCCAACTTCGTAATCAGATCTACCGCACCCATTACGAATGGCATGTAATTCTGCCGTACTTCTCCACGTGTTCATCCTGTTTTTGTTCACAAAACAAGGGGCTGAAAAGAGTTCTGCATGAACACAGTGCACAACCCCGATACCACTCATTTCGAAACGACCCTCAAACACGCCGGCCTGCGTGAAGGCCGGCACCGTTGGAGATGAAAGTCATACTCGGGACATATAAGGAGCAAAAAAGGCATAATTATAACTTAAGCAAGCAATCCATTCTTTGTAATGAGCGGTCTCTTGTGCAGCTACTTCTGTTGAAGATACACAACTTACAGTATTAGCTTTCGTGTTTTTTGAAAAGTAGCTTTAGTTTCCTGTTCAATCAAAAGCGCGTACGTTGTCGCAAGGTTATGGTTCGTTCATTCCGAGCACCGACAAGTGATGAAATCTTCGTGTTCATTTAAAAAAGCTGAAACTTATCTCCTTTACGCCAGTCAAAGACGGTAAAAATCCGGCCTAGTTATTACACGTGCAAGCAATGCAAGAGTCAATTTGTCAAGGCAAGTATCGCGATTTTGCAACGCTCGCATTTAGGGACCCTCGAAATGATGAAATCGTGGAAAATCAGAAGAAGGCTTAACCTATCTTCCTTAAGCTAACAACAAATAATACAGCTCGAGCATACTTATTACGCGCTCAAGTAACGCAAGAGGCAGTCTCATATATTGTCGCGATTATGTTGCGCCTTAATTTAGAGCCCCGTCATCTGATGAAATATTTTTGTTCATTATTAAGAAGCGTTCCTGAGTTACTTTGTGAACACAGTCCTTTACTGACACGTGCGCTTTTATTTTGTGCTTTCCTTATCAATTTATTGAATTTTTTATATCAACACTTGAAATTTACATTAGCAGCACTATTACAAATGCACGTTTCGTAATCGCAAGCTCATTCCTACGTTACCAAACGGGGGTGGTCGACGCTGAAATGGCAACCTGAAAAGTAAGCACATCCACCTGAGGGTTTCTTGTCACCGATTAAAATACGGTCGACGGATATTTGCTTGCTTTTCAACATCAAAATACCCGTACTTCCCTTCACGTTATAAAGCGTTTGTGGGCGAACAAGTAAAGACGGTTTTTGGAGCTCATTTCAATCGGTCTCTCTGATAAAGGTAGAAGAATATGCTTTTTACGGCGCACCACCTAATAAACTAAATTTGCATTTGGCTAAATCAAAACCGTACGTAATAGCAAGGTTGGCAACTGCTTATTCGACTATCCAGTTTGAGTGTATTCTAAGTATACCCGCTTCTCACTAAGCTTGCACTGCTTGCAGGGCTTCTTACTGCGAAGCGAATTGTACTTTTAAATGTACTTTTTAAGTGTACTTTTGCGGGTCTTCCTTTTGTCATTGTTTGTGTATTCTGTTTGAATCCCGTTTTTGTAGTTCATCTATTACTATTAGTAGCCGCGTCTACGTTTTCCGTTGGTCAGTATGCGTGCGGCTTCTCGTTAAGTGTCTTCTGAAAATGAGTTCTCTATCTAAGCAGGAACGGGACCTACAAAAAGACCCTGCACACAATGAAGGCAAAGCGGGCGGCTAGGAATAAAGCAGGGAAAGGTGAGAAAATTCTGCTTGCGTACGCTAACAGCCATGTTAAGCAGCCAGCCGGTGCTGGCGTTTACTGGGGCAACGCCAGAAGCGCCGGGGCCTTTGTTTCACTGCCGGGATGATCAAGCGAGCTGTCGATTAACCATGCGTTGCATATACTGAGTCAGCAACTCCAGCAGGAATAAATGGATGGGTCCTAGTTGGCGGGGATGTACGCACGATGTTCTAAGTGGCAGCGGAAGGAGCGCTATTTTAAGCGGAGACATACTATCAAGGATGGATGCGGGGGGCGAGAACCTTGAACAAGGGCTTTGCAGACACCGCAGCTGTGCCTATGGCTGGGAACGTACCGGACAACACACGGCTTCCCATTGCGTTCATACGATTTTCAATGGGGAGGCCTTAAAAGTCGTTAATGACACTTTTACAATGACAATGACCTACAATGACAAGAAAAATAAAAAGCACAAACAACAAACGACGTTTGACGAAGCTTCTTTAGAACACCTGCACTCGAGCTCAATGCGGACTGTCCACGCTGGAAGCACAACTCAATAAACTCTAGGTAAGTTACCTTCACTTTGCCTAGAGCCATACGTACCGGCTTGGTGCAGTTTTCTTGGATATCACCTGGAACAACAGTTTTTTGGGTGCTTTATTCGCTGTACAAATATCCCTAACAACAGCTAACAGGAAATTTATTTAATAACGAACAACAGATAACAGATAAAGGACCGAAGTTTCAGTTGCCAGAAGGCGTTTTTAGAGGGCTGACAAGGAGTCCGATACAAGCATTGTGCGGGAAGCGCTTTATTTTCACAAACAGAAACAAGATAAAAAAATGCGATGTCGGACAGTCGACTGACGTTAAGGTAAAGACAATTGAGCGAAATATCAGGACTTTAACGATAAATAAGGTTTTAGCACTACCTTCGAGACACAAAAAGTCTGCGCCAGGCTTTGCGCGCAGTTGGTTCGGGCACAACTGCAACGCATATTTTCGACGGACGATTTCCAAGAATAACTTCATGGCAGAGTAACTCAGTTTTCTTTTGTACAAGTTCCTACCAACGGAATCGCAGTAACTACAACTCATACCTATTCCTCCAGCTACACCAAAAGTTACACGGGCAGTTTTTGTACTCTAAATAATATTTTAGAAGACCACAGAAAATTATTTGTCAGTCGCGCCACTCAAACGTACGTGCCATTGCGGTCACTTAGGTGAGCGCTGTGGAACTTTTGCTTTTGACTGGTATCTCGTCAGATTCGTGAAATTATAATTCGTTGAGAAAAATGTAATGTTCTCACACAACTACTCCCATTGCAAACGTTAATCAAACCTATCTCAATATTTCGAGGTAGTAAGATATTACGTCCAATTCCGTAATACTGATGAATATACTTTTAAAATACGTTTCGAGTAATAAAACTTTGCACTTATTACATAAGGCTATTTTTTCATCTAAATATATGGTAGATTTGAATTTTACACCTGGACAAATGTTTTAGATAGTAAAGTCATGAGATAGTTCTAAAGACAAACATTGCTGAAACACGAAGGTTTCTCTGTGCCAAATTAAGTAAGTTGGCCTTCGCGATGTATTTGTTTTAATAATATTTATTTAAAAGTAACTAGAAGACCACAAAGTTCAGCGGTGCTAGGTTACAAAGAAAATCAAGCCACTTTCTTGAAAGAAAGTTGGCTAAACAAGAAGCTTTCTCCCATGCTACCTGAGTCAAAGAGTAAGTCCAAAATCAAAACTTCCTCGACCATCTCGGAATGCCGCTATTGGATATACGTCGGCTTCATAACGCGAGGGACCCAGACTCGATTCTGACCACTGGAAGTGTTTTTTTGTTTTCATTATCATCCTTATCGTCGTCGTCATCGTCATCATCAAGTGCCCTGCCAGTGTGAAAACTTGGCTTCCCTACAGGAAGTTTTTGTAAGGACACAGCCATCAGTGCGACCGAGAAAAATTCGCTTTAAACACGACCGCATATAGTCCACTTGGACCCATCCACTAGAGCTTTAAAATAGAAGTGCAGTGAGCCTACTGTCTCTTAGAATATTCGTTTTTATTGTTTGAGCCACCCTTTCTTGGAAGCATTCTGGCGACTTTTTTTGTTGTTTCGAGCCAGGATAAGCTTCTGGTCCTATCTTTCAGACTTTCAACGTTGTGACGTCCGCTTGTTTTCACAGCGAAGCTGTTTAGCAAATCGGTATTTGAAGTTTCCGCCGTCAAAAAACCAAGACAATGCCGAGCGCTCGTGGGTGCCCGCCTCACGGTGATCGCCCAGCGTCTCCGGGACGTGCTTGTCAAGTCAAGCATACTCACTTAACCCTTTCCTACCAAAGAAAATGATTAAAAAAAATGGCCACATATAAATAAATTTTGTGTATTCACCCTTTCCGAATGGTGCCTCGACTAGTGAAAATCGAAATCTCGGAGTATTTCACACAGAAAACTTACCCACAAGTATGTGTGGGCTGGGCTTTTATTCGCATGATCTGCAGGTAGTAAGAGTACGTTAAAAATGGCATCAGGAGCTGAAAAACTGCATTTTCACGTATTATAAATAAGTGCAATATTGTTTTCAAGTGTACTAATATTAGTAATACGATTTTGTGATAATAAATAATAACTAAGTTTTAATTACTATAATTAATAATATTATCATGACTTATTACGGAACTATTTCAAGCTTAAGGCGCAAGAAAACATCACCAATGAGCCACCGAAAAACCACAAATAAATTAGACTCCAAGAAAGCAAGAAAAAGTTGTTTATCGCTAGCCCTGCAAAGCACGAGCCCGCACCCTGTACCGCCGAGCAAACTTTTCGTGATGAGGAAACCCCAGCCCACACAAATGTGTGGGTGTATTTTTCAAGCGTATGATTGAACGCACACTGCGGAAACGGGTGTATTTTTTAGCCGATCGTGTTGTTTCAAGTCCTACAACTCGTGTCTTACGCTTGTTATCCAGAAAATACGACAATAAAAAGAAGAAACACTAGTTTTTATCCTGAAGGCCGCTCGCGTTATCGCGCCGGCTGAGGCGCCGTTTTTAATGGGCGATTTCTTACCCCATGGTGGCGAAATGAGTGAACTACAGAAACCAATAAAGTCTCGGAAGCTTTCGCAGTGACTACCAAGGCTGGGAAATCGGAACCGAAACAGGTGCCACTTACTGTTGTGTGGGCTGGGCCGTAAAGTGGAAAAAAGCTCCAGCGTTCGCTGTAACTGTGGCATAACTTGCCCGGAATGAGAAACACTACAACGCTCGCCGTAATCGTGGCAACACTTGCTCGGAACGAGAAAGACACGTCATAAGGTACGCCCCTCCAAGGTGATGCCCAAAGATGAACACACACTTCCAAAACAGATCACACTTATAACAACAATAATGGAGCAAAGGCCGTTGCGGCAACGACGAGTGGCAAATCGGCTGCAATCGCGGACATAGACCGTTGTGATGGTCATGCAGATTGCGTACAGCTGTGCTACCTTCTACCTCTTACATCTTACGCGTTGTGCTACCTCTTACGCCTTATTGTGAGCATCCTTTTTTTTTTTTTTTTTTGCTCTACGCAATATGAAAGCTGCTACTGGAGGTCAAACACAGCTCTTGATTTAACTGTGTTATGTAAGAATAAAAAAGCGCGTCCCTTTAAATGTGACGCCAATGGGGCCCACTGACATTAAATACTCCACATTTATTAAAAACCCGCCAAAGGATAAACAAGTTCAAACCAAAATGCCAAAATAAAATGCGGACAAACCATTTATCAGAAAATATGCGATATGTCAAGTTTGTAAAAGAAATGCGATCCCACGGAGAACACAACAACGTTATTTCTGTTATGTACCAACGGCTATAGCTCAGACTTCATTTTCTTGGCGTAAAAGGAGACTGGAGCGAATACTCCGACTAGAAAGCTTAAAATTCTATACGCTGGGTTTGATGCACAAGGGGCTCGAACGCTTCGCTAAGCCGGAAAATGACCCTAAGCCCGTTCTTTTGAAAGGAAAGTGTCTGAGTGCCGCTGGAGCAGCCGTGCGGCCGACGATTTCCTGGGATTAGTTGTTCAACGCTGAAAGATAGATAAGGAAGGTCTCTCGGATTTCATTTGGGCCTTAGGGAGGCTAGGCGGCTTAGTTTCGTGTGCGCGTGAAAAAAATAACTCCGACATTAAAACCGACGTGCGTGTGGGCCGTTTTGACCGCGCTATCCCTTTCACATGCGTGCTACAGCTCCTCAGCTTCAGAAGTACGGTTTCTTTCACCAAAGTCGTAACATGCTTTTTTATGCCTTATACATGAGAAGAATTCTATAACACAGACCGCAGATGGGGGTGCTTTAAAATATCTTAATCAGAGTATATATTAGAAATAAAAGAACCCAGTATTACATGAGATTGTAGTACTTTTAATGCGGAAAAGAAAAACCCATGGTCCGAGTTCGGGAATGAATTAGGCCCTATTGGTACTAAAGACCGATGAAAACGTATAGCGCTATGTGCCTGCTGTCGCGTTGACATGTATCCAACGCGGTTTATTAAAATCCAGATGGGCTGTTTTCCCCTTGTTTGTGTGTTTTTAATGCGTCGTACAAGCGAAGGATTTAGGATTACACGTCTATTAGTGAAGCACAGGTTTCTGACAAGGGAAAGAAGCAGGCAATTTCGGCGAAGGGACGATACGAGCATAGCATTCAGACGTCGCCGTTCATTATGCACTCCGCGACTTCTGAAAGAATGCCCGCCCAAAACCTTTATGCATCTCTCTGAAAATAGCTTGATTGATTGATTGATTGATTGATTGATTGTGGAGTTTAACATGCCAAAGCTACGCGTGGGGTATGAGACGCGCCGTAGTGGATGGCTCCGAATTATTTTTAAACAAAGGGGTATCTTTAACGTGAGCTGCAATTTCGACAAAAGGGCGTTTTCGCCCCTGAAACTAGCGTAAATAACTTATATTTATATGTTTTTTTCTCATCATCTTCTACAATTTTAAAGCTGTTAATTAGTTTAGCCTGCTCGCGCTACGAAAAATTCTCTTTAGGAACTTCCCACTTGAACACAGAAAAACAACATTCTGCTTGTTGCGTTTTGCCTTCCAAAAGCTTTTTTCTCGAGCTATTCAGTTTTTTGATTGATTGATTGTAGGGTTTAACGCGCCGACGCAACGCAGGCGATGAGGCGCGCCGTAGTGGAGGGCTCCGGATTAATTTTGACCACCTGGGGATCTTTAACGTGCGCCGAAATCTCGAACACACGGGCGTTTTTGCTTTTCGCCTCCATCAGAAAAGCGGCCGCCGCGGCCGGGAATCGAACCCGCGACCTCGTGCTCAGCAGCGCAACGCCTTAGCCACTGAGCCACCGCGGCGGGTGCTATTCAGTTTTTAAAGACGATAATCTTTCTTGGGCTACTTAAACCCAGACATTTTGGTCTGTCCGTCTGTCTGTCTGTGACTTGATTCAGCCACCCGGCCAAAGTAAAATTGATATTGCGCAATAGTTTTATATACTCGCAGCCACATGTAAACGTCTAAGCCCGGTTTATATGTTCATACTTGTCAACGTTGCTGAACAAGAACAAGACATTACGCAAGTATAAGACAGGAAATTAGTACACAGGGGATATGTATAGTGTTCCTTTATTAAAAATTTCATGGATGCTTGGTTTTTCGATAGCGAATGGTATTCTACATCTACTGCAGAAAACTGCCGCCTCCTGCCGGCGTATGAAAAATCACGCGGCAACAGCACCGAAAGGTTCCACTAGTTAGGTTCCACGTTCTGCTTGGAACGCACGTGGAGCACGGCCACGCGGCTCTATAAACCTTCTAGTCGGCCGCCTCCATTCACGCGCGTCTCCACCGTACTGCAGCGCTGGCAGTGGAACGCGGTAAATTCAAATCGCCTTGCGCAAACCTTTAGTGTGTTTACCTTGGAATGAGCGCGACGGTACAGGAACAGCGTGAGAGGTGAGCGGGAAAGCAAAGGGGGGCATTTCCTTGGCAATTGTCTACAAAGAATATCGTCTTTTGACGACATTTGCAACGAAAGTAGCAGATACGCGGCCATTTTTTTCATAGTCCATACATGTGTCCAGGCGAAACATTACGAGCTTCTTTTGCTTACGATAGTCTGACTTAGGACAGAGGAGTGTGTCCACGAACTAACTTGCGATCTTTTCAAGAACGGGAGGAAAAGTTGGGAATATGGGGTGGGGAGAGGAGGGGGTTGACATGATCCCTTCCTCCTAAACTTGCATCTGATTGGCTTCAACAATCCAACTTTACTTCGCTGCCTGCGGCAAACAAAAAGGTGTAAATTCGGCCCTCCCCAAACACCCCGCTTGGTAGACATCGCCGCACAACATTGATACGACAAAAATGCAGGCGCAGCGCAAACTAGTTTGCCTGTCTCGGATGTTTGCGTAAAACTGGAAAAACGAGAATGGGATTACAGACGCAGCTGGCACCGCGCCATTGCACACTTCCGGAATGAAGTTTGTTTCTGTTTTCCGCCCATGTCCAAGTGCTCTTTCTCAAATTTTAGAAATAAGAAAAAAATTGTCTGAATTGTGTTGTATTCTGTAAAACCAGCTCGCGCTGACAAAAATAACCACATTCAGAACACGAAACTGGTTGGCACTCACTGTAAACAGAACCCCGTATTTTGATACCGCAAATGACAAGCTAAAAATGGGTGGCGTAAAGAAAACAGGAGAACTACGGTAACAACTTTCGAAAACCGCAAACAACCACGTAGAGCCGAACTTCACATTCGGGCCGACATGCAGTGGTTTCTCCCGATGAGTTAGCAATGGCAAAGGTATTACTGTGTTCTGAATTCCTGGAAACGGGAAATAAATAAATTTAGGAATCCGCCAATTTAGTTATGACGCAGTCTTCTGCCTTCCACGTTAATTGTGAAGAATCATTGCAGCAGTTTCATATATCTTTCGCGTTGTTTATACATGTCGTCAGCGGGTGAGACGAGAACAGTTTCTTAGGGCGTCATCTAGTGCATCGGCAGATCCAACACGTTTATTCCAAGAGTTCATTAGTAGCGAGAGAGAAAATACAGCACACACATTATGGGCTGGGAGACTGTAGCCAAATTTCGCCTTTGCACACTGCTGCCGCTATAGTAACGGCGGGAAGAAAAGCTAAACCACCGAAGTAGACAACTAAATCTCCTGAGATGGCAACTACAACGACACAGATCACAGGTTGGATCGCATGGTGAACACACACGCATGCACGCACGGACCCCCCCCCCCCCCCCCCGCGCACATACACACGCGCACAGGCGCACGCTCACACGACGCACGCACTTCATTAAAACAGCAAAATAACGGACGCACTGCCACAATGGACGCCAAAGGCATACTCTGTTTTCTTTCCTTGTAGTTCCTGGCGACTTCCTTTTCTTTTCTAAAGCCGGAAGCTACAAAGACCGGAAACAGACAATGCACCTTGCTCCTATTTTCGCTGAGTTTGGATTTCACAAAAAATAATCGCCTTGTTTCCACATAGTCAGATATTCTTTCGCGAGAGCAACAGCCCAGGTTTCAAAGTGTCAATTTTTGATAAAGCAACCCAGAAAAGCCTTTTGTAAAAGTTACAAAAGGTCTTTATTGTCGCGTAGTACCAATATAGCGATGCAATGCCGTTGGAATTATTGATCTACATTCAGTATTAGCTGCGCCAGAAGCAATTAAGTGCACCTCTCCCCCCTTGCCGATCGATTCCTCCTCCCTCTCTGCTTCTTTCAAAGCAGCTGGAAACACCGGGAATAGCCATGCGACATCGCGACGCTCATCTTCCGTTCTCCGCTATCTACATTCCTGCACCTTGGCACGCGTCAATCGCTGCAGACCCGCCTTTGCCTCGGGATCGCGCAGGAAGGAGGAAGAGCAACCGGAAGCCAATGGCAGTGACGTTGCCGGCGACCGACGATCGGCCGAATCAGGGGGGCGCCTCGCCGTTGCGTCAGCCGCGGTCGGCGTTGCGTCAGCCGCGGTCGGCTCGCTGCGGCGGCGCGCTCATGGGCTGAGAAAGGCGATCTTCAAAAATTGTTTACAAATTATCCGTACAACGTATGGGGTTCACACTTGGCTCAAAAATCCCCCGTTATGTGTTCTACCACCTGAATGCATTTGATTGCCACCTTCAGAAAGCTTTTCTGGGTCCCTTTAAGGCAGGATAATGAAACCAACAAGGGCAGCAAGGTCACCATGTTTGAGAGCGATTACTTTTAGCGCTGTCTTTCTGAAGAGCAAAGGGTTAAGCTTTTTCTCACCTTGAGCACATTTGGGGGAAACTTCCAAATGAGGAGGCGTTATTTTTAAACTCCAGTTTCTCATAAAGGCGGTCTTCGTAGAAACATTTAGTTAGTTCTGGGCTTTGAAAGGGCACTGGAGAAACTTATCTACCCGCAGTTTGCTTCGTGCGCATACAGTTATGAGCTTGGCACCTGAAACGGGCGCGGAGAAAGCAGAAATAATGATTGTGTATTTTTTGCTTGTTGCGGCACTCTGGCTGGCGCACGTGTCATACGGCGTTGGGTGATTGATAAGGTGCGCCATGTGGAACAAAGTGACCGTATCTTTTCTACCGTCAGTCTGGGAGACGAAAAGTATAAAAAGCGATTGCTAAGAAGCTCGGCTTGCGCAACTAGAAGGGATCCGCAAATATCGTTGGATAATTTTTTTGTTCCCTTAGAACACTGATCGGCTATCTTTTTTTTGTTTTTGACGTAGATACAGTTCTTGGATACATCTTCTGGCTCCCTTCCTGAAACTTTATGTTTTAAAATTACGATGCCGTACCAGGAAAGCCAGTTTCGCGGACGTCAATTTTGTAGTCCCGACAATCCTTTTTTTAAGTTCAACTGTGCCGACTCCCCAATCCATCGCAAGAGCGAATTCTCGGAGAAATATTACCGCACCCAAGACGTTTCTGGTGGGCTCTCGCGAATTCCAGCTTGAGCTGGAGACATTTTCAAGCAAAGCTTTTTACCTTTAACCCCTCCTCCCCCCAAAGGGTTCTGTCGCGACAGTTGGTGTCAACAGGAAATTCCCACAAACAAGTAAAATAAGTTACGGCCATTACAGGAACCAAACCTGGAACGAATAGACAAACGGAGGGAGAGCGCCCTACGCCTAGGAAACAACTTGCCCTAAACACCCAAGAAACTGGGGGGGAGCACAGCCCCATTAGTAGAGTAGTGCTAGGTTGTCGCACCGGACCGGTATTCTGGAGTGGTATTCTGGAGGTTGTGGGTTCGAATACCACCCGGAGGACATATTTTTCTCCGCTTTCATTCTATACTCCAGACATTTCAAAAACTGTAGCTGTTTAAGGAACAATAAGTAACAAACCCGTGTTTTGCCTTCTTTGGTATTCTTGACTTCTGACCCTTACTTCTATTGCAACCTTCATTCAGCGGGCTACTCAATTGGTATTATAATTCTCCCTCAGAACAAAGGGTAGGGTAGGGAGTGAAAAAATCCAAGGAAAGCAAACGAGAGAATGTGGTAAGTCATTTATTATCCTTGAAATCGATGAAAATTTTAAAAGAAAGAATGTGGGGAAACACATGCCCGCCGGCCCCAGTGTGGGATCCGAACCCACGACCTCCAGAATACACGTCTGGTGCGAGGACCACTAGGCTACCGGCGGGGCTGTGCTCCCTTACACTTTCTCATGTGTTTATGTTACGTTAATTCAGGTAACTATTCGCAGCATTTCTCAAGGGGGTATTTAGGAAGCTGGACTGGAAAAACATAGGATTAAGTATAAACGGGGAATACTTGAGCCATTTGAGGCTGGCGGAGGACAATGTCTTGCTGAGTGAACCTGCAGAATACCCGCAGACAATGCTTGAGGAACTACAACCAAAAAGCATTGCCGTGGGGCTCAAAATAAATATGAATAAATCTAAGGTAATGAGAAATAAGCATGCTAAGAAGGTCGTCTTCAGCTTAGGAAACGAAACGACAGAATAATTAAAAGAATATGACTACCTCGGACAGACGGTTAGTGCTGACCCCAACCACGAGAGAAAAATCCGGCGCAGATTAGGCATGAGTTGGGGAGCACTGGGCAAATAATGAAACGTAAGCTGCCTCGGTCACTCAAAAGAAAAATCTACAGCCAGTGCATACTGCCGGTGATGACTAACGGAGCTGAAACTCGGCACCTTACTAAACAGCTAAAAAGGAAACTTACGTCGGGTCAACGGGCCGTGGAGGGAATGATGTCATGAGTAACACTCGGGGACAGGGAAAGAGCGACCTGGATTTTTGAACAAACTAGAGTAGAATGTATGAAAGCAAAAAATTGACTGAGGCTGGCCCTGTAGCGAGACAAACTGAAAACCGGGGAAAAATTAGAGTAACATAGTGGACACCAAGAGATGGGACTAGAAGAAGGGGAAGGGCATTAACGCGATTGAGGGATGAAATAGAGAAATTCGGGGGTGTACTGGACTCGAGCAGCGCAGGTCAGGAACGGTTGGAGGTCAATGGGAGAGGCCTTTGTCCTGCAAAGTCCTGAAACTGATGATGATGATGATGATGATGATGATGATGGCTGATACAGTGAAACGGGCAAAAAAGTTTCGTGTTAGTCACTCTCCATTTGCCAACAAGATTGCCGGATGAATAGTAGAAGTGTGCAGTTAACTGCAACAAAGTTAGCATTCCACATTATTTAGGCAATAAATGTGCAACCGATTTCTTTATTTATGGATTCGATTTTGCAGGAGCGTTTCATACTTAAAAGAATAAAAGTTCCACTTGTATGTGGAAAGTGACGACAGGCACAGAACACACCTCAAACTAGCTGCCGATACGAGTGCTGACAGATTATTACGCGAAATTATGAATTGTTAAGTACTTCCCCACTAGTAGAGCGATGAATTCGTCGAGGTTGCATAATACAGGCGCAATGCTCGTACCCGTGGAATTGCTTAGGCTCGCACGCTGACTACTCGCAAAAAGCTCCATTATGAGAAACCCGGAGAGCACGCGCCATCTTTTCGCTCAAGGAGAAATATTACGAAGACATAAACAACGCCTTCAAGGCTCTCGTAATGGATCTGGTGTTTATGTGCTCTGTCTAAACGCTTTCGCGAAAGCTTGATGTTGACGAGCTACCCTAGTTTTCCCAAATTCGTCAATTGCAACCAGGCTCTTCATTTTGCACGAGTACATTACGAACGTGACAAGGCATATGCATTTTTCGCGGTGGTTGTGTGCGCACGCATCAGCTAATGCCCACGAGGACGTGCATTGATCCTAATCTTTATTTCCCAGAAAAAAACTCCGCTAAGATGGCTAGCCAGTTGGATACCTATATAAATAAATAAATAAATAAATAAATAAATAAATAAATAAATAAATAAATAAATAAATAAATAAATAAATAAATAAATAAATAAATAAATAAATAAATAAATAAATAAATAAATAAATAAATAAATAAATAAACTTTATTAACATAAGGATGGTGACTCAGCCTTTTGGGGAGCGGGTGTGGAGGCTGGTATCAATTAATTGCGGACAACTTTACATTCTCCCATGGACGCCAGTTGCGAGAGCGAAGTCCCCCAAGGAGGCGAACACCTGCGTGGCTGTGGCTGCGGGTGGGTAGAGTCAGTCCTTCAAACACGTAACGCTGCTGTGTTTGCAAGAGAGCACTCCGCGTACAGTACTAGACACATCCAAAGGAGATGATCAAAGGTGGGTGTGGCTCCTGGAGGACTCGTTACGCATGTGGGTGAATTCATGGCCGGCAGGGGTGAAATGTTTGCAGTAGTGACTGGGAGGACGGGTGGCCGACCTTTCTTGGACACGTGAGAGCACCACTTAAAAAGGATGTCCTCTGTAAGCACCACCCTAGCACGCGCCTTGTGGATCAGAATCTGAAAGCCACGTGGCAGTCCTGTAGGTAACGGGTAGTCATTGGTAGGGATGTGGCTGCGGAGTCGACCTCTAGCACATCACTGGTAGGTGGCACGGGCTTCAAAGGGGTTCAAGTTGGGGTCGTGATGAGGCAAAACTGGGTGGGAGCGGGGGGAAATAGCATCTCTCGCCAGGGCGCTCGGGGCCTCTTTGAAGGAGTTAAAGCAGTGCCCTGGCACGCAGTCTGCCCGAATTTGTAGTCCTGTTGTACAATGTAGCCTCCGGGCAAGTATCTTGATGTACGCCCAGATAGATCCTGATAAGGCACCCGGCGTAATGCCCGGAATGCTTCCTGGCTGGCTGTGAACATAGTTGCATGAGGCTGGTTGGTAGGCGAGTGAGAAGTTTGAAGTTGTCGGACAGCGAGTCATATCGCTTCAAGTTGGAGGTGGGTAGACGAAGGCGTTGTTGAGTATTCTTGTTGACAGGTGGCATGAAATGTCGAGTGAATGGCCGCTAATCCAGCAGTATTCGTGGTTGGGTCCCAAGTTGTATCGGTATAAACAGCACTATGCGAAAACCACTCGGTAATTTGAGCCATGCGTCTGTGTTCGTTAGAATGGCGAAGCCTAGGACCGCTGACTGGGAGTGGCTATGGGTTAACGACGATGAAGTCGCCCCATGGTGGAAGTGGCAAGGGGATGGGATGTTGTGGTGCCGCGGATTATGGCAGTAGCGCGAGTAGCGCACGGCCGGCGAGAGTTGATGCTCGTCAGAAGTGGTTGCCTTCCTCACAGGTTCGAATGATTTATGTGTTGTGGGGTGTGGGCGTATTTGTATAGTTCCTCGAGTTTGGCATGTTTGGGAAGGCCAGTGATGACTCGAAAGCTCTCGCGATGTAGCACCTCCAGGTGCTGCAATTGAGCCTTAGCGAAATCGAAGCATACTGCCCCATATGTCCCTTTGCTCGTGAGGACAGCCTGGTTCAAAAGTTTGAGTGTCTCCGTTGTAGCCCCTCCTAACCGGTTGCGTAAGCGTTTAATTATGTGAAGCTGTTGATGCCATGTTTTCTTGATTTGGTCAAGCCACACACTGCAGCCGCCATTCTCATGGACAGGGATGCCAAGAACTTTAACCCACTTCTCGGGGAGACAGCTTAAGGTGTGCTCGTGCAAACTGATAAGTGTAGGCGTTCTGTTGCTGTGTGCCGCCAAACACCACATATGTGCTTTTGTCAGGATAAGGCTGCATCCCAGTAGGTTGGAGGGTGTCAGCGAGAATATCGAGGGCAGTTTGCATATATACCTGCACTTTCTGTTCGGTCAGGTCTGTCTTAGAGGGGTTAATCCATATCGTAATATCGTCAGAATATGTAGGGCTCTGAATGTGTGGTATTTGTCGGAGTTGCTTGACAATTTTTGGCATGACAGGATTGAATAGAGTTGGAGATAAAATCGCCCTGCGGAGCACCTTGGTGGTTGTGGAAGATGTGCATGTGCTCTTTACCCGTATGGACTTCAAACGTTCGGTTAAATAGAAAGTTCTTGACAAAATTGGTGTGTCGATGACCGACGTTAAGTTCTTTCAGAATCGCAATGATGAAGGCGTGGGAAACTGTGTCGAACGCTTTCTTCAGGCCAATAGCAACAAGGATTCCTGGAGCTGTTTTAGAAATCTTTCTCCTCTTTTTCCCTATCATTGGTCGTAATAAGAGCGGGCTGTCATGCCTCTCCGAAGCCCCCTTCCCCCTCCCCTCCTTCACAGGAAGGTTACTACTTCCGAGTAACCGTTCGTCGCCGTGGCCACCGTTATTCCAGCCACAACACTAATGTGTCTTGTCTTTTCTTTGAATAAATAAATAAATAAATAAATAAATAAATAAATAAATAAATAAATAAATAAATAAATAAATATAGCAAATGCGGGCAAAGGCATCATATCGGTGCTTAATAGGAAGACAGTTAATGTCGCTCCGTTCGACAGTGACAATGGCTGAAATTTTCGCTGTTCCTTCGCTTATTCTGTTTTTAAAGAAAAAAAAACGTCGCGCAAAGTAGACGTGGACGAAGAAAACAAGGTAAGACATATACAGGCGCCTGTATATGTCTTACCTTGTTTTCTTCCTCCACGTCTAGTTTGCGCCACGTTTTCTTCTTTCTTTAAGTATGTACCAACTAGCTCACAACAAGTTCTGTTAATTCTGTTTTTGCTTCGATTACGATTAATTCCCAATCATCACCAAAAATTGGTCGATCATGCAGGTTCGACCAAATTTGCTGCATATCAGGCCATGAATTCTGAACATCCTGCTATCGAACAAGTATTTATCAGCACCTAGATGCATAGATGGTATTCGTTGAAATGTTTAGCGGTCAATTTCTTCGCTTGGCAACACTTAAAACGGCCACAGACATGGCCGATGTGCCACGGACATGGACAAGTACCGCCATCCCGCGGAGCCCGACGTAACGAGTGACGGTGCGGCGCCGGCAGCCGATCGCGGAGGCCGTGGGCGCACTCACACGGTTGCATGGAGGAGAAGAGGGGTGCCTGATCTGGGGGCCCTGCGCACGACGTCGCCTAGCAACAGACGCTTGGCCACAGATATGGCGACGCACTCGCATGGTTGCCTGCATGAATTCCACGCCATTGAATACCGGCCATATGCCCTTAGAACGACAGTATTCTTTTTTATTATTCTTACCGCCATTTTACTGAAATTGTTACTGCAGTTGTGGTATCAGTGCGAATTATCGTCTCTAAAAAGCAGCTGTCCTACTGAGTTAAAGCATTGTAGTATACAATCAAGATGTTGCTGGTATATTCCTCAAGCGTATTCTAACTCAATTTGCCTCACTGGGGAGGACAAATTGTTACTTCCAAACACTTTTGCTTCGGATGTCACAAATAAAACTGCAGACGAAAGAGATATCGGGGTTTTCGTTAACGCAGAACTGCTCCACAAAGAAGTCACCCTGCGTCTTTCTTACTGGTCTATCAAACTGTCAGTCCACCGATTAGTGCCAAGAACCAATCTTCCGATGCCGGATTAACCAATGCACTTTCCTTAACGCCGAGACGACTTCCTCGTAAAATCGAAATCTCCTTGGTACGGGAATTTCTGATTCGGTGACGCAAGCTTTCTTCGCACCCAGTTTATGCAAACGTCCATCGAGCGACTGCGGCAGATCCCCCTCTTAGTCATAGACTCGTCGGGAGGTTTGAGCGTCGCAGTAGCGCTGATCTATATAACAGGTAGCCCCCACTCAAGGCAGTACCTTAAACTCACAGTTATGCCTGATTCAATGCTACGATCCTACTTCGCAACGAATCGAGTGCAGTCGCGATCACAGGGGCTCTTAAGCTGTAGAGTATAAAGTGCGTCACAAGCCTATAAAGTGACGTCATATTCGCTGAAAAAATTTCGTTTATTGAGAGCATGAAAACCAAATACAAGTTTGATTCATTCAAAGCACTGCTTTGTCTGAACAAAATGACAATTTGAACGCGAACTATGTACAACTGGGCTAGATGTTAAAAAAATACAAAGCAGTGGATATTCACCGCCCGCTTTCTCGCCGGGGCTTTGTGACGTCACTAGGACCACTTGGGAGATTGGTTGTCACCGAACAAAGCCACCGACAAATACCTTAGAAACGCCATTGTACTGGAGCCTCCCGTTCGATGTGACTTTTTTATATTCGTGCGTGTGTTTTTAGTGAGAACAACGTCTTTGAGAGTGGGGATGGTGCTGAGTGACCTAAGAGTGGCCAGTTGTTTTAAATAAAACAAGGTTGTACTACGTGTAATGGTTTCGTAAGTGTGAACAGATATTACAACTCCCGCTGTGAAATTACATTAACCACGGGAAACGTCCGTCATCCTTAGCAGCAGAGCCTGCTTGTATGCCCATAAAAATAATTTACCTCTAAGAGCGAGTCTCAAAACGCGTGGTTTATATTCTAAAAGACTTGGAAGAGCTTATCAAAACAAAGCAGCCCGCCTTAGCCAGCCAACATGCATCATATTCACTGTTGCGCACAAATCACTGTTAGTTATCTAAAAATGCGCTACAGTGACCAGTCATTAACTCAATGACTGAGCGTTAAGTAAAGCTTACATTTAACAAAATGTAGACTGTATGAACACGTCGTGATGGCGCAGGGCTGATGAACTCCCGCAGGCCTCGAAAGCATTACGTATGTGTTAACCCGCAGACGATAATTTCTGTTCACCTACTGTGTACAAAATACCGTGTTTCATTCCCAACGTGGGGAAAGGCTCGAGATCCCAAGAGAACTACTCGATATTTAAGTCCTATATTTTTTTGCTCACTTCCTTGCACGCAACAACGTCGTGCAGATGCCCAGCGTCTTCCCCCCACGCGGTTCAGAATGACTCAGTGAGCATATGAACCTCCCAACCAGAATTGCGCAGTCCTGGTCCGATGGCTTCGGGTATATTTCCGCTCTCGCCGGGTCACGCACGCCTCAGCTAACAGGACCCATTGCGAAAGGCTGCACCTAGAAGCACCCTGGCACTCAGTGCAGAGGCCACGTCTTATCTCCGGGTCGTTCAAAAACACGCATTTGCGTTCAGTTTCGACGTTCACTCGTTGGTCTGGCAGAGAAAGAGGGAGCCACGTTAGCCACCATCCTTTGCAGGTCAAAGTAAAGATCCATTACAGACTGCTGGGGGGGTGGGGGGGATCACCATCACCGGTTAAAAGAAGGGGAGGGTCCAACGCATCGATTCGGGATTTTTCTCATAATTTGGGTGAGTTTATTCCTTTTTCTGCCAGAGGGAGGGAGGGAATGCTTAATGTGAACTGATGGAGTCAGCCCGGCTAGTGGCAGGAGTTGCTATGCCCGATAGGGATGACTACGGCGATGAGCCGTGAATGTGGGAGATTGTAGAGGCAACAGTAATACGACAACCAAAAATGAAATATCGAAAATGACCTTTAAATGTCATAACAGCGCGACAAAATAGGATGGAGGATTAGTAAACACGTAGAACACCGACGGGCGATCAATGCCCACTGTTTTTTTTAGGCGGCAAAGCAAATTTATGTCAAAAACAACACCGCAATTTTTTAAGATATGGAGATGAAGACGGCAAAAATAGCGATTCTACACAGTTTCAGGATTAAACGAACCGTCTAAGCATTTGCTTTCTCTACAAAAAACGGTCAAGGAAAGTGTACTTGAGCATTTTTCGTTCGCATTCGTTAAGCAATAGGATTTAAAAAGTTCTTGAAGAGAAAGATTATACACGTTTACCATGGCACGGATTATAGAAGCCTATTACGTAAACAAAGCGAATGTAAGATGCGAAATCACACCATCCTTGTCACTGCTAGAAAAATTAAATTCTTAGACTGGTTCTTTTACTCCTGAAACTGTGTAGGATTTCTATTTCTGCCATCTGTATCTTCATATCAGAGAAATTTGCAGTGTTGTTTTTGACAGACATTTGCTTGAACGCTCGAAAAATAAACAGCTGGCTTTCAGCACCCGCCTTTGTCCTACGTGTTGTTGTTGTTGTTGTTGCGCCTTTAGGTATGGCACATACCCAATCAGGGGATCGGCCAATCAGCAGAGGATGGTTAAAATGAATGGAAGTCTTATATAATCACGAGACGCTTAAGAAAGATAATTTAGACCGGCTGGAAAAAGTTTTGAAAAAAAAAACCTGAAAAATCAAAGCTAGGGTGACCAATCAGAATCATAAAGAGAATCGTTTTGAATTTTCAATGTAGCGCAGGAGGGCAGAGCATACATCCCGGCGGCAGAACCCCGTTTCGGATGCCCCGTACGATAGCATAGCCGGCACTGTTAGGGATATCCCAAAACTGTAAAGCGGCACCTCCAGGGTCTGACGTCTCAGTCGGTAAAAACGTCGGCATGTCAAAAGGTAGTGTTCGACAGACTCGTCTTCGTTGCAATAGCTACGTGTTGTCTAATATTTCGTCTTTTTTTATCGCTGTTCCGAATTATCAAGACCATGAAGCAACTAACTCGCACCATATTCCTGTTAAACCAAAAATGAGACTGAAGTAAATTCTAGAAACAAAATTTAAAGCAAAACAAAATTACACCATCTTCTCATAGGGGAACACTGAGTAGTATGCGAAGCAGACATGGGGTCGATTCAAGTGCCCATTAGTTTTCAGTTCGTAGTTTCGGTTAGGTTGAGGTACGTAGCTACTGTTATATTTACCGTTTGGTGTCCATGGTAACTACCACACTTTTCACTTACCGGAACTACGAAATGGGAAATTGCGTTGACCCCATGGCTGCTTCGCTACTACTCAGGGTTCCCCTACGGGAAAATGGTGTAATTTTTTTGGAGGGGGGGGGGGGGTGTTAGAGTGGAAAGGCATTAAATAGAGAGAGAGATGTTGTACGTGGTATGAGTTTGTATTTATTTAGGCATTATCATCATCATGTTCAACGTAGGTGACGTCGAGCTGTGGTTGGCGTTCCGCTTTGATTATGACCGCCTTATGGTCTGTGAAATCTAAAGTCAAGGGCTGTTGTAGTGAATGAACCCTAAAGTTGCGGAAGATGAGGTCGATGCACGTTCCCCGGATGGTTGTGGGCTGCTTGTAATCACGGCCCGCCGAGACTCGCCGACGCACGCCGCTGCCGACGACGATGAAACGTCGAAGGCGCGTGAAGCGTGCTCGTCTCGTGCAGGCCCAGGAAGACACCGGCAACACTGTCGCTCCGGGAGCCATTAAAGGGTAAGAAACCACCGGGCGTTCAGCAAGCCGAGCATGCGCAGTGGGGGTGTGGACGGCTCACCAACGACAACAAGGGAGGGACATAGCCTCTACCATGAGAGGCTTCGCGTCTAAAAAATCAGGTAACCTTGCACTCACTTGACTTGCAAGGCTTGAATGCTCACCTACAAAGCTGTTGTTGGTGAGCATTGCCGGCCACATAGTTAAATTTCAGAATCATTTTTTATTTGCCTAGTTGTGGTGCTAGTAATTGTTCTCATATGTATCGAAGAGGTCGTTGTCTTCTTCGCGGCGAGTGGTCGATGCGAAGTCATCATCAGCATTGTAGACTTCCACCAGCTCTTCATCATCGACTCGAGGCAGCGGTGGCCGGATCTGCAAGTCGTTTCAGGAAGGAGTGGCACACTTGTAGCCATCTCCAACAACCCATAATGGCCCCGAGAGAGAGAGTGAGGGAGGGAGGGAGGGAGGGAGGGAGGGAGGGAGGGAGGGAGGGAGGGAGGAAGGGAGGGAGGGAACAACTTTTTGATGATCTTTGATCAGAAGACCATGTGGGAGTGGTTCCCCATTCACGGGAATCCATTAGCCGTTTTGACCATGGTGCCCTCTCAACGAAAATGAGCTGGTCCGGGAGAGAGGGGCTAGACAGCAGTGTCTCCCACTGTTCTTGGGGGTGGGGGGAAGGGAATAAAAACGGTGGCAATCCCGGCGTAACTTTACACTCTAGAATAATGTGCACAAGTGTCCCTGGCTTCTTGACCAATTTGCATCCGGTTGAATGCTCCTAGAGGATGCGGCAGCCCCGGTGCTTCTCCCAAGCAGGCTGTCTTTTCAGCTTTAGCATTTGCGCTGGGGTGTCTTTACATGCGCGGTAGCGCTTTACGGCAACGTTGGCGCTCTTTTCTTATTTTTTTTGTTTTGCTTAAGCTACTGCGCTAGCAGGGGGACTCGACGGTAGCCCCAAGGCATGCGCTCACGAGCGCTCGCTGTTTTCTCAAGACTCGACGTTTTTGCCATTTTTTTTTTTTGCATGGCCAATGCGCGCGCCGCGGACGCTCGGCGGTCGTTCAGAGGCACGAGCTCACGAGCACTCGGCATTTTCTTGGTATTTTTTCCTTCAACGACGTACTTACCGCTTCCACAACAGCACCGCTGTTAAAAATACACACAAACAAGTCGAGTGAAAAAGTAAGGAAAACAGTAGACAGGAAGTAAGAAAAGCGAGACCATCAAAATAAGCATTATATACGTGATGACGCGAATGCGTAAAGATCTAGTTTACGTGCAGTCTAACAACTTCATTACTTTTTCTTATCCGGAGTATAGCTGAAAACACATCAAAATTTTCGTCTCGATCGATGAGTCGTCATTGTTCGCCTAGGCTCTAAGATAACTGCCGAAAATAAAAGAACTGATAGTGCGACTATGCCTTAAAATGTTAAGATTGACGTAGCTATTTTACTTTATCAATTAAGACAACAACGGGAGGCAACCAGAACAAAAAAACACATCTATGTGTGTACCAAAGAGAATTGGCGGATAGGAGATGAAGGGCTTTCCTTCAAGCGGTGGAAGTGCAGCCTGTCTTGTTACGTGTGAATATTCCTTGTATTGAGGTGGGGCCCTCGAGAACGCTCACAATTACAAGACTGATGGACCACCTATATTTCGAAGATTTAAAGGGGCCTTTTTATGTTTGCTTTAAAAAACTGTAGCTTTGTCTGCGTACGTGTGTTTCTTCAGAATGCCACAAGTTACCAACCAGCCTGTCTGCTTCGTGCCTGTTACAGCATTTTTGTTGTTTTACAACAGTTTTTTTTGACTGACTGGCTCGTCTGGAAGCAGTGTTGACATCTCTAGCTTTTATAACCTTCAATAATAGAAAAACGCTCGCTACAAATAAATTTTATCCCCTCACTCATTCGGCTGTATGGGCACGAAGCAACGACACTTGGTGACCTTTCAGATGAAAAGAGACCGTGGCACTCATTGCAAACAACGCCCCCGGCATTCTCTCTCGGCTATTGTACAGCGGTAGACAGCGTATTGAAACCCGACATATACCGTCAAATAGCCGCGACTCTGTAGTAAAAATAGCAGCCGCATTTTGGATCTCCCAAAGGCCACAAATTGGAAGCAACACGATCCAGACATGACGTACATTACGCGTAGGCGTCCAGAGCGGCGAAGGAAGCAGGTTTTTAAAAATACCTTCTATCGCAGGGCAGGTCTTTTCTACAGAAACTGTGCCGTAGTTTTGGAATGCCGCCAGGCCTTGGCAGTATACTTACCGCAGACGACACGCATCAGTGAGAACAATAAGCCAGATCATTAGGACGTTTAGACTGTCGATTTACGTCTGACGTCGTACTGCTGGGTAACTTTCTAGAAATACCGCGTTCATACTTTGGATTCAAAGAAGTTCTGACCTTTATAGAAAGCCTTACCGCATTTACTGTATTTTCTGAATTTACTGGATTTCCTGTATTTTCTTTTAGTGTTCTTTCTGCATTTTCTTATAATGCCTACGCGCAATAAAATTTATTCAGTTGTTACTCAGCGCCCGTGTTTGTCTCTTTCTCTTCTTCCGTTCAGTTTCTTTGCACTGTTTTTCGCCATGCGCAGACCAGTGTTTGTGCAGGAGTGTCTTACTATCAGTATGAACCAACTAGCCCGTCTTCACACTCTAGTACTCTCTATGCAATATCAGACTAGATAAAAGAGTCGCGTTTTGGTTTTTTTTTTTACTCAGTGTTTCTCGCTTATTATATTTTGGTCAAGATATGTGAACTCAATGTCTTCTACTTACACATTGCAATACATTTAATTACAGCGTGGCCATCGGAGTGTATCTGAGTAGTAAGAGAATAGAATGAAATTTATTTGGCCGAGTTCTGGTTTAAGCCATCTTTTCACCTAACGATACACACCCTTCTAGTTAGCCCAGTAATACCAGAACCCGTTTCATGCTAGCCATTTAAAGCTTTCGAGAATATATTTCGAGGAATACTTCTGTCAATTTCAAGCTTGGCCAGCCAGAGAGAGAGAGAGAGAGAGAGAGAAAAGGAAAGGAAAGGCAGGAGTGTTAACCAGGCTACGGCCTAGTAGACTATCCTACACGGGGGAAACGGGAACAATGAGGAAAAAGAGGAAAACAGGAAAACAAGGGGCAAAGTACGGACATCCAGGAAGAGAAAAAAGAACACAAAAATTAACGCAGTATTACACGGCAACAAAGTTATCCACGTGGGTAAATGAGTGCTTCAGGGCAGTTACGGGAAGAACGATCAAGCGTTCACATGGGGGCACTAATTAGCTGGCACGGCTTCTATAATCGTTTTCTTGGAATGAAGACTGGTGGCGGTAATGATGGAGACGCCCGAAAGAACGGATTGCCTTTTGTTTGTACCGCTTTGTACCCATTTTTTTGCAGACGCACTTCTCTTTCCATGCGACGCTTTACCCAGGGTGCATTTTCTCGGCGAGTTTCTGTGCGCATGTTTGTGTCAGCGCGCGTCCGTTGAATGTAACGCGCTACCACGACACGTGCAATACCGAGTGCAGACATCAAACACAAATTTCTTTTGGTGCTTCGAGAGTTTGGGGAATTGAACACGGGCATCCCTGCTTTTGAATGAAAGCCTCTTTACAAGACCATGCTGATAACGAGTCGTTTTTTTCTCTTTCGTTTTCACGCTTTGCAGCCTGTTATATAACGTTGAGCCAGCTGAAGAAAAATTCATCATAAGTTGCGCGTACCGCTTCAGTTTAAAATTGATTGATTCATTGATTTGTTGATTGATTGATTCATTGATTAATTGATTGATTGATTCATTGGCTGATTGATCGATTTATCGATTGATTGATTGATTGATTGATTGATTGATTGATTGATTGATTGATTGATTGATTGATTGATTGATTGATTGATTGATTGATTGGCTCTGTTTCACTAAGGAGGCTCGCATACCAAGGGGTAGAAACTATAGGAACCCACAAGTACTTGCTTTTACTGCTCTAGACTCATGCCCGCGCCCACCTCAGCAGACACATATTCATCCGAAGTATAGACCGAAAATGGTGATGCCAGTACGTTACCAATCAATCAGCTGGTAATCCCTAAGCTGTACAAAAGATTTTAGGCAAGAGTGACAACAAACGAAAATAAAAAGCTGCATATACTGAAGAAGCCAAGACAAAGGCTTCTACATTAAAACTGAGCTAGCATAAAGTTCCCAACCCACCCAACAATGCACCTTGTTAGTCCTAAAGACCAATAACGATTGCAAATATAAAAAACACAAAAGGCAGGGCAAGAAACGTCCAACAACGTCGCAACTTGTCGCCTGATCGCCTGCAGCACTGACATCTCTGCGTTCAAGTTATTTGGCATAATTTTTTCTTCTTGTGCCCCCATCGAAGCGTTTGTGTCCCGCGCTGATAGAAAATGTCCAACCAAAGTGCCCAAACGAAGAGAACATACCTTGACAAACAGGTAATTAAAACGAAAATAAAGCGCTGTTAATCGTCCCCCACAGTCTCGAAAAAAAATTAGAACAGGCTTTAATGAGAACTTTATAAAGAGTTTCCTCTTTATGAACAAAGCCGAACTGAACAAAAATAAAAGTTTTGAACAACAAAATAACAAAAAACAAAAAAAAAACAAAAAAAAAAGTTCTTGGTCGATTTCGAAAATATTTGTACTTTAACCTGCAGAGACACGCTACGTTTCTCACAAAGATTTTTTTCTTGGCAGCGTGTCATAGCAAGCTGTGGTGCGGCAAATTGACTTGCCTGTCCCGTTTCAGAGAAGTTTCGCTGGCGATTATTGCGAACAGAAGCGGCGAAAATGCAAAGAATAAGTTTAATAAGATGCCGCCCAACAAAACACACAACATTTTTTCGTCCGCTCAGGAACTGTTTCCTAGAACCTCGAAAGGAACAACAAAACCAAAAAGATCAATGCTGCGTGTTCGGCCAGCGGAATGTTTCGGTAAACACCGCGACTGTCAAGAAAACATGTCAACGTTTTGGGATACGGCGTTGTTTTGGAAAACATCTGGCATGAAAGTGGGAAACTAAAAATTATAAAGCAAATATTTTGTTCATGGCAGAAGTGTGTTTTTGATGAATAACTGCACATCACGTGCTTTATATAGCAAGTATAAAGAAATATAGTTACAAGTCCATAAGGAAGGATAGAATTGTTTTTTTTTTCTCGTCGCAGCGCTCAAAGCCCTTCCGTAACAGATGCAAGGTATGTATGATCAAATATTTTACGAGTGGCATTCACACCAGGGAGAGAAGCGATTGAAAAATATCTACCAAAGCACTAACTACCAAACCCATTTCCTGGCCGGCAACACTACCTTGGAAGTTCTTAATGTTTGATATCATCACCCCAGCAATGCACCTGTTTACTACAACCAGGAGTACAAAAAACCTTGTAAAAATTGCACGGAGCTCATTAGTACTTCCAAAACGCCCGTCGAAAGCTGACACCTGCCAGCCGAGATACTCTCAAATGCCTCAGATATCCACTTCCACCCGAATCAGACCAACCACAACTCTTCCCTCTCCAAATCCAACTAAATATGTCTGTAGGCACATTCCAAGACACACGCACCCCCATTACGTGTAATCACGCTGCAAAGCACGGTCGACCAAAGCACGGTCGACCAATACGTGTCGCAATTATGATTTCATCCTGCCCGGCTTCGATAGTTTCCAGCTTTGTTTCAATTTCTGCCTGCGCGTTTGAAAGTAGTTCCGAAGTTTTTTTACGGTTAGTGCATAGATCAGCTCCACGTAACCACATAAAAGCTGTAACAAAAAATAGAACGCCTATCTATGAAGCAACACAAAACGCCGGTGTACACAACCTGGAATGTGTTGACAACTTCGCAAACGCAATATGGGGTGGAACGAGCCAAAATGGAACCAGTCTTCTCAGTACACGAGAAGACTCGTCATGTAACGCGGCATTGCTGCGCCGGTTTCACGCCCCAAACTCTCACTGACGCCAGCCGCCTTAAGGACGCTGCACACATCCAGAGCCGTATTCATGGTTCCTTGGGCCTCGCAGTCGCTGGCAACTTAGCTCGGCATGCTCCGTATAAATCAAGGTCTGGGCTTTTCATTACACCGATGAAAGGTGGGTGTTTCTTGCGCCCACATCTTCGGACTAGTTCCAGCGTCCTCGTGGTTTGCAAAAGGGGCAACAGCACATGCTTGCCTGCAGAATGGGGAGAAAATGCGGGAAACGTGGCATCCTTGCACCGGTTGCACACCAGATGGGGTTTTCTGGCATTCCCACGCCATGAGGTACATGGTGCCATGGTGGGGACAGAAATTACAGATAGAATCTAAGAGGGTGGGCTACACGGCATCGAGGAGAGTGTAATGGATTTAGGAGTTGTCTGAATCGCACGGAAGGTGATTGCGTCGGCTCTGGATGAGCCTAATCTTTTATTTCTGCAGTGCGTCTTCTTCCAGTAATACTTTATTGAAAACTCCATGGCTGTACTGGGAGATCGACAGAGGAACCATGACATGATACCACTGTACCTTGACATTTTTCGCAATCCGAAAGCTATAATAAAAAATTACCTCAGCAGCGAGGCACCACTGGGAGCCAAGTCATAACTCTGACGTCATATTTACTCTAGGGATGTCATCCACAGTGAAGGTAGCCCCAAACTTATAAAAATTCTTCTACCCATGCGCGCGTAACTGTGTATATCTGGCGACCGGACTGGCGATGACTGAAATGAGCGTAAACATTTTCACTGGATTTGTTATTACCTAGTTAACCAGCCCGACAAGTGCTAAAAAGCTCCGTCTAGATTCTTATCTTGGTTTAAAAAATGCCTACTATTTTCTTGCAATGATCTTTCGCAATAACTGTAGCAAGGAAAAAATCGCACTTTTATTTTTTGTGACTTATTTTCCTGAGCGACTATCTAATGTAAAATAACATGGGCGTTCAATCATGAAAAACATTCCTAGAATATTACTCCTTTAAACGTGAACCCGGTTTGTTACGCTCAGACACGTCGTTCGTAAACAAAACATTACACACGAATAATTAGAATGACAAAGGCTGCCTAACTGGAGAACTTGAAAATTGCTTACGGTCACTCTCCTGAAGAGGAAGCTCTGCCTTTTCTTCGCTCATCATGTGGCGAAGAGCGCCTTAAAGGGCACGACCAACGAGGCGCGGATTGTTGCTGTCGAATCTACGTTATCAAAGCCCCTTATTACATCCGAAACATTAGTTTACAAGGCAAATCTTAAATGTGGCGTCCATGCACCCAGACAACACACAAAATGGCTGACAAATGGCACACAAAATAGTCCATAGACCAAAGAAAAAAAACAAACAAAAAAGTGCTTGAGCTCGAAGTATAAATAGGCAGGACCGTTTTAATCTATCCAAATTGACATGGTTACTGCATGACGACGCAGTTACTTGCAAGTGAAACCTTAGACATAATTGCGGTGACAGATAAGTACATAACTGATAGCACCAGCGTGTTCTCAATTGGGAATAGACGTTTCATAGGGTTTTACTATCCGAAATAAAAATTAATGCGCTGAAAATGGTGTCGTACCGGGGCGACACAAAAGCAAACACAACAACTAATTATATTGGCTCGAGCTGATCCAACATCGACAAAACCAAAAGAATTAAAAACGACGCTATCTGTCACCAGATGGCGCACTAGCAGTGCGAACACGTGATAGTTAAATCGGATGGAATGAACATGGTTACAAAAAGTATGGACTGGGAAGGGCTACAGCGACCAAATAGAACCAGCGCCTTCGTGCCTAGCAGCACAGTGCCTTAGCAGCCCTGCCATCACCGAGGATAATTTATTCTTCAAACGGGAATGATAAGTTTGAAAAAAATTCACCATCGTCCCGTAGGGGAACCCTGAGTAGTATGCGAAGCAGCCATGGGGTCGGCTCAAGTTCCCATTAGTTTTCAGTTCGATCGCGGCGTTGCGGGAGAAGGATGAGGGGCGCGGAGCGCGCGCGCGCATTTATACCGCGGAGCGCATTGTCACGCGCGGAGCCGCAGGTGTTGCCATTCGTTGCGCAATCCTGGAGAGGATAGGAGCTTCGGAGAGGAGAGGAGGAATGCCGAAGAAGAGAGGAGCATTGGAGAGGAGAGGAGTAATGCAGGAGACGAGAGGAAATGAGACAAGGAGAGGAGAGGAGCGGGAGGAGGATGCGCATGTGCAGTGGGGGTGTGGACGCCGCACAATGGCGGCCGCACAACGCCGCAGGGAACAGGCGCGACCATAAGCTGCTCCGCATCTAAAACTAATGAAGAGACGAAGATCGTTGCTTCAAACGAACATTATGTTCAGTACACAACATGTCAGGAAAAGCAAAAGAACCTACCTTCAATCAGCGTAATCGAATGAAAGCAAAACTTCTGGGTGAAATATTTTGATGCGATGTTTTCCTTTAGAAATTGCCAAGCAAAATTAGCCCCGTTGTCAATCAATATTCAGACAACTGCAAACCAATTCATTACTGACCCCGGTCATAATGCGGCACATATCACCAGAACTGTACCCAGACGACACGTGTGTGTTGTGCAACAACGCCAGAGCGACTGCTGCCCATTTATTGTGGGACTGTGAGGTTAGGCCAGTAGAGGCTTCAACCAGGACCGACCTCCCGCCGTGGTATCAAGACGCCACACGAAGTTACAGCAAGGAGGACCAGCAGATCCTGTCGGTCTCGAACGGCAGCACCGGAGTGAAAGCTTCGGGGCGTCGTCCTCCCTCCGGGGAAGGAGGCGACCACAACTGCAGTGAGTAGCAACGGTGCCCGTCTAGTAGAGTGGCCAAAGGACCGACGAGTGGCTCCGTCCGGGCGTAGTGGCAACACTACGTCTGTTGCCGGCATTTAATAAAGTCTTTTTCACTCACTCACTCAACAAGCTTTTGTTCCCAGGAACCCGCCCTTATCATCTCAAGTTGTACAATGACTGAAGGTGAACTGAATGGCTTATCAGGATTCTAGGTTAGAAAATGGCAGGAGGCCCACCTTGCACGCAACTATGGCAAGGAAATAAGGGCTTCTGGGCTACCAAACCGATACAGCGTCAGGTAATGTCGATACTAAAGAAACGAAGTGGAGTAGACGCTACAGCGCGCCAAGAACTAGTGGTGGTGGTGGCCCAAACACAATGGCGCATACCCACTTAGGAAGACTGGCCAGGAATAATTTGTTGTAGACATGAAAACCAGTTAGGTAAGACGAAAATAGGAGACGGGAAGACAGAATTCAGTCAGTGCGTTAAGGCGGTAGAGGAAGAAAAGAAATAGGAGAGAGCTAGCGGCAGTGGCAAGCGAGGGTGAGATTAACGTCCACTTCTTATTCCTTTTCTGGAAATGGACATTTATTCTTGCCTTGGAAGAAAATTGAATGCTCTCATCTTGTTTCCGGCACGCCTATCCTGTGCGGGTCTTGGAGCGAAACCTTGCTGCTTTACTCTTAGCATTGCTTCGTGGGAAAGCACACCAGCCCGCCTATATTTTTTGTTTTTCTTCGATCAAACCTCTTTTATATGTGTATGTGACTGCGTCCTAAAGGTGAAGATAGGACCTTAAGAGTGCCTAATTGGAAGCGGTGCGAGTGAATGTCCGGTTCCCGGCCGTTCCCGGAGTTTGGAATTTCGGGGGTTTCCGTCCCCCACGCCACCAGAAAGCAAGCAGCCCCCAAAACCAAATGCGAATGTGTTCCCGGTCTTCGGCACAACTTATTTGTGTCTAGCTCGGAATAGTATCTGGAAAAAAAGAACGTAAGCTAGCAACGTAGTAAATCGTTCCACTCGATCTCCAAGAAAATTAAACACTGGTCTCAGAAATTTCATTGCGACGTTTTAGGGCTGAAGCGCCAAATAGGCTCGGGCTGTCGGCGTCTCTGCCAGTCTCATGCCATCACGGTAAATCAAAGTGTCCAGCGATGGCCAAAAAACAAGTGTATAATAAATAAAACCGGTTCAAAATAAACTAACATGTTTTAAACTAATTTAATATACAGAAATCATCAGTATTAATTTTCATTATAATAGAAATATGTCAAATTACGTCTCAAAATAAGTTTAAAACGCTAGGTTTTCTCCTGTAAAGCATACTGCTTGGCATGCTGAGGTGTGTGACACGAACGCAACTTACGCCCAGTCTGTCTCTCATTTATTGCCTAAATCCGGTTCAGCGCAAGAGAAGGAGCCACCGCCTCAGCAAGCGCACGATTTATCCTATCGGTGGTGCTTCTCCGGTACCCAATCATCTCGCGCCGTGTGGAAGAAAGACAAATTTTTAACACAATTATGCACTGCATGCTTCGCCCCTCACAAGTTTTCATGTTAGTGAAGATGTCCTGAGATTTTCTTGCTTCGATGGCAAATGCTCAGTACATTTTCCTTGATTTGAAGGCTAATCTTCGAGCGCTAAACTATTTGTGGCTTTAGTTCTTTTTTGCTTCCCTGAGAGACAAACAGAAACGTAAAATTTAAACGTTGGGACCCCCGAAGCCTAAAAAAGGAAGAAAATACGAGGCTCGCCCGAACCCAGCCCAAACCCGGAAATGATGTTAGAGAAGCTTTGGTGCTTAAAGTGCGGAATACTACTGTACAAATAAATTAAATAGGCCTTACATGTACTGCATGCGACGAGCTGAGAATATCATGCACAAAAGCTTTTAGGTGAACCATCGTTTTTAGTCATTACGATTTTCGAAGTGGCTAGTGGAAAATTGGGCGCTGTTATAACGTTGAAAGCCTGGTAAAGTTGGTATTTTATTTTCTGAGAGCACACAAAATAATCAATATTGATCAGCAGCATCAATAGCGTTCTGCAAAACCAAAGTTTTAACACACCTAACGTTGGCCCAGAAACTGGTATGGTAAAAAATTGGCCGCGTATCTGCTCCTTTCTTTGCAAATGTCAACAAAAGACGATAGTCTTTGCCGACGTTTGCCAAGTGAATGCCTCCCTTCGCTTTCCCGCTAACCTCTCATGCTTTTCTTCTTCCGTCGCGCGCCTCTCAAGGTAAACTCGCTAAAGTTTTGCTCAAGTTTTGCTCAAATTTACCGCTTTCCCCTCCTCGAGGCCGGGTGTGTCGATGCCAGCGCTGCCGTACGGGGGAGACGCGCGTGAATTGAGGCACCCTACTTCAATGCTTATAGTACCGCGTTTTCCTAGTCCACGTGCGTTCCAAGCAGAACATGGAGCCTATCTAGTAGAACCTTCCGTAACTGTTGCGGCTTCATTTCTTTAAATGCCGCTAGAAGCTGTAGGGTGCGGGCGACAGCAAGCGACAGCGGAGTGAATATTTTATCTGCAGTGGATGTAGTATTTCATTTCGCAAAAATCAAGCATCTATGATTTTTTTATAAAATTACACTGCACAAATATCTTATGTTATATTTTGTTGTCTTATATTTGCGTAATGTCTTGTTCTTGTTCAAAAATGTTGAAAAGTATGAACATTACACCGTACTTAGACGGGCAGATTTAGCTGTGACTATATAAGACTATTGCGCGGGCCTTGTTTTACTTTGGCCGGGTGGCTGAATCGGGTCACAGATAGACAGACAGACAGACAGACGGACCAAAATTTCTAGGTTTCAGTAGCCCAAGAAAGACTATCGTGTTTAAAGCGTGCGAAACTGTTCCCCATTCACATTATCTTTGCAAGCACTTCACCCCTGTCGTAACTTGTCGTAGATTTTCAAGCACTTCACCCTTGTATACTTTATGCCGATGACACCACTATTTTATCACACCATCAGGATATCGATTCCCTTATCTCTAATTTACAATCAGACCTCTTCTTCCTCGAGCAGTGGTGTCATGCAAATAAACTTTCCATCAACGTCTCGAAAACCTGTTTCGTACCCTTCTATTCCCCTCAGAGAAAATTGCCTGCCATCTCATCCTTGAATATCAATTCTCAACCGATTCCGTTACATGAAAACGCTTCTTTCCTGGGTATTATTATAAACACGCACCTAAAATTCCATTTTCATGTTGCCGCTACCTGCGAAAAAATTGCTTATGGAGTAAGGGCACTTCTAAGGGCAAGGCATTTCTTTAACGTTCGAACTCTCACTTGTCTATATTTTGCATTCATCCACAGTCACTTAAACTATTGCATTTTAATCGTGGGGAGGCGCATACAATGTTCACATAAGCCCGTTAGAAAAGGTGCAAAAACAGGTCATGTGTATCATTACTTCCTCGCCTCGTCTATCACTGTCGTGACCTTTATTTTCTCAATTGAATATTCTTCCCCTTTCTAAATTATATACATATAGTCTTGCCATCATGTTATTTCGTGCAATAAATAATGACCTTGTACTAGACATGTTCCCTTCTCATTTAATGTCCAACCGTAATAATACAAGTTTTGCATCTCGAAATAATCTGTTATTACCCAAAGTACGAACAAATTATGGAAAACAAACTATTGCATTTTGCGCAATAAGCTTTTGGAACACTTTAAGCATTGACCTTAAAAACTCTAAATCCTTGTTCTTCTTTAAAAAGTATTTACGCATGCATTTAATGGAATAAAAGGAATTAGGCTATGCCACCACTACCGGTTTTGGTTGTGGAGAACACTTCTGGCATCTTGTTTTTTGTGGTTGTTGTTGTTGTTTGCATGTAACCATCTATAAATTATTTCGAACAAAAATGTATTGTACTTTATTTTTTCAACATTTTTCTTTTTCTTCAATGGTTTGCTCTCATTTGGTCTGTGCAATATACACAGTTGACCCATATTCTAGGTATACTTTGCTATTGTGTGCTTTTGAGGTGTTTCTGTATCGTCCACTATTTTTTTTACCGTTACGTGCTAATGGATTGCTGAATTCCAACGACGTCTTTTTATATGCTCGCTCTTTATGGTGTAGAAGCATAGGAGGTCCCGCCCACGGTTTCTTACCTTGGGACCTTCTCTTGTATACTTACATTATGTAATCGCACATTATTGCATTTTTTGAAATAAACTTTGAAACTTTGAAACCACCTCGCTCACGTTACTACTGAGAGCCTCTTAGATTTGAGATTAACGGTAAATTGACTGGGCGTTTGCTGCCGTCTATCGCGAAGCTATCAGCCTTGGTTCGCACGTTTGTTTTGAAAATTCAGAAATGTTTTTGAGCGTAGAACGAATAACCTTAAAGCGACAATTATCTAGTATTACACGGTTGAAGGGGAAAGTAATACACAAACTTTGGAGAAAACATGGCGCCATGCGGTGTGACGCCACTGCGGCATATCGGGTCATTTTCTCATCCAGATAATTTTTAAACCAAAATTTTCTCTCTGATTTGTAAAAAAAACCACAAAAAGAGATTCCAGACAACTTTTGCTCATTTTTTATTAGCCGTGGCACACCGCGTTAATAGCCTCTATGGTGAGTGCTGGGCCATGTTAAATGTGGACTGCCCTTGCAAATTTTGCACTTAGCATTCATTAGCTTTGAACTCCAGACAAAAGGGACAAAATAGCTCTCATGATAGCAAGGACTGCTAATGAACAGCTGCCAGTTCAATTAGCCTTTTTAATATCTTTAAAAACCGGTGTCGTGTACATTGGGACCACTCATAAAGAAGGCGTCAACAAAAACAGTTCACAATACTTAAAGTGGCTATGCGTTATGCAGCTAGGCGATAAAGGAAGAGATAAATGAATAAGCCCTCCAAACAATTTTTAATGTTCGACAGAAATGTCCCCTAACTCTTTGAAAAGGTTTCCCGAAGTAATGCTTTTAGATTATACTTGGGTTTGTTACAGACACGAAAAATTTGTGAAAGCATGAAGTGTCCACCTAAACGATGACTTCCATGCTTTTCATGGACAAAAGGTTTGTACCGCCCTCTCCTTTTAATTTGGGTGCTTTGAAGAACTTTGACGTACTCCGTGAGCAGCTTATATGTTTATATTGCTGTGAAAAAGTACGGTCAGTTGGCATTTCCTGCTTCATTTCCTGTTGGCATTTCCTCCCAGGTGTTTCCTTGGGAATACATTATACTCTACTAAACTGGGAAGCAAGAAACACGATTACCCTACCACAATGGGAACTGCGATGTAAAATGCTCTTAGAAGACTACATCGCCGCAGAAAAGAATCTTCACGTTTTTAATGCAATGAAGGTAACTCCACCTAAACAGACTCGTTTAGCGATTTGTGCAAGTAGACGTCATCGGCATTGTTTAAACTTGCGTATCAAAATATCCGACTTCGAAATTCTTGAAATAAACCTGTTTTTTGATGTTCACGGGCGTGCATTTAGTGATTGTGCTTGTGCTATAGTGTTATACATTATTAGAGCCAGAGCTCCAGCACTCAAGGCCCAAAGAACAGAACGCCTCTTATCTCGCAGCGCCAATCTGACCTTCATCCTCACATGCGGTCTAATCGGGGGCCTGGGGCAGTTGTGGAGCGAAAGCGTCTAATCGCCCTTCCGGTATAAGGTGGGGGATGTAGAGAGGGGGATAGGTGGAAACAGTAAGAAATGCGGGACATTCGAAAATATTCCAAGAAGGCGCTGGCTGCATCTCTGTCCGCCCGCGTTCGCGTCTACAGCTCCAACTGCCTCGAGCAGCTTCTATGTTCTGTCTTGCGGCGCAATTGTGTGCGAGTTCACTTCGGCGCCAACACTGAGCTATTGCTGGAAAAACGTGGTTTAACCGCGTTCACCTACGGCCAATCATTAAACTAACGAGGAGCTCACCTCACATTTTGTTCAGTTGCGAAATTTCTTCCGCCCAATGTACCGCTAGACTCCTTGCTACGGGCCCGCAAAATTAGATATCTATCTCCTTGAAAACTTAATGACCTCCGGAGTTGTTCCTGCACGTTTTTAACAACATTGAGCACCGCAACTAGTATGTGTCACGGCCAGAGTCACGAAGGATTGAAGCGGGCTTCCAAGTTTTTTTAAGAGAAGTTGTGAAAATGTTTGTCGACTCCCCACATTCAATTCGCTTGCACTAGGGAGTACAGATAAAGAAACCTGTGCTGATATTGTTGAAAAGCTCTTTCCGCTGACAAAAGAAGAAGCCGTGATGTCTCCAGAATTGTAGAGAACTAGACACAACCCTAGTGCCGCGCCTTCTGACTTTCTGGAACCAAACGTAGTTGTATAAAACAAAAACTTGGGATGCGCCATGAGACGTTTGCCAAAAGGATATAAAGCAGAGCTTGTTAACCTGATCGGCTTTGTATGCGTTGTTATACGCACTTTAACAGCTTTAATTTTTTTGGCAGTTACAGCAAGAAACCCTTTGCTCTAGCTGCACGCATTCAAGCTCACAACGAGGAGGTGAACAGTTTCCAGGCACCAGTTGGTAATCTAAAAGGTAGAATTATGTGGGAAACGAATGGACTCATGCCGATTATGCCGAGTTTACATTCATGTATCCTTGCTACCTTTTTTTCGTCAATTTTATGACGCACTCTTGTTGATCGCTGAGGTGTGTTGGCTAAAATTTATGGCTGCACATCATTGGTGTCGTGCAATCATGGTGCATTTGCTTTTGTGTGTGTGTCTGTTTGGCTGTCCCCTAGGTTTACATTCTTATGGCTCGTGGTGCATTTTGTTTTGTGTGTGTCTGTTTGGGAATCTCCTAGGTTGACATTTTTATGGTTTATCACTGACTTCATTTATCACAGGTCCAGAGATCTCGTCGAAATAATAATCGTTGTGAACTTGAAGTAACCTATTTTAAATTTAGCTAGGGGGCCTTTAACAACAACGCAAAAATACTCGGATACGGGCAGTTGGAAGGGCAGGAAATTGTAGGCATTGTTACTATCGAACGATTTGTCACTCTAAAATAGCCTACCCGGGCGAAGCTTACGAAGTCGATGTGCTTAACTTGTACAGCAGCCCCCGCCAAAAGCACCGCTTTGCAAATCTTTTTCGCAAAACATTAGACATAGCCCGAAAACAGGCACTTATTATTGTGGGTGACTTTAATGCACCGCACTCTGCTTGGGGGTATAAGAAGGACCTCAGCAAGGGCCGGCAGCTTTGGCAAGATGCCCAACAGATGGGCCTCACCCTGGTCACTGATCCTACTTACCCCACAAGGAAAGGCAACAGTATTAGCGTGGACACCACACCAGATCTTACATTCACAAGGAACACACGGAACGTCAAATGGCTGAACACTCAAGAAAACCTAGGGAGTGATCACTGCATTTTAAGAACTACCATCCAATCCTCGCCAACTAGGGCCACAGGTAAGCAACTCAAAATCACAGACTGGGACACTTTCCGGCAAATTAGGGCTGCTGAACAAAATTCGACTTGTGCAGTGATAGAGGACATCGCAGCATGGACATCAGATATTCATGAACATGTCCAGGCAGCAACCAAAATTATACCCGAGGAAGCCAACATACATCAAGCAGACTCTAGGCTACTACACATGTGGGAAGCCAAGGCGGGCCTTGAAAAACGCCTTAGTAAGCAGAAACTCAACCGCAGCCTTCGCAGGCGGCTCGCCTTACTAAATAGAGATATTGAGGATTACGCCAACCAACTCACGCGTCAAAACTGGGACTCTACTTGCGATGGGATGGAGCTCCAGATAGGACTCGCGAAAACGTGGAACATCCTGAGATGCCTGCTAGATCCAGAAAAGAGCAAACTTACTCAGAGACACAATCTCAGTAAAATACTGCATGAATACAAGGGCACAGACGACGAACTTATTCAAGAAATCAGAAACCGTTACCTTGGTACTAATCCTACAGAGACTCCCCCACCCTACAAAGGACCACCAAATCCAGAACTAGAGCGTCCCATCACTGCAGCAGAAGTGCGATATGCCATACACTGCCTACGTACCAAGTCTGCCCCGGGTCCTGATGGAATAACTAACAAAATGCTTAGAAATCTGGACGACAACTCAATAGACGCACTTTCCAAGTACATGAACCACTGCTGGGAAAGGGGAACCTTACCACCCCAATGGAAATCAGCTAGGATTGTTTTCATTCCTAAACCAGGCAAGAAACTCCACCTCGAAAACTTAAGACCTATATCGCTTACCTCGTGTGTAGGCAAACTATTGGAACACGTCATTCTCAATAGGCTCAACAAATTCATGGAGGAGAAAGATCTGTATCCCCACACCGTGATAGGGTTCCGACAAAAGCTATCAACTCAGGACATTATGCTCCGACTTAAACACCAAATTATTGATTCAGACGGGTGCTCACGACTAGATACCAGGGCAGTACTAGGCGTCGACCTAACAAAAGCCTTCGACAATGTGCGACATGATGCAGTGCTCTCCAACATCGCCCAGCTTGAGGTAGGAAAAAAGGTCTATGACTATGTCAAAGATTTCCTCTCGGGGCGGACTGCACAACTACTTATCGGAGGATTGGAATCTGGCGAGATCAAAATTGGTAGCAGAGGGACGCCGCAAGGGTCTGTTCTCTCTCCCTTTCTCCTTAATGTCGCCATGATTAATCTGCCACAGCAGCTAAACAAAATAGAAGGACTGCACCACAGCATATATGCTGATGACGTCACACTGTGGGTTGCCGGTGGCAGTGACGGAGAAATTCAAGAAAAACTACAACAGGCGATAGACGTGGTAGTGGCTTATGTGACCCCCAAGGGACTTAGCTGCTCGCCACAAAAATCTGAATTGCTTATTTGCAGACCAACCAGGAGAGGCTGCAAACGAGACCGCGATGTTGCCAATATCCAGCTATATGCGGACGGCAGACCCATTCCCATGGTACAGAGCACCAGAGTCCTTGCTCTTCGCATACAGGCCAATGGTTGCAATACAGAGACCATAAAGGCTCTCGAAACGAGTGTACACCAGACAGTCCGCCTCATCTCCAGAATTGCCAACCGGCATCATGGTATGAAAGAAGGTAACTTCGTCAGATTAGTGCAGGCTTTTGTTCTTAGCCGCATAGTCTACGCCCTTCTTGGCACTAAAGGCCGATGAAAGAAAAAAAATCAATAACATCATTAAGCGAGCTTACAAGCAGGCACTAGGTATACCCATTACGGCACCAAATGAACGCTTTGGAGCGATGGGGCTGCACAATACCATAGACGAGCTTGTAGAAGCCCAAAAAATAGCACAGCTAGAAAGACTCTCCAAAACCGCAACAGGCAGACACATTCTACAAGAGCTTCAAATCACCTATGCGGCTCAACAAGGAAAAAAGGTGGATATCCTTAGCGAGCAGAGGGCACGTATATACACAACCCCTCTGCCCAGAAATATGCATCCCGTGCATAACCTACAACGCAGGAATGAAAGAGCCAAAGCCCTCCAAAAGCGATTCGAACGATCTGATGACGTGGTCTACGTGGATGCGGCCGAGTACTGTGAACACAACGCCATGGCCGTGGCAGTAGTCGATCGGCAGGGCCATTGCATTGCCTCCGCAACGATCCGCACGGACACTCCGGAGGTAGGAGAAGAGGCAGCCATTGCAGTGGTGCTTTTTTCTACAAGAGCGAAATACATAATAAGCGATTCCAAATCTGCAATTGTAAACTTCGCAAAGGGAAGGATCTCACCCGAGGCCCAAGGAATCCTTAGAGGATTCAAAGAATTGAGACTCCGAGGGGTCCAAATTATATGGGCACCAGCGCACTCTGCACTTCCGGGGAACGAAAACGCTCACGAGGCAGCTCGAGGTCTAAGCTTCCGAGACTGCCCAGAAACACCTGAGGCATCGTTTCGCACGGGGGGTAGGGACCGCATGGTGACCTATAGGGAGATAATCGACCATTACAGATTAGGGAGGGCCAGATATCCCGCAGCTCATCGCACCTTGGGAAAGTGGCAGTCAGTAGCATGGCGTCTACTTCAGTCCTACACTTTTCCGAACCCGGTGACGTACAGTCATTGTTACCCCGGTCTATACGAAAATAAGTGTAAATTATGTTCAGCAAGGGCCGACCTTGAACACATTTTATGGGCCTGCCCCCTTAAGGTGAACACCACACCTCAAGCACTAGACATCACTTCCTCAGAGCAGTGGGAGACCGTGCTGCTCAGTTCAGACCCGGGCGTTCAACTCCGGGCCGTCCAGATGGCCGAAGACGCCGCCAGGGAGCAAGGACTCCTGGCCGCCGTCTGAGGGGGGAAGAATGAAGGGGACTCCCATCTCACTTCTTCCCTTACCCCCGTCTCGGGCTCAATAAAGTTATGCACTCACTCACTCACTCACTCCCACATCCGTGACCTGGCGCGCTATCCGCACGTTCACGGCCTATTAAATGTCTTCATGGAATTTTTTTTAGTTTTGCTTCTTTTTTTGCGGTGAAATTTATTTCTCACTTCTCTAAAAACATGTGTGCCCGGTGTAACTCAGTAACTTTTGGCAGCGTCAGAAATCTGGTTTATATTAATGTCCGCCATGCAATTTCACTAAAGCAAACTCGATTTCCGTTACCTTATAAGGTGACCTTGAGCTCCAATAGACGATATAAAAGAGTTATTGCAAAAATGTGTCAGAATTTCATCCCTGTTTCTTACGAACTTGAGGCTTGGCCCGATGCATACGCATTACTCCGGTGTTATAAGCCCGAAAAACGGCGTTTCTCGCAAACCCTTCGCACACTGCATCAATCGAGCGTTGCGTCTGTTCGTTTCCCTGGTCCCATTCGATTGGTTTAGCAGCGCCGTTGGCCGCGTACCATTCCCTTTGCTGTCCACCAGTATCGGCATTTCGTCTCCGTCAAACACATTCCACTCTCTTTTCCCACCTACACGGCCCTGCACTCGCGTGGCACTCCTCTTTGTGTTCTGTTATCGCGCAGAAGGAGTGTCAGGGGCGAGAAGCCGAGCTTACCGAGCAAGGCCGGCAGCTGCGTGAAGGCAGCGCCACCGCTGCCACCTCAGCTGGACGTCCGTTCTGTCCGTTCTGGACGTCGTTGTCTGTTCGTCCGTTGCAAAAAATTGTCGCTCGAGACAATTTTTTGAGACCAGGGCAGGTTATTGCTCACGATATAATAACTTACGTAGAAGCAGATGTCAAACGTAATAATATGGGCCTCTACCATATCGTTTATGTTTCTTTCGGCTGATCAACGTTCCTCGACAGAACAGACCTTTCAACGGACAGAAAGCTGTCGGCTGGGTACAATTTCCCCTGCCGCCATTATCCTGTAGACTTATTGCGCACCCAGCGCAAAAAATGAGGATGGCTGTACAAGATCGGGATGAGGTTCTCAGAGCCCTACATGAAGCGAGAAACTATTTTTGTTTTGTGCTTCGCCAACGGCTGTCTCTATGAAGAAATTAATCTCCGTAAGCCGTCGGTCAAGCGTGTAATGACCAGTTTATACGCTCCCGGTTCAGTGATCCAGCAAATTGACCCAGCCGTCGTTGGGTCACAACAGGGTGTAAAGAGAGAGGAATGTACGGGAGCACGCCGGAACAAGTGAACATATTACTTCGACAAAAAAGCATCGACCGAGTTTCCACTTTGAGAACGACCCCTACGGCTTGAGCCAGACTTGTACGCTATATAGGTAATCCCTGCTACACCCTAATTCAACCGTGGGGTTGCTTTAGCTTCCCACTAATAGAGCGACCTCTGGTGTTCTCGAAGACAAAGGGAAACTGATGGAAGACAATTGGGATACACGTGTGAGGCCCTTCTTTTAGTATTGTTCTTGTAGCTCAAATCAGTCTTTGGGATTATTTAAATAGTTTAAAAGGGGTGTCGTGTATTGCACGCGGAAAATATAATACGCATTTCAATCAAACCAACCACAACACTTCTGCTTTTTAAGCCGAAGTAACGAAGGAAAACATGTTTGAATGGCATAGCTGTCCCTCGGCTTTAAACGATACGCTCGAACCCTAATTGAAAAATAAACGAGTTCGTTACTCAGCCGAGAATAGTCTTCATGGTGTCGACCCTAATGGAGCTAAAGGGCGTGGAAGCGCATGCCGGCGAATGAATGAAATGGATATGAACAGCTAAAGGTGGTCGGATAAAACGACATAGTTAATGGGCGCTAATTGAACGAAATAAGCTGAGCGGAAAAGCAAAGACGCAAGATTGTGTTGTAATGCACCTGTAATGCACAAAGTGAGTGTAGCGAATGCTTTAGTGCATTCAATGGAAAAGAGATAAAGTATTTCTGCAAAGCATAAACAGCAGAACATGTGCTCACCCTGTCGGTCTCCGCGCCTCCTTCGAGCTCTCTCCAGGTAATCCGACCAGTCTCAGTTTTGGCGGAGGCTCACCATAATACCGGGCACACTGTAGCAGCGTTAAGTCGTTAGTCAGCTAGCCTTGTTCGGTAGCAAGAAAAAAATAGGCAAGGGTTGTTAGTTTCGTGCTTCATGCCACTTTTCTTTGTTTCATCTTGAAAGTTTAAACAGCCGGTGGGCTCGCTTCGGAACGCACCTAAAGTGTTTGCAACAAAGCTTCTTCTGAAATAAGTCGATTCAGCCTGCACCAGCGTTATTCCTTCAACATTCAACTTGCAGCCCAAATGGTTGCGTTCTGTGGCGGTAGGCAGTAACAAACACGGCAAAAATAGTTGTGCGACATAAGAAACTACGCCTTTCAGGCGTGAAAAGCTGTTGGCACACCCCAAACAATTCTTAAAGTATTGATCGTGCTTGCTTGGATGTCTGCAAGAGAAATCCAAAAACCAAAATTCGCTTTTTAGTAGTCAGGGTCACCGCAACGGCCAGCTTTTGGAGTTGTAATTGGAACTACTGTGCTGCGGTAGGTTCTGTTACAGACGTATGACTTCGGGTTTTGTAAGCAAATTATAAGAAGCGATATTAAGTGGATCAGGCGGGCTAATAGTTATTCATGGCGTGTAGATTTTGCCTGGACGCTGGTATGTATACCTAGACAGTTGCGTAATGTCAATATAAATGGGGCACAGGTGCACACTAACAGGCCAACATGTCCTCACATTTTAGTGACAGATGTCTTGGGCTGGCACAAATAGGCACAATAGTTGCTTGCAAGATTTTAAGGTCATCTGGTTTCAAAAAAACAGCACTGCAGCAGACATGTGGACGGTCACCGACACATGAAACATACCCACGTTCTCCTGCTTGCTGGCTGGCTTGCTTGCTCGCTTGCTCGTTTGATCAATTGCCTCCTCAGTTGGAAGCGTCGTAGTTGCATTAAATTAATTCAACCAGATATCTAGCCCATCTCACTAGATCGCCTGAATTCGAGGCAAAGCACTGCCCACTCACTCACTCACTCACTCACTCACTCACTCACTCACTCACTCACTCACTCACTCACTCACTCACTCACTCACTCACTCACTCACTCACTCACTCACTCACTCACTCACTCACTCACTCACTCACTCACTCACTCACTCACTCACTCACCCACCCACCCACCCACCCACTCACCCACCCTATACCAGCACACTTCCAATCATGGAAATTCGAGTACCCAATACCATTGCGCATGACTCCTTTCGATAGCTTGATGTTTTGTTCGTAACGCCCCGCACCCTCCCCCCCTCCCCTTCAAAAAAAATCTACGTCCGTAGCATGGTTCTGTTTAGCAAGATGCGAGGATCCCTTAATGCATCTGAAGCTAAGGTGACGCATATAGTGGTGGTAAAGAAGCGGAGTGTAGGCCGCAGTCGCATAGCAATGCGTGTCAAGAATTCCCATTGATAGCCTGGTGCCAGATTAACAAAATTCATCTTTCGCAAGAACATTTTTTCTTTCATTTACATCTCCAGTACGCTGTTACGATTTCACGGCGTTCGTGACAGGCTTCAAGCTGCACGAGGTGGTTGTGGTATGGGAACAGTCCGTACTGCAAGTTGTTTTGAAGATATAGGGCACCTAATAAGTTGTTAGCTTAATAAATTACGTCGCCGGGATATACGAGGCTCTTCCATCTGAATGACTTCCGGTTTCGATGGCATTCCGGTGCCCCCGCTAAAAGCTAAGAACCGAAGGTGAGCATTAAAATTATCAGTACGTGAAAAAAGTAATCATAAAGAATCCTGCCTTGGTTTAACGCGGGTTGTGCACCGTGAAGGCGAACACAATTGCCCCGCAAGACAAAACACATGCATCGTTCGTCGAAGCTGCACTGTAGGCGCACTGAACTTGGATGCAGCCAGCGCCTCCTTGTTTCATTTTCTGAAGGCGTGTGTCCTTACTCTTTCTTCCTATCCCCCTCTCCGCATTCCTCCCTTCGGAGTGAACAAGCGAATAAACGCTATAAGAGCGCCAACAAGCAAGACGCTGACTTCACCTTGGCTGAGATTGAAGGTCATATTGATGCTACCAGGAAGAAGCCGTTCTGTATCTTTGTACCTGAACTAAAAGAGCCCTCGCTTGAAAATGATCATCTGCCTAAGGCCGATTAGGCTGTGCCAGTGAAATGAACGCCACACATCAGCTGTTTTCACAATCGTGAACACTAATTCACTTGCCGCCTTATACTGAAAAAGCGACGGAATGGACGTAGTGGGCGCTGGAGCTAGTCCTATTGAAAGCGATATCGTATAGCTCTGTTGGGAGGAACGAACGTAGAGCCATTGTTTAGGGGAGCGCCACGAGTGCCGCGCACGAACACACAGAATAGAACGCCGACGCAGCAATGGGAGAGAGAAAAGTCGCCGCGTCTCGCGATTACGGCTTTTGTTTACGGAAACAAATAAACGAGATAGCAGGGTAAGAAAAATAGGTACGTGAACTGAAACAGGATGTCTGTTTTGTACGGTAGAGGGTGGAAGGGGAGAGCCGACAAAGAAGTAACTTGGTATGAAAGAGCGGTCCTTTTTCCATTCAACTGAGTGGTGCTGCACGTTGCAGGGTTGAATAATGTGGGGAGTGCTTTGGGTGTTTTGAGTTATTCTTTGTCTTGGAAGAAAAATAGACTCACTTATTACCTTTTTGTGCTCATTGCGGTTACTTGAAAATGCAACGAATGTTGACACAGCATCGTTACGCGTGAAGCAGTACACGCCACGCATGATCCAACGCAAGGTTTTTTGCAGATGAGGAGGGTGTACTACACAGTGCTTCTGTTAGCTCAGATTAATATTTTAAGTGAGAAATATCTGCCTTTTTTGCACTCATACCGCAGAGGGAGTGATAGGATAATCGAGTGCAACGTAGGCAGGAGGGGATTACAATATGGGCAGAAATCATACGGGCGGGGCTTTCTTTCACAAGAGGATTGCAGGTAGCGATATTACATGCTAAGAAAAGTAGGATGTTAACGAACTTTCGAGAGATTTATTTCCAGAAAAAATTGGGTCGACCACAAGGAGGAACTACCAGTTTCAACTCCAGCTAAAGTTGTTTTTGATCGAAATTTGTCTGCGGAAATTTTTTTGTACTTACTCACTAATTTTATTTATTTATATTAATTATAAATGAATAGGTGTTACGGCTGCATGGCAGCCTGCTTCTAAAGATTTTGTCGCAAATCGGTCACAGATTTTCTGCCAGAACCGAGACCCTCTCTGGGCTTTCGCAGAATTCTGCGAAAGCCCAGAGAGGGTTTCGGTTCTGGCAGCCTTGATGCCTAGGTAGCATAAGAGGGCTTCCCGCCAGTTACCCGCTCATGACAGGCTGTAGACGTTCGAGTCACGCCCCGGGGGCTGAAAAGAAGGTCCCCTTCTCCCCGTGTAGTCAGAGTGGCGCTGGCTACTTTACGCGCTGTTGATCAGGAGGAAACAAAAGAGAAAAGCGATTGGACAACGAAAATTGAGACTCCCTTATCGAGCTTACAAAATGATGAAGAGCTATCTGCCGCATGAAGATTTACAGGCGATAAAAACAGTAATAAAAAACTTTTTTTTTCGGGGCAGAAGCGTTCATCGCCTCAAGCTCCTTCGACTGCTCGCCGGAGGCTCCTCCCCGGCTTTGCTGCCGGAAGTCCGGCCTTATTCTCCTCCGGGTAGATGATGCGAAATATTCTTTTTAAAAACACGTATCCAAAAAAAGAAGGAGACATGAAATACGCTTGTAATATCCAAGGAAACAAAGAAAAAAAATTTCGGAGGGAAGCAGGGTTCGTACATCTTAACTGTGCGGTTGGGTGGCAAGATGTGGAAAGTGAAAATAATAGCAATATAATAGAGCACACGCTACAGAATACCATTATTGCTCTGCTTCAATCTGCTGGAGCTGTCACGAATTCGTCTAAAGAAAATAGCCACTATAAATACAACTGGAAAACATCAAGGAAAAAATTTCGAAAAAAATGACGCAAGCGTTTTTTAAAACTCACAATCCTTCCTCTGCTGTCACGCCGGTCCGGTGTTCTGAGGCATCACAGTCCTGATTGTACAAGGAGTTGTGATTACGTGACTGAGAGTAAAAACAGTCCGATCTCTTGCGAAATGTACAGATACCATTTTTCTTCCTCTAGGAGCCTTTAGAATTGGCCTAGAAGACAAACTCTGATCTCAGTTTAATTTTGCGAGCTACTTCTGTTGAAACATGCGTTTCTCGGTCATAGGGGCTTTATCTTAACTGTTCAGATTCTTCCATCATCTTCAGAACGTTGTTTAAATGACAGTACACTATCAAGCAATGCAAGCTACGTTATACAGAGTTATAAACACTGCCGTAATATTTTATTCGGGTAAAATTCACAATGTGTATTCAAGGCACGGTGTGCGCAGCCTTTTGAAGCTGCCACTTTTTTTCCATCAACTGAATTCAAATGTGTAGTTTTCTTCACAGCATGTTTCTTGCCCATTTGGCGACATCAGCGTCAGCGCACGCCTGAATGCCTTGTGTCCACGCCGCGAGTCTCACAAGAAAGACGTCCTCGGTTCTGACCCGGTCGTATAGGATTTGCGTAGCGCGGGCCTTCACAGAGAACTTCTGGAAGAATTTCCGGAACACCAATAGCAAGAGACACAGAGCAATACAAAGTGACGTCTTTGCAGTAATTGATAAGCTGGCCGTGATTGACGATGTCAGCTTCGTTTCGCCGCAGCTTTAGGCCCAAGGGGAGCCACCTAACGTCCAGTGTGTCGTTACATAAAGGGTAACGTGGGCTGAACTACAAAATGCAGGTACATACGAGTCTTTGGCGAAGTCTCTTCAGAGTTGCTTTGGGAAGCCTCTTATACGAAGTAATGTACGCAGTTACTTATATGCCTGAGTCCACCTTAAGTATGTACGATACGAAGCCGTAACAAAAAAAAAAACAACGAATAGTACTCAGAATGGCAACGACTCGCCGGAAGCATGTCGTACAGCAATATGATTCTAGAAAAAGTATCCAGCAACAGAATATTGTCTTCCGACGGGAGCAAAACATAACCTACTTCCTTATCATATATTACATAACCTACTTCCTTTCTTCCTTGCTTCCATAACCTGCTCCCTCCCGGTTGTGGCGGGTTTCGCTTTCTAAGCAGGTGTTTTGGCCAACATTATTGCATTTTCTTACAACATTTACTGGTTTGGTCGTGTAGAACTAAGAACTAACGCTAAAGCGATGAAAAGAGACCGGGAGAACGTTATAAATGACCCCTGAAAAGATGTCACCATGCACCGGACTTTTCTTGCGCGATAAACTACCCGCTACCACCGTTACTCTTTCTGTCAGGGCAAACGTTGCTTTTGTTGCGCCCTGAGGTCATGCCTGGCGAGGACACTTCTAACGCTAACACAAATTTGTGGGCGCGTCTGGGAGCGATGTGAATGCCTTGCCCAACCATTTGTCGTCGGGACGCGTGTTGCCCACACCTATTCGCACTTGGCGCATGAACGCTCTTCTCAGCTCACTGCAGGGACTTTTTTGTCGACTTGCGGCGGAAGGTTTCCTCATTTAACAGAAGAGCGGGAGGGTTGCTTCGCCATGATTTCTGCTTCCACGCTTGACACGTGAATTGATCTGTCTACGAGAAGCTAAGTAGAGTTTTCAAGTTACGCAGTGATGCGTGGTGGTATTCCTGAAGATATGCAAATTTTGTCGCCATAAACAAAAAGCTGCGTACCCTCGTAGTCCGAGGGATGTGTGTGTGCCGCGCGTATACAGTTCCCGAGAAAAGGCAGATACTTGAAGGAGCTATACTAATGCATTTCAAGGCCCATCCGCACGTCCCTCTATTTAGTTCCCACGCGTACATTTGATAGAAGGACTATTCTGGAAGGGGTGCTACTCATTTTAGGCAACAAGGGACAGTTTTCATCTGCATAATGTAGATTTTTCGTGCAGCCTGGCGCCATCCAACTCAGTTAAAATAACATTTAAACAAATGTAATCTATGCTACCTGAGTGGCTGAGATGCAGTACTAATGTACGTGCGAAGATTCGGTGTTTGACTTTTTGCAGGGCAGCTGTATATCTGGTGGAGTCGGAAAAAAAAGAGAAAGAAACTGGCTTGCCTATGAGACTTCGGGACATGTATAGGATGCCCAGGCGGTGTAAATTTATACGTGGCTCTATACTACGCCAACCGCACACCCCAGGGGTCGCTTCGGTGCGTTAAAACTCAGTTTGTATGTTTATGCTTCAAGTTGTCAAGTGAATATTACCGTGGCTCAAGAACGAATAACCACATAAGCCGTTTCGTTTCTTACCAGTCCGCCTTCACATTTTTTTGGACTGTCCACGTGCTGTTGGCCGATAAATGTTTTTGATAAACTTTGTTACCCACTGCGATAAACAAAGAAATAGGTCACGTATTTAAGGGGGGTACGGACACTGTTACGCCGATCCTGTGAAGGGTTTTTGTCCGTGCTCCTACCATCGCGGAAAACAATCTTGAGCAAATTATGATTTGGTTTGATTTGATTTGAATATTTAAAATCCATTGAATTAACAAATATATTGTGTTTGTACGACGTACCTCGTTATACTTTCGTGCATATTTTACTGGCACATTGTGCACAACCCACGGAAGGATGTAATATTTCAAATTGCACATTTCGCTAATATATACAAAAATACAGACATTTGTAGCAAATTATTCTATCAGAAATATTGTCGCGTCATGGTGGCGCTCATCAACAGGTATAAGCTTTCCAGTCGAGAAGAAGGGGATGTTACAACAACAAAAAATATAAATAGACTCAAGGGTCGCCGGTGAACAGTGTAACAAACAAAAAACAGTAGCTTCTCATCATCATCATCATTAGCCTATTTATGTAACTGCAGGCCGAAGGTAACTTATCAGTCCCGTTTCACCCACATTGTGTCGGCCCACGCCACTTTTTCAAGCACCCTATCTGTTTCTGTTGTTTTAGGCTTCTGGCATACAGGGAGACATACCGCCCGCTGAATAAGTGCCTGAAACTGCGACATGTATTAATGAGCAAAAATATTTAAAAAAATGCACCGCGCAATTCCTACCTGGAAGCTATGATTTTACTAAACGCTCCTGGGACATTTGCAAACGTTCGGCTTCGTCTTTCCTGTGAGACAAGTGCAACTTCTTAAATTCTTAAGATTGAACCTATTCCATCTTTTTAGTGGTGCCACTCGTTTGAACAAGAGCATGTGAATTAAAAATTCAAATGATGTATCTTCCACCGAAGATCACGTTTCTAAAGTTCGCGAATAGCCATGTAAAACATATACCTTCAAAAACTCCTTTTTCCCGAACAGCACACATAAATCAATCAATTCACCAGAATACATCGTGCTCACCACGAAACCTTCCTTTTAAAACTATTTATTACAATTATTACCTAAACGAAAGCCGTCCATTTATTTTTGTGTCTCTAATTTTGTGGTGATTTGTAAGTTTTTCAATTCTCGATCCTGGCTCTAGACATCAAAGGACCGTTTGACAACATCACTCATCAAGCAATCCTCCAAGGTCTCGCCTCCACTAACTGCGGCCAACGTCTCTACGACTACATTGCCTCATTCCTAACCAATCGCACTGCAACAATGCAAATTGGGCACCTCTGTTCCGACGCTTTCCAAACTATGCCTAAACGAACCCCCCAAGGCTCAGTCATATCTCCACTACTGTTCAACATCGGCATGAAAGATCCACCTCCTTTGGCCTCCAAGAATCAGATACTCTGCGCATAATCCAAGCCATCCTTATCAGCCCGATTGCATACAGTGCTCCGTACCTAGCCCTAAAACCCTTCGAACAAAACAAACTGAACACCGCGATGCGGCAAGCCTACAAAACCACACTAGGATTGCCTCGCAAACGGCAACAAAGAAGTTACTACAACTGGGCGTCCACAGTACGTGGGAAGAAATCCAAGAAGCGCACCGAATTTCTCGATTCACACCGCTCCAACTCACTACCACGGGAAGAGCGACCCTCCACCGGCTAGGGTATTCGACCCCACAACACCAAGACGAGACGACACGCATTCCCGAACCCATTGGACAACACATCAAAGTGGCTCCAATCCCACGTAACATGCATCCGACCTACAACAAGGCACGACGAGCAAAAAGGGCATGAACAATCCATGTGCAGTTTGACCACCTCCACTTCACTCGCTGTGCAGACGCCTCTCATAGCATACCCCCACAAATCTGCCCACGCTGCCAGTGGGACCGACGCCAACGGATAAGAGTTAGCCGCAGTCACTACCATTACAAAATCGATAGAAACAGACGAAGAAGTTGCTATCGCCCAAGCCGCTACCACTTGCGAATACACAGTTATACTGACGGACTCCCAAGCTGCATGCCGCAATTTCCTGATCTGACGAATATCCCTACCAGCGTTGGCTATAGTAAAACAAATAAACGACTTCCTGAACTACAGATTGCCTGGTCACCGGGCCGTGAGACCCTCAAAGGATATGAGTCGGCACACGCCGCTGCCCGCGCCCATACACACCGGGCCGTTTCCCAAGAGGGTGATAAACTACAAGATGACGACATCCTCAAGCCTACGCCCCTTAGAAAATACGCCGACATACTCGCCCACTACCAGCGCGGGCACCAGCAATACCTAGCACCTCCCCCACACCTATCCAGACCGAAGCTACAATATTCCGACAACTACAAACAAACTCTTACCCCCACAATACTCCTCTTCATGCAATGTACACCCCGTTCTCTACCCCGCATTTTGCAAATACTGCCCATCCTGGCACCCTATACCGTCTGGTATGGGGGTGTCAACAAACCCCGTCCCTTACTCCAAATACGAGCAGTGGGTGGCACAGCTGATCAGCTCCGTCCTCTCCTCCCAGCGTAGCCTGGTGGAGAGGGCCCGGGTGGCCAGCGCAGGCCAGGGTATCCCGGACTAGAGGAAACCCCCCACCATGCGGGTGCCCAGACATGCCCATGAGGCTCGCAAAAATAAAGTTTATTCCTCCTCCTCCTCTAGTTTTGTTTTTTTCATTTTTGTGCCATGATTTGCTCGCGTTCTCAGGGACCTGTACGCACTGAATGCGTGGAGCATTTTTCTTGTTGGTGGTCTATAGCCATATTCACTTCCTGTATCACGCTTTATGTTCTCCTAGCCACCTGCTTTAATGCTCAAAGCAGGCCGCTGTAGACATTAAAAAAATAAATAAAATCAATTTGGGTTTCCTGAAGGGCGACTTTTCACGAGCCAAAATTAAAATATAAAAGCATTGGTGGATCGGCAGCCAAAGTGCATATTCATTCACAGAACCGGGAAGAGGAAGGAGGAACGGGAGAAAAATATACGACAAATCTATCTTGTTTTCTTTTTTTATTGTTCGACTATACTTTATAATTTAAAAGCTATCACCAATACCACATATCCACTTGTCCGGGCACTTTCTCCATTAGATCTTGCACAGAGAATGTCCTAGTTCTTTCTTTCAAAAATAGCGAAGTGGCTCAGACTGCGGCCTTTTCTCTGTGTGACTGCGACGGGAAAGCTTAGTCTAGGCTTGCCCGTTTCGCTTTTGCTCTACACTGCGACAATTTCTGCATTCATACGAGGTTTCTAACGCCTTTTTTTCGCGCTTACTTTCCTGATCTTCTTTACATTGAGATGAGTTTTTCATCGAAATACAGACTTCCTTGCAATTCAGAAAAAATATGCGGGAAAAAAGTAACATCATTGGTCCGAACACAACCTTTTCTGTTATTATTATTTATACGTTTCAGGACAACTTTTTCTATGCCAGTTTCTTTTTCTTCAGACGGATCTCCCTTCCTACAGTTCCCTTTGCAGCTTCAAAAAACAGCGAATAGCGAAAAGTTCCCAACTTGGAACCTTGTACAAAAGGGAATAGGGGCCGGAAAAGAAAACTGAGGTGGATTAGCGGGGTAGGTTCTAAAGAAAGGCGGACAGATAAATGTGCTGGGGCGCGCCAAAGTCGTTCGCTTTAGCTCACCGTGTTTTATATTGTAGAGCACCTGTACGCCCTTTCTGTTCTTTTTTTCAGGAATAATTATAGTTGCTCACCTTTGTGTACTTCAAACCTTCCCTGTTCCTTGATTGTAGGGATTTTCTTTCATTTCAAGGCAGTATTTTATGCCATCTTTTCAAGTTATTTTTACGAGATAGAGCCAATTTTTTTCTTCTCTACTTGCACTATTAAACCGAGCACAGCCGGCGGCGAATGACGGGTGTGCTTTTACGATTTCCTGGGCGCTCTACCCTGAGGCTATTGAAGTACGCCAGGAGCAGCCCGATGGCCTTTAACTTTAGCGCAAATTTTCCTTGCGGAAAGTTTACACTTGTTTTCTAAAAATCAGTCGATAGATAGCGACCTGGTGCATTGAAGATTTTTCTTTCGTGCTTTCTCCAATATCAAGCAATGAAACTGCGTTGCTGAGAAAGAGCTTAAGAAACTTCACTCAGAAGCTAAAAATTAGTAAAAAAAGTTGGCCTCATCAGGTCCTTACCGCGGGAACCCCCTGTCAAATCTTTTGAGTTCTTCCACCGATGTAGGTCAGACACCAAGCGACCCACCTTGTACTATATTAGTGGTTCGGGTGTGTGGCTGCAACGTATAAGAGAACGGTTTCAATCTGGGACTCCTTCGTATATTTCTTTCAGAGAAAGCAGGGACGCCCTTGTGTAAAACTGGTGAGGCTCCATTAAGCAAACCTGGTTGGTCTCTATTCGGCTATGAGCCGCGTTAAAGTCAAGGAGCCGTGGGGACAAAATACAAGTTCGTTTTATTCTAAATATTTCGTGTTTTATAGTGCTCCTAGCGCTTGTCCGGCAGCAAATGTTGCCGTATTCACTGAAAAATTAATCAATTTTGGTTAAAATTTTCATTTTCCCGCCAAATCGTGTGTTTTCAGGACGTCAGTAAAGCCGCCATAAGCGCGCGTATACAAACGAACTTCCACTGTGTGATTCCGCTGCAGCGTCCCTTGCCGTGAGTCTTCTCAGATGGCGTTACCATACTCATGCATGGAGCGTTGTCTACCGTTGCTTTGCTTTTAGGGGCTAAGCACCTTAAGGCCAAGGCTTATCCGCCGTCGGGCGTCCATGCTCACGGAACAGCACCGTCTAAATCGAAACATCTGTGAACAAAAGGTTCACAAAAGGTGAACAAGAACAAAATGAAGGGTTCACAAAAGGTAAGAGAGGGAGTGCTCCTGGAGAGCCGTGCTGCGCATGTGCGAGGAGCATTGGATTGGATTGGATTGAATTGGGTTTGGATTGGATCAGATTGGATTGGATTGAAATGGATTGGATTGGATTGGATTGGAAATAGTTTTAGCAGCCGTAAGCACTCTCACGGGTGAGTTACGGTATGGACGATCCCCAGTGTTTCGCCCACTCGTCATGATTCGTGTAGATGCTTGAATTATTCTGACCGTATTTACACTTGGGTTGTTTTTGTTATTGCAGAAAGTAACCGTTTCGTGAAACATGAAGTATCCTCGACAAACAGGGTCACGTAAGACAACGTCGCTTACGCCAATCGGTTAGTGCCTGTAAGACAACTCTAAAGCGGCGGACTGCTGTGCAGTTAAAACAAGCATAGTGCCCGCAGTACCAACAGCGGTACGCATCGGTACTTCTATGTTTACGTGTGCTTTCGTAACTTCCACTGTTTATCCCATCATTCTTACCGCTATAAAAAGTGGGGGGAGGGGATCTTACTGTCCGCCTGCACGCGGCACCCCCTGCCGGCGGACTGGGCTGTGTTGGTCGGTCTCGGCTGTCCTGCTTTGGTCCGCCGCAAAGAAAGGAGTCAGTGGTGCGCCAGGACCACTGTATTGGGTAGTCAACGCCCATGGGAGCTTGAACAACTCCCGAGGTACTTTAAGGGCAAGTGTATTTCAAGAATACCGATGCCTAATGCGGAAGCAGGCTCGGACAGCCTGGGTGGCTACCTGGTTGGTGCTCGGAATGGTAATTCGATCAAAATTTGGGGTCGCAAATTTCTGTGGAGCAACTATGATTCTGTTTGGCTGGGGGCGGTAACGCGCTCCTGTAATCCAGTCTGGGTGGAGGCCGGGAGGTCAATGTTGCGAAGTGTAACTGCACTCATGCGGTACAGTTTGTGTTATAGTGGCGCACAGTTGCTGAAGTAATGTGAGCGCTACTATGAGGCCGGGGGAGTTGCGAACCACTCTAACCGCAGCTTGGAAGGGGCCTACAAACATGAACCGATCTGCTCGCCGAGGGAGGTGACGAGCCCTTGTAACCCAAGTCATAGGGGTGTACGCGGTACAGTTCGTTTTATCGTGCCATGCTGAAGCATGGGTACGCACAATGAAGCCGGAGTTGTAGCAAACCCCTGTAACCGGAGCATAGAAGGGGCCTTTAATGCGAGCTGGTCTGCTTACCGAGGGAACTTGATGAGCCCTTGTAGCCTTCAGTCTTGAGGGCGAGAGTGCGGAGTTACTGGGAGTTCCCCAGAGGACCCCATGTGATTCGAAAGATGGTTATTCGTTTATCAACTATGACTGTCTTGGCTAGGGGAAGTAGCGAGCCCCTGTAATCCAGCGTGAAACGAAGCCAGCGGGTCAATGTTGCGAAGTAACTACTGCGCGGAAGCGTTAGAGTTCGCACGTAGTGTTGGCGTACCATTGCTGAAGCAATAGGTAAACCTCTACCAAGGCGGGGGCGTGCACAACCCTGTAACCATAGCTTGGGGCTCGTTCGGTTGAACTTGCGAGCTAGCCTGCGGGCCGGGGCTGTGACAAACCCTTGTGCCCTAATGTCATAGGGGCCAGAGCATGGAGACACGGGGAGTTCCACAGGACCTCCTCGACGAATCGGGGAGGCCGCACCCCCCTGCCCGGATAGCGTGCAAACGGCCGCCACTGCGGAGGTTCCTGGTCAATTGGAATCAGGTCCTACGCGGAGGTCGGGCGGTCGGGTGTCAACCCGGCATTGGCGATGCGGTTGAATTTGGAAAACGGGTCGAGAACGATCAACTATGACTTTCTTTGGTCGGGGGAAGTAACGCACCCCTGTAATTCAGCTTGAGAGGAGGCCGGCTAGTCAAGTAGCAAAGTAGCGAGTGATGCCAGCGTACAGTCGTTTGTAGTTGACAGTAACGATTTCAATAGTCGGGAAAGCACTACGAGACCAGGGGACTAGCGAACCCTTGTAACCACAAGCTTACCGGGGCCAGCGACCTGATCGACAGAGTGTCGGGGGGAGACAGATCCCTGTAGCCTAACATCATTGGGGGCTAGATGTGGTACAATGGGGCGACCCTTTGTAACGTTGCTGCGAGGAGCCTATAGACTCATCCTCTCTAGCTGAGGAAGTAGAGGAGCCTCGTCACCCACAGTCACAGGGACCTGCTACCACGAGCTACTTGGTGTTCCGCACGGGGAAAACGAGGAAAGGGGAGGTTAGTACACCGACCGGGGAAACTCTCCTGGCTTAGTTATGGCTAGTAGGCCCGGACCCATCTCCTCTGCCGTTCCCAGCGGCCATGCCCGAAGACTCTTGTTCCTTTGAGCGACAGAGTAGGCAAAGAGGAGACGCATGAGCAAAAGGCCCTTATTCGTATTTGGGGACCTTGCGAACGTGGAGTTCAGTTAACGTTCGCATACAAACTTCCGGTGTCCGGAGACCGTGAAAAGTAGGTGTTGCGAGTACCCGTGTATAGTGGAAAGCTTCACTGGTGATTCGTTAGTACCTGGTGTGGGGCTGTCGATCGAGGACGTTAGTACGCATGGGCCGCAGAGCTGAGGGTTGAAGGGGGAAGGGCCCCGCACGGGGCACCTTGAGCAATCTTGGTGACGGTACTGGCGATACCGCGGACCCCGAGCCCCCAAACATACGCTGGATCCAACCGTGGCAATGTGTTTATAGGTGGAGGGTTAGAAACCATGAACGGTGGCCGTCGGAGCCTTGGTCAAGCTCCGGCCGATGGGCTCCCTGCCTGTCTACCAGGCAGGGAGCTCCGGGACCTCTTTGACTACCAGGGTAAGGTCAAAGGAGAAAGTACCCCCGTCTCCCTGCTTTTATACTATGATATATGGCTTCCAAATTTTCCAAATCCAAAGATCGGCCCCCTAAAAGGGGCCGCACCGAAGTATCCTTTCCTCCGTTGCCAACGACGAGTTTCCGAAAGCCGGACAACTATGCTAGGTTTTTGGTAATCGAATCTGTTGATCCGTCGAACCCCCTTGCCACAAAGTCTGTCTTCCTGATCTCCAAATTTCTTGAGGGCATTGTTGGTCAGTCCTACAAAGCCAAAAAACTCAGAACAGGAGAAGTTCTTGTAGAAGTGAATAACAAGCAACAAGCTACAAATCTCTTGACTCAAACTCGCATCGCAGATCTCGACATCAGGGTCACACCCCACCGCAGCCTTAATAGCTCCCAGGGTGTGATCTCTGAGTCAGATCTAATGAATGAAACTGACACCGATCTGTTGGAAGGCCTTAAGGACCAAGGTGTGACAGCAGTGAGGCGTATCATGATTCGTAGAGATAACAAGGAAATCCTAACAAAACATGTAATATTGACTTTTGACCATTCCACAGTTCCTGAATCAGTACATGCAGGTTTCATTCATTGCCCCGTCAGGCCATACATCCCCAACCCCCGCCGGTGTTTTAAATGCCAGCGGTTTGGGCATGGCACTACCGCCTGCCGTGGTCGACTAACATGCGCCAAGTGCGCACAACACGATCATCCATCAGACAACTGCCCATCGCAGACCCTCATGTGTGCTAACTGCCAGGGGCCCCACGGGGCCTACTCTAGAACATGCGAGAAATTCAAACAGGAGAAGGAGATCATCAAGGTGAAAGTCACTGAGAACCTTACCTTCCCAGAGGCGCGAAAGAGGTTCGCCTCTTTCCCCCTGGGGAGGTACGCCGACGCAGCTCGCCGGGGGGCGGAGCGGCGTCTCGTTTCCACAGGGACCCAGTTCAGCGAGTCTGACCTGGTCCCTCCCCCGCCCCCCCCTGGGTTGCCTCTGGCAGCCCAACCCGCCACCACGCCGCTTGCTGAGGCAGCAGCGGTTGTGGTGGCAACCTCTTCCGTCGGGACCGGTGCCGCTCCCGCCTCTGTCTCCCCATCCTCCAGTGCGTTGGAGGGTACCGAGGTGATGGACACCACGGGCCCCGCACCGGTTCCCACCGCCACCGCACCGCCCGTGCCACCTCTGGCGCCCCGGACGCCCTCGGCGGTGGCGGCTCAAACGAAGGGCTCCCGAGGGGGGGCCAAGTCTGGGGGGCCCGGTCCGTCGGGCACCCCTCGGACATCCGACGACGACATGGATGTCGGGCCGTTCCTGCCTGCAACGCAGCGCAAGGAACGCGTCCCGACGCCAAAGCCTCCCGACAAGCCAAAAAAGACGAGAGTCACAGCCCCGAAAGACGACACATAAACAAACACACACACTCCAGTAGCTCCAACACTAAATAATGGGAAGAGAAAACATAATTCAATGGAACTGTAGAGGCCTTCTTAAAAATCTTGACGATGTATACGAAATACTGCATGCTAATCAGCCAAGTGTGATGTGTCTTCAGGAGACGCATTTGAATTCCAAGCACACAAATTTCTTAAATAGGTACATGGTCTTCAGAAAGGACAGGGATGGCTGCACACACTCTTCGGGCGGTGTAGCCATAATAGCCCAGAAATCCCTAGCATGCCACCCTGTCGCTCTCAACACCGTCCTCGAGGCTGTAGCAATACGCACAATAATTTTTAATAGGTTGATAACGGTATGCTCCATTTACATTCGTCCTGATGATGCACTTCTGAGCTCTGACTTCGAGGCGCTGGTCGACCAGCTGCCCGAGCCATACATCATAACAGGCGACCTTAACGCACACAACTCTCTTTGGGGCTCCTCTAGAACGGATGCCCGAGGTCGCCTGATAGAGAAGTTTCTTACATCTTCAGGAGCATGCCTTTTCAACAAAAAACAGCCTACATACCATAACTTAGGACACAATACATACTCGCATCTTGACTTGGCTATTGGTTCCGCAGTTCTCTTTCCATGTCTTGAGTGGGGTGTGGGCACGGACCCATATGGTAGTGACCACTTCCCCACTTCATTAACGTATATAGGTATAGGCCCGAGCAGTCCATCTTCCCATAACAGGTTTAATGAATCCAAAGCAAACTGGAGTACATTCACAGAAACATCTAAACTACACCACACAACCATAAAACACCTACTCGTGGAGGAAGCCGCCCAACTCGTCACGGCGCACATCCTCGACGCCGCGGAAAAGTCCATTCCCCAGGCCTCCAGTGGGTCCCGCAGCCCAAGGAGGCCCTGGTGGAACGAGGACTGCAGGCGGGCGCGAGAGGCCCAGAACAAGGCGTGGGGTGTCCTTCGCCGGTACCCCACGTCAGATAACCTCATTTCTTTTAAACGGGCAAAGGCTTTTGGAAAACGAGTGCGTCGTGAGGCGAAAAGGGAGAGTTGGCGCACCTTCCTCACTTCCATCAACTCATACACTGACACACATAAAGTCTGGACACGAATACGAAAACTAAAAGGACAACAGACACACAGCCTGCCCCTGGTTAGTACAACAGGGGACACACTGGAAGACCAGGCTAACACACTTGCACAACACTTCGAACACGTGTCCAGTTCAGCACACTACACAAACACTTTCATGAAACACAAAACATCTGTAGAAAAGAAGTCCCTGCGTGATAACAACAAGTCGCACACTTCTTACAATTCTCCTTTTTCACTTCATGAGCTAAAGGTTGCTTTGAGCACATGTAAGCCTTCAGCTCCTGGTGCAGACAAAATCACATACACCATGATACAACACCTACACCCAGACACTCTTGAAACACTCCTACATCTATACAACAACATATGGCTTTCGGGGCACATTCCTCGCTCTTGGAGGGAGGCCATAGTAGTGGCTTTCCTGAAGGAAGGAAAGGACCCTTCCTCTCCCGCTAGCTACCGGCCCATCGCCCTCACAAGCTGCCTGTGCAAGCTCCTCGAGAAGATGATAAACAGGAGACTCGTGTACTTCTTAGAGTACAACGGTCTTCTCGAGAGCTGCCAGGCGGGCTTTAGGGTGGGGCGATCTACGAACGATCAACTCGTTGCGTTAGAGTCGTATATTAAAGATGCTTTCCTGCATAAGCAGTACTGTATGACAGTATTCTTTGATCTTGAAAAGGCGTACGACACTGCTTGGCGGTACGGCATCCTCAGCGATTTGAAGTCCTTTGGCATGTCGGGTAACATGATGAATACGCTTGTTAGTTACCTGTCTGAAAGAACGTTTCGCGTGCGAGTTGGAGCTGCACTCTCTAGGGTTCATGTGCAGGAAAACGGCGTGCCGCAGGGTGGTGTTTTGAGTTGCACTTTGTTTATTGTCAAAATGAATTCTCTTCAGAAGGCACTGCCACCATCGATCTCCTGTTCAATCTATGTAGACGATATTCAACTGTCCTTCAAATCGTGTAACTTGTCTATCTGCGAGCGCCAAGTGCAGCTTGGTGTGAACAAGCTAGCCGTCTGGGCAGATCGCAACGGTTTTAAATTTAATCCAGGAAAGTGCACTTGTGTTCTGTTTTCCAAGAGGCGTGGCATGCGGCCAGATCCAGACATTCGACTCCACGGTGCCTCTATTCCTGTCAAAAAGGAACACAAGTTTTTAGGTATAATCTTTGACGAAAAGCTCACATTCATCCCACACATAAAACAACTAAAACATAAATGCTTAAAAACAATGAATATCTTGAAGGTTCTGTCGCACATCTCTTTTGGTGCTGACAAACAACTTCTTTCACGTGTTTTTACCAGCCTAATAGGTTCACGACTGGACTATGGTAGCGTTGTCTATGGGTCAGCCACTAAAACATCTCTCAGAATGCTGGACCCTGTCCTTCATCTAGGGCTCCGCTTGGCGTGTGGCGCCTTCCGAACTAGTCCGGTCGAAAGCCTGTATGTAGAGTGCAACACATGGAACCTTCAACGTCAACGAGCATACACAGACCTCCTTTATGCCTTTAAAATTTCATCCATGCCACACCATCCTTTTAAATCAGTTTTTTATGATACATCCATGACTGTACTCCTTTTAAATCGACCATCGTTCTCTGCGCCCTTCTCTTACAGAGTTAGAGAGGAAGCGTCAGAGCTTGCTGTCTCCTTTTTAGACACCATCCAAAGTTCTGTAACAGATTTCATAGCACCATGGCATCTCCGCCCTGTGTCATGCGACACATCTTTCACACATGTTGATAAAAACCGAGCTCCCACATGTGCAATTCAGCAGCACTTCTTGTATTTGCAGGAGAAGTATCATTATTCTGAATTTTATACGGATGCCTCTAAGACTTCCACCTCTGTGTCCTGCGCGGCGCATGGGCCCGGCCTTAGTGTCACTAGAACTCTGAATAGTCATACTAGTATCTTTACGGCAGAGGCTTATGGTGTACTTCTTGTTGTTAATCATATCCTTGAAAGTCACATCCCACAATCCATTATATATACAGACTCCCTCAGTGTCGTGCGGGCGTTGTCGTCAACAAAGTCTTCAAAAAATCACGTTGTAAATCTAATAGTCAAGGGTATTATGTCTGTGTATGTCCACAAATTTGAACTAGTCCTTTGCTGGGTCCCTGGCCACTGTGGTATAGCCGGGAACGAAGCAGCGGATCAAATGGCCGCTGCTGCTACACTCTCGAATGCAGTAGACATAACCACATTACCCTACACTGACGTGAAACCACACATCAGACAACAACTTCGCAAAACATGGCAAACACACTGGAGTGAACAGACAGACAACAAGTTACACGTAATAAAACCACACTTGGGACCATACACCACCGACACACGCAATAGATACACTGAAGTCGCCTTGGCCAGATTACGGATAGGGCATACTCATGCAACACACTCGCACCTTCTCACTGGGTCTCCAAGACCTCTGTGCAGTAGGTGCGGAGAGGCCCTATCCGTGATGCACATCCTCGTACAATGTAAGGCACTCGACACTACACGACGCAAACACTTCCCTCAACTACACACACGACATATTCCACCACACCCGTCACACTTCTTAGGAGACGAAGCCCTGTTTTCAATCCAACGCGTTTTCGAGTTTCTCACCGACGTTAAATTTTTACATCTCATTTCTTATCATGCATGTTGACAACCTGGCCCTTTACACCAGTCATCTTCATTATGTTGTGTTTTACTTTGTTTATTTTTACTAAAGTGTTCTTTTACTTCCATGTCACTTTCATGTAATCACTTTTGTTTGGCGCTCTTTGCCCTTAGTCGGCCTTGCGCCATTAAACTCTAAACATCATCATCATCATCATGAAGGGGGAAGGGTGCCTGGGCCGTCGCTCCAAATAGGGTACTTCCTGTCTCCGACAGTTGGGGCCCAGTTAACAGACCCTATGGGTGAGCGGTAACCCGTGGCAGGGCCCGCACATTCGGCAATGGGCACTGTCTGATGGCCTCGCTGAGTGATCAGTCCTGAAAAGGAGTCAGACATCTGGATCAGAGCAAAATTGCTCCCCTCAATCCCATACTTTTTTCCATAACCCATCCCGATGCCCATTTCCCGTTCCCAACAGCAGACCCCATCTGGCTATTTTCTAGGGGGACAGGGGGGGGGGGGGGTACCCTGGGCCCGTCCCCCTGGCGGTGGGTCGCAAGGTAGCTTTTTCCTTTATTTTCTCTCAACCTTCGGGTGGACAAAATTCTTTTTGCCGTTATGCCTGTTCGTGTACTGTTGCAATTGGGTATTAAACAGGTTATACATTTGTGATGCCGGGGAGTTATTGAAAGCTCCATTTACTCGATGCTATAAAAAGAATGTGCCCTAAATTTAAGCGCAAATAGCTAGTTCTGGAAGCTTATAAGGTCTGCCTAATTTGCGGTTGCATTCGCCGGCCTCTGCCAATCGCAGAGCTGGCTGGTAATACATCATAGGTTCTGTTGCGGGAAATGAGCTAGTGGGTCGCATTGCCATTCCCTTTTTTCCTAATTATATAGCGTATTTGAGCGAAGAGTGTGTTAAAAGTGGTATCAGTATGATTCTAACGAGACAATCTTTAGAATGAACCACACTTGTATTTTCTCTTCATCGCTCCTTTAACGCAGCTTATAGCCAAGGCGTAGCTATGGGCACGTTAAAAAAGCGAAAAAAATCCTGTCATCAAGGCACTTAGTGTTTTGATTTCCTTCAAGCTTCAGCATCGCCTTTACTTACAATAAAAAATTATTGCCGCCATGCCATTGGTTCTTCATGCCATTGACCGCTATGTCTTTGAGAGGTTCGATGCCCCAAAAAGGTCAAACATTCTGAGTAAAAAAAAAAATCGGCCATTCATCTTCACCGTCATTGGTAAACGAGTGTCACCAATAATAAAAACGACGACGAGATGCTGATGATGGTTACGGTAATGATGACGATGAGGACGACGACGACTACGAGGATCATGGTGACTATAGTGATGAAAATCGGGACTAGTGCGTATGCACTCAGCTGAGAGATATTAGTAATCACTGCCATAAAAATCTATAATATTCATACAAATTTAAAACAGAAAAAATGTAACAACCAATGAAACGGCCCTTCCCTAATGAATTCCAATTCCCCAGCCTCATTTTCCTGTTTATCCATTTATATATTTTCTCCGTACATATATAGTGTATTACGACTTAGTAATCGAAGCAGTCGCATTTTTGGAACGTGGAGATTTTGGTAAACGTGAAGTTGACGCGTAATAAAATGGCGCTAAACTTGTAGTCTTGCGAAGGCGTAACGTATCACCAACGCATCCTCAATAGCCGGGCCTGGGATTTGAGAATTCGTCATGTTTCTCTTGTCATGCAGTTAACGACTGCCGAGATTGCGGAGAGTCCATAAGCGACTTCAATTAGATTTTCTACGTGCGGTAATTTCAATATCGCCGTAGATAAAGATACCGTTACCTTGTCACGTTAGTGGTTTTATGCTGTTCCTCCGTGAGAACAAATGTTAAACAAAACGTTCAGCGGCGGGTCGCCGTGTAATGAAAATTGATGGAGAATGTTGTTGAACAGGGCGCCCATACATCACGCAGCGGGAAAACACGTGGCAAGAAGTGTTCCGCATCGACTCCGTACAGTGCTACTGATGCTACACTCTCCGGAAGACGGACACGCCATTCCGTACATACATTATTCTCCGTCTGCCCTTTGCAGTTGCTTTTTATTCAATTTATTTATTATCTGGCAGATAGTGAAAAAAATTCTACACTGGCGTGGTTTGAACCGATCGCTTCGGCCTCTTCAGTTTGTTAATATTGATCGGGTTTGCTTTGTTTATCACTTCTGTGATAATATTTACGAATTCTTTTTTTCTCTTTTTTCAGAACGACGTTCGTTCGCTCATTATTACACTACGAAAAGCTCGCTACCTCGATGCTACGCATGTTGCACGGCGTTTTCAGTAGCCTCTGCTTGGCACGCAGTCCCTGGACTTATTGTCATGCAGTAAAAAAGAGAGTTCTCAACACCGTCACTCGCTCGATCTGGCTAAAGTTAAAGGTACGTAACCCGGTTTCCGAAATTTGTCTTAGAATTCACGCTGTCCTTTATTTACTTGTCTTATTTATTTCTTAGTCTTCAGGCCAGTCACTTGGCTATAGCCATAATAGCTGCATATGACTGGAACAAATAACGCAATGATGATCATAAACAAATGTTTTTGCAAACACTCAAGGTTGTTTGGCTGACTACCAGGTGGCAGGCCTGCTAAGTACAAAAAACTCTGCGTATGAATGACCTATTTCACCTGGTCCTAGCCAGCTGAACCTCCCACTGCTCACTTAAAGGTTTGGAATTTCGGGGAAAAGGTGTATGTGCGGCGGCAATCCCAGGACATGTGAAAGGCAGTTTATAGCACTAGACGGAATTTACAATCGTAGGCGTATTGGGTTTGTCCTGGGTGACCTGTTGACGATGTCGTCGCTAGACACCTTCGGGTTAGGAGGGTGAAAGGTTCTTGGTGGAGGTGGAGGTTCGGGTGTGGAGGCTAAAAGGTTCTTGGTAGAGGTGGAGGCTGAAAGAGTCACAAATTTGTAAAGCGCACCAGAATGTCAATTGTATAAGAAAGTTATCAGTGATAAAACTAACACGATGATGCCAACCTAGCAAATAAATACCAGTTTCTTAGTTTGAAAGCACATACGGCACTGACGTGGTCTAACCGTGTTTTTTGTGTTGATTGTCCTGAAACATTTTTGCATACTTCTCACAAAATTTTTGCATTACATGCATGTTTGTGGTGAAATAGGTTAGAATGATATACCGAAAGAGAACCTTCAGCATTTAAGATATGTCCTCACAGCTTGTTACGAAAATAGTTCACAGCTTTTTAAAATTCGCCAGAATACCTCCTTGTATCGCAGCTTCGGTTTGTTCTCACAAATTTTGCAATTAAACCTCACTACAGAGCATATTGGTGTCGCACGTGACAGGTAATAATAAATAGAGCAACAGTACCCTCACGAGATGCACAGAGAAACCAATTCCTCTAAAAATGGACCTCATCAGTTTTCTTACTTAGTGGGAGGCATATCCAGTTTTTTTGTCGTGGTCCGTTAGAAAGTTTAACACGGCGCTTTCAGGCTTCAGCGGGCATCGCGTGCCAGGTGCGTTCTTGATGAAAAAAAAAACATCTTTTCGTTGGGGAACCCTGAGTAGTATGCGAAGCAGCTATGGGGTCGATTGAAGTTCCCATTAGTTTTCCTTTCGTCGTTTCCGTTGACGTTCAGCTTCGCGTGCCTTCGTTGTATCAGTAGCTTCTTGACGTAGTTTGAATGAGTGAAGGACATAAGGGGCGTTCGTAGCCAATGCTCCCGTCTCGATTTGTAGCGCAATGGGAAGAGCGCCACGGACCTCCCCGCTGCGGCCAGAGAGTCGTGGTATCGAAACCGGGCGCCGCCTAACTGTTTCTTTTTATTGTGTACTGCGCTGACGTCAGGCCAAACGCTGACGGGGCTGAAGAGACGCGCATGCGCGGTACAGTGCGGACGCGGACAACAACAAGGGAGGGAGGGACACAGCCCCGAGCATGAGATGCTTCGCATCTAAAAAAATCATTCACTCCTTCGTCTAACGATGACGATCGTCGAACGCAAAGCTTTATCGGGGTGGGTTCTTTGGTTAGCCAATCCTACACGGTGAGCATGTGCTACTGCGTAGGCACGCACTTTTTTTCTGGAATACCCGCACAACTCTCAAGTGTGCGCTCCGTAGGCCTAACGTTGGGGTTTGGTGTGAACGGCACGAATCGGTACCTACTGCTTGTAATCAGCGAGCAATTTTTTGAGTGGGTGCCGGTTTGAGGTGTTAAACCCCAAGATGTGACGTTAGCCCTAACGTTCCAAACCTCAAAATGGGAAGTCCGGGCTGACGCCATCTGACTAACAGCCCTGCGGCACGCAGAGCGACGCTATACTTTTCGTGGCGGATTATTTAGTGTTACGAGTTTTCCAAACCGCTTCGACCATGCATGTAAAAATTGACCTTGCAGTGTCAGTACTGGCGCGTCTGAGCGTATGCTCCCACGTAATAAAGAAAAGAGAAAGTCAAAATGGAGCAACCGGGTAGACGCCCACTTTATAACGCCAGGGACCCAAGTTCGATTCCGTCCACGGAAAGCGTTTTTCTTTTTCTTTCAATTGACCCACTATCATTCATCATCATCGCCAGAGAAAAATGGCTTTCTGCAGGGCGTACTGGCGTTTAACGGCCTCAGAGATGACACTAAAGCTTCGCTTTAAAATGCGTCAGAGTGGAAAGGCTTTAGAGGCGCGCAACACGCCTTGCAATTTCCGGCTCGCTTTTTCTTTTGCAAATGGGCCACGCTTCGGTAGTAGCGCGCGTGCATTCGATATAGTGCTTTCAGTTCCAGCCGGTCTCGGTTCACTAAAACCTCAGCCGCCTACGTCACTGGATCGACTGCTGCTGTTCTCGAACCTTAGCGCGTAACCATGAGTGGCGCTAGAGGGACTTTACTGAAGCGTTCCTTTTCATATCATTACGAAACAGTCGCTACAGACTGTCAAAGCTTATTATGAACGCTTCACAATTCTATTCCACAACTGCCACAGGAGTGAACAATGCGTACAATTTTTGCCTCATGTGAGTCAAGTTATTAGAGTACTAAACCATTTTTAAATAACTATGGCATGCTGCAATCAGAATTTGTGAATAACCCGATGCGTACAATGAAAAGTTGTGTAAATGTAATCTCCCGTTATAAACATTACGAGACATTGGATGCCAATGCAAAATAAGGTCAAAGCTCTGCATCCATTGTAAAACCACCATGTTGTTGCTGCAGGTTAGACATTCCTAGAGATTCATTTTTACCCCCGAAATTCCGACAACTTAGCCGACGTGGCCCTTCATCACATAAAATATTGCGCTGGTTTGCACAGGTCGGTGGTTCGACTCCCGTCTGGGTCCCAATTTCTTTCTGCCGGAAGCGAAAAGTCCACATGCCAAATTGTACAAATTATTCCGTTCCACCTGAACAGTCATGCTTGAAGCCCTCATGCAGCTCGACTGCATAAAAGACCAGGTAGATTTAAAATTTTGGATGGTTACCCTCGCAACGCAGACTATTACACACTAAGGATTTAAAATTGTTTGGTTTGTGAGTACCGTTTCCTAAGCTCTGTAACAGTTTATTGCAAGCACAACGTTCTTATATACTAATATGACTAGCACAGGAACGTCCTTGGCAAATCACATACGCAGTTGTAAGAGTAGTTGACCGTTGATTGTGCGTGCTCCGCTAAGAGCATTACGCAATTGAGAATAGAAAACCAGAATAGGAAGTCAGAGGGTGACATCCCCCCCCCCTCGATAAGACTTCTTACGTCGGGTGTATATGCGCCACCGTAATTGCTGCGTTGGCCTCAACGCATCATGTTGCCGCAAACGCTAGTATGCATTGGTTGTGAACGTATGTATGTGAAGGCCTGACGTCCCCATTGATTTAAATGCGTCGTTTAGCTGCGAACACGAGTATAGGCTGGCTTAATGACGCCAGTTGGTATGCGACGGCCCGAGGTACAGTCTAAAGTTACGCATTCAGGCAGAGCTTTGTCAACTGGTCTGGTAGCTTGATGTACAATGAGTTTGCCGTTGTTTAGCACGTCGTTTCCCTCAGCGCTGAATTTACCTACGGTTCATTTTTTAAAACAGGTCAGACAACATTCCCGCGTAGAGGATTGGCCAGTGACTAGGACAGACTAAGTTAGAAGCTCACGCCGGAATAACGAATTCACATTTGGCTTCGACGTAAACATAAGGAGCACCATTTGTCATATACCCACTTTATGTAATTGGCCCCTGAAGATTACATTTGCCGTCCCAAGCTAATTGTTATGCATATGGACAATCTCATATGGGGATACAAGTTTTCGCCTTAAAGACATGCAGGCAGTCTTAGCTATCCCTCCGGACTTTTTCTGAACACTGATCCAAACGAAGAGGTACTGCTCGACGGCCAGGTTTATTTTAATGTGATATATAGAGAGAGAGGCCCATTAATAAAACAGATGTGTTCTCTGCATGTAACAGACTTTACTATATAAAATGGTTGGGGGAATATAGGGAGTATTATGTGCGAACACAAAATAAATGGCAACGCACAAACACGCAAAAGAAACGGTAGACAAGGAGGATTATTACAAGCTGACATGTATTCCTGAGTTCATGTACATATGAAAACACAGCCTTCGCGGTGAACCGGCGCACAGACCGTTTGCTACAACTTTCGCGCCGGGAAATTACTCGTTCAGTCAAGATGTCCGGGCGTTGTTAACATGTGTACAGCTGAAGCAAAAAAAAGTACCAGGAATCGAACTCTCCTTACCACAAACTAACGTATCTACATTGTGGGTTTCTACTGATGTAAATATAAACCGATGGTCTTTCGCCGGCAGCTGTGTCATCATGAACTACCGGTGCGAAGTTCGAGTTTCCAAGCGAAGCGAATCAAGCGATGGGAATCTCAGCCATTTTGATAACCTGGTAGACAAGGCATTGCATAGTGGAGAAGTAAACACTCATTGACGTACATGTACATGACCCTGAATCTTAGAAAAATAAAACGAGAAGCAACGCTCTTCCCATAACCCCGTACGACGACAGGGATTCCGAGGCGCGGCTCCCTCTGAAGTATATTTACTAGGAAACTTTATGTCTTTAATAATGTTGCGCGCACTGGGCTCTCGCATCCAAAAAAGGCGCACCAGCGTGGCGTCCACAAGAAGCGTCTTCAGTACAAATAACGCTCGTCTCGTGCTCAATTTCTATTCTGTGCGACGCATTCATCAAGGGGCGATGAAAATAAAAAATAAAACCAAGACACAATCGACACGCACCCACTTTGTAGCGACAGATTCCACAGGGTGCATAAGAAGTAGAACAGGATTCCAAGAAAAGTGAGTGCATTTCTATTTTTAGCGAGGACATCGACACACAAAAAAGGCTCACTAACTAAAAGCTAAGAGCTTCGCCGTAAAACTCTACAGACTCGGCATCCTCACTCTGTGACGCTTTTCAAAAAGGGCTGTCGAAAGTCACATCACCGTCGCATTGCCTCGTGCCAGTGATTCGGTACACGTGTAGGAGCATGCACATTTGTTCTTATTGCCACAAGAAACACAAGAGTGGCGGCGCCATTTGATCCTACTAGAAATGTTGCATGTTCGATAAAAGTGTCAGAAGCTTGGCAGCACTTTTACGGGTCTTCATATTTTTTCCCCGTCACGTCCTTGCGAGCTTTCTCCTCTTTGAACTGTATCTGCGTTAGTGTTAGCAGCGGTGGCGGCTTTCAAAGGTGTAGTACTTTTGAATAAGTTATGAGCTTTGCCAAAAGACTGCCTGCTGCCTTTTTGCCTCTCCAATTCTTTTTCCAGTGACTTACGGGCTCGTTGTCGTGCCGCATTGCTGAATAAATGAGTACCTATTCCGTTTCTTACTCTCACATGTATTCGCTTGTTAATTCGTCTATTTGAAGGCAGGTAAAAATAAAAAAAAAGTTGAACATTCTGAGATTTGCACATGGCATGCGAACCATAAAAGAAATTCACCATGAGTGGTGGGTTAGTTGGCTTGCCTGAAATGAAGGGAGTTGAAGTCAAGTCGGGATGGATTCTGATGAAGAAAGATGAGGACGTCGGCCACAAGGTAATTGAGTTTACAGGGAAATTATCGTTTCGTCTTCTACATGGAAACCTTGGTCACAATAAAATGTTGAAGGGAAATAATCGCCTTAAGTACAGCCACGATCAAAACTTTACGGACCAGGAAAATGACAATTTTAGGTTATTTCTCTCCCGGTAGTAGCCCGACAAAAATTCGTGTGCATGTGAGATTTGGTATAGTTAATGAAGTATTGAAAAATGTGGCACATATTATCCCAGGCTGCCACGCGGCAGAGAAATAACCCGAAATTGCTGCTTTCGTGGTCCGTATTCTTTTGCTCTTGGTTGTGCCTTTCACAACGCTGCGCCGGAAACCTGCCGCCAATCTACGAAAGTTGCCTGCGGATTGTTGTGAAACGTACATAAGGCGACTATTTCCCTTCAAGATGTAATTGTGAGCAAGGCGTGTGGGAGCCGAAAGGTAAATTTCCCATTAAACTCAATGAACTTGAGGTCGACGTCCTTGTCTTTCTTCATCAAAATGAAGGGAGTGTGCGGGTGCAAACACTGTACTTCATTTCCGCTGAACCTGCCGCCATCCTCTACCGCTGTGCAGTATCGGCCCAATCTACTGAGTGCCCTAATTACTGTTTTTGCTTCCGCGATAACTGCTGAGATGTCAGACTTCAACCAGTGTCCTGGTTTTAACTTCCTACATCTCTTTTAGTTGGCTAAACAAGGAAATATAGCTTACAGGATAGCCAAATTTCATTGAAAGGTGAGAAAATTATTTTATTACACAAAGTGCTTAACATCTGCCTTTGTTTTGTTTTAGTTCTTATACCGCTTTATCCAAACGCGCATGTGTGCATGCATGCTTAGCGATCTACGGAGCCGCGTTGCAGAAGTTGTCGAGTAAACTAAACGATATCAACCAGAAGTTATAAACACCAAGGGGATCCTTACAGCAAACTGCCAGAATGGTGCGGTGTTTAGTATGTCCTTCGTTGATCATTAAATAGGCGGTCAGTGATAAGAGCATAAACTAAAATGCCTCCTTGCCAGTTTTATATAAACGGTTCGTTGTTAGCGTCATTACATTTTGGCTCTAAGGAGGTACTGCAGTGGTCTGTTGCTTTATCGTAGTAAATCATCGTAATTGCGCTGCCTGCATTTCGTTGGCACTCACCGACCCCGAGAAAGTGAAACAAAATTATTTGGAGCCACTCGGGCTTGTTACGGCGCATAAATTAGGCAACACACATATAGGATGTATACGTATTTATTCTTCCCATAGTTCAGTAATAATAGTCAACCTGGCGTTGTTATTACATGATGAAACTGAGAAAGAGTAGTGTTTTTCCCAACAGACAAGCATGGAGCTATTCATTGCCCTACCGCTTAACCCCATGTATTGACAGCAGACGGGAATTTATGAGGTTTACAACGTTATTGTCCAGTAATTAATTCGGACAAGCAAATGAAACTTGGCTTAATGATAGTCATTGTATCGGCCGATTGTCATGTAATATTTGTTACGAAAGTTTCGCTAAGAGTAGAGTTACAGCCAGTGCTTAGAGTCGTTTTCCGAAACCATACTTCCTCCGTTGACGCACACGTATTGACACCAGGCGGAGATTCTGTTAGTTTAGAACTTCACTGTAAACTTATTATTTGTATATTACAATTATACAATAACAATTATACTTATTATACAATGTTCGTACAGTAATTTTGGAAAAGTTTTGATAAAATGAAAGTACCGCTCTCTACTGCTGAGATTTGTCGGTAAGGTCGGCTATGTCACAAAGCGTTCTTGCGGCCTCAAATTTGTTGAAGGAGACGCAAAAGTAGACGAAACTTTCACCATAAACTGGTTCGTCGTAAGATTTGTTTTAAAGGCCCTCAGTAGATCTCTGAGCAAGGCTGTACCAGGTGTTTGAGCACCCTACCTGCGCCCACTTTTCAAGTCACACTGTTCACATTAGATAGTTTTACCACAGTGGGTAGCGTACGCTAACACTAGGGTGGCCGGTGCCGGTACCCTACTTGGCAGGTGCGCATTCGTCCCACGTGAGCGGGAACTTATGCTAAACCGATCCCCCGCATTCATTCTGGTGAGGGGCGACCTCCTCACCGGCCCTGGTCCCGGTGACCCTCCCTGTCCTGGGAAGCCTCCGCCATGGCGTCAGCATACGCTAGCCGCTATACTAGAACACTCTATTATTATAATAGATAGTTTTAGAACAGCGCTCTCTGCCTTTGCGTGCGCTAAACGTTAGATCTTTACGGCAAGCTACGTCGACCCGCGTGGGGAGTTTTAGTACAGCGTTTCCTTGGTTTTACTTTGCGGTACGCTAACGCTCATGAAGCCATCTGTTGAACCGAATGAGAAGCGACACTCATAAGGCCAAGCGATCACGTGGAAGTTTAGACAATTAACCAAACAGCGGAACGAACCGCCGTCCCATTAGTATATAATGCAAAACGTGCACAACATGATAGCGATATTCTCCTACATCCTACATAAGCACACACGATAGCGGAAGCATCTCCCAGGTTACTTTTTGCTTTGGCGATCGCACAGAACGCGCAGAACCGAAGGGCCGGATTTCACGTATACATATAATTCGACTCGAAAACAACGCAGAAATACGTTTCGAACAAACGTGACGTGGCGACGTAACTGCTTGCACTGCGAGGCGGAAGCACAATAATAAAACACGATCTTTTGCCTACAGCTCGTCGCAAACATCGCACTCACTTCCCGTGATTTGCGGGGTCCAACAGCAAGTCACTTCATTATGGCGCCAGCGGATAAGGCTTCTAACCACACACTGGGTTGAGTATTCGCTAGTGATAACTAATTTACAACTCACAGGAGCACACAATTGCCTTCCACCAGGTTGCATTGTGCTTTCCACGTGGCTTTGCGTTTCATACTAGCGCGGTCTTTAACTTGTGTTTTCATTAAATTGCGAACCTCCCCGAATGCCTCGTGTTTAGGAACGCTTCTCAAAGAGCTGTTTTTTCTTGGTCCCACAGCACCACGCCGATGGCGGAGACCGGCTATTTCACAGAATCGGCCATTTAAAGGAACCCTATTACCCTTTTCTTCAACTTTTCTTAAAATCTTAGATGCTTTCAGAACCTAATCACCCGATACACATGTACTTAGATTAGGGGGTCGCAAAGTACCTCAGCCAAAAATTGCTGCTCTAGGCCCATCGGATAACTTGAAAACTTGCTCAAAAGATTCTTCCTTCTTTCCCGATCTAGTCTTTCTTCGACAGCTCAAATTTCGTCATTAATGCCATGTAGCGGCTGTTGGCCGCTTTTTCTTCAATTGCAGCATATAACGATTTTGATGGCAACTTTAAAATAACACCACGAAAACAAAGCAGAAACGTAGGGCTCATCTGCGGCCACGAGCAAATCACGCAATGCCGCTCAGTGCTGGCGATAACTGCAGCTTTCGCAGTGCTTCAAGACGCGAAGGAAATAGTGAAAGCGTGTATCGAAAGTCTTTCAGAGTTCCTTTAATGATTTCGCGTGATTAACAAGCTCATGCTAGCTCTATTAGACTGATACTTTGTTGTACGCGACTCAATAAAGGTAGAATGTACCTTAAAGGACAGCGAAGTAAATCCAAGCCTTTTGTGTGGCGCCAGTCCGCAGCGTAATCCTCCGAATTCACTATGCATAGGCAATTCAGCGTACGACTAACTCCTTAGTTTGTATAGAACGAGTGGCAGAAGCTTGAATACCGGTATTAGGTCAAACGAACTGAGTTTGGTGCCCGTAACCCATTTACAGTTTCTGCTGAGCTATGTCCCTTGACATGTAGCCATCGTACTAAATTCCGTTTTTATCTTCTCGGCCACGCACGCCACAGGGGAATTTCGGCACGCTACAGAGGTTATAAAGCCAGCGGTTAATATTCGAAAGCTGTCAGTTTAAACGCACGTCATACTGTAAATAAAGTTCATTTTTCATCTATCAAAACCGTAGGGAGGTACAGGAATGTAATTTTTGTCTATACGGAGGATAACTACAAGGTTGTAATTTCTGCAATAATTTGCTCAAGTGTGTATGACGTAATAATAAAAGAAAAAAACTACCAATGATCTCAATACATAACGAGAATGATGGATAAATTGTTGATAGATTCAAAACATACCAGTAATAATAAATTGTAGTTGAAACAAAAACCAAGTTCCGGAAAAATGTTCCTACTATGTGTAAATATTTGGGTATCACCATAAAAAAAGAGATCGATAAGTTACGTTCTTCTTTATCGTGGAGCTCTTTTCTTTTTCATATTTTCCGCCTTTCAAATATCTCCCAAGCTTTTAGGTGTGAAGCTCCTTTTGACCTAGCTTTGTCCGTGCCTTGGCGTCCGTGTACACAGTGTTACGCATGCGCGAGGAGCATTGGATTGGATTCGATTGGATTGAATTGGATTTGGATTGAATTGAAATGAATTGGATTAGATTGGATTTGTATTGTATTGGATTGGATTGGATGGTAATTGTTTATACTGTACACACGCGTTGTCACTCATTTACTTGCGCGAATCGGCAATGCCACCGGTGATTTACGGTAAAACGATCCCCTGTGCTTCGCCCACTCGTCATAATTCACTTCGTGGAGATGCGTGATTTTTTTTCTTCCCTGAAATCCGCTTTTCATCTTGGCTGTGTCTTGAGCGTGCGCTCTATTCATGCTACCGCTCTGACAAAATACCTTTTGCTCATGGCCTAATGTCCCCACCACCAGGGGGGTCACGGGCACGCAACCCGTGACCTTCCTCTTCTTCTCAGTTGCACTTGCGTCTTCTCACTTGCATCTTCTCAGTTCGTCTACCGCCTGCCTTGCCACTTCCGCCGTCGTTATTTCTATTTTAATGGTTATCTGTGTGCCTTCGTGCCGCTCGAATTTCTGTCACTTCTTACGACATCGAACGGGTCAAACTCCTTTGCGAAAGCAGTCCCGGTATCAGAATTCGCCCTTGCATCATCGTTTCTGTAAATAAGCCAACAACAGGACAGTTCGAGAGATTGGCGACACCCGAGGCCCGGGCCCGAAATAGGGGTGATGCTGGGCGTGTGAGGCAACTTCCGGCGGCTATTTCCGCCAGGCCAATGCCGAGAAAAGCAAATATCGCATCGCTGGTTAGAGCAGTAAAAATGTATCAAAACGTATCTACCGTGAAACGCGCTGTCGTAAGAGGGAGCTAGAACGTGGCTTTATTTTATTTGTACCGAATAGGCGATGGTGTGTAGGCTGACTCCAGAAAATATTTCTTAGAATGCGCGCCGGGAAATCTCCCTGTCGTAGTCAATTCGATCCACACAGACGTGGTGGCGCTACTAACTTCCCGTGGTCCAAACAAATGGCAGGTGCACTCCACCCAAGGAACTCCACCCAAGGTTTAAGAAATATTTCTGCTTTTTGTACGAAGTACATGCATTGCCTAAAAATATCACCCGCCTATAAAAGTAGGTGTCCGAACAAAATTTGCCGTTTGTTCATTGGGCAGGAATATTCTAGGTGTACAAGCATCCTAAGTATATAGTTGCAATCAGTAGTACACTATTTTGACTAAAAGAAACATTCTTACATGCTTTAATAATGCACGGAAGAATGTTAGTATTTACCTCTGTATTTACTTTCAAAAATGTGTTTAAAAATACGACATGCGCAAGAGCCCAGTTATTGGCAAATCTGAAGGATAATAAAGTAAACTTACAACGCTTTCCTTGCGGGCCTAACTATTCTCTATCACGTGGATATTGTTAATCAATGCCACGTTTTGGAGGATATGTCGGAGGATTGTATCTTGAAATTAATAAAATACTGGCTGACTGTTCATTACTGTTCCAGGAGAGATAAAAAAATTTGTAGCATTTTTTGTCGCTCTTGTCTCTCATGAGAAGCGTGGCGTTAATTCTCTGCATTTTGCCGTCCCCCCAAAAAAACAGTTTAGGAATACAAAATACAATATTCATCGATTCATTCATTGAATCAATCATTGATTAATTCATTGATACTGAGCAGTAAAGCGCCGACGTTTTCACAAGCGATGAGACGTGCCATAGCTAATAGAGGGCTCTGGATTAATTTTGACCAACTAGGGATATAACGCATGCCGAAATCTCCAACACACGGGAGTTTTCGCTTTTCGGCCCCATCAGAAAAGCAGCCGGCGGGGCCGGGAATCGAACGCGCGTCCTCGCGCTCAGAAGTACAACGCCTTAGCCACTGAGCCACCAGGGCGGGTATAAAATAAAAAAAAGATGAAAGAAAGCGTTTTCTCTGCGGAATATAAGCACAAATCATTTTCTTGGTGATATATGAGTCCATCTAGTATTTCAAATTATGCCAATTATTCGCTGCAAAATAGCTTAGTATTTCAAATCATGTCAATTGTTCGCGGTTAAAGTAGCTTATGGCAACGTTTCTCAAAAATGAATTGCAGAGAAACTCTCCACCCTGGTTTAATTATTGAAGCCGTTGAAGAACGTGGAAATTTATAAAGTTACATGAAAAATGCGGTGTCTAAAATGCACGTCTCAATAAACTACAGTAACACCTTTGACCCCACCTTTGCCCCACTTGTTTTTCATCATATCCGGTTCCCTTTAAATGCAACTCGACTTTCAACCTCTGTCTTAAAATGAATTATATTGCATCATAACTACCAGTCTAAGTCCTTAATTAAGGGTGTGATTGAGTCTACACACTGGCACAAAATTTGAGCCTGCTTACGGTATGGTCTTCTATACCAGGTGTTCGTTCAAGGCCACAATAAGAAAACACCATCAAATCATCCACAATGAATGCGTACATAATTTGTGTGCCTCAACTTTTATCAATAAGATTTTTCTATATGGAGAAACTCGCAACCTACTACTGCGAAAAGAAATTCTCAACCCACTGTGCTGTGCACCAAGTCTCTGTAAAGTTGACATCACCGCTACACACAAGCACATTGCGGGGAGGACATTTTGAGGAACCATATAAGCAGCTTTATACCAATGTATAAATGCCTCAGGATCTTTCAATAAATATCTCCATTTTATCCCATGTGTCTTTGTAAAACCCTATACACCGAGCCATTTCTCAAAGACGGCTACCCCCCAAATCATGAATACCTTGTTGAGAAGACATTTTTTAGAAGCAGTACATCAGTTGCTCCATTAGAAGAGAAAGGCCCTGGGGTCTTATAATTATTTCCACCATAAAACCACATCTGTCAGCCCTAAAAGAACGTCTACACCGAGTGCCTTAAAGCCGACTTTACTAGTATCGTCAAATACGTTGCTAGAAATATGTTTTTCGGGGCAATATCACCAGACTCATATTAAAATATGATGGCCCCAGGGTCTTTCAATAAACAACACCAAACACCCCATGAAGCCTTTTCAAACGTTACACAGCAAGTCCCTTAAAAGTGAGATTCACTATTTTACCAAAATTCGTCGCTGGGAAAACATTTTCAGGGGCACACTAACGAGTGTTATTCAAGTGTGGCGGCCCTGACACTTTTTATTAATAGCCTTATTGTCTTCGGCTAAGGTGTCACGCAGTAAGCGCTACAGACGCACAAAGGGGTTTTCTCTTCATTATCCACATATAAATGCAGTTAAAAGTGTTTTGGCATTGTATAGGCCCAAACAATATGCTGCCTTCAGTCCCATATTCTAGAAACGCCCTACACCTCAGTGGAAAAGGAGAAAAATTGAAGCTTGCAAACATATTCCGGAGCAGCTTCTTCTTCTGCGCTGTTATTAAACGGGTCCAAGCAGTACGATAGGCCATAACACGCGAGCTCCTAGGCACACTGGAACACGAAAACAGCCAAAATTGAATTGGAGAAGCTAATCATAGCAGGCACTGTTTTTTAAACTAACAATGCACAGCGACGGGCCTGCTTCCACAAAATTAACCTCTCTACTGCCGTTATTAACGTTTGCCAAACAGTCTCGCAGGGAGTTTCACACGAGCTGCGGGGCAGCAGACACACATTACACGTCCGCGGCCTAAATGATTTTAGAAAAGGGACGGATAACCACCTTTACTCTTTACCAACAATGCCGCGTCCTTGTGCTTGACACCGCCCTACTTCTAGAAAATAAACTTTGTGATTAGCACAATGTTTTTACCATAAATAGTAATAATATTATTGGGCGAACAGCTTCTCGTCTCCCAAAGGGAAAGCTTAAAAAAGTGTAAACCATTGAGGACACCCAGATATCCTGCAGCAGTCAGCTGTGCTTGAGCCTGTTTTGTCGGTGTGCGTTTGTGAGCGCCCAAATACACTGTGGGTGCAAATACTTTTTACACTTCATGCGTGCACGCATCTAACCATTTCTTTTAACGACCAATAAACTACGTTTTCAGCCAACTCACGCATGCTACGAATGCGGCCCTCTATATCCTTTGACAATGATATGCTTTGTAAAGGGTGCACTGCCACAGAAAGGGTGTAACTGCGGCAGAGCACGCTTTACAGGTGAGCAAGAAAGCGTGCAATAGGTTGGTGTTGGCCGCCAAACTGAAGGGGGCCGTACGTCTAACTTAGAGAGAAAAAGAGGGGAGAAAAGGATCTATTCTGATAATATAAAAATTTATTGGCTCACACTCATGGAGACAAAAGCAAAGAAGAAGAAGAAAAGCATAGTTCGGGGCAACATCACTGCTACTGCGCAAGTAAAAGATCAAAGCTAACAAAATGAATTCTATGGGCACTTTTTAAAATATTAACAGCTAAGATGTTCTTGGTCGAGGGTTTCATGGGACCACGCGTGGTAACGTGGTCGCAGCAGTGTGGAGAGGGCATTGCCTACCGAGTGGGAGAGGAAGCGCCAACCGCACGTGCTTCGTATTGTGGAGAGGGGGAGCGGGTGCCAAGTGCAGGAAGGTGGAGCGAAGGCGCGGGCGAGAGCACGCGCTGATCGCAGGAGGGCGCAGTCAAAGATAGGATATGGGCAGTTGGAGAATGCGCTTACAACAGATGATTTGGAGGAGCGCACATGTATAGAGGAGTGCGCTTGAGGGTATATTCTCGAATTTTCGGGAAATGGGTGAAGTTGCGGGCTCTCCGGAAGAAGGAACCGCCCGTAGGTAGTGTCAGCAAGAGTTGGCGCGCCAACAGGCACGAACGGCAGCGACCTGCTGGGCTTGAGAAGTTGTGAAGTTTATCCTTGCCATTAAGAAACTCCAGGCAGCTTCGCTTTTAATATCAGCGTTCGAATGTAATTTCAGTGAAGCTGGGGTAAATATTTAAGTTTACTTTTGAATAAACCAATAATCTGTTTTACTTTCAGTAATGCAGCTTTGTGATTGATAATAGCCGTCTGTTACCGGAAACGCTTCCCGGAATATCTAGATTTGAAAACCCTGCAGCCACTGATAGGCGTACTTACATCATCCCTGTTTACGGCTTTCTCTACGATGTTGATTTTGCAAATTACATAGGTTTGAAACCCATTTCCAACACTTGTGATTACTTCATCTGTACTAGGTGCTGAAAGATACAAGAAAAAATTGAGGTAGCGTTCCACCGTCGGGTACTACAAGAACTTTCATGTGAGCGCTTGCTCAATACCTGACAGACAGAAAGAAATGTGTAGACCTTCGTTAAAGTGCCCGTAAAAGTTCTAATATGTCCAACAGTTCATTCCAAAAATATGCACAAATGATCCCGAAATTATTGACGATGAGTGTTTTACTAGCAGAATCCCTTCAATATGCCGCTAAATTATCGATGAATGTATTTAAATTAGGGAAATCCACGTTATCTACCAGAAATACTCGGAAGATAATCTGCCAAAGACTTCAAAGCTGTTCCAGGACACAAGCTTGAATTTGCTGCGTAACCACTCTGCGAAAGTAAAGGCACGGGATTCGGGGAGGCTGTTACCAAGTAGAGTGATCGGCGGTGTTCTCAATCTTCATTGGTGGGGACACGGTCCGATGGCATTTTAGGAAATTGTTTTACGTATTACTGCGTACACCAGCGCAAAACTCCTTTCTTACACGAAGCGAGCAATGGCGTGCCTGCATTCTTGGCATGGCATTGCTCGTGAATATGATCGTTCCCTGTCGCTCACCTCACAACCCTTATCTCCATGGATTTTTAAATATCCCCCCAGCTTCCCAGGCATTTTCTCCGTGGCGCATTTTGGTGGCCTAATTTATTCAAATGAGCATAAATGGTCACGGTAGCCAAATTTACTGTTCAGTTGAGAGTGGGGCAACATAGAACTGTAAACAAGTTTAAAATACTGGAGCCACCACAAAACTGAGAAAAACTTTCCCGAAATGAGTCCGAATAAAAACTCAGATGAGAACATCTAATGAAGACGGAAAGTTGTAAAGCGGCGTTCGTTTTTTTTTATTGGTTTCCAAAGGACATTAATACACGAAGGGTTTTCGAAATTGACCTCTCGGAAATATATCGAAAAGACAACCAAATTATCTGATGTCTACATCGCATTTTGTCATGAAAGGAATTATGTGACAAAACCCCGTCCAGGTTAATCAGATACTCCAACACTCCCGCTAAGAAAAGAAAAAAATGTTTACGCAAAACTTGTGACTATCTCTCACAGCTTAGCTGTTATGTTTTCTACTCAGTGAAGGGAGCGGGATACAGGCATATTTGAACAAGTAAGAAATAATAACGAGGTCTAGTTAGTTAGGAGGATGGCTTAGGGATCACAAAACACCAGACAATTTTCGCACAGAAATGGCTTCCAATAGACCGGACATCTAACAATAAAGCCCCAAATGCATAAGAAATCAATGAAAAACGTTCTTCTGACGCTTTCAAAAACCAAGAACTATAGAAGTCGTAATTCTTGTGCTACAGGGAGCTAACCAGTCCGGAAATTACACTACTCACCTGAAAACAACTAACAAATGAAATCGGCTGGATGATATATTGTTATGCATTTTCCATAACGTCATGCAAGAAAAATTGTGCCCGACAGAATAGCACGCCCTTCGGTCGCTGTGACGCTCTATGCGCGTTGGTAGACGGAAGGACGTGTTAAAAGTGTGTCTCTGCCCGAGAGCACTCAAGCTGTCTACAATGGCAGGAATCCCGTCAGGAAACATTTTTTGCAGACTTCTTTTTGGTTATCAAAGCTCACTTTCAACAAAACATAAGCACGGAGGTCTTCCGTGGCACGTTTCCCTCATTTTCTTGAGACGGTTCCTTCCGCACAGGCAAAAAAGGCCACTCTTCTTTCTTGAAACAGCTGGCGTCATACCCTGATATATAAAGATAAACCAGCGGCCTTTAGAACTTAAAATTCTCCTTGGACGTCAGCGACGAAGCAGAGACTGGATATGATTGAGAATCAGCCCGCAAAAAAAAACACGGCACAAAAAAGGAACGAGAAGTAGACAGGACAGCGCAGCGCTGTCCACTTCTCATTCCTTTTTTTGCAGCGTTTTTTTCCGCGCTGATTCTCACACATGAACTTTCACCAACTCGCCCAAACCCCAGTCCTCTTGAGACTGGATAAAATTCTTACGCCAACCGAGAGCGCCAGCATACAGTTGTAGATTCTTTTGCTGAAATCCTGTTTTGAACCGGTGCTAGAACATTTCTTTAAGAACCCACTCTGGGTATCCCAAGCTGAGGTATTTTAGTTCACTTTATTTGCTTCGCAGCTACATCGACTATTAGAAAGTTCAGCGCCGCCTTCAAGCGGACTCGTCGAACGCAGGATTTTTTAAACGAAAGAATCCTTTCCGTGAAGAAGAAGAACAAAGTATTGACACTCTGTGTCGCGTGATTTGTTCCTAATAATCTATGACTGTCCCAAATCTTCTCAATTTTTATTATCCCTGACAGGCATGTTTGGTGTTAAAACGTTTCTTAGAAAATCCATTTATTTAATTGAGACAAAATGAATAGGTTTCTTCCAAAACAAAGTTAAGGCGCGGATAAAATGGGAGTACCAGTTTTATACAGGAGGCTACCAGAACTATTCCAGACTACTAAGTGAGTGAGTGAGTGAGTGAGTGAGCGAGTGATGGGGATGAGGGGGCGGGAGAGTGAGTGAGTGAGTGTTTGTGAGTGAGTGAGTGAGTGAGTGAGTGAGTGAGTGAGTGAGTGAGTGAGTGAGTGAGTGAGTGAGTGAGTGAGTGAGTGGGGTGAGGGGGCGGGAGAGTGCGTGAGTGAATGAGTGAGTGAATATGTAGGCGGGTGGTTGGCTGGATGACTGAGTGAGTGAGTGAGTGTGTGCGTGAGTGAGTGAATGAGTGAGTGCGAGTGTGGATATTTATTGAGTTATATTGTTATCTTCGTGCGGGAAATCAATAGACGGAATTAGCCCAACATTTGTGAGCCGGATGATTACAGCCTAACTGATATAACTTAAAATTTTAAAGGGACCCTGCAACACGCTTCGAGCAGTGCATATAAACCTGCGCGACGTTCAGATGACACTTCCAGGATTTCCGGAACCAAACATAACAAGAACACGTGAAGCGGTGAGCACGCCAATCGCTGTGAAAGACGCGGAAAAACCAACCGCCCTCTCTTCAATTTCCCTCATTATGCCCCACTCGTGCCTCTGAAATTACGTCATTTAAGCGGTGGCTGTTCAATGGGGTGTTCCTGGTCAACTTCACGGAAGTATTTCTCGCATTTTCTGTGACCATCCGGCGTCGTCGGCAATGTGCAGCAACCTCTTCTATGCGTGAACCTGCACGAACAGTTCAGGCGTTTCTTTTGTGCTTTGAGTGCGCGCGGTGTTTTAGTGACGAACTCAATACTTCCCTTCATACCTGACCACTCTCCAACAAACGTTTATTGCTTCAAAAACACCCTACCTGCCTAAGCACGCCCTTGCGAGCAGGCAGCCATGCCTGCTTTTTTCTAGTACCAGACCGGAAAGAGCCCTCTTCACGTTGTAGAGAAAAGGAGGAAGCTAACCGGCTTGGGATATATCAAAGGCCGCCGAAGAGATCGCCACGAGCCGTCCCCCTCTCTGGGAGAGAGGGCGCAGCTTTCGTCAAGTAGTCCGCGGTCGAGTTGAGAGGAAACGATTATGTGTGATACTTTCATTGATAGTGAACGAATTTTTATAAATCTTGCGGAAGGAGATTGTTGGGGCAACAGACTTTACCCCAGAATACATTCTGAGTAGTCGGTTGTAAGTGCTGAAGGGTCCCTTTAAAGTCGTCTTGAGCCCAAAACTAAGCGCAGCGTCTCGTAAACATATGAAAACCATACCCTTAGAAATAAAAAAAAACGTGTGAATGACTGCTACCACCAGAAACCCGGAAGAAACGTATCCATGAAGCCACCGCTCCGGGGTTGAGGCACACAGAAAAAATAAATATGACGAAGATGGATGAGGTTATTTTCTCAGTACTCATAGCGGGGATCGCTTTTAGTTACGGTGAAAAGGTTCGGTCAATTTATAAGCCTCAGTATGTCGCAATTTCGGAAGTAAGACCTGCTTTTAGACAATTTTGTGGCCGCCTTTTATTTGGAAGTATTGAGCACTTTTCAGTAACTTTACCTTTACAGGATAATTTTTCTGGCTAGTACTGGTAATTTTTCTCGATGCATCGCCGAAACGTTCGCTTTCTCTACCTCGTGGTGTATGATTTGAGATGTCAAAAAAGAAACTTCGTGGCGGCTAGTATAAGTTACATGTGCAATCGTAGAAGAAAGAAAACGTAGCACGCACTTCCACGCAGTCATTTTAAACAGCTTGTAATAAACTAGAATTTTGCTAGGCACTGCCATTCCGAAAACTTTGCAACGCTCTCTTGATCGAGTGCGTCCGACTTACTACTGGAATTATTAATTCCCGCATGCCGACATGCTGCTACCAAATAGAGAATGCAATTCTGACGCAAGCCCGTTAGAATAGGTTTTAAGTATTGACAAAGGCAGCACATTCACCCTCACACAATGTTATCTGCTCGTGGTTTCATTCTGGCACCACAGTCATGCCATGCCAAGTTCTGACATGTAAAAGTCCATTCAGTTTGCATTCAGCAATTGCAACTGGCGTTCTGAAAACCGTTACTTACCGATATTTGGAGCTCCCTTAAAGGGGCCATGAAGAGAAAATATAAGTTTGTTTTATTCGAAAGATTTCCTGTTTTATAGTGCGCCCAGCACTTGTCCGGATGCAAACGATGTTTTATTCACTGAGAAAGTATTCAATTTAAGTTGAAATTTTGATTTTCCCGCTTAATCGGGTGTTCTCGTGGTCTGCAATGACATTACAGGGACCGACCGCTCTGCAGCCGATTGGGAAGCCTGGTTTACCGTTAGTGAACCTAGATGGCGCCACAATACCATGGCAAGCCTGGAAGTGCAGGAAAGTGCAGGGGAAACGGCCAAGGCAATAAAAAATGAAGTGAAAGAAACAGAGACAACAACCTGGAAAAAGAGGATGGATGCGAAGACGTCCTTAGATATCTACAGGATCGGGAAGCAGGAGATCACAAGGGAGAAATTATTCAATAATACCAAAGGGAGTGCATTGCTTTTTGAAGCCCGGGCGGGTTGCTTGCGGACAAAAATGCTTATCCGCGAGCCAGTACAGGAAGTATTATGCGCATGCTGCGGAAATGAGCCAGAAACCATGCGACATATTGTAACGGAGTGCAAAAGTATCCGCCCAGTCCTCAGTGAAGGAGCCATCCAGCTTCCAGAAGCCCTTGGCTTTAAGGTTAGCGGAAAAGTGAATTGGACAGCAGTAGAGGTTAGTAAAAGAAGGTTAGAATATTAGTGGGAAAAGAGCAGAGAACAATCTGGGAAGACATGTGAACAAAGAAGTCAGACTAGCACAGAAATTTCGTAAAAGTATTTTCTTTTTATTTTGATGGTATTACTTTTATTTATTTTGTAATTTTTGGCGAGGTGATTGTACAGCGGCGTTGCGACTAAGGCCGCTGTGCAATGCCACCCCTTTAAAAGGGGAAGCCACTAAGCATCATCATCATCATCATCAAGCCGTTTTCTGCATCTGGTTTGTTTTTGATCGTATTTGAACATGTCTTGTTTTCGTTCGGGGAGAAAATAATCGTTTAAACATATAGCTCGCTTGAAAAATATCATCACAGAAGACACCGTCACTTGCGGCAATCGGCCAGCGTCGTCTGAGACTACCCCAAAGCTCCGCAGTGCTGTGCAGCTAAACCAAGCATAGTGCGCACAGTACCAACAGCAGTAAGCATCGGTACGCCTATATTTACGTGTGCTTTCGTAATTTTTACTGTTTGTCCCATTATTCTTAATGCTTTAAGAAGAATGTACCATAAATTTAAGCGCAAATAGCTTGTTCGGCAAGCTTAAAAGCTCTGCCTAATTCGCGTTTGCTTTTTCCGGCCTTCGCCAATCACAGAGCTGGCTGGTATGACATCCTATGTTCTGTTGTGGGAAATTAGCGAGTGGGTCGCATGGCCGTTCCCTTTTTCCTCATTATATATCTTATTTGAGCGAAGTTTCCGTTAAAAGTGGCGTCAGTGTGAATCTAACAAGGCAATCTCTTGAATGAACTAAACTTGTGTTTTGTCTTCATGGCTCCTTTAAGGACACTTTTTGGCAATCATGCAACCCTAATAGAACCAATATATAGATTGAAGAAGTGATTTCAGATAGCTATCGCGTTACTTGCAGCCCACACCTGACACCAACTACAGTGTATACGTCAAATTCATAGACGTCTCGCTAGTTTTATTACACTGCAACCAAAGATAAGCAGTCCCGCCAAGTTAACACTCTGCCACTAAAACTTCAAAGAAGTTTTCTTTTGTATAAAAATTGCGAAAGAAGCCCAATGTACATTGGCATAATCTCGCTGCTTTAAGGTTTGAAGAACGGTTCTTTCTTCGTCGCATTCCTAGTTCTGGCATTTGGAACCATGTAAGGGGACGCTACCCCAAACAATCTACACCCATCTGCTCTTTCAACCAACATACCAGCCAATGGAAGTGTTCCTCTCAAGAGATACACTTTTAAATATTTTGATACTTATGGGAATTCGTGCCTTGCATGCATGCACGGCACTGAACAAAGCGACACCCAAAAAGGCAAAGAAAGAAAAAATCTTTAATCCATCTTACTCGAGCAGCGGCAAGTCCAGTCCCTTTTCCTGCTAGCGCCGAACAGCCCCCCTTTCCCCGTGCTGCACACATTTATATCCCACGCAAGGGGTGAGAGAAGTCACTGATAGCGACCGCCATCTCGGACAGAAAATCGCGCGTGCGCACTGTGTTTGTGCGCCCACATTATTTAAGAACTTTTAACTGTTTAACAAATTTTCAACAATCCAAACATTGACACCTATGGTCAGCCGGCAAAGTATTCAGCGCATATGTTTGCTATAGGGAGCACAAGTATTTTATTTAATTTTTTTTTTGTTGTTGTTGTTGTTGAGAAGCAGACCTAAGGGGAATGCCCGACAGCTACCCTCGCACCTAACCTGGTTGGTACAGGTGCTATGTAGGGAGTTCGCTCGATTCCTGCGCCCAGCATTTTCCATGTAACGCTAACGCCCCCAGCGCCGTCATGCTGTCAACCAGAACCGGCGAAGCACGCGAGAACATATAAGCTGTGCGGCTTCATCGCCCCTTGTGGGAAGCAGGGAGGCGATGTGCGCAGGAAGACTGCTTTCGGTGTATCAAAACGCCTACCATTAGTAACTCGTTTAATAAGGCTTAAAAAGTTGTTACATGCTGCCTTCCGGAGGTGAGCTTGTAAATGATGGATGACGGTGGCCTGTGAGGGTGTGTGCGTGCCTTGCAGTGCTGGAGCCGTAGAATCTATCCGACAAGCGTTCAACGCCCCGGATGAAGTGTCCATGAGAGCTCAACTTAATAAATGATCTTTACCAGTGCGTAACATGATACCGCATCAAAACGCCTTTAAAATGGCAGAAATAAAGGAAAGATTATCAAAAGAATTATTTATAAGGTCGTCGAAGCATGGTCTCTACAAGGTGCAGGAGAGGTAAACAGCGGACAGGAACAAAACACGGCCTAAAAAAGAACCCTCCACGTACTTTTGATAACATGAAGGAGGCTACCAATTTCTTATAAGGCTTAAGCGCAAGATACTCCCGGTGCTGATGCGGAAGCGGTAGAAAATTTCCTGGAGGGATTGGTTATCAAATTGCATAATAATAAAATTGCATCAGCTTTCGAACCTGCGGAATGTAAAAAAATGATCTAGAATAGCAGTGAGAAAATGCAGAATTGTGTTAAAGGGCCGTGCGAGAAATTCTAGTATCGATTGATTTCATGCAACTGGTTATTCACGATACTTCAACGTGCAATTTGTCGTTGAAGCCTAATGTTCTTTGAAGCCGAAAGAAGAAGAAGAAGAAGATGAAGGAGAAGAAGAAGAAGAACAAGAAGAAGAAGAAGAAGGAGGAGGAGGAGAAGAAGAAGAAGAAGAAGAAGAAGAAGAAGAAGAAGAAGAAGAAGAAGAAGAAGAAGAAGAAGAAGAAGAAGAAGAAGAAGAAGAAGAAGAAGAAGAAGAAGGAAAGGAAAAGGAAAAGGAAAAGGAAAAGGAAAAGGAAAAGGAAAAGGAAAAGGAAAAGGAAAAGGAGAAGGAGAAGGAGAAGGAGAAGGAGAAGGAGAAGGAGAAGGAGAAGGAGAAGGAGAAGGAGAAGGAAAAGGAAAAGGAAAAGGAAAAGGAAAAGGAAAAGGAAAAGGAAAAGGAAAAGGAAAAGGAAAAGGAAAAGGAAAAGGAAAAGGAAAAGGAAAAGGAAAAGGAAAAGGAAAAGGAGAAGGAAAAGGAAAAGGAAAAGGAGAAGGAGAAGGAGAAGGAGAAGGAAAAGGAGAAGGAAAAGGAGAAGGAAAAGGAGAAGGAAAAGGAGAAGGAAAAGGAGAAGGAGAAGGAGAAGGAAAAGGAGAAGGAAAAGGAGAAGGAAAAGGAGAAGGAAAAGGAGAAGGAAGCTTTTTTTTCAGCAGACGGTTCAACAATGCCTGCTGAAGGGTCAGGAACTAGCTAATGTCATTGACAACATGACGAAGTCTCCTGAAGCAGTTCACAACTCAGGATACGTTTCAATGAAATGTGCATGCTTAGCAATAAGATCCAGTAATACAGAGAGAGAAAAATAAGTAAATAAAAATGCAAAAATCGTATGTTTCAACAAAGAGTATCACAAGTTTTACAATACACAAAAACAACTTTTTTTTGTGAAATACATGTTACTAGAGGAAACAATAGAACACAATGCATTTCTTGACTGATTGTCGTCTATGCCTAGAAAATAAAAAAATGCGCATACACACAATACAGTTTAAATTTTTTACTATAAGACACACCTAGTGATTGTCATATCTTACTTCATTTCTATAAACATCGCATTGGTTTGGTTCCTAAATGCAGTTGCACTATGTTAAATTTTAAGTGTTAAAAGTTTGGTACTCATCCGGAAGAGGACAAGCAGCAGTTGCTGCTGCTTATGATGATAATGACGGTGAGAGGGCCTAGATGCGGCATCTGTGTTTATTAAAAGCGATGCCTGATGTTTTTTAGCCCGGGAGCAAGTGAAATTCTGCTTACCGACAAGCGCTACGTGGTTCCGGCATTTGTATAGCCGCCTTCTAACAGTCATCCCGTTCATTTCTTGAGATTTTTTTCTCTTTAAGAACCTAGAAATCGTTAGGTTATGTTTCATTCCGAATTCCTCCCTTAAATTAAGTCCTTGCGCTTTTTCAATCACCTACAAAACCATGTGCAGCTTTCCCGCTCATGGCAGTCCTTTCAACAGTGATTACTCTGCACTTTTTTAGCGAAATGAAAAGTTCTTTTGCACAGCTAATATTTGGGGTCAATACTTGCTTTGTGCACAGTTTCAAGTCACGCACGTTGCGCGACTAGATTCTTGAGCCATGGAAACTATCCCATAGATATGCATGGGGAGTAGGATTTGACAGCGAATTACACACGAAATGTTCAGAATCCTGGAAACTTCTTTTCTCGTTTTCATCGTCCCGTTGACTTCTGGCTTTATGCCAAATATCACCTTCCTGAAGTTCTTTTGCTAGGTTCCTGAGAGGTTGGAATTTTTAGCGAGAAAGCTGGGTATGATTCCATGTTTTGTATAAAATACACGTGCCCATGCAAAGGGGCAAAAACGCCATTATGCCGACGACAACAAAAATGGACAGATTGTTCGTAATTTTGCTTCCGCCTTCGGAGCCCGTGGCACAAATGACTGAGTGTAGGCCTAGCGTTCGACTAAATTACAACTGTGTGAAAAGACAGAGGGAAAACGTCGAAATGAAAAATCTGACAAAACCTAAAAGATGTAGAGCAGCGCCGCGAGAACCGCCCACTGCACAGACAAAGCTTCATAAGACCGTTGCGTTCACTGCGATTGGTTTTATATACGAAGCATATCTTGGTGAATCGCCCCGGATCGTTGGCGTGATTACTTGTTATGTACTTAAGAGTAAGTTATATTATGCACCCTTTTGAATATCCACTTAGACACTCTCGGTTGTGGACTTATAATTACTTGTTATGCACTGAAGTTGTGAGTGTGTTATATTATGCACTTTTCTGAGTATGCACTTAGGTAATCTCGGTTATGTACTTATATTTTGCGCCAAATATACCATAGGTTTTCTTTGTGCAGAACAGTGCTGACGTGTATGAGGCATCCCAGTAGTTCCAGCGCTTGGATTAGCATTGCCTTGTTATACTACGTAGTCAAGCATTATTTCTGCTGTTTCTTGGTCCGCGGTTGCATTGAGTGACAGACCGATAGAAAATTTCGTGTTCAAATGGCCGATGGGACAATCGCCCTTAAAAAAAGAAAAAAAAAGTCCATGTGTGCGATGCCGCAGCCTCTACCCAAATAAACACCTCTTCTAAACGAAAATATTTAAGAGGGTGCTAATTATGTCCGCCAATTTCTTACAAAAGCATCTAGAAAATGTGTACTAAGGTAAAACACAACTGGTCGCTTTGCTTAGCCTCTTCGGCTCCTTTCTGTGGCCCTGTCACAAAAGGAGGACAAAAAGAAAGTTGGAGCCAGCCATTTCTGTCGTGCAAACACGCGGCCGCTTACCGTAACTCTCTTGTAGTCTTTTCACCGAACAACGTTAGCTGTTCATTCAAATACACGGCTGAGTTCGTAGTTATATGGTGTGCCCTGCTTCCGCAAGAAGAACCGCTCCTTAAGCAAACCAGCCTTTCATGTAAATCACTTCATGAAGCAACCTAGAAGCATCACGGGTCCTTCTCGCTTTCTCATTTCCACCCGTGTACGGTTCACTAAGTTCTCTTGCTCTTGTTGCGTCCACCCGGCTTAGTCGACTGCGGAGTTCTTTGGACCTAGTTAAACGTGAAGGCCACGCAGGCCTAGCTAATATAGGGGCGCCAACATCGCGAAGACGAAGTATGCGCTTGTCATCACAGTGTGTAGACTGCTGAGACGACTCATTAGCGTAAAAGGGTGCTTCCACTTGAAACCATGCCCCGGAAGCACTCGTGAGAATGGTGCCACCTGGGTTTGATATTACACAGTGATCCCGCACCTGTAAGGAAACAACCTTTCAATTTGCCGATGTTCATTTCGTCCTGTTTTCGTGTTTGCTCTGCTTTTCCGCTGCCACTGAGTAGAACTATACTGCGTTATTTCCTACTACACTCTTGTGGTTCACCCTTAAGATGGCTAAACTGACCTAGAAAGAATGTTCATAGATGAAAAATGCGCCTTTTGTAGGTGCTAGTTATGTGCCAAGGGTGTAGTGTGTTTTTTGGGGGGAGGCATGTGGGGAGGGGGCCGAGTAGGGATCTCTGCAGTGGTGGTGGTTTAAAGAACAGTACGGTTCTTGCCAGAAGAAGCCATACACACATGACGACAAAATATTATTTCAAAGCATTAAGTGGCCTACCAGGTGAAAAAGCCGGCGCATATCCACAGTAGCCGTAAAACGGCTCCTCAACCCACGTGACTGACTAGATTGTGAACAAGGCTCCCATACGGAAGCGGGAACGTCTTTCTGGTTTCAATAAACGTTCATGGTTGGTGCCAGTTTGTAATTGCTGTCACGCGTTTTTCCTGCTGGACATGCGTCTCTTGCTTTCTTCAACTTATGCCGGGCGTGCGGCCACCCGCCATCACTCAGATTCGCCAGTACATCTTCCCAACCAGCCGAGTTGGCGCATTCAGAGTGCACCTGAATATCGGCGTTACCGTCAAGGCACGGCTTTATTGCGCGGGCCTGCGCTTACTAACTTGAGAAACAGCGTTTTTTCTTACAAGCCAGGATATTTGAGTGTAGGCAACGAGTACGAACACTAGAGAACGAGACCTTCGTTACCCGTCGTAAAAAAAAAAGATAACCGAAATGTCTTTTTGGTGCTTATAAACATTCATGGCTGGTGCCAGTTTTGAATTGTTTTTATGTAACCAACATGAGTGGGAAGCATTACAATTCACATGGTTACCATTGCTAAACCACAAGAAACTGCGTGCTGCAAAGTTACCCGGGCATGTTCATTGGCTGCGACGCGTTCTTTCATCCACAAAACTCAGAAACGCGCACAGTAGGAGCACTCCAAAAGCATTACTCGCAGCGCAAAACTCGAAGGGGCTACTTAGCGGCCTCCGATTGGAGAGTGATAATCACAACTCTTTAGAAGACCACGAAATGAGACCCCAAAGCTTGAATACAAACTTCACGATTATCACGTACTATTATCGCAGTTTCCCTTTTTTAACCTTGCACCGATACTCGCTTGTATTGGGATATTTTAGAAATACAAAAAAGGCATGTATAAACGAAACCACTTTCGACACAATATATACCATTCAGATGTGCCTAATAGTCGATTTTTGCAAGATTGTTTTAGTGGGTCCTTTTATTCTGTCGGGTTTTTTTCTTCTAATTAGTCCTTTTATTCGCCAATGGACGGATTTCCGCTATTCTGCATCTCTGATAACCGTAAAGGCGCGCCAGGTCCAGCAGGTACAACGAGAACAAGAATTTCACGCCTGCAACGAATTTCTACCCCCAAAAGCCTTTCACACGATAGAAGCGTTGCAAGTGCCTGCAACTTTGGAGCAGCGCATGCTAGCCCTTTGCATATACCCACCGCACCAAACGTTTGCCTTTCAGGCAACGGCTTACACAGGCCTTGGTATGGTAGGATTGAATTCTTGGTCTTCTCAAGTAGCTGTGCTATGGAGCCGAGAAACCTCGCAGATACGCCGGTCGTTCTGAATGGACTTTCCATATTTAGAGGCCATCAACACCCGCTTCTGAGTGAATTCATTTCCGAAGCCTTCAAAGTGAAGTGGTGGAAGGTTTTCACTGCTTCTCATTGAAGCTCAAGAAAATCGTTTCTATGTGCAGTCTCGGTACAGCACGAAGACAGCACGAAGAAGCTCTAACAGACGGAATAGACGAAATCTCCTAATGAAAAAAAAAAAAAAACCCAGCCGACTAAATTTGTTATTGATTCTAGGGCTACTACTTTTTTCTCATTCTTATTTCAGGTCACGCTCCTGTTTGCGCAGTCGATACCGGCATGTTTACTCAACAGATTTGGCACTAAGACGCCTCCTACGCCAAATCGACCTCGTGTTTATTTCTCTCATATATAGTTGCTGTATTGAAACCGTACGTCTCTAGATCATTGCTATCTTGTGCTTTCTTTGCTTCAACTCATGATGTAAGAAATCGGAACGCCGTTCTATGAGACGACAAATAAAGGAAAAGCGTTTTATTTCCCAGCTTGATTAGGTTTTTCACAAGAAACGTCATCGTGTGGTTTACCGTAAACATTATACAACTGCAGCTTTTGTTGTCATTATTTAGCCTGTGGTATCTGAACATTAACGAAGCTATCTACAGTCAAGAGGAATAGAGGGAGCAAGGCTGCCTACTGGTAACTTCTTCCTCACAAAATAGGGCGGGTGTGTATTTGTTGACGGACCGGATTAATACTGGCAACCATAGCCATCTGTACCTTCTCTGTAAAACCACTCTAGTTTACGTGACGGCAGGGATTTGGCTTCTGGAAGAGATACTGGAGTGTCGCCAATATAGTCCCTGAAGGTAGCTATCGATCTGTTGCGACACCCTTAAATCCACGCAGCACATCATTAGCGTACCCGCACCGCGCTTCCGTGGCTATTGGACGACCGCTTAATCATCGCGTTCCGGACAGCCATCGACCAGGCCGTCCATGGCAAGTAGCGTGGCGCATGCGTGTCCTGCCAAGCAGCGCTATTTTTCAGCACGTTACTTCCGTTGCATGCGTGGTGTCGGTAGCCGGGCCCATATGACGTACGCAAGGAAGTGGTACGACACAGCGCTGATTTTCTAGAACCGGCACCTTCAGCCGCAAGCAGGTGTATTTAATTTACGCACACACGCCACGGCCTCACAACCATCAAGAACAAACGCCTTGTTGGACAAAGCTGCCTTCTTATGGATACATTCAGTATTACCGAATAATGCGCTTCTCTACGAATAAACAAACATTTCAAACCATTGATTTCGGACAACTTACAAAATTTGAGGCGCAACCATCTTTTGTGGATAGAATACCTTCGCGAATAAATCTTCGCGAAACTCTATTGGTAACGGATCCTCTGTAAGGCATGATGGAATAATCAGGATACTCGCTATAGAGGATTCTGGTCTTGTTTGAAGCGAGCGCCCCTCGCGCTCGGCGTCTAAGCACCTGATTAGTGGTAGGCAATATTCTTTTGTGCCTAGGGAGCGTCGCGTACATTACTATGCCACGATACATAGCGGTGTCGAGTACGGTCATCATGACGCGCGATTCCGCTTGGTTTTCATGTTTATGTTGACGCGTTGGAGCAACTCCACGTATCATTCTTTCCGCAAAACATGCACAAAAACACCCGTTCAAAGTAGGTTGTAGAATGTTGTAACTACCTGCCACAATTTCTTAGATATGATCCAAATTATGAGAAAGAAATTCAACACAGACTTAGTATAGACTGGAGGCATTCCGCAAGTATAAATGTTTGGCCGTATTATGCCCTACCTAACTAAAAAAATGGGTATAGAGCTAATGTGTACTTCCGGGAATAACTTATGGGGTATAAAACGGGGTTTCAGTAAGCAACTTGAAAGAACACTTATGTCTGCTCAATGACCCATGAAAAAAGAAATAAAGCGGAGCGAAAGGAGGCGACCACCTTTGAGCATATCTACCGGTGTTCCCCGCCCAATCTTCGCCGCCATGATCGGTTAGATCTACCCACTCTTCGGATGTATAAAGGCATATCAAAGCACTATCGTCTCACGTAGTTTACCCTACCATGCAGCCGTACAGTAGTATCGTTTCCGCGTAGATATTTGAGAAAAACAGCGTGCAACATACCGTACACATATTCCTCGTTGAAAGCACAAAGGGTAAAATGTCGTACCTTTGAGTACGTTCTGTTGTGCCGTAGGGCAATCTCTCGCAAAAAAAAAAAAAAAAAAAAAGAGAGGCACCTTGATCGCTCATGCAGGAAGAACCTGGCAATTCCGCACGTGTGCTTCTGTCACCGCGCAAAGTGCCCTGGCGGAAACTGTTGCGGAAGGTTCTACGTCCTTGCTTTAACTTAGGCACGCAGCATTAACTTTTTTCGCTTCACAGCGAATACCAGTATTCCATAGAATAGAAAGCGCACCATCCGTCTTTTTGGGGCGTATTTTTATGTCTGCTTTTGTAATGAAGGCGAGTTCGCTACAGTAACTTCCTGGTATCTCGCTTCAAGGCGCCGGGAAAGAGTACTAAAAAAGAAATGAACAAAAAACAGGCGAGATGGCAAGTGGAATTTTTTTTCGTAGAAACTCTATCTGCACCCTGGATGCGACTAACGAGCACGATTCTGAACACGGTCCAAAGACTTTCGCTAGTTTTTGGAGTGGAAAGGACCTCCAAGCGAAAGTAAAATATATAAACAAAAGATACACAAAAGCAGGTAAGCCTTACTTCTATTTTTATTGCGCTTTTTTTAATGACATTTTGGAGTACTCTAAAAGGGGCCGCACTATTATAGAACAATTAGAAACTACGGTGTTGCTGTCTACACACTCTTACTTGAACAGTAATCGTATAAACCAAAGCATGAAAAAAGCTAAATAGTATACAGCATAAAATTTGGTAACGACGACATGGCTTCAATAAGCAATAATAAAAAAAACACACATCATGATTTCAGGGTGGTGTTACAAAGCTCGGCTTGAATAAAAGAAATTAAGTCGAATGTAAAAAAAAAGTTGTAATGAAAAATTTTGGTTCGTCCAGAATTTTGTTTCCTGAAAGAGAGAGGAACAAGAAAAGTGGTCATTAAGCTTTCGCAGAGAAGTCGCCCGGTGTATAGAACGCGAATACAAAGTTTGCGACTAACGAGCCAGGAAGTGACACCATCAGTCATTCATAGATGTGCCTGTTACTCCTACCCATGCATGTTCACTACCCAGAGTACGCAGGCGTTATCTAAGAGGGTGTGGGCTATTTTAGGGTGCAGCCCTTTGGCGACCGGTACCCGGATTTTCCTGTCGCGGCGTTTATGTCTGCGTAACCGATTGAGCGAACGAAGAAGCGAATGCAGAAAGAAAACGAGGAGGGGCGTCTGGCGAAGGGTCAGTGGCAGGGCTGCACGCGCGACTATGACGTCGTCTATCTCAAGCCTCTTCCTGAGACTTTCTCCATGCATCGCCGCGAAGGAGCGCCCTCCCGCTGAGACCTTCCTTTCCCCAAACTCTGTTCCGTTCGTGGCTGATCCGAGCCAACTTGAATACAAAACCCGCAGTGATCACGTGCTACTATCGTAGTTCCCTTTTTTCCAACCTGTTTGGATACTCGCTTGTTTTGGGATATATTCGAAACACCATAAAAAGGCATGTATAAATTAAATTAAACCACTTTCAACGCAACACTTACCATTCGGATGCCCCGGCGAACCGCCCTTTTACAAGGTTGTTTAGTGGGTCCTTTAATTCCGCCGTTTTTTTTTGTCTTGTAATTGGTCCTTTTATTCGGCCACTGGCCGGATTTCCGCTATTCAGGATTTCTCATAACACGTAAAGGTACGCCACTTCCAGCAAATAAAACCAGAACAAGAATTTCACCGCCTGCAAGGAATTTCTACCCCCAAAAGCCTTTCACCCCATAAAAGCGTGTCAAGTGTCTCCAAAGCTTAAGCAGCGCATGCTAGCCCTTTCCATATACCCCCCCGCACCGAATTTTCCCCTTTCAGGCAACGATTTACCAAGGCCTTGGTACGGTAGGATTGAATTCCTGGTCTTCTCAAGTAGCTTTCCTATGCAGCCGAGAAACCTTGCTCGTAGTCCGGCCGTTTTGAACGTACTTTCTATACTTAGTCATCAGCACCCGTTTCTAAGTAAATTCATTTCCGCAGTCTTCATAGCGAAGCGGAGGAAGCTTTTCACTGCTTTTTGTTGAAGCTCACGTAAATAGGTTCTGTGTGCAGCCTCGGTACAGCACGAAGAAGTTCTAACAGACGGAATGGACTACATCTCCTACTGAAGTCAAAGAAACCAGCGACTTAAATTTGTTATTGATTCTAGGGCTACTACTTTTTCTCATTCTAGTTTCCGGTCACGTTCGTGTTTGCGTAGTCGATACCGACATGTTTACCCAACAAATTTGGCACTAAGACGCCTCCCACGCCAAATCGACCTCGTGTTTATTTTTCTCATATATAGTTGCTGTATTGAACCCGTACCTATCTAGATCATTGCTATCTTGTGCCTTCCTGGCTGCAACTCAGGATGTAAGAAATCCCAACGCCGTTCTATGAGACGACAAATAAAGGAAAAGCGTTTTATTTCCCAGCTTGATTAGTGTTTTCACGAGAAACGTCATCGTGTAGTTTTCCGTAAACATTATACAACGTGGAAGCTGCAGCTTTTGTTGTCATTTTATAGCCTGTGGTATCTCAACATAACTAAGCTATGTACAGTCAAGAGGAATAGAGGGAGCCAAGGCTGCCTACTGGTAACTTCTTCCTCAAAAAATATGGCGGGTGTGTATTAGTTGACGGACCGGAATATTACTCGTCACCCTAGCCATCTTTACCTTCTCTGTAAAACGACACTAGTTTATGTGACCGCAGGGATTCGGCTTCTGGAAGAGATACTCGAGGGTCGTCGATATAGTCCCTGAAGGTAGCTATCGATCTGTTGCGACACCCTTAAATCCACGCAGCACGTCATTAGCGTACCCGCACCGCGCTTCCGTGGCTATTGGACGACCGCTTAATCATCGCGTTCTGGACAGCCATCGACCAGGCCGTCCATGGCAAGTAGCGTGGCGCATGCGTGTCCTGTCAAGCACCGTTTTTTTTCAGCACGTTACTTCCATTGCATGCGTGGTGTCGGTAGCCGGGCCCATATGACGTACGCAAGGAAGTGGTACGACACAGCGCTGATTTTCTAGAACCCGCACCTTCAGCCGCAAGCAGGTGTATTTAATTTACGCACACACGCCACGGGCACATGACCATCAAGAACGAACGTCTTGTTGGACAAAGCTGCCTTAATATGCATACATGCAGTGTTCCCGATTAATGAGCTTTCCTATGAATGAACAAACATTTGAAGTCATTGATTTCCGACAACTTATAAAAAAAGTGAGGCGCAACCGTCTTTTGTGGAATGAATATCCACGTTCGTAACTGCAATGAACGCTCTATTGGTAGCGCTTCTTATGAAAGAGGTGATGGAATAATGAGGATGCATGCCAGGCAGGATTCTGGTCTTAATTTAAACGAGCACCCCTCACGCCCGGCGTTTAAGCACCTCATTGGCGGTACGCAACGTGGTGTTGCGTTGAGGCAGCGTCGCGGGCATCAACGTGCCCTTATGCATAGCGGTGTCAAGTACTGTCATTATGAGGTGAGCATTGCCATTGATGCGGTGGAGTCTCAGTCGTGCCGTTTTGTTTGGGTGTAAGGTTTGTGTTAACGAGCTGAAACCGCTCCACTTTTCATTCCTTTCGCGAACATGCATAAAAACATCCGTTAAAAGTAGGTCGAGAAATATTGTAACTATCTCCGACAATTTGTTAGATGTGATCCAAATCATGAGATAGAAACTTAGAGAAGACATACTATAGACTGGGTGACATTCCGAAAGTATTATAACTTTTCGGCCCTATTCTACCTTTCGCACTACAAAAATGGGTATACAACCAATGTGTGCTTCTGGGGATAACATAAGTGGCAGAAACCGGGCGGTCACTAAGCAACTTGATGGAACACTTATGTCTGCTCAATGACCCATGAAAAAAAAAATAAAGGGGAGCGAAAGAAGGCGACCAACTTTGAGCATATCTACCGGCGTTCCCCGTCCAATCTTCGCCGCCACGATCGGTTAGATCTACCCATTCTCCGGATGTATAAAGACATTCCAAAGCACTGTCGTCTCACGTAGTTTAACCTACCATGCAGTGGTACTATAGTATCGTTTTCGCGTAGATATTTGAGAAAACAGGGTGCAACATACCGTACACATATTCCTCGTTGAAAGCAAAACGGATAAAATGTTGTGGCTGTGAGTACGTTCTGTTGTGCCGTAGGGCAATCTCTCGCAAAAAAAGAGAGGCACCTTGATCGCTCATGCAGGAAGAGCATGGCAATCCGCACGTGTGCTTCGGTCACCGCGCAAAGTGCCCTCGCGGAAACTGTTGCGGAAGGTTCTACGTGCTTGCGTTAACTTGGTCACGCGGCATTACCTTTTTTCGCTTCACAGCAAATACCAGTATACCATAGATTAGTAGGTGTGCCATTCGTCTTCTTGGGAGGTATTTTTATATCTGGTTTTGTTTTGAAGGAGATGTTCGCTGCAGTAACTTCCTGGTATCTCGCTTCAAAGAGCCGGGAAATAGCACTAAAACAGAAATGAACCAAAAACAGGTGTGATGGGAAGTGGGATACTTTTTGTTTGTAGAAACTCCATCTGCACCCTTGATGTGGCTAACGAGCACTATTCTGGAACACGCTCCAAAGTCTTTCGCTAGTTTTTTGAGCGGAAAGGGCCTCCAAGCGAAAGCGGATGGTTTAAAGAAAAGACACATAAAAGAAGGTAAGCGTAACTCCTATTTTATTGCGCTTCTTTATTGACATTTTGCAAGCCTCTATAAGCAGCCCGTACTATAAAAAACGGACTAAAAGTTCTAAACTCTGGTGTTGCTGTCTGCGCACTCTTACCTCAAAAGTAATCTTGTAAACCCAAGCATAAAAAGCGAAGTAGTATACAGCATGCAATACTGTAACGACGACATGGCTTCAATCCGCAAAAAAAAAACATAAAATGAATTCACTGCTGTGTAACAAAGCTAGGCTTGAATACAAAGAAGATAATTCGAGAGTGGAATAAAATTGTGTTAGAAAATTCTGGTTCGGCCAGGATTTTTTATCCACGACGCGGAGGAACAAAAAAAGTGGTCATTGAGCTTTAGAAGAGAAGTCGTCAAATGCATAGAACGCGAATACAAAGTTTGCGAGTAGTGAGCCAGGAAGTGACAGAATCCGTCATTCAAGCATGTGCACGTTACTCCTATTCATGTGTGGTCCCCACCCACAGTGGGCATGCGGCTTGTAATAGGACGGTGTGGGTCATTTTAGGGCGCAGTCTTTTGGGCCCCGGTACCTGGCTTTCGCGTTGGCGGCGTTTATGTACACGTAACAGAGTGAGCGAACGAAGCAGCGAAAGTAGAAAGAAGATAAAAACGATATGCGTGTTTGGCGAAGGGTGAGCAGGAGGGCGACGCGCGTGGTTATGGCATCATCTCCCTCACTTCCTCCTCCTCACACTTTCTCCATTTGTCGCTGCCAAGGAGCACGCTCCCCCTGACGCATTTCCTCGGACGCTGTTCTGTTCGCGCCTAATTCGAACCACGCGAAATTTGCGCGGGAGGCTCAAACACGATTTGCGACAGCACGCTGGCCGGCGGCTGCGACCCACTGGGAGATTAAGGCAGGGTAGCGCGCTCCGCCATGCCTTCGCTGATCACGCGATCACTTGCTGAGACGAGCATATGTGCGCCGTGACGGGGAAGACTGCTGTTCACGCTGTACACAAATTTCACATTAGCGTTATAGTAATCATCAGTGCATTTTTTCATTCGACGTGAATAAATATTTTGTATTGACAATTCGAATCAACCTAGCTAAATATTGTTCTGTGAACTTTCATCCAATCTTCGGGATTTATAGGTGGATATTCATGGGGTATGGGCCTGAGAAAATTTTTTTTATGAGTGGCCTGTTTCTGCGTCGCTGCTCGTGCGCTTTCATTCTTCCACGTGGAAAATATCTGCGCGGGTATATGAGCACTGCGCCATGCGCGTAGCCATATTGCTGGAGACGCTACAACACCTATCTTTATGATTAGGTTGATATTAGTGGCAAGATCTTCAAATCCCTGTGACTTTTTTTTCCGGTTCCCAAGGCCTAACTTAGTTACAAAACTTGAAAACAAAGCTAGAGTGGCGACCTGTTATCATCGAATAATTGTGATCCGAATGGGCATGATTCCCATTACACAAGGACACGAGTATTGCTTCGATCACAAGAATTTCCAGACTACGAAAAATTCCTCGCGGGACTTAGGTGTGGTTACGTGCATTGGAGGCGAAAGCGACGTGGTATTTTCAAAGAATCTCAATGTTTTCTTTTTGGCCATTTTTTTATGTCAGCTACTTTTAAAGAGGTTTCCAAAAAGGGCTCCAGCTAAAATGCGCTTAGAAATAGAGTGTTTCGTACTTTTTGAGCTTAAACATGATTATTAAACATTTAGTGATAGACAAATGTTTATACTGAGCTGTTCAAGAAGATCGCGCACTAGTGGGATAGCACACAGAACAATGACGTTGACGGAGAGCCAGATCTGCATTCAGATTGTTGCTGTTATCGGTGAGTAGAAAGACCCATGACATAGAATGACACAGCGGAGCAACCCGAATCACTTTTCAGTTGATAATGGAAAATTATAAACTCTCACAAAATTAATCCTCTGGCAGAGATAAAACATTTCGGCGTGCCTTAAACTACATCTGCCTTTTTCCTGTAGTGTCGTTATTATAGGCACAAAATTTCATTGAAGCTGCAACGCTGAATCGATCAAAGGGCCCTTTTTCACAACTATTGTCTAGACTGGGTCATAATAAACGCTATTATTTTCCCGCAATTTTCCCATTAGGTTGGTTGCGCCCACCAATTACGCATTTTAAAGGGAAAGCTTTAAAGGGAAACATGCATTTCATTATAAACCGGTTATATATATGGTCACATGGCGCGTGTGTAAAACCCGGCTTTTGCTGTGTAAAAATGGTTACTTGACAATCGCCAAAAAGGAGCAGTTCTGTATGAGACCATACACACGTCGATGATGAAGTACAATAGTATCCCTTCATCTCATAAACCGCGTATTGGTCGGCATACATTTAGATGGTCCGTAGATGCGTTTACTTAGTGCGCCAAAAATCGCCGCATGGGTTCGCTGTTTGTTTGCCATTTGGGTTTTTGCAGGTTTGATGATCGATTGAAATCACTTTCCTTGGATTGCAGAAAACCTCCTCTCTTCTCTCAACTTTCTTTACGAAGTGACGGTAAATTTATTCAGAACATAGTTGTCCCGTTTCTACAATTTCCTATTCCTGTCTGCTTCGTTCTTTCCCAGGATTTTTTATTTTCGTTTTTGTTTGCTGGAGAGGTATAAAAGATTCACTTCTTACCTCAGTTTCACTTTATATCCTATATTTTTATATGTCGTATTTTTTATGTTTAAAATTTCTTTGCCGAATATTCTTTACTTACGCTACAATTACGATCTTTGTGTTGTCACCACCAATTAAGAAAATTATTGTGCAACGGCAAAGCGTTACACGGTTGGTCCGTTTTCCCGATTTTCTATTCCTGTTTCCCTTGTTCTTTTCCGTGTGTTTAAATTTTCATAAGCTGGAGTTTATATTTTCACTTTTTTTCGATGTTTCGAAATCTTTTGCGGCCACGTATCTCTATTTACGGTATTAAAACTGCGAAAAATGTTATTTCTGATATTCATGGATGTTCGTGGAAATGCATGGCGCTACATGCTTGGTCCGTTTTCGCATTTTTTTCGTTTGTTCGTGTTTTCGTTGTTCGCTTCAGGGCGTAATTTATTTTGTCTTCGTCCTTAGAAAAAATTATATTTTTGATTTTGTACGTTCAATTCTATATGTATAAGTTTTCTATTTTTCAATTTTTATTTTTGTTAATTTCATTTCACCAATTATTCCTATTTACGGTGTTATAAACGTAAAGTTGGTTGATTCCGCCTAATATTCTTTTCTAATACAAGCTTTATATGACTATGCCGAAGGATAATATAGTGTTCTTGTGTACGCAGAAAACTTGTGCACGAAGATCAAACGAACGGCTCAGGGCCTCCCGCTCCCGCGTTATGCTCAGAGAAGACAGCCCTGCCTCGCTGTCATCCGTGGCCAAGCTTGCACTGACTAGGCGAGATTAGCTCCTGGCCAGGCGCGTGGCGAGTCAATTGGTCAGGTGGCGACCCAGACGAGGAGAGCAGGCTGCGGCGGCGGATAGCGCACGCAAAGACGGCGGAGCTCGGCGCGGCGAGTCACGTGATGCGTTGCCACGGGTGCTGCTCAGCTGCGGTCAAATTAAGGTCAAATTGTTGGCCACCATGAAAGCTTTCTCGTGACGGATTCTTTGGCTGTTGTCGGAGTTTTCCAAACAGTGTCGAGCATGTCGAAATGGAGGAATCGGATAGACGCCGGCTTCATAACGCTTGGGACTCAGATTTGATGCTGGCCACCTAATATGTTTGTTTCTTTCACTTCACCGCGACTATCGTTCATCATCATCGTCAGAAAAAGTTGGCTTTCTTGCAGGACATTCCTGCGTTACACACGCAGCAGTGAGAACGCTGAAGATTCGCTTTGTCATGGTATAACGAGAAAAAAAAATCTTGCGGGCTTTGGCTGCAGTGGCCGACTAACCACTGAAATCTCCATTTGTTGTTTTGCCTCAGTATTTGACACACATCCACTTAGCCCAGGCTTTTGCCTGGGCTTCAGGTTTTTGAGCATTTGAGAAAGCTTGGGATAATATAATTCCACTAGCCTTCTTTTCGCGAGTATTCATCATTTTTTAAGTGAAATACATGTTTCCGCAGAGATTGAATAGGAGGTTGTTCATTAGTTTCACCAATCCCTAGACTTCGTTACCATCAAACCCATGTAGGTTCCCGGTAACTTCCGGAGTATCTTGTGTAGTTTATAGGAACGGATTTTTAGCTATAGAGAAAGGTAGACAGCATTTTTTGTACTGCTCAGCCCTAGAAGATAGAGCTTTCTGAAACTTGCCTGGTTTGTTTTCTTTTTCTTCGAATTTGTGGCCATCAAAAGACTATTTGTCTGCTGTGTTACAAATGCTGTTCATACAAGCAGAAATAGCTGCATTACCCTGCAGACATCCAATACATCAAAACCCCGTGGAGATACCACCGACGAAATATGAGTAAGGTAAAAAAAGTTTGAAAAACGGGGCGTTATGTATATCTGGGGCAATAGAGCAAATAACAGCAACAACGAAAGCAACAATTCCTTTTTTTGTTGTTGTTGTTTATGAACAAAGCCTGAAATCTTCGTCCTAGAAAACCCTTAAAACGTTAGAACCCTAGGATGGAAGCTGGCGTCCTTTGTGTATAGCGTTATGTACACACACAGAAATTGAACCAACCTCGAACTTTATTATAAAAGTGTAACGCAGGAACACTTCGCTGAACCCCCCGTCTGACTCAGGCCTCTATTGTTGTCGTATAAACTCGCAGATTCTGGAAAATAAAAAGAAATCTTTACCCAAGGCCATTTCATTGCGACAACTACGCTGTTTAAAGGGTAGAAAGACAAGTGGCCATAGTTCTCATTTTTGTTCTTTTTCGACAAAGAGCGGTGCATTGGGAGTCTACCATAAATTACGCGATGTCGAAAGTGGTTTTGTACTTGTTAGATGCCGAAGAGATCAACGAATAAACCAATAATAACGAAAAACATTTTTCATTTGTGGGCATCGATCCACGCCCCCCTTTTCTGTGAATTTAGCCGTATAAAGACCTACAATCAAAGAATAGCTTCCAAAATATTGTCTTACTTCAAAATACTTGAATACTATGTCTTTATTGGGAATTTCATTGGTGGTTATACCTCTAAGAGGCTGAAAAGCGTAGGTATCCATAGATCTGATAGATTGAGGACGTAGATTTTGGTCACTGACAATGAACAGATACGCCATTGCTAAACCTATACTTCTTACCGCTCTCAAGGACTAGTCACTGTGTTCGAGAGGCAATTTCTTTTCTTGGCTTTTCATGCCCAGCCAAAATGTTTCTAATACAAGGTCGAACGGCGGTCTTTCTAAGGACGCCTGCTGGAAACGTTTTCGTTAAACCTCGGGCATGAATCCGCATTCTCTCCGCGACACTTACATGAAGCCTAAAAATGCCAAATGTTTTTCTACTTTTTTTTCTAATTCATATATGAATTCCAAATACAGCATGCAGATAGCGGTTAAAAAGGAATTCTAGCGAACCCTGCAGCTTGTACATTTGCAGATTCGACCGTAGCTCCGCACTCCGATGGATTGCTGCAAACCCACTGAAACAGAGGCAGCAAAGGACCAATAGAATTGAGATTGAATGGTAGAAAACAGAGGCCGGCCACTTCCTTCTAGCCTGCTCGCCCAAAGCGCAACAATTAACCTAATGGGTCTTAGTACCACCACTTCCCAAATTAACAACAAAGTAAGCGAAGGCTGCAGCCCGAGCAGCTTGAATGGTGGTTTTTTTAAGCTTGTCGGAGTTCAGAGCGGATGGACGTTTCTTCGTTCTGTTTACGCATTTGCTTTTTTCTTGATGCTTCTTGGCCACCCGATTGTTAACTTTTTTCCTTAACCATGCCCCTAACTGGCTCAAACTGATCAGATTCGGCTCGTGTTCGTTTCAGTGTGAGGAATGGCCTACCACCTACACCCATGCTGTAAAAGCACCTAGAGGAGCCCCTATCAGAAACAGCTTGTAAGGAAAGACATGATCCCCTGGGACCACAACTTTTTTTCTACCACACAGGAAAGGAACAGCACCACTGCAACCGGAATATAAGGAATAAACGTTGCGTCCCTGAGTCTTTTGGCTTCCTTTTCATCACCTGTTTTTGCGTTTATCATCTATATTCGCATGTTCACACAATTCCAGCGGGATCTTACTTCTTGCGCCCTACTCCACCACCGACCCGATATCAGGGCGGTGTAACCAGCACACGAATTCTCGTCCTGGGGAGAGCTGTTGACAACTACAGCCCTACGCCAACGGCTTGGCTATGGATTCAGCCAGTATTTACCGAATTAACATTTTGGCACAGACACGAAAATTCAGGGAAGCATTCACTCACGCGCAAGATTTGAATGGAGAAGCTGTTGTAGGTTGAACACTGCCTGACACATAGTTAGGTTCAGTATTATTGCTTATTTGCATAATCGCGGTGATAGCAATCGTCGTCATCTGCATTGAAAAGGTGTCGTATTTTCGCGGCGAGTGGTGGATGCAAAGTCATTCGGAGCATTGTAGCTTTCTACCAGCTCAACTGGAGACGCTTGCACTAAGTCTAGCAAGGCTTGAACTGTAGCGAAGCTGCAGAATTTCTTTATACGGGAGCGCTGAAGGACAAATCACCACGCATTTGTACATTAAGTTTTTTTATTTACATGTTCCGCCATTGCTTTGCACTGTGCTAGTAGTAGTTATCGATATATGCATCGATATCGTCATGTTCCTCATGCAAGGATTACATGCGCGGTAGCGCTTCGCGACAGCGCCGGACTTATTATTTCCTGCAACACCGAGTTTACGGCTTGCACAACAGAGAGATCACGGCAGGAACGCTAGGCACAGTTTTCTCGAAGGTGGCTTTGGACGATGCCGGTTCCTCGTCACGAGGCGCACGCGCACGTCCACTCCGTATTTTGTATTTTCTTTTTTCGAGCTCCTTACACAGGCCAAGCCCTTCCGCAAGCCTGCAGGACGCCGAGTGCCTCTGATGAGACGGACGTTTACGTGCGCTTTGCATTTTCTTTGTATTTTTTTCTGTGCGTGCACGGCGCAACAAAACGCTTAAACAGCTCTACTGTTGGAAGGAGAAAATCTACTTCCCCTACGCCCTGATTGGCGTTCTTGACCGCTGGCCATTTTTATACACCGGCTATGGCTCTTTTATCTTTCTCCGGGACAGAAGTAAGGAGTGAGTGAGTGAGTGAGTGAGTGAGTGAGGGAGGGAGGGAGGGAGGGAGGGAGGGAGGGAGGGAGGGAGGGAGTTGGTGACTGACTGAGTGAGTGAGCGAGCCAGTGAGTAAGAAGGGGTGTCATTGAGTGAGATTGAACGAGCGAGTGAGTGAGTGGATGAGTGAGTGAGTAAGAGGAAATGGGAGAGTGAGGGAGGGGTGACTGAGTGAGCGAGTGAACTATCCAGTAAGTGAGGAAGGGAGTGAGGAAGAGTGAACGAGCGAAGAAGCAATGAAACGAGCGAGTGAATGAGTAAGTAAGCGAGTGAGTGAGGGAGTGAGTGAGTAAGACTGATTAAGGGTGATTGAGTGAGTGCAAGAGTAAATGAGTGAGTGATATCTTAATGAACACGAGTGTTCACGCTGGCAGCGAGAGAGGCCTGCCGCTCACAATTGCAGAAAAAAGGCTGGACTCGAACAACGCAAACACACATCCTAACTAAGCGGGTGTCGTCAATACATGGTGAACCAGAAATACGGGTTTCAGAAAGGGATCCCCACGCAGAAGCTGCTGTTATAACACCATTGAGGACCAATTTTAGTTTTATGATTTTTACTAAGCAATCATCCCGTCTATCTTCTTCTACGATGCCTGTCTTCTACACCCATCCGTGTTGCACAATTTAGCCGTAAGTTGCCATGTGTATCCAACTGGCCCAAGTCAAGCTTTAATATGCACAATTTAGCTCCAGGCACTTGTACGGTAAGTCGACTTTTCCTTTCGCGCGAAGCCCATCATATTGCGATCGCGCCAGTTTTTCCGATCAGAGTTTACTGCAAGGTATGCATAAAGAGCAACGTCTTCTCCAAAGTGGAGTCACTTCACTGTTGCACGTGAAGCACGAAATAGCTGACTAGCGCTTCATTCCGCGGCAATCACTCAAAGTCCCGGGCTGCCGCAAAGGGTCTAAAATACATTTCAGGGCGGTTTCTGTAAACAGCGAAGCTGGTGAGAAAATCGTTTGCGTATGCTGTCCGCAGTTACACATACCAAAAAAAGGCCGAGCGCTCGTGCACGCGCGCCTCGAACGCACGTTCCTGAAGCTAGGCATACCCAATTAAGAAGTTTGGCCAATATTGGCAAAAAAACTCCATCGTTAGTCGCGGTGTCCCTCACTTCGGGGCCCTCAACGCATAACCGAGGAAGAATGGCGCTCCGACTTGGAGAGCCCTGATCTAATGCACCAGCTAAGGGCCGTCCAGAGGGCCCACGACGCGGCGGTGAGGCTCTGCCTCCCCGTCCCCACGTGAGAGCGGCCCGCAGCGCTGCCGCCCTGAACGGCAGCAGTGCTCCTCAGGACATTCAATAAAGTTCATTGTCTGTCTGTCTGTAGTCGCGTGCCTCGACCACACGTTCGTCAAGCCAAGCATAGCCACTACGGGAGAATAGCCAACATTAGCCTCAGAAAACTTCCAGTGGTCGCCGAATCGTGGCAACAGTGGCTGGGAACGAGAAAGGAACGTCATAGCGTACGCGCCTCGTTCGTTCGCCCTCGTGTCGTCATGCGCATGCGCTCTGTACTGTAGAAGAGCCGCGACTTGAACGTCGAAGCTGCTGCAGGTGCCCGGCCGCGGATAGTTCTCACGGCCGTGGAAGAGGCCGCTTCGAGAAGTTCGGTCTGCAAAGCCTCATCCGGAGACGATACGTCGCGCTTGCAAAGTGGCGTATGAAAACGTCTGCGAAAATGACGAGCTCACTCTGGCCCTGCTCAAAATGACGTCATTGAAATGCCATGCCACTGACGTTAAGCCCCACAACACAACGATATTAAAACTCAACTTTGCGTCCGTCATTGATCCCTTACAACAGTTTCGCCATTCAAATCTTACGCGTGAGTGCAAGCTTCCCTGAATATTTCTTTCCCAGTGTGGACGGTCTCAGTGCTTTCATATATACATTGCTGTAGGCTGCTTGCATTTCTGAAGAGGGAGAGTCAGCATCAACACATAAAGGTAGAAAACACCACCCTGGGCATTTTTGCGAAAGCTTCACGTGGCGCAAGAGCCATCAGACTGGAGAAAATCTCACCGATTCATCCTAGGACGCTGTCGACGCTCACCTCAGGCGAAAATGTATTCGTCATTGCCTGCAAATTCTATTTCCGAGCTGTTGCGCGCCGTCATGAAAAGTAAAAAAAAAAATATTGTGAATTTTCCCGTACTGTTTCGCCGAGCTTTTGCTACCTTTTTCTTACCTTCTCCTGTGGTACGTCAAAAAGCCCTAGAAATTGCGCTACCGTTTTGTAGTCTATGATTAGTCGTGTTTGTGATAAGTTGTGAGTACCGCAAATTACCCGAACGCATTTCTTGAAAAGATATCTCACACTAATATGTATATACAGTAATCTGTACATCCACCCAATCTACACATTAATAAACGCGGCTTATGAACATAATTGAAATCACATAATAACAGGTCTCTGACAAACTTTCTGGTACAGTGTCCAATGGTGTGAGTTCCGGGCAAACTATAAGTAAAAAAGATGTCTTCCAAAACCAAATCTATTTAAACTGACATAAAGACATTTAAAATGCTTGATACAAACCCCTCGCACTCTTAGAGGCCACTAGAGCACTGCACGGGCCTCATTTTAAGGCCCGAGCCCGGCCCGAGCCCGCTTTGTGAAGCCCGAGCCCGACCCGGGCCCGTAACACCGAGCCCGGGCCCGGCCCGGGCTCGGTGTTACGGGTGTATTTTTCTGTGGAACATGGAAATTCTTAGCACCATAGAACTACAGCGTTCATCTATACAGCTGGCAGATGGTTCAATTAAGCTAAATGGAGTTGCTGGAGACAATGGGAGAACCGATTAAATGAATCTTCACGCAATGCGGGAAATAAGCCCGATTTTACACGGTTACATTCCAAAATGACGCTACGACGTGGTGTCAGAAGCTATGTGATCCGCCCACCTTTAAGGCCATCCGAAAAAAGAAGAGCCATCGAGACGTCGGCACAAAAAGTGACTGCAATGGCAACCGCCACCCCCCCACCACCGCCACCCCCGCCGGGCCTTCAGCAGCCACCACCGCTGGACTTTGACACTACCTCGGAGTGGCCGGCATGGATACAGCACTTCGACGACTATCGATATGCGTCGGGCCTGAGTGAGCGCTTTGTGAGCCCGCTTTGTGAAGCCCGAGCCCGACCCGGGCTCGTAACACTGAGCCCGGGCCCGGCCCGGGCTCGGTGTTACGGGTGTATTTTTCTGCGGAACATGGAAATTCTTAGCACCATAGAACTACAGCGTTCATCTATACAGCTGGCAGACGGTTCAATTAAGCTAAATAGAGTTGCTGGAGACGATGGGAGAACCGATTAAATGAATCTTCACGCAATGCGGGAAATAAGCCCGATTTTACACGGTTACATTCCAAAATGACTCAAGCAACGCGTGATATACTGATGTACATTCATGGACAAAAATTACCAGTGGCTTAGCTCGGCTATGCAAGGATACACGTTGCGTGGGCTAATGTTCAACTGGTTATTCTTAGGTTTCCTGGTTGTCTAGGATTACCTGATTATCATGCTTACTGCCGCTAAATCGATTTCCAATCCAATCCAATCCAATCCAATCCGACCCAATCCAGTCCACTCCAGTCCAGTCCAATCCAATCCAGTCCAGTCCAGTCCAGTCCAGTCTGTGCTGGAATGTTTCCCGTGCCGCTGAAAGTGCGCTCCTGCATGACGCGCCGATCTACCGAGCCTGGCGCCTGTATGGAACCACGTGTCTCTGACGTCACAGTTGCTACTTAAACCGCTGCGAAATAAACGGCGGGGCTTTTTCTTGCTTGCCTATCACCTCGACTGCCGTTGCCTCCTTTCTTTCGCCGATCACGGACTGATAGCGGCGGGCGCCGCTACGACGTGGTGTCAGAAGTTATGTGATCCGCCCACCTTTAAGGCCATCCGAAAAAAGAAGAGCCATCGAGACGTCGGCACAAAAAGTGACTGCAATGGCAACCGCCACCCCCCCACCACCGCCACCCCCGCCGGGCCTTAAGCAGCCACCACCGCTGGACTTTGACACTACCTCGGAGTGGCCGGCATGGATACAGCACTTCGACGACTATCGATATGCGTCGGGCCTGAATGAGCGCTCGAAGGAGGCGCAAGTACGCACTTTTCTCTACACCATGGGGCGGCAAGCAAGATACATCTTCGCTACCTTCAATCTTTCTATAGAAGATTCGAAGAAGTTTGAGCTGGTCAAAAAGAAGTTCGACGAGTACTTCATCAAGGAGACCAACTTCGTCTACGAGAGCGCTTGCTTTCACAAGCGGCACCAGATGCCAGGCGAATCTATTGACCAGTTCACGACGGCTCTACACGTCTTGGCGGAAAAATGCGGCTTCGGAGAATTCAAGCAGCGCCTCATTAGAGACAGGTTCGTCGTGGGCCTGCGGGACGAACAACTTTTTGAGTCGCTCCAAATGGATCCGAAGCTGTCTCTCGCGGCAGCTCTGGCGAAGGCCCGCCTCAAAGAGGCAGTTCAGCAGCAACAAGCCGAGCTTCGCAACTTCAACGAGGTTCGCGACAACACTCCGTGCAAGCCATGTGACGACGTCAACGTCGACGCAGTCGCCCGCTGCAGGAAACCGCACCGCAGCGAGGAACCCCGGCCTAGGTCTCCAGCTCGTTCCGAGGGACAGTGCATCTTCTGCGGTGGCCACTCGCACCCAAGGACAGAATGCCCAGCCAGGACGCATAAGTGCTTCAACTGCGGCATAAAGGGACATTTTGGCAAGGTGTGCCTCAAAGGGACTTCTCCAGGCTACCAAAGAAAGGTACGAGTGTCGTCCGTACAAAAGGACACTGGGGAAAGTTTTCTAGGCGAGGTCGAAGCGCCTGGCGCCAAGGCGCGTTACGTTCAGGTATTGGTTAACGCAGTGCCTGTTTTCGCAAAGGTTGACTCAAGGGCAGGGGTGTCCGTATTTCCAGCATCGTTTCCTGGACTTCCCACGAGGTTAGAAAAGGCTGACGAGATCTTGACAGGCACTAGTGGTGATCGACTAAATGTTCTGGGAAAGTTTCAGGCAGATATATTTTGGAGGGACAAACTTCTCGCCAAACATGTTATGTCGTCAGTCCTTTGCGTCATGTGCTGCTGGCTTTGCCAGCTCTCGAAGCATTAGGAGTTAAGTTCGCTGACTCTGTCGCTCAGAAAAACTGACTACGAGGTTTTATGCCCTCAGGTTTTTGAAAACTTAGGTACTATGCCCGGGGAATATACAATCAGGCTCGAACCGGACGCAGTCCCATTTGCAATAAGCGCACCGCGCAGGATTCCTATACCACTTCAGGAACCGGTGAAACGGGAGCTTGATGAAATGGAACAAATGGGAGTAATTCGGTCAGTCGAAGAGCCAACTGAATGGTGTGCCGGCATTGTTCCCGTTCAAAAGCCCTCGGGAGACGTAAGGATCTGTGTCGACCTTACGCAGTTGAACAAGTTCATCTTAAGAGAAAGGTATACGTTGCCTACTGTAGACCAAGCACTAGGCTCACTTGCCGATGCAAAAGGGTTTTCCAAACTAGACTCAAATTTTGGCTCCCACCAGGTCAGACTTAGCAAGGCCTCAGAACTACTGACTACGTTCATTACGCCGTTCGGGTGGTACTGTTTTACTCGGTTGCCGTTTGGAATTACTTCAGCCCCAGAGTATTTTCAGAGGAGAATGTCGGAAATCCTGGCAGGCCTTCCTGGCGTCGTTAACCTAATGGACGATATCCTCGTATTTGGCGACAGCAAAGAGTAGCATGACTCTAAGCTATCGAATGTCTTAGCTAGGTTGACCCAGTCTAAGGTAACGCTAAACAAGGCAAAGTGTGTATTTGGGGCACGAAGCATGAGCTTTTTGGGGCACTCTCTAAGTGAGGCAGGCGTACAGCCGGATCCGGCCAAACTCAGAGCCATTAAAGAGCTGAAGCCACCCGCGGATATTTCACAGTTGCGCAGTATTCTGGGCATGGCCAATCACCTAGACCGTTTTTTGCCGAACTTAGCCCAAACCACTGGACCGCTACGGGCGCTTTTGCAGAAACAGACTGATTGGGTTTGGGGTCCAGCTCAGAACACGGCTTTCAATAGCTTGAAAGCTGTTATCTGCTCGGCAAAGTGTATGGCCATGTACGATCCGCGACTTCCCACGATTCTTTCGGCGGACGCCTCCTCGTTTGGGCTAGGTGCCGTCCTTTTTCAAATACAACGTAATGGCGAGCGCCGCCCGATAGCGTTCGCTTCAAGGTCATTGACCAAAACCGAGCAGCGCTATGCGCAAGTCGAAAAGGAGGCACTAGCGTTAACATAGGCTGCCGAAAGATTCGACGAATACATACGAAGTATCGATGTGACGTTCGAAACAGACCACAAACCTCTCGTTTCGTTGCTCGGTAAAATGACTATCGATTTGTTGACGCCAAGGGTGCAGCGCTTCAGAATGCGGCTGATGCGATATCAGTTCCAAATTGTGTACGTTCCCGGCAAAAGCTTGATAACGGCGGGAGCTCTGTCAGAAGCGCCGATGGAAGCAGATAAACTCGCCGGTGAACTGACTGTCTCGAAAGTGTCGTAATTTGTTAAATCTTGTGTTCAAGGGCTTCAAACGGGCGACAATTTTGTTAACAGAGTTTGTAATGCTCAAAAGACTGACGTTGTTTGTCAAGACCTGCTGAGGTGGTGTCGCCTAGGGTTGCCAGAAAAACCAAAACTTCTTGCTACCTAGTTCCGTACTGGCAGGAACGGGCACTACTTTCCGAATGCAATGGCATGTTGCTAAAGGGGTCTAGATTGGTAGTACCTCAGAGCCTAAGAAAAGAAGTACTAACAAAGCTACATGATGGGCATCAGGGCATCTCAAAGACAAGAGCATTGGCGAAAGAATTAGTCTGGTGGCCAGGCCTCGGCGAACAACTCGCACGGCAAGTAAAAGAATGTGTTACTTGTGCGCGCTTCGTCACCCAGAGCTGTGCGCCTCTGATCTCAACCTTGACGCCAAGTTTCGCGTGGGAACCAGTTGGCGTCGACTTGTGTTTCATTAACAACTGTCATTATCTTGTCGTGGTTGACTACCTGTCACGATATCTGGAAGTAGCCCTACTTCACTCAACAAAAACTGGTGCGGTAATAGAAAGGCTAAAAAGCATTTTTGCACATCATGGCATTACGGAGACCGTGGTGACAGATAACGGACCACAGTTTTCTTGTACAGAGTTTGAAACGTTTGCCCATGATTATGGCTTTGGTCACGTCACTGCAAGCCCTAGATACCCTCAGGCTAATGGGGAAGTAGAACGCATGGTGCAAACGATTAAGCGCCTGATACTCAAATCCAAGGACCCATACCTGGCTCTGCTTGCCTACAGGGCAACCCCAGGTATCCTCCGCTCTAGCCCAGCGGGAATTCTCATGGGGCGGCGTTTCGGACAAGAGTTCCAATGGCACCGCAACTGCGTGATCCAGTGCAGCCCCCGTTGCTTGCTCTTGCGGCCAGAGACAGAGCCAACAAGAAGTTGCAAGCACAGCACTACAACAAACTCCACAGAGCCAGGGAATTGGATAAACTAACACCAGGTGATACTGTGGGGGTAACGGACATTAAAACCAGAGGAACGGTGCTAGCGACAGCCGCTACTCCACGTTCCTACATAATACGAGCGGAGGAAGGGGAAGGGAAGGAGCGGGAAGGGAAGGAGAAGGGGGAAGGGAAGGAGCGGAGGAAGCTGCGACGTACCAGACGAATGCTGAACCGCTTGCCACAACAGGGGAAGCGTGAAGGCAGCTACGCCTTTTCAACTGAAAGCGAGTCAGCCGAATCGGTTTCGACTGAAAGGGTGCCACCCACCGTGCATCAACTTCAGCGTCAGTGCCTCCAGATTCAGAGGCTGGGATTTCAACGTCCGTACCTTCCGCTTCAGTGACTGTGACCAGGTCTGGTAGAGTAGTTAACCGACCAGTTCGCTACGGTATTGATGAATGAGGTTTCGTACGTGGTTTCTCACCACTAAGGGTTCTTGATTTTGGTCATGTGTGTATGTTCTAAATGCCACGCGCGCAAAAAAAGACGCTCTTCTATTGCGAAAAAGGGGGGATGTGCTGGAATGTTTCCCGTGCCGCTGAAGTGCGCTCCTGCATGACGCGCCGATCTACCGTGCCTAGCGCCTGTATGGAACCATGTGTCTCTGACGTGGTTCCATATATATATATATATATATATATATATATATATATATATATATATATATATATATATATATATATATATACACACACACCAGAAGAAAAACTTCGAACAAGGTAAAAGCACGATTGTGGCCTACGTTTCAGCAAAGAGAACTTGCTTTCCTCACTTGCTATATATATATATATATATATAGGAAATGAGGGGCTCGTTGAAAATAACACAGAAATAAGGGTTGGCAGTCGATAAAACCTCGGAAAGCAAAGGGGAGGATGTGGTAGATCATTGAAACAGATTAAGAATTTGGAAAGAAAGAAAGAAAGTGAAGAAAAAATGCCCGCCAGGTGGGATCCGAACCCACGACCTCCAGAATACCGGTCTGGTGCGATAACCACTACGCTACCGGCGGGGCGATTTTCCCATTCACTTTCTGGGGTATTTATGTTAGGTATGTTTGTTTCCTATGCTTGGGGGTGGTAGCCAGCGCCATTCGGACTAATCGGGGTGAAGGGGACCTTCTTTTTAACCCCCGGGTCGTGACTCGAGTGTCTACGACATGTCCAGAGTGGTCGACCAGCTTTGAACCCTCTTAAGCTCCCTTTGGCAACAAGACTGCCAGAACAGAGGCCCTCGCTATGCATGTAGCGAATCAGAATAGGAAATGAGGGGCTCGTTGAAAATAACACAGAAATAAGGGTTGGCAGTCGAGAAAACCTCGGAAAGCAAAGGGGAGGATGTGGTAGATCATTGAAACAGATTAAGAATTTGGAAAGAAAGAAAGAAAGTGAAGAAAAAATGCCCGCCAGGTGGGATCCGAACCCACGACCTCCATATATATATATATATATATATATATATATATATATATATATATATATATATATATATATATATGAGAGAGAGAGAGACATATGGAAGACAAAAATCAAAAATAAAAAGAGCCGTAGCAACCAGGTAACATAGGAAAACTGAAGCACGGGGTGAAAATTATAGCGAAATTCAATGTTATCACCATGGCTGGACGCGGTGTCATACGGCGATGTCAAGGATATAGCCAGGAATTGCTTCATTTTTTTTTTCAATATGGTAGAGGGGGTGATACAATCAGGGAAAAGCTCTTGAAGCATCTCTCCTTTCCGATTTTCTTGGTGTCACGCATTGCAACTTTGGTGCCGCCTGTCCCCAAAACTGAACGCTCTATCTCGAGCATCCATCAAGGCAGAAGTGTAGCCTACAAGGAAATACGGAATTCGGAAAGTTTCTGGAGCGAGAGGTTTCCAAAACTTTCCGCTTTGACGAATGAAAGCTGTCCACCGAAAGATTAGACGCTTGAAGAAAGGCGGATTCTCACGTGCAGTGTTGGTTTCGCAGTTCGTTTGAATCTTGATTTAAAAAAGAAAAGATACACATGCTGAACATATATATCCAGGGAAAACCATGGAATGACATCCAGTAGCAAGAAAAACAGCTAGATCGTCGCATTAACATTTTTCTTCTGGTGTTGCTGATGCGAATTTTTTTTTGTGCGTGTTTGTGTGTGTGTGTGTGTGTGGGTGGGTGTGGGTGTGTGTGTGTGTGTTTGTGTGTGTGATCCGTTGTATTGATTTTTAGTATCTGAACTATGTTCTCATTTTCCATCGTCTCACCCTAGATAGGTAGACGTAGCGGGTTTATGCTCTATGCAACAACGCTCTATACAACGCTCTGTTTCTATGCAACGCTCTAGAGGAAGTCAAACAGCAAAACGTAAATCTTTATCAATTATTTTTTATGCATCCGGATGTTTTGGCTCGTGTGGAGCAGAAAATAAAAGCAAACGTCCGTTGCAGCTGTGATCATAAAAAAATAAGGAGGACTGTCGGTATAAACATAGAATTGTTCTCAGTTCTGAGTCAAATTGTTCTGACAAACAAAGAATTGTTGTCTGGCATACATGAAAGAAATAAATTTCCCGTGTGATTTTTAAGTATTGATATATCTGCCGAGTTTTTTCTTGGCATTTACAATGCCAGCGAAATATCATTCATAAATATAAATGTTGCGTGTTTGCACTTCGAAATTTACTAAAGTTATAAAAGAAGAAAACGTGGGGCAAACTAGACGTGGACGAAGAAGACACGGTATGACAGATACAGGCGTCTGTATCTGTCGTACCGCATACGTGCGCTGCATCTACAGGCGCCTGTACCTGTCACACTGTGTATTCTTCGTCCATGTCTAGTTTGCACCCCGTTTTCTTCTTTTATAAGTATGTACCAACTAGCTCAGCAACAAGTTTTACTAAAGTTAACAGCTTTCTTTGTGAAGCTACAACAAGGTTTCCTGTGTTTTTTCTATTATATTCTAGACGGGTACTACTGAGGCATTACTTGTATAACCATTGCACTCACCAGGAGTACCAAAAAGGGCTTTCGGTCTAAGCGTGACATTTAAGTCTAGCTGGAAGGAGGTATAAATTATATTAATTAGCAGGTATAAACATTTTTTAAGTTCCGTCAATCATGAAAAATAACTTCACACGTATTTATAGACAAAGGTTCACTTCTATCTTTCATCGTTTAAGTACTACGTTCTTGCCCGGGAAACGGGTGTAATATGACGCAAAAGAGTCACTTATTGCAGTTCTATTGCGCCGCAACACGTATTACACGTTGTGGATGAACGTAATGTATCCAGGATGAACGTAATGAACGTAATGTATCCAGGAGACGAACTCAGGGCTGGTTTAGTCCTTGTTGAAGCCCATGGAAGTCTGCAGGGGCTAAACATATGCTCGGCTAACCTCGCCTTTAGCACTAAAGGTATGTTCTCTCGCGCACACACTCTCTGTCTCTATCCACAAAATCAAGCTACATCAAGCGGCCGAAGTAGCGCGCAGAGTTGTTTGTTACTAACAAGCCTTGATTTGCCGCATGAATGCTGTTACCTCGGAGCAGGCACTGCGGTGTATTCGTACATAACCTCTGCCGGATCGGCCAGCTCAGTGATGCCGTCTGGCCTGCGGGGTTATTAACCCAGCTCGTGCTCACCGGAATAAAAACGTTGTAATGATCCTAACGTTGATGAGCTGCTCCAGTGCCCTGCTTCCCTCCAAGCAAACAATGTTTCGCTCCAGCTTGTGATTTACACAAATTAGCACTGTCTCCGAAAGCCTGGTCCTATCCGTGCAGATCTAATCTAGGAATAGCTAATTAAGGGGGCACAACAAACGGTGTGTTTAGGACGAGGTAGATGGGGAGGGGAAAAGAAAAACAGGAGGAACGTCTACGCATTAGCCTATAATTGTCCGGTGGGCGACCAGGAGGAGGAATAAATGTCTTTATGGAGCAGTTAGCTACGGGGAAGAGTCGCATTACACGCTATTTGGTCATTGTTTTCTAGGCACAAACGAGAGCAGGCCTTCTGCATAAAAAGCCCGAATACTGTAATTGGAAATCCTTTGGTTCGCCGCTGATTACACACTATATTTGAAACACTCAGTTGGTCCTACCGTATTAATATTATTATGACGCACTACTTTAGCTCAGATAGCTAACGTTATTCTTTACGCAAGATAAAAAGGCATCGTGCTATACAGTGAACCTGCTTTATTGTCCGAAATCGTGTCGGCACGAATGGCATACGTTTAAGTTAAAGGATCGAGCTGATGATTTCAAGCCCCACAGCATATATATCCCACTATTCTCGGTTAACGGGAAACACGATGCCAAACCTACGACCGTGCGGTGGACGGGCACAGGTGAGGCTTACGCCGTGCCGCAGCACCACATGAGCGCGGTAGATAAAGCGGTTTGTACGACGGTGGCCACTCACAAGTACCACCGGTACGCCGGGATTTACAGAGACACACCGGGATTTAAAGGGCATAATAAAATAAGAGACGCGCATAAACAAACGATTCCTCGGACCACAAGAGTAAACATAGGGGTAATAGGTGCACTATCAAGTGGCAAAAGACACGGAACGTGACAGACGCAGTGTAGTGTACTAATATGCTATGCTCACTCTACCAACGTAACAGCCATATCGTGCGCTATGGACGTAAAAAAACGGCTTTTCAGGCAGTTCGGTTGGCTGATACTTCAATGACGTCGTTATTTAAAGATATTATGACAGTTGCGACAACAGTCTGAACTGGGCCTTAGTCGTTTTTAGAGGTAATCTGTATTGTTCTCGTTCGCAAATCGGCCAAACGCACACGGGTGTTAAGAAGCGCCAAAGCGTACTTCTGCTTTGGAGGAGGCTATAGGTAGCAACCTGCCAATGCACTGCAGCACGTGTGGGAGCTAGCCAAGCAGAACCCCCGTATGCAACGTGCCTGAGTATTACTGCCAGCCCAGACTAAATCGATAAATGCTGTTGGCATGCCAGAAAAAGGCGACTCGTCTCTGCGGTCAAGGCAAGCCATTTGCTTTTTGACCCTGGCAGCTGTGACGTCAGTATCCACGTGTAGGAGCACGGTTGTCGGGTTACTCAGGAAAACCCCGCAACTTCCAATTTCGCTAAGCAGGAGGCGTCGTCTGACCCAGGCGTTAATGATTTTCTTCTCGTCGTGCGTTTGTCGTCTGTTGCTAGCTCCAAGTTCTGGTACTTCGGCAATAAGCCGTGGCATCGAGGATGTTACATCCAGAAAAAGTTATCACGCCCAGTAAGAGCGAGTACTCCCAATCAAATTATGCCCATGACAGCAAGAACCGACATCTATAAATGCTCTTTCTTTTCAAATACTATCGAAGCATGTAACAAACTACCACGGGAAATTATACTACTGAACTCTGCAAATGAATTTTGTAAGGCTGTACGGAGTTTGTTCATCAGCGTGCAGTAGCACCTAGGCGTAGAGTTCTATTGTTTTATTCTGTTCATTGCTGTATTAGGAACGTTGTCCAAATTTTGATTTTACATTGTTTAAATTCAGTATGGGCCTGATTCTACACTTGCGCAGAGGTGCCTGCCTTGGGGGTTCACCACATTTACAAGACACCGGCTATTCTGAGTGACCGGCCTTTCGAAGGTTGGAGACAATAGATCACACTTATATTAACAACTACCGAGGCCGCACTGACCTGTACACTGATGACTCAATGACGGCTACATCGTCGGCAGTAGGGATCTCGAATCCTTTGTCGCTCACTACCTTCTGCACTCCACATAGCCAAAAATCTTATACGCCATTTACTGAGCTGACTGGACTGCACGGTGCTTTTCAGTATATTCTAAATCAGCGGCTCAATAAATATATAATCTCCAGCTCAGCACTCGAGAGCTTAGAATCACTACCGAAAAAATAGCTGCCCTGGGAAATTAATATTTTGCACCGACAAGCATCACAAAGGGGGCACAGCATGGGACTGCAGAGGTTTTCTTCACACTGTAGAGTTGTCGGCAACGACGCAGCTGACACAGCCACCTAATCTGCCCGTAGTCTCTGCCCTCAAGCTCTGGCGATCCCATTAAACCGCCCATCCATTGCTGTTCCTTTCTCGCAGAGAGTGAGGGAAGAGGTGACTATTCATGACGTCTCCCTCTTAGACACATTCAAATCATCTCACACTGGTCTTGTAGCACCATGGCATCTTCGTCCTGTGGCATGTGACTTGTCTTTCGTACAATACAACAAGAACAGGACACCAAGAAGTGGGATTTTGCAGCATTTCATGCATCTGCAGAATAAACAGGGCTGCAGAGTTTTTCAGCGATGCATCTAAAACGTCCACTGCGGTGTCTTGTGCTGCGCATGGGCCCAATTTTGAAGCATGTAGAACAATGAATGTTAATACAAGTATTTTTACGGCAGAGGCATATGGCATATTTCTGGTTGTAAGTCACATAGTTGAACATCATATTCCTACATCCGTCATTTATACAGATTCGTTGAGCGTCGTCCGTGCATTATCATCCGGAAAGTCATCAAAAAACCATGTCATTAATCTTGTCTTCAAAACGATTATGGTAGCTTATTCTTCAAACCTTGGGGTGACTGTGTGTTGGGTACCAGGCCACTCTGGCATTGGCGGTAATGAAGTGGCGGATGAAATGGCCGCCAATGCTGCACTCCGAAACACAGTCGACATGGCAACACTACCTTACACAGACCTCAAGCCACACATTAGACAACAACTCCGTAAAACTTGGCAAGCAGACTGGAGCGAACAGACAGACAACAAACTACACGTAATAAAACCACACTTGGGACAATACACTACTGACTCACACAACAGGCACATTGAAGTTACCTTAGCTAAATTACGGATAGGCCATATGCATGTAACGCACTCGCACCTGCTCACGGGATCTCCAAGACCCCTGTGTAGCAGGTGTGGGAAGGGCCTATCCGTAGTCCACATACTCATACAATGCAAGGCACTTGACACAACACGACACAAACACTTCAGAGAACTCTACAGAGAACATATTCCCCTACACCCATCGCTGTTTCTAGGTGACGATGCCATGGTTTCTGTGAAACGCGTTTTTAAATATTTGTCAGATAAGTTTTTAAACCTCATTTCCTATCATGCGTAATCACATCTGGCCCTATACACCAGCCATCACCATTATCTTGATTGATCTTACTATGTACAGTTTACACATTTTATACCTACCTTTTGTGGTAATCACTTGTTTTCATTAAATAACTTCTCTGGCGCTCTTTGCCCTCGTCGGCCTTGCGCCATTAAACACCAACCATCATCATCGATCCCATTGACGAGAAAGGACGCGGCAATGCTCTCATCAAAAGCATAGAAAGTGCAGATGTCTATCTAGTCTGACGCAAGGAAGCAATGCGCACCTCTTCACCTCTTCACCTGATTGATCCCAAGTGCACCTTCAGGATGCCACCAGGGCTTAGCAAGCACGAGAAAGGCGTTCTGCATAGGCTGCACTTGAATGTGGCCTGCACAAGACATCTCTGCAAAATCCAGCAGGCTTCTCACTTTTTTCCCCACGTGTGACACACAGGAAGACATCCACAATGTTATATGCGTGTGTTCAAAGTATTCGTGCACAGCAGAAACTCATATTATCTTTGTGAAGTCCACTTGGGGCGAGACTGGAGTTGAGGGCTGATTTGGGACCATGGTCGGGTCCTAGTCAGGCTGCACGGGAAACCAAAGCTTTTTTTGTGTTTCTTCGGATCACAGAACTGGACAGAGTTTTCTGAAAAACGTTTTCTATGTGACTGCGAAGTTTGTACGCACAATCAGACATTTGTTTCATTTGTATAATTTTGTTTTTATTTTTCTTCTATCATCTAGGATAGCAAGCCAACGCGATGGCTCGAGTATAAAATCACCGTTTTACAATAAATTCACCCTCTCTCTCTCTCTTTCTCTCTCCCTCTCTCTCTCGATTGCTCCAGACCTCCCACATGGAGCCTTTCTTTCTTTTTGCTGCACGTTCACTACTTTCCCCTTCCAGCAACACCGTCAGCAGTTAAAGGGACACTGCAGTGAATTTGTCAAGCTCCCGTTTTTGCTTGCACTGTGTAGACTGACTCAAATTAGCACACTTTTCATCGTTTATCCGGTTGACAAATCGGTAATTATTTTACAAAGCGCGAAAGAAGAAAAACTACCATGCGCGGTTTGCGGCGGCCGCACAAACTAAGCTGTGACGTTGGGAGGAGGGGTCGCCGTGTTTGGACGATGCCCAAGGTTAGCAATCAACCAAGTTTCGGTTTCGGTCTGTAAAACATGTTTGACATTCGATGGCGTCGTTGGATGGGCATTCTCAATATCCCAGTTATCGTAGTACCGCGCTTCTGCCATGTTTTTGGCTGTAAAATGCATAAGATAAGCCTCCCAGGACGGCTTGGAATCGTAGCATTCACTATCTGCGGCCTACGCAGTGCATGAACGCCCTCCGCGTCCCCGCAGACGCTCAAATGCATGCTCTTTTCCCCCATATTTGGAGCTTGCCTCGCTCATGCCTGTATCGTAAAAAGCGTGTTCGCACCAGGCCAAGGGTCTGTTGATTTTGGCCTGTGCCCACTGCCCGCAAGCAGTCGGTGCTTATGGCAACAGCACGCCAACGACAACTCGCTAGCGCGGCAGTGCCAGCCTGCGCGAGTTCTGTGGACTAGTTCGTGGAGCAATGAACGTTGCGGCCCAAAAAAAAGGTGAACTCAGTATAGAAAACATCGGCGAAAAACAAAAAAGTGAACTCATAAAAAAAAGCATGTACCCGCGAGGATTCGAACTTGTGACTGGTAAAACAATTGCGATGACATACCTAGCACCCTACACGACTAGGCCACGGGGGGGCCGCTGGCGGCGATTGAAAAGATAAAGTGTATTATGTATAACCAGTTTACACTTTTATTTAGTTTTAGTATTTCAAGCAGCTTAGGTGACTATTTGTTGTATTGCACTCGTGCAGTAAGCGTCCCCCGAGTTTCCACAATAGCTCACGTCTAGCAATTGCATTTCGTGACGGGAAAGCGTTCGCAGATGCGTAGTCGAGCTGCTGACCGCTCTGCTTGTTCGCCCAGCGCAAAAAAGTGCTTCACCCTAGTTTTACGCTGTACGGTAAAAATATCAGTTGATTTTATTTCCTTAGTGCCTATATTGACTTCGCTCACTCTCCTCCCCCTTCAAGAGGCCTTATATTTTCCTACTGGCGTACCAGTCAGCGAAGCGTCGCATGTGCGCTTGTGCAGCGCTTGTGTGAAGCGACCTTGTCTTGGAGCTAGATACAGTGTACAAACTAACCAAGTAAATAAAGGCACATTCTTCCATTCCCAAACGTGTTGTGGCTTAGTTTCAACTGATCGAGCGAATTGCGACGACCCGCTGGCGGCAGGCGGACTAAACGGTGGGCCGACTGACTCGGTCGCGGAAGGTCGGCGAGCCGTGCAGTAGCGCAGCCAATTGTCAGCTCGTCTCCTGCTGACGTCACACGAAAACGCCACAGAAAATGGGCGAGCGTAATGAGAGGAGGACAGCATTTTCGAATTTATTTTTCTACTAAATAAATTCGCGTAAACGCGCACAGAGTGGTCGAAACAGGGCCCAGGGTCTCCGGACTACAGTTTGCGCTCGTAATCCCGCATTGTTTACAAATCACTTCAGTGTCCCTTTAAGACTCGGCTCGCTCTCTGCTTCCCGAGTGCTTGAGCGCTACATTTGGGGCGGCCTTCTGCGGGGAACAAAAAGCGACAAAAGCGTACATAATGCACGTATTTGAGTGTAGATGCTGGCACTGTGTTTAGGCTAGTTGGGGCTGCTAATGTTACGAAACACGCAAGTCTTTGGAGATAAATTGCTGGAGGGAGAGTAGCAAGTGGTGGGCGGTTGTAATCTAAGAGCTTCAAGCAATGAGATTGAGTCACAGTTTGAATCAGAATATTGTCGCGCTCAGCCAGACAGATGTCCGACGAACATTCACGTTCAGGCTACGGCTGAGCGTTTTTTTTTTTGTTGTTGTTGTCCTACAGAAGCCAGTTAACACGACACTCCCGTGAGTTCACTTTTCGGAAGACTTCACTCAGGCAACCCAAAGGCAGTGCTGGCCATACACTCAGCGAACAAGTGCACATTCCTCCTTAAACTATGGGCATCAGATAGAATTTACGGGAGTACGCCCAAAGTGACGAAGTCGTCCCACGGCGTCTCGGCAACTTTATAGCTGCCGCGGCCGGCTGGGACGTCCGTACTCATTAATGAAAAATTTTGTTTTCTTCTGCAATGTGCAACCAACACAATGTAGTCATTATTCTCTACGTATTGTCCCGAAGGTTATTCATAGAATCCAGTTGCGGTAAAGCCAGGAAATTGATGTTTTTGTTTGTTATTTCTTGTTGATTGTCATGCTTATTTCGGAGTGGGATCTTACAAAATTAAAATGACATGGTTGCAAATAAAGCTCTTCTGTTAAAGCTTAAACAAGGTAGCCCCGGCACATTCATGGCGAAGGCGAGCTTACACATTCAGTTACAACTAAAAAAGGTGCATTTAATTCCTGTTATTTCGGCCCTTTCCTGACATCAACACTTTGTCGAATCGTCTGGAGCAATAAATTACTGAATGACCAAGAAGCTAACTGTTTCAAATCCATTATATTCGCGGAAACAGTTTTTCTTCCGTTTTTATATTTCCAATCTTCAAATGTGGCTCACCTGGCATACTGCCAAGAGTGCGGATGTGCTTGAACCTATCTTCTGTCATGTTAAAATGCAAAGTTGCATGTACGGAAGGTGGAGTCATGCACGAACCTAAAACTTCTGAGCTTTACAAAGTCGAATGGTTGCGCCATCTTCGGAATCTCACAGCTCCCAAAGATATTGGTCTCTGTATGCATCCGGCTACATGTACAAGTCCGCACAGAAGTAAGCGGAGCACGGGAGCGGTGACCGAATTGCATCGCTGCGCCGCGTAGGAGTGACAACGGGAACCTAGGAGCGGCGTTCTGCGGGATCGCTCGCACCGCCCACGCCACCCCCTCTGATGTGCTTAATCTCCGCTCTGCTGGCGGGTAACGCCGGGCGTGACAGGTTTCGAAGGGCAGCGCAGGGCAATCCGGTGGCATTGGTTACGTTGCCGCTCGCAGCCGGCAGCAGCGACCGAATCCGGCGCTTCTGGGTTCGCACAAACTATGCGCGGTCGGAAACGTGGCTTGTTGCACTCAGCAAAGTGCAATTATGAAAATTTCGTTCAGAGGCGGCATAGAATTGCCTGTTTTTCTGTTTTCAGGTGGTGCGCCTCTGCGATGCAAAACATTATAAGGCGACAGCAAAATATGTCTCAAGAATATAAAAAGCACGCCAGGAGTTATAATGTCTTGCATGGCATAGGCACAACGATAGAAACCAGGAAAACAGGCAATACTAATCCGCCTCTGAACGAAACTTTAATAATAGCTCTTAGCTGAGCGCAACAAGCCCGGTTTCCGAGCGTGCGTAGTTTGTGCGAACCCAGAAGCGCTGGATGCGGTTGCTGCTGCCGGCTGCAAGCGGCAACGTAACCAGCGCCACCGGATTGCCCGGCGCTGCCCTTCGAAAACTGACACGCTCGGTGTGACGCGCCAGCAGAGCGGCGATTAAGCATATCAGATGGGGTGGCGGTGCGAGCGTACCCGCAGAACCCCGCTCCTTGGTTCCCGTTGGCGCACCTAAACGGCCCAGCGATGCAGTTCGGCCACCGTTTACTTCTGCTCCGTGCTCCGTGTGCTCCGTTTACTTCTGCGCGGACCTGTACATGGTGCATGAACAAAAGAACGGGCTCGGCCGGTCGATTGCGGGTTGAATGAACTGACGTGGTGCACTTCCCTTAAAAAGCAAAGTTAATGGCTTATCTTTCTAGATTCCACGCATCTCATTCACCCGCCTTGTCCCTGCATCCGGCGTCGGCGTCGTCGTCGTTGTTGTCGGCGTCCACCCCTCCCCCATTCTCCTCGGCGCGCCAGCTTCGCTCTCCGCCGCTCACCCCCTCTCCTCTCCGATAGCGAACACTCTCTCGCGAGGGGCATTGGATTGGCTTGGCTTGGATTGGATTGGATTAAAGTGGATTGTGTTGGATTGTGTTGCGTCATAGCCGCGGCAGACGCACTGCCGCCGGCGCGTCTTGTCACCGTTATGCGCGCTATAAAACTCGGTGCCTGCGCCGCTCCGCTCCATCGTTCTAGCTCCGTTCCTCCGCTGTCCAACGCTGCATCGTGAACCCCCTATGCGTCGCATCTACACAGGGGTTCCCGCGAGGGAGGTGGGAGATTTTTCAGCTATAAGTGATGTGCTTGCCGGAACCTTTAGATGCGGTCGAATGAAGCGAAAGGTCGGATTAACCGTTCTCTATTCAACGGTAGTCGATTTCGTAAAAAGCGAGCAGAAATTTGGCATGATTTGCTCTCGACGGTAGGTCGCCATTCTGTGACATAATAAATAACGCCAGGTATCACACCTGTTTGCTGCCATCAACTGCGCGCTTTCGCAGGGTACCCGCGTCGTCATCTTCCCTTTTACACACGGAAATGAAGTAGCAGAAACTAACTACCTCTGCTTCATTTTTACTATCCTTAAACCTCTGAAATCTCACAAGCCTTCTTTTTTTTCTCTTCAGAAGTGCCCTTGAATATCTCGTTTTTCAAGTGTCTCGCCCAGTGCGCATACCTTACGCATACACCACGTAACTTGAAAAAAAATCGCGAAAATGAAGTTTACGACATTACAGGCCCTTTTAAAGTACCACTGCTACAAAATAAACAGCTTGACGGACATGAAGGTGCACGTTACGTCTCCTTGGCTTCAACAGAAGCGACAAATATACGCAAGACAGGCAGGACTACTCATAGGGCAAAAACACAACAGTAAAAAACGCGCAATAAAAAAATAAAAGTGAGGAAGTTCTTCCCGCAAAGTAAAACTTTTTACTCAAGTTTAGTTTGCCTAAATATATAAATATTGCGCCTTGAAGATGTATCCACCGCATTTATTAACAGCAGGCGAGGAAAAAACACCAGTAAAGAAGCATGTAAACAAAAGATAAGGGAGGGGTAGACCCAAAGAACACCCGTAATACGGTACATGAAAGCACGATTTATATCACATGGGTTAATTCAGGAAGAAAAAGCATACAGGTGATGCAGTAAAAATGTCATAATGAACAAAACGAATGAAAGACCCAATATAAATGGACTACAGCAGCGCATGTCGTATAGGTCAAGCTCCAACGCACCTTGTTACGAGCTAAGGCGGCCCAATAGCGCTGTTGTCATTGTGCCATCTGCTGCGCCGGTTAGTCCTCAGCCCAGCTGGTTCCCTTTTTTTGCTTTTGTTTCTTTTTCCTTCGTTTCACCCTCTGGCCAAAATGCCAGAAGTATATCCCAGTTCCCTACTTTAGGCTATTCAGGTTCAGGCACCGTCCACTGATATAACATTTCTTGAGCGTCCTCCTTCTGGCCATTACGCATTGTCGCTTTCTACAGCTTGGTTAAGCGCATCGTATACCCTACCCGCCGCGGTGGCTCAGTGGCTAAGCCGTTGTGCTGCTGAGCACGAGGTCGCGGGTTCAATTCCCGGCCGCGGCGGCCGCTTTTCTGATGGAGGCGAAAAGCAAAAACGCCCGTGTGTACGAGATTTCGGCGCACGATAAAGATCCCCAGGTGGTCGAAATTAATCCGGAGCCCTCCACTACGGCGCGCCTCATCGCCTGCGTTGCGTCGGCGCGTTAAACCCCACAATCAATCAATGAAGCATCGTATACCCTAAGCTTTTTTCCCCAAGGGCGGCACGCTCAGCCGTTGGTTCAGGCTTTTTCGTTGGATGTGCACGCCCATCGGAGCGAAAGGCGATCGGGTGGCTATTTCGGCCGTGGCACCCGAGGCGGACCGAAGAACGAGTGCACTACTCGGCGTCTTACGGCATTGGACCTAACCGCATCGTGGCAGCCCTCTGGGAGAAGCCTTCCTTCACTAGTGGTCACTTGGGAGAACTCAAAGACGTGCGCCAACAACCGGGTACGATTGGGCCTGTTAAGAACCCGCTCTTGGTGTCCGAAGTGGCCATAGTTTGTGCGTAGAAAACGAGCAATGGGAACGACGAAGACAGAAAGACGCAAACCGCAAGATACTATGTACTATAAACAAGCCGAGTCCAACGTGCGAATGCATTTCGCCATCATAACAGCGGGGTAGTTCTTTGCGAATCTGCAGGAACGATATTTCTGTTCTTCGGGTCAACCTATCGCGCCGCCAATTAATTGGAAACTAATGAAAATTTTAAGGAGGCAATGAAATCAAAGCACATGTTGAACTCCTTACGTCACTCTCGCATCTTGTGGCCAATTTTTGCAGGCTCACCCAATTCCCAGCAAGAGCAAACAAGTGCACTGGTTGTTTGTGCGTGTATGTTATATGACATCTACCATAGGAGATAACAGTTCACGGATAAGGAGCGAGGATGTAGATATATGTAATTTGCTGCTTCAGCTTACGAAAAGTTGTGTTTGATCCCTCTTTCTTAGAAATCGGTAAAACACGAAAGTGAAAGGTGCCTTCACAGGAGAAGTTGAATGTTAAAGGAACCTCTTTCTTGTGCGAAGGGCTCGCGAGCCTGACCCCGCCAGACGATGTGACGCCGAGACGCAAAGAACAAAAAATAAACGGTTCATTCTGGGTCGACAAAACCACAAATGACATGCACAGAAATAACAGCTTGAAGCACATAACGGTCATGGGAACAAACACGACATCGGATGGGGCCCCAATTCACGCGCGTCCTCCGCACACGAAGGGGCTTAGGGTGCCTCGTTGCCAGCGCCGCCGTGCAGGGAGGAGACACCCGTTGAACGCTCCCGTGCCGCCGCAATTGCGTCAACGTGCTCAACGCGTTATTTTCCTTTCCCACGAGACCCAGCACTGCGAAAAAGGTAAGATGATTCAAACTTCACCAGTACACCGCATTGTGGCGATAATTTTCGCGCGGTTTTGATACAATGAGTCGCTTCAGCGGCGAGCGCTTGACCCAAAATGGCGGCGCCAGCTTATACGTGTCTCCACCCTGTACGGCAGACCACGCGGTGGACGCGTGAATCGAGGCACACTAAAGGCGCTGCAGGTCATTCAGGCATTACGGAACCAGGGTGTAGACGAGCATTATGTAACAATACTGGAGGATATTTAGAGTGGGTCCACAGCTACCATCATCCTCCATAAGGGGAGCAGTAAAATTCCTATAAGGAAGGGCGTCAGACAAGGAGACACAATCTCTCCAATGTTATTCACAGCATGTTTACCAGAAGTATTCAGAACGTTGGATTGGGAACAAGTGGGAGTAAGGGTTAATGGCGAATACCTCGGTAACCTCAGATTTGCTGATGACGTTGCCTTGCCAAGTAACTCGGAGGACGAATTGCAAAGAATGCTTACCGCACTGGACTAAAGTAATGATCAATAACCTCGGGACAGCATGGCGGTTTGAGATAGGTGGCGAGGCCGTGGAGCTAGTAAGCGAATATATCTACTTAGGCCAAGTTGTGACCCCGGATCTCAACCATGAGGCAGAGATAATTCAAAGGATAAGAATGGGGTGAAGTGCATTCGGCAGGCATTCTCAGATAATGAATGGCAGCCTACCATTGTCCCTGAAGTAGAAATTGTATGACAGCTGCATCTTACCGGTACTCACCTATACGGGGCAGAAACTTGGAGGCTCACTAAGAGGGTTCAACTTAAATTGAGGACGACTCTGCGCACAATGGAGCGGACGATGATAGGTGTAACATTAAGGGACAAGAAGAGAGCGCAGTGGGTCAGGGAACAAACTCGTGTTAAGGACATATTAGTAGAAATTAAGAAGAAGAAATGGACTTGGGCAGGGCATGTTTTGCGAAGGCAAGATAACCGTTTGTCATTAAGGGTAACAGAGTGGATTCCTAGCGAAGGCAAGCGTGGCAAGGGGCGGCAGGAAGTTAGATGGGCAAATAAGATTAAGAAATTTGCGGGGATAAAGTGGTCGCAGTTAGCGCAGGACAGGGGTAATTGGAGATCAATGGGAGAGGCCTTTGCCCTGCAGTGGGCGTAGATAGGCCGGTGATGATGATGATGAAAGATGCTGGCATCGAGGCGCCAACTGTCGGTGCTCATTAGCGTCATGATGTGTACTTCGCTTCGCCTCTCCCATTCGGCAGCGCCGCTTTAATGAGTCATAGGGAAGGCCATAAGGCGCATTCGCAGAACTACTGCCGTCTTCGTTCATAGCGCAGTTGGTAGAGCGCCACGTACCTCCCGTTGGGGCGAGAGTCGAGAGATTAAATGGATTCGAGTCCGGGCGCCGCCACGTCAATGGCACTGTAGCGGCATCATCATCAACGCCAGCACCTCATCATCATCAGTTCTTCAGATGATGACGCAAGGCAGAACATCATGGCCGTCGCGCTGCTCAGCCGCACTCCACGGGCGCTCCCTGATTATCGGGCCCATTTTGTCGCCACAACGCAACTGTAAATAAATGTAGGCCCTGCCTCACCGTCTCGTCGGCCGCCTACATAATTAGTAACCCGGACGTCGGCAGCATGGAGCCCCGCCTCGTCTTCAATCTGCTCCCCTACCCGGCCTTCGAGCACCGCGATCCCGGAGCCTGGTTCCGTGACATGGCGGCGCACTTCGAACTACGGCGCATCGACTCGCAGGCTGAGCGGTACCGCATTGCCACACATTGCCTCCGAAAGATTTGCGCACAGACATCATCGAATACAGTGAGCAAGCCTACTACGACCTTGAGATCCTTGTCATGGCGCGTGTCGGCACGAGCCCTTCTTGCCTTAATGACTCGGCATCTCTCCACCCCGCTGCCGCCTCGCACGCCACGCCAAGCTTTGGAACGGGAAGTGCGTTAAAGGGCTTGCCATCTTCCCAGTGTCCTTGCGACGAGCCTATAGCCGGAGCACGGCGCTATGTTACATCACCACCCGGCTTCAGTGAATGTTGTTCGTCCACCTTGACCCCCTCCACGCTCTCTGCACCCAACCACTTGACTCCCGGCAAGCTGACGCTCTCGCTTAGTACGACGGCTTTGCCAGCTTGCCCGCCGTTCTTCCCCAAGAACCCCAAGGTGTGGTTTTGCCAGATGGAGTGTTTTTCGACCTCTACGGTGTCACGTTGCAGCAGGACCGTTATTTCCTGATCCGTGAGCTGCTACCTTCCGCTATGGCCTCCAGCTTGCCGGAACCTGGAGCACGCCCTTATGACGAGCTCAGGGCCTTGCTCCTTGCGCGCTCCGGTCGATTCTATAAACTACCGGTTCCAGCCACGGAGCATTTCTCCACTGTTGTCGCGGTCCGCCCGCCTCGCAACAGCGCGCCTACGGCGACGGTGTTGGAGAGTAGCAACGACGCCACGACAACGATGGCCGCGTCACACCTCACGGACGGCACCTCTGCTGTAGAGTCTACCTTCCACCCCTCCAGTAGCTTGTCCGCCACCGCAGCTGCGCTGCCTACACGCCCTGCTGAACCACGAGGGTGGCCTTTGAAGCAAACACGTCTGCCACCTTTCGCACAAGCGTCCACTGTGGCCCAAGGCGCGACTTTGGCACCTAGCACACCATGTTTGGGCGCACGCCTTGGGGTGCCAATCGAAGCCGCTGCTGACCCAGTAATTGCGACCACTTGCGAGATGGTTGCTGCGACCCCTCTAAGTCGTCACGCGATACACCATGGTCTCCTGTCAAGAACTGCCAGCTAGAGGACAATTATAGCGCACCGCGGCGATTGCAGAAGGCCTCCGAACAAGCAGCCTTGGAGACTACGGGGGCAATTGAACATGATAGCCGCACACCAAATCCTGGCTCCAGGCACCCGCGGCTACCTCTGTCTCAGCCAGCAAGCATCGTGCATCATGCTCATCGTCCTCGACTCCAAAAGCCAGGAACCAACACTGTAAGCCACGCGTTCGGCTAACCTGGGCTCGCCACTTTCACCGAGCCGTCAAGGCCGCTGCTGGGCTGACACGAGCTCTACCGAGGATAATCACGACTCGCCACACCAGACAACTATCCCGGCGAGTTAACTTTACTTTCAAGGCGCATCGACACGTTTGTGCGCTTTGCCACGTAAACCCGCTCGCCCCCGAAAAGCGCCTCGAGCGTCGGCAACACGCAGCACCCAGCCGTCTGGCGCAGCCTGTCACGGGCTGAGATACGTGCTCGCAACGCCTCCGCTAGCTTTGCCATTACTGCCTGTAGACCGGGCACACCGTGGCTGCCTCTGCAGGCTGCGTGCCCGGATTATTCTGCCCTGTTTCTCAGCCGCTGTACTTCGCTCGACAGCAGTTCTAATTGGTCCTGCACGGTTGTCGCCTCACCACCGGCTGTGACCGCACCGGAACTCCCAGTGCCGGTCACCCGAGGATACGAATTGCCCAGGACGCTTCCTCAGTGCCGACCTTGGACTGTGCACCAAATTTTCCGTGAATACGGGCGCACATAACTGCACATAGTTCTAAACCGCACCTGGCTGTTTGCCACGCAGTAGATTTTTTGCGTTCATTTGTACATAGCTCATTCTGCCGCTCTTCGTGCATTTTACGCGCGCTTTTATGAACCTGTTATTTCATCACGCATTGAGCGCTAGGGGGGATCCATGTAGCGGCATCATCATCAACGCCAGCGCCCAATCATCATCAGTTCTTCAGATAACGCAATGCAGAACATCATTGCCTCCGCACTGCTCGGCCGGACTCCACGGGCGCTCCCTGATTCCCGGGCCCATGTTGTCGCCACAACACAACTGTAAATAAATGTAGGTCCTACCGCACCGTTTCATCGGCTGCCTATAGCACTTTTTCAAGGACGTGATGTCCGTCACTTCCGTGACGGATGGGACGTCCCTGAGATCTTGGTGTACCCGGGCATAAAACACTGTCGTGTTGAAAGAACACGGACAAAGTAGACAAGGACAAGCGCTATCCAGCGTTAGATATAGGCATCGCTCATATTATGATGTACGCATCGCTCAGTAATATCAATTTTCTTGTGAAGCCCTCACTTATTGTTTGTGTCGTCTTCATCCTGCCGCTACGTAACAATATTAAATGTATGCGTGAGCAGAGATGAACCACTACAGGAATAATGCTCACGCAAACATCTGACAATTGTCCTTTGGAAGTTTCTACGACAGTTTTTGGCACGTTTTTGAGTTGGCCCATTTGGTTTTAGCTATAGAGAGGCGAAGCTAAAGTTTGCCGGGCGAGGGAAGCGCTGCCCTCTCCCCTCCGGGGGAGTACGCGGCGGCGGCCGCCGCTTCGGCACGTGCTTTTTTCGCTGCGCGCGTGCCGCATTTTTCGCGCTAGGAAGAGGGCTGGGTGAAATTTTCTTTTGACTTATGAAACCATACGTGTCAGCACGTGTCCAGCAAATTCGGTTTAAACGTAGAGTAGTTACTGAGTTCATTTTTGTCGACGTTTGTCTTATCGTCTGCTACAGACCCGCCGCTCGACCGGCAGACTGTCCCGAAGATTTTAAGTGGGGAAACGCGTTGTTCGGCGGTCGCCGGCTGCTGTCCTTTTGTCTGCAAGGCGACAGCTGTTCAGCTTGTCACATAGTACTTTTCTCTTCGCGTTCTCATTTCGCGTGGTGGCGGTTCGGACATCCGGATTTTCTGGACTGCAGCAACACTGAGGCTTGCAAGAAATGTAAGATAAACGTGATTGATTATGGTAATAGGTTATTTTTAAATGCAGAGCATTTCAGTAACTCACGATGTCACCCGCGTTGACGTCCGTAGTCCGCACCATCGTTGTCCCTACTATATAAAAAAAAATACTATCCGGCGCCCCGTTTCGATCCCTCGACCCTGCGGGCGGAACGCAATGTACATGGTGCTCTACCCACTGCGCCACAAAGCCGACACAGAATGGGACGATACGAACGCGCCTTATATCGTTGACTCATTCAAATTACTGCTGACGAGCGCTCTCTCGTCAGCAGTTGCCACAAGTGCAACAACATTAACGTAACGCAAACTACTTAACGTCGTGCGCCCCCGGAAATGCTCTGCATTTGATCGTGCCCCTCGCGAGGGGGATGTTTCACTGCGTCTTCTCTCGGTCGCGGGACCCGTGGCGCCATCTGGCGGAGGCGCGGCACAACTCGTAGCACTTTGAAAAGATGCGGCGCCAGCCAGCTGTGTGTGTGCGTACCGCACTTGTACAAATGGCGAGTGCATTGGCTGTCCACAGAGCAAAGCATTCGTGGAAGTAAGCCGTTGCAGTCAGTCAGTCAGTCATTTCCTTCGCGTTCTCAGACTGAATCCGTAGCAACACACTCCCCACCGAATGGGCTCAAGCACATTCCATCTCTAGCGGGTAAATGAGCTGTATTGGGCGCGTTAACATTATGCCGCGTGGCACTCTAACTGTGCACGAGTGCACTTTACCATCCCGTCCCTCAAAAAACTTTTTTTACTCTTGAAACAAACAGCTCCATCTTATAAAAACGCATTAGAAAGGCACATGCTAATTAAGGGGTGCGCTGACAGCGCCGCATTTCCATTTTACTTGTCCTTGAAGGAATTTTTGTTCGCAATGTTTGTCACCCGCTTGGAGTACAAGTATGGGTTAGAGTGACAGTTCGCGGAAACAACAGAACAGCTTGTGGCGTATAACTTTTAATTACTATTAATATACAGAATTTGGTGTACATCTCTTTTAATTACCAGTATTTGTAAATGTGGGGAAAAAAATGAACAACGCAGCAATCCCGTCCAGAACACAAGTCGCAATGACAAGACGGACCAGAGCTACTACAGCTAGGTAAATCGCTAGAAACTATTTTTTTTCACCCATGCAAAATGTCAACCTATTGTGTTATATATGAACGATATCAAACGGCACCAGCTAAACAACTCCGAAGTTCATTTATTATAGCGGAAAACAATCATTGGCAGCATGCATTAAAAAAGTGTGGAGGGGAGGACTCGTTAGAACACTAGTTCGCATTTTCAAAGCCGGGTAATGTGAACTGAAAGCACACAGATACAAACAACAATGTGCCAACTTATTTCACCTTTCGAACCGCAGTGATCCATGCTTACCGTCTATCCTTTTGGTGCGCTTTTGCGGGGAATATGCAGAATTTAACGAATGGATCCTTTTCTTTCGCCTTGTTACGGTCGTGGCAGCTGACCATGGAACAATATGGGGGGTTTGCTTCACTTTCAGTTTCATCTTTTTGTTTCGGGCGAGTGAGGAGTGTTCCCGCCGCCCTTTGTACGGGCTGGCTTAAGTGGCTCGCGCAGCCGGCGGTCGCTTTTTTCGCATTCGTGAGTAGGGGGCTGGATGCCTCAGGCGGTGTGGGAGACAGCGCGAGCTGCGCGTGCACTTGCCAGACGCGAAGGAGCGGGCCGGGAGGCGTCTGCTTCACAAGAGCACTCTTTATCCTGCGAAACCTCCGGGGCGCTCGGCCGTTCGAGCGGCGCGTAGCAGGCGACGCGTCTCTACCAGACGACAAGACATGCACCGGCAAAAATGGACCCAGTAGCTACTCTACGTGTAAACCGAACTTGCTGGACACGCGCTAATGTGTATGCTTTCATAAGTCGAAAGAAAATTTTACCCAGCCTAGGATTCGCCGCCAGGGGGCCGACACAGACGGTCACGTTTTGTATGGGCTCCCGCAGTGAACCTCCAAAGCGGCGGACTACCCTCACTGGCAAGTGAACGACTTTACCATCGTGTTTCTAACGTTATACAGCACGCTTCGGTGCCTCAAGTGCCATCGGGGGGCCTCTCTCTGCTGAATTACCCGACTTTCAACTTCCACGGCGGCGACGCTCTGCTAAGCCTACCGCGCCAAAGGTGTTCTATACTGCTGCCTCCGGCCATGCCGGCGGGCACAGAGCTCCCACTCCCAGCGCCCCACTCCCAGCGCCAAGAGGCCATGGAATTCGATCAACTGAGTGGCCGTACTATCCCACCGGAAAACCCCTGGACCGATGTCATTTACTCGCGCCTCAAGAAAGCACCTTCGAAGCCACCGGGCAACGACACGTCAGCTTTACCGCCGCAACGCGGTGAGCCAAGAGTTTCACCTACCACGGGCGCCAACACCCGCCGTGCACCACAACCGCGGTTGCCGAAAGACAACTACACCGTGGTCTATCGACCCCGCTCTGGCCTTAACGTCGCGGCCTGGGCTCCTCGCACTGTTCTCCAAAGCTTCGCAACTGCAAGTGCGATTTCCCTGCAAGAATTCTACAACACCATCGTTTTTCAAATCCAGACGTCCCAAAATTTAGTCGTGGCAAGCACACCCAACGCCAGTCATGCCATCACTCTGAGCAAGATAACATGTGTGCAGATCGGCGAAGTACAATACGAAATCATGCCGTACATGAAGCCACCTCCCGACACTTGCCGGGGAGTCATCCACGGCTTGGACCCGGATACAACAAATGAAGCCCTCGGCGACCTCCTACAAGCAAACAGGCCTCAACTCATACATGCTCGCCTCATGGGGCGTACCACCTCGGCACTCCTGACCTTCCAGGGCCCTCACGTGCCCTTCTACGTGAAAGTCGGCAGCCTCCTGTACCGCTGCCGCCCATTCCGCCGGAGTGTACAAGTTTGTCAACTGTGCGGCGACATCGGCCACAGACAAGATGTCTGCCCGCATCCCGACCGCCCGACTTGCCCCGCTTGTGGACTGAGCGATCCTCCTGCAGACCATCCGTGCAGTCCCCAGTGCAAACTGTGTAACCTCCCCCATGCAACCGCAAGCAAAGACTGCCCTAAGAGACTCATACCTGCACCCCCAGTCTCCAAGCCTCGCCCCACCCACTATGGACAAACCACCCCTCCAGCATCGGACATCGACCCCCGACAGGTGAGCTGGTCAGCTGTTGTCTCGCGCTCCCCCACTGCTCAATCCTTCCCTCCTCTCCCCACGCGACCTGCACCAGCCTCTCAAACCACACTTCCCCCGGCCCCGCCCGCAATAGAACAACTTCTAGCCGAAATAAAAGAGCAAAACGCCGCCATGCTCCAGCGTATTGAAGCGCTCGAAAACGCTAACCGCCTCTCTCAACAAGCCCCGAAAACGCTACCGCCCCCAGATACTGCCTCCCTACCCCCACCCCCACCCTTCCTTTCTGACGTACCAGCCGACGCCCTCATTGACGAAAAGATTCGTACGCAAATCATGCCGCTTGTCGAAAAACAGATCACCGATGCCTTGGCTGCTCTCAACAAAACCATTACCGACACTGCGCAGACTCTCCTTCGGCTCACTGACTCCCTCACCCAGCGCATGACCGCCTTAGAACAGGCTAGCCCATCCAACCTTTCCCAGGCTATTCTGCAGCGCCTTGACGCCCTCGAAGGTGACAGGACTCCTCAATCGAAGAAGCCGAAGATATCTCAGCATCCCGATGCCCAGATAGCCGCCGCCACCCCACTCCCGCCCGATGATGACTGACCCCTCCGAGATTACCATCTATCAATGGAATTGCCGGTCATATAACAGCAAAAAAGCCCAGCTCGATCATTACATATGTCAATCTCCCCCAGACGTTATTGCCCTCCAGGAAACCGATACGCCAACCCCAACGCTTCGTGGTTTCGAATGTTTCACCCAGGATCCCTCTCATCGCACAGCAGTGTTCGTCTCTAAAAAGTTCACGGCGCAGCAGCATGATATTCCTTCATCCATTAACCACACTTTCGTCGAGATTCTCCCAACTCACCCGGGTCAACACAGCCTCTTTATCCTCAACGTGTACAGTCCCCCGCAACACCCGATTAAGGATATCGACCCCCTCCTCCTGATGGCTACACAAAAAGCCGGCTCTAACCCTCTTCTTCTGCTTGGGGATTTCAACGCCCCTCACCACTCATGGGGTTATAACCAAGCCACAAGGAAAGGCACTGCCCTCCTTCACGCAACGCAGCACCACGCACTCACGCTGTGCAACGACTTAGCCCTCCCGACCCGCATAGGGAACAGTGTTTCACGCGACACCAACCCAGACCTGGCTTTCGCTCGAAATGCCCCTCACCTAGAGTGGCAGAGACTACCGGATACTTTGGGGAGTGACCATCACATTCTGGCGCTCACTATTCGCTGCCTTCCCCTCAAGCGTAAAATCGGTCACGCTACGCTCACCGATTGGTCCTCGTTCCGCAAGGATCCCACCTCCCTGCCAGATGACATCACGGACCTCGAAGAATGGACATCGCAGCTTCTGTCCCTGGTTCAGAAGCACACAAAAGTTATCCCCCTCACTACAGCCAATCCCTCTGTGGACGCCCATCTCGCACATTTATGGGCAGCCCGACGAGGCTTAGTAAACCGCTGGAAGACGCGCAGGCACAATCGCTCGCTAAAGCGCCGCATCGCTCAAGTCACCCAGCGTGCCTCGGAATACGCTCGAACCCTTCAAACCCAAAATTGGCGCTCATTCTGCGACGAGCTTCAGGGTACGCTTAGCACAAAACGTGCGTGGCGTATTCTGAGACATCTGCTGGGCTCAAAACACTCCAAGACTGCCACGTATCACCACATTCAACGTGTGATTCATAACTACCCCCATCCCCCTGCCCACCTTCTAGACACCCTACGCACGAAGTTTTTTGGTCCCCCGCAAACCCCGCCACCTCCTCCATCTGACGACTACATGGGTTCACCGAACCCTGCGCTTGATGCCCCCTTCTCGATTCAAGAATTGAAGCAGGCCCTCACCCGCATCACGCGCAATACCACCCCTGGAAAAGATCGAGTAACCAACAAGACCTTGCGAAATCTCGATGAAGACTCCCTCAACTCCCTCCTTGCCCTCTTCAACAAGCACTGGGCAGCCGGCACCCTTCCTCCTCAGTGGCGCCATGCCGACATCACCCTCATCCCGAAACCACACAAACCAATCTCCGTTGACAACCTTCGCCCTATTTCCCTGACATCATGCCTGGGTAAACTCTTCGAGCACCTCGTTCACTCCCGACTTACGGCATTCCTGGAGGACAATGACCTCTATCCTCATACCATGTTTGGATTTCGAGCACACCTGTCTACCCAAGATGTGCTTTTACAACTTAAAGAGCAAATTATCGAAAACTTAAGCAAAACGCACCCCAGTTCTATACTTGCATTAGATGTACAAGGAGCATTTGACAATGTCACGCATGCCGCAATACTCCAAGGACTGCAAACAACCAATTGCGGGGAGGCCACATACAACTTCGTCCGGGCCTTTCTCAAGAACCGCACCGCAACGCTTCGTATTGGCCCCCTCCAGTCTGACCCTTTCCCTACTCCGCCGAAAGGAACACCACAGGGTTCTGTAATCTCTCCGCTCCTTTTTAACATAGCCCTTCTTCAACTCCCAGCCCAGCTTTCTGCCATCCCCAACCTTCAGCACGCTTTCTATGCGGATGACCTCACGTTCTGGACTAACGCAGGATCCCCAGGAGATCAACAAGACATTCTCCAGCAAGCCGTTGATTGCACACTCGGGTACCTGCAGCAGCGTGGTCTGACATGTGCACCACATAAATCCGCACTCCTCGTTCTTCGAGCCCGCACCCGAGGCCGTCCCCCAAACCCCACTCCGGACCCGTCAGTCACGATCGATTCTACGCCCGTTCCCCAAGTGCCCTCACTCCGTATACTTGGTGTGACGTTCCACGCAGATGGCTCTGGGGCGGCGATTCTCCCACAACTTCATGTCACAGTCACCCAGCTCACACATCTCATCAGAAGAATCTGCACCCAGCGCCATGGCCTAAAAGAACCAGACACCTGCCGTCTTGTTCAAGCCCTACTGATCAGCCGCATTACTTATGGTACTCCCTACGTCAACCTCAAACCAAAGGAACATGCCAAATTAGACGCCCTTATTAGGAAATCATACAAAATCGCCCTCGGCCTCCCTGCCTTCACGCCTACTGTCCGCCTTCTGCAATTAGGTATCCACAATTCCCTTTCTGAGCTCCTCGAAGCACAGCGGGTCCAGCAACTCACTCGCCTTGCCCTCACCCCTACGGGTCGCACGGTACTGCATAAACTAGGCTACCCCACTCCTCTTCCTTTAGACACCCCCCAGCGTATCCCTCCGTCACTCCGCGCTCACATCTTCGTGTCTCCCATCCCCAAACACATGCACCCTTCCTTCAATCAAGGTAGAAGACAGGCCCGCGTCACCCGCCTCCGGGCCGAATACCACAACAAACCGGACACCCGATACACGGACGTCGCTCCGTATACATCCCGCCCTGCTCACGCACTGGTTGTCGTCGACTCCAAATCTGTCAATGTTACCTCCCTCAGCATTCTCCACGCAAGCACCACGACGGCTGAAGAGACAGCCATCGCTCTAGCAGCGACCACGGCTTCCTCTAACTACGTGGCAATCCTCACAGATTCGCAACAGGCTTGCCGCAACTACTGTACAGGCCGCATCTCTCCCTCAGCGCTGAAGATACTATCATCAATCAAGGATCCACCCCACATCCAGATTGTATGGACACCAGGTCATTCTTCCCTCGAGGGAAACGAGGCGGCACACGCCGCTGCCCGCGCTCTTACATTCCGGGCGTTTTCGTCGACGGAAGAGGACCTTTCCGAACCCTCCATCTATCCCCCGGTCCCTCCCCGATACACTGAAATCCTATATCATTATCGCCAACTGCGGCTTCAATACCCTCCTCCTCACCCATCCCTCAGCACACAGGCGGCTCGCATTTGGCGTCGACTGCAGACCAACACATTCTACAACACCACGATACTCCACCACATATCTCCCTCCACTTACCCCTACAACTGCCCTTCTTGCTCCGTCCCAAACACTACCTACCACCTAGTCTGGGAATGCCCCTACGCGCCAAACCCCCTCCCTTCCCCATCCCCTGAGCAGTGGGAGCGCGAGCTGGCCAGCTCACGGTGCGAGGACCAAGAACGCCTCATCACTCGCGCCCAAGCAGCTGCGCTAGCTCGCGGCTATATGGACTGAGAAAGCCACCCACTTTTATGCTCATTAAATGTTTTCAAATCCAAAAAACCCTCTTCCTAGCGCGAGAAATGCAGCACGCGCGCAGCGAAAAAAGCACGTGCCGAATAGGCGGCCACCCCGGCGTACTCCCCCTCCGGGGAGAGTGCAGCGCCACCCGGCGATCGTTCCGGAGCCTATGATAAAAACAACTTACAAGAGCGAACGCTGCACGTGGAAGGCATGAGGAGTAATGGCATCAAATAACAAAAAAAAATCGGCGCAGCTTGCACTAGTAGTGCAAGGCTGGAGAAACAGCAGAGCTGGCGGCCCCTCTCCCTTCTTCCGAGTCTCGGCTGTTGCACCTCGCATTTATTTCCGAACTTGCCGCTGAATTGTTTTTGATTGGGAACTCTTTATTGATGCCTGCTGTGCACGCCTTCGCGCATAGACTTGGCGGCGCATAGATTGGGCCTGCGTCGTCCTCGTGGCGGGCGTGCGGCGCGGATCCCCGCTTGCCGTTGTTGGATCACCGGGTTCCTGCCAGGCCAGCGCCTCGAGGGCCTGTTGGATGGCCCACAGTTGTTGTTCTTTGTTTTTGCTCGTCGTCGTGGCCTCCAGTCGCGGCGGTATGCGTCCTGATTTAGCCTGGTCCGTATTTTTGATACAGTCCCACAACTTGTATGCGAAGATGGCCATCTCCCTGCGGCATGCCTTGCACTTGCCGTTCGGGTGTGACTGCGGGTACATTCGGTGGAATAGTGCCGGGCTCGGCAGCGTGCCCGTTTGTATTTGCCTGAATACAACGTCCGGCGACCTGCTTAGCCCCGTGCAGCGCGGCGGGAGAAGGCGGCGGGTCAAACGGAAGGCCTTGGTCATATCCTTGTAGCTTGTCTTCCTGTCTCTTGTACTGAACCATAGCGGATGGTCGCCGTGGGTGCGGAGCGTTAGGGCTCGTGCCCTGGCGTGTGCCGTTTCGTTGCGGTTTACGTTTCTCTCCGACGCTTCACCAGCGGGCGCCCGGAACCACTTGATGCGTAAGTTCTTTGCTTTCACTTCTTGTAATATGCGGGCCACCGTCGGTGCGATTCTGCCCGTGGCAAAGTTCCTTCAGCCTGTGTGGAGTCGCCTAGCACAGTCTGGCAAATCCGGTCTACGATGACCAGGGCGTTGGCAATCTCCTTAGCCTCTTTGTATTGAACAGTATAGAACAGAACAAAGTAGTTTGTCAAAAAACATCACAAAAACATGTTGATGAGGCACCTGGATCCATAGCCTGTACGGCTAGTATTGGATTCATTACAGAAATATTTTCAAAAATACAATCCATGGCAAAAATGGTTGATTGTCGCACACAAGTAAAAATAGTTGGCAGCAAGTTACATTGTTTAGTGTTTTTACAGTAGTGTTCCTTACATTCAAGTTAACAATTCTGGTTTATTGTACTTTAATTTTGAAGTAATGTTTTAGGGACGGCAACATATATGGTATTGTTTTAATGGAGTTTGATATGTTATTCCATATTTTTGCTCCCATGAGGGACAAGAGGCGCTGACCCTATACATTCTATACATTATGTACTATTGGTAGGTTAAGATTTTTGTGATCAGCGTGCCTTGTATCTCGCTTGGGTGTAATTAGCGTTGACGAGTGGTACGAATTATTTGTGGTAAGTATTTTGTGGATAATAACAGCAGTATTGTAGTCCCTGACTCTATCAAACGGTAATATGTTAAATTCGACGAAGAGCATAGCTGATGGCTGATTCCTCGGTGCTCCAGCCAATTTTCTAATGGCTCTTTTTGGATTACACACAGTGATTTGCAGTACGACGCGTACGTGAACCCCCATGACTCTATGCAATACGTCATATGGCCGTGAAACACGGCAAAGTAAATGAGGCGTGTAAAGCGTGCGGAGAAAAATGTTTCGTGCCTTAACCAGTGTGATACAGCCAAATGCTAATTTATTTGTTAGTTGTTCTATATGAGGGGCCCAGTGCAAAGACGAGTCTACAGTTATACCTAAGTATTTATGGGTGGTAACCTGTTCTATTGTTGTTTCTCCGAGATTTTAGCTGCATAGGCCGGGCTGTACTTTTCGGTTCGATGCGAATACGATAAACTTGTTTTTTTTTTAGTGTTTAATTCGAGCTTATTAGCTTTAAACAAGCTTAAGTTGTTTCGGAGTTCCTGGTGAGCGAGCGACGCTGCTTCTTGATAGGATTGACTAGATATCATAAGGGCCGTATCGTCCGCGTACAAAACAGCATTGGAGTGTTTTAGCGAGAACGCAAGGACAATTATGTAAAGAGAAAAAAGAATGGGGCCTAATAAAGAGTCTTAAGGCACGCCCATTTTGACATCTTTGAGTGACGATTTACTAAATGCTATTTGGACAAATTGTTTCCGGTCCGAAAGATAACTGCAGAAAAAGTTAATAGCTGGACCTCGAAATCCGTAGCGTTCTAGTTTTTGTAGTAGTATGGTATGGTTCACGGAATCAAACGCTTTTCTGATATCTAGAAATATATCAACTACAATGTTATTACCGTTACGGGCCTGATTTACTTTTTCTGTAACCGCATTAACCTCGGTACTAGCTGAGTATTTATTCCTGAAACCGTGTTGGTGTTCCGATAAAATGCTAAATGTTCCTAGAAAGTTCATTACACGCTTCGCTATTATTTTCTCAAATAGATTGTTGATGCAGGACAAAATTGTTAGGGGACGGTAATTGGACAGGTCATTAAGATCATCTCCTTTATAGATGGGTACAACCCTTCCATTTTTCAACTGTGCTGGGTAGGTTCCTGAAAGAAATGCCTGATTAAACATTGCTGCTAACGCTGGCGCAAGGATTTCAATGTTATCTTTGATAATTTTAACAGGAATTGCATCATGTCCCATAGCCTTATTTGATTTCATCTGTCTTGCCGTGCTTATAACTTCCATTGTTGTTATCTTACTAAATACGAACGAGTTGGGTTGCGGGAGAGGTAAGATAGGCTCGGTTTCATCACACTTACTGGTAGGGGGGTACTTTGCGAGGTTAATAAAGAAATCGTTAAAAATTTCCGCTGCGCCATCCTGACTGCAGTTTAATATCCTGAAATCTGGCAGAGTGTCGCATTTTTGGGGCGATTTTGTTAGAGTTGATTATACGCCAGATTTCTTTGGAATTGCCGTTTGCTTTAAGGACCAGGTTGTTGTAGTACTCTTTTTTTCTTTTGCGCATGAGGGCAAGTGATAAGTTGCGCGCTGGCCGATATTGTGCTTGATAGTAAGGATTGTCTATGTTTTCTTTCATCTTATTCCGCCAGTGCTCCTTGCGCTTGATCACACTGTTAATGCTTTCCGTCATCCACGGACAAACTGGAACCGAAACGTATGTCGCTCGGCAAGAATACGTCTTCAATTTAACACAGGCTGACAAAAGCAATTTCGAGAATCTATCGTAAGCTATGTTTGCATCTGCTTCACAAACAGATGAGAAGACTTGCTCTTTTAAACTCTGGCTTGTTTTTTTTTTATAATCCCATTGTTCCAACAATTGCGTCTGTTGATTTTCCATTTTGCGATTGTCAACCGTTGCCAACAAAAATGTCGGATAGTGATCGGTAATATTCTCTGTTCTTACTCCTGCCTGGACACAGTTGTCATCGTAGTTTGATAGTATGTGGTCAATTATGGAAGTCGTATTTGCAGATACTCTCGTGGGGTTTACTATATGGTTTTGGAAGCCATAGGATGACAGCAACGTTTGGTACTCAGTGTTCATGTTATTGGCCGTGTTTAGGATGAAATCACAGCAAATGATAGCTTTACTGCCATTGTTAGCAAAGTACTGCGAAACGTCCTCCACCTTTGACATAAATGTCTGAGCTTGAGACCCTGGTGGCCTGTAGACTACGCCAACAGAAATTTTGTTTTCTAATTCAACGAACAACACTTCATGTTTCCCCTAAGCGTGTTTCGGTTAAGTTGAGTTTTTTGAAGTGAATTTGTGTGGATAGATAGAGAGCAATTCCACCGCCTCTAGCATCAGCTTTTCTAAAAAGTGATACAAACGTGTAGTTTGGCAAATTAATAAACTCTTTATCATTCAACCAAGTTTCTGATAGAGCTATGATGTCATGCTATAAATTTTGACGTGTTAGCAGAGAAAGTAGTAAGTCATAATTTTTGTTTAGCCTTCTTGTGTTGCAGTGTAGGAGACTAATATTGGAAGTACTCGAAGAAAATTCAGCACTCGAAGCACTATTATCCATTTCGGACAGCTAGCGTACAAGAATTTTCCACCTTACACAATTTTTGCGAGGTCCTCTTTTGTGCCAATGTGGATAGCCCTGGCGTTTTCTGCTTTCCTCGCAAGGATTTTCGACTCAGTGACCCAAACAAATTTCCAGTTTTTCTCCTTTTTTTGCGATGGCCATGCCCAGCAAGGCTTTATTCTCAGGACACAGGTGTTCATTAATGAACACCGCATTCGCGTCTGGAAAACCTATTACGTTCGCTGCGAACCACTTTTTCTTTGCTGCCTGGAGAACTTCGTCACGTCTTGCTCGGGATACAAATCTAAAAATCACGTTAGTTTTATCTTTTCTTTTGTCGGCACTATGTGTACCACATCAATGTCTGAAGCAGCCACTGCTACTCCGACTTTCCCTCCTATCTTCTGAACAACTTCCACGAGCGATTCATTTACTTCTTTGGGGATTTCTTTTATCTCAAGGTTGCTCTTTCTAGTGTACTGCTTTAGATCAGTTAACCCTTTCGTTGCGCTAAGCAGTGACAGGGCCAGTTCGTCTTTTTCTTTTTTGAGTGCGGAATAATCTCTTTTCAGGTTTTCCAACTCTTGCTTCGTGCCATGAAGTTCCTCGAATGTGTTTTTCATGAATTCCATGCTTTTTTAACTTCGTCTAACTCTTGTTTGATGTTTGATGTGATGTCCGTGATGTGCTTCAGCTGCTCCTTTATACTGTTTGGGGGTCTGTCACCAACGGTCATGCAGCGAGCGATCCAAGCCTACTAAGCAAAATGTCAAGGAAAACTACGCACCTGCGAGATAGAGCAGATTCGTGAGCGGGGCGAATAATGGTTTCGTGCCTGGATCGCTCGCTGCGATGTGGAACTTGTAGCTGATGATGGCTTTATATGGTCCCGAGGGCTTGTCAGCGATGCTCCGCGCAGGCGTTCTGCAGTCCGATTCCCTGGCACTTGGCACCGGCAGTTCAGCAGGCTTCGTCGACAAGTGTCATGTCGCAGGCGGTAGTTCCAGCAGATTTACCCTACGCTGCAGTTCCAGGGGCCGGTGCTGCGAGGTGCTGCCTAGCATGCTAGCTGCTGCGCGGGTGTTTCCGTCGGCGTCAACCACGGCGACGGCGAAACCATTGCGGCCGGCATACTCGGCCGCGTCCACGTATCTGGCCTTGGTGTCGCTGGCGTGCATGTCTGTTAGAGCTTTGTGCTCTTCTTCTGCCTTTGTTGAACTCCGGGTGTACATTCTTTGCACTTGAATCTACTCTGAGGCTTCGTCTTATGCCGTCAGGAATCGAGATTTCGTCCCTTGTTTCTCGTGGTAGCCTATGCCGAGGTTTTTCAGGTTCCTTCTGCCTGCTTTGATGGCTTACAGCCTCTCAATCTGAGCGGGCCTTTGTGCTTCGGCAATTTCGTACAAGGTGTTGTGGACTCCTAGATTGGGCAGGCGTTCTTCATGACTGGCAGGCCCGGATAGTTTCGGCCGCAGCCTTTCACATCTCTCCCAAAGTGGATTGCGGTAACACGCGCTAGAACCCACGGTCAAGTCCAAAGCCAACGCCCGCGTTACGAACGCTAAGGAAATGCTCTGCGCCCGGAATGCGATGATAGCGCGATCGGATAGACGCCGGGTTCTTACGCGAGGGACCCAGGTTCGATTCCAACGACGAGAAGCGATTTATTTTACAATTGGCTGCACATGTTACTGTTCTCCTCCGCTGCTACCCCGTATCCCTCGGGCTTGTGGGGTAGCCCGGTGGTTAGATTACCGGTTTCACGGTGTAAAGGTCCCAAGTTTGATTCCCGGGACTGTTCTAACCACATTTTTTTCTTCAGCCTTCGAGGTTTTTTTGGCGCGATGAAAGAAAAAAAATCGGCCTTGATAGCTCTGCTGTTAAAAGGAAAATGACCATCGGAGGAGTAGTGCGTGACAAAGCACAGCGACTCTAGCACGGAACGCTAGAGGGAGCACAGAGGTGCCCCTGGCGACCGCTGATTGAATGACCTGCGTGGGGTCCTTGATTTATGCGAGATGGCGTAGGGCATCGGATATACAGCGGACGGTCTCGATTACAGGCTAGCCTGGCTTCTTCTACAGCTCTCGCGGGCGTTCGCTTACCGGTGAAGATGCTCTGACGAGCGTCTCTATAAAAACATAAAAAAACCATTCAACCTAATGAAGGTGGATGGTCGGCGAAGCACTATAGATGCATCTCTGTGTATCAATTCTCTATAGAATCGTATAAAAATAAAATTAAAGTAATGTTTGGTGACTTAAAAATGGCCATATCTGACATTTCTTAGGTATCATTACTACAGCCATGTCTCTTTCGTCTCAAATTAGCAACGTGTAATTTGTTAAGCTGCGCCTGATGGTTGGATTTCGAAACGTGAGTTTATTAATCGTAGTATAGCTTGATGGAGCGGGAGTTTCGAATTTTTCATCACGTGGCACCACAATTTTGGTGTAATGTTGAGAGCTGGTATTTTTTATTCGGAAAGCTGAAGCAACGGACAAAGTCTGCGTCAAGGGTTGTAGGATGTAGTGCTTACGCTTTGCGTATTTTTGCGACATACCACAAATTGCACGGGACGCATATAGCGTCCGTCGATTCTGTGGGTCCCGCTGTAATGTTAAAGAGCCGGGACCGTAATGGAAGGCATTTGATGAAACAATTAAAGAAGTGAAAAGCACAACACTTATTCATGTGGTTTCGCTTCAGTTTGAATACTTCTAACTCTTCCCGCACACCCGACCATTTCTTCCCTGAAAATGGAAGCGCTTGGCGAAAGAGGACGGGCTAGGTAAAACACTGAAGAAATCGACACCCGCCGGGTTTGAAATCCAATTGTTTATACCGATCGACTCTGCCACGCCCCAATTGGAAACCGGCCGGCAGTGTGATATATTCCTAGGGAAGTTTGGGGCAAAGGTGGGAGGGTGGGGTGTTTCGAAGTCGGGTCGAAACCTATTTCGTATTCTGGAGATGGTTTCGCAGGTGTAGGCGTGTGGGAGATCGGAAAGCAAAAAAAAAATGGAAAGAAAACACAGATATATTGCTTCTTACAGGCACTTTAGGCTACTAGGCATTCGAGTGTTCAGAGCTGATATGCTCAGGAAGCGGTCGGCCCATTTCAAGGAACTATTTATGGGCGTGGGTGTGTGTGAGGGGGGGCGATATTTTAAGGGAAATCAAACTTTGCAAAAAGCAAATATGACCCTTTAAAAAATGAAACACCGATATGTAAGAAGAACGCGCAAAAGTGAGGAAAACGAGGACGAGTAGTATAATGACGCTGCAGAGTAGAGAGTAGTATTTTTGATAGAAAGAGCGTATTGTGGTGGGTCCCAAAGTTGCATAGGTAAAATACAGATCAGCATTCGTTTCCAAGCAGGGCGTTTGATAAGGACTTTCTGCCGTGGTGGAGGTACAGTAGATACAATCATAAATTTAGTCTATATACACTACGAACCGCTTAAATAAAAACAATGCAAAAAGAACCTGCACAGCGCTGGGCAAAACGCATTGACTCAGTCATTAGTTTTGTGAGAACCCGAGAAAAAAGCTCAAAGGAAAGGCTCGTGCAGGGAACGTCTAGCTTGGGATGGTTGAAGCAGTGTAAAAAGTATGCAGCCAAAAGACAGAAAAGCGATGATGGATGGTGTCAAGTACTGAAGGAGGTACTGAAGCACTGAAACAGGAAGCGTTGCATCCCTAAAGCCTACCCTCAACATTTCACTCAAAGTAAAAAAAAAATGTACGGATATCAGTCCAACGAAATCAGCTTAAAATTATGCGAAGTAGTATTGATAAGAACAAAAGTACTACTTGAAACGCTGTTTTTAAGTGCGAATGCACTTTATAAGCGACCCCAAACCTTCCACCGCCGGCGGCGGCGGCGGCGGCGGCGGCGGCGTCCGCAGTCCTCCTCTCCCTAGCAACGGCGTGGAGCGGAGAGGAGCGTCGGTAGCACCGGCGCGGTGACGTCACTTCACCACGTGACCGCGCTCGCTCCGTCTCCTCGCCGTGGCTGCGCGGGTGCGCGCCGCTCCCCGCACCGCTCCTCGCGCCGTGACGTCATGGTATGACGTCACAGCGCGCCTCTTCTCCCCAGCTGCTGCCGCGCGCCTCTCTCTCCACCGTGACGTCACACTCTCTCCTCTCCCCCTCGCTCGGCTGCAGCTGCCGTGCGCCGCTGTCCCTCTTCCCTTGCGCTCGCCTCCTCTCTCAGCCACCTGGCTCGGCGCGCTCGGCGCGGCGTACCCCCCTATATATGCAGCGATAAACTGCCAGACCTCCGTGGGTCGGCTCGCGCGCGCTCACGGGCGAATGCCAACGGATTTTAACTTTACTCCCCCTCATAGCATCACCCCGTGCATTCGCACTTAACCATGTTCACCCTCGGGGAAATGCTTGGGAGTTTTTTTTTTTGAAGTTAAAGGGGCCCTGAAAGGCGTTTTGAGCACACTAAATGAACTAGCGCAATCGTTAGATTGGGTCGTCAACGTCATCTGTGCCAAGTATTACTCTTTTACGCGCAGCGGAAAGCTCACACTTTTGTTGCAAAGTTTGTCGCTTTTTTCTCACCCTTTCCTTCGTGTTTTTGGACGCCGCCATCTTCACATGTCTACATCATCGATTCCCAGATGTTCGTCATGAGCTAGACATCCTGCGATTGGGCGGCTTTTTCACGCACTTCCGGCAAAGAGATGAGTCGTCTGCTCAGCGTCGGCTCGCCGGCTGATCTGCCAGCGGAGTGCCGGAGTGCTTGGACATTTTACGACAAACGAAACAAGTGTAAACAAACGCTTAACCGTTTGTATTAAATGTAGCACGGCCATAACACGACATGGATATTCCCTTACCTGAGTACGTTCCGTAAAGAAAGCGTTGAAGCCCCGTGGCACTTCTTTCGTGCAATCGCAGAGAACGCCCTGAGCCGAATGCCCGGGTTTGACGCATACATTTTATTCTACTTCAAAACAATCCAGAGATGGGTTTCGAACGAACACAACGTCACAACATGCGTTGCAAGTCTGAACCGCGATTGAAAGACGATGGGTTGCCTCCTCCTGCCCGTCGTAACTTCGGCACTCACCTCGCGCGCGGTTTGCGGGGACGAACAGCAAGTCACTTAACTCTGGCGCGCAAGCCGAGATGGCTTTTAGCCAGGCACACTGCACATACCCCATGCGAGGTTGAGTCGTACGTCGCTCGAGAAAGATAATCCAGACCATGGGAAGCACTATCCACCCGCAGAAGCACAACGTCGCATTGCATCGCGAAACAAAGACGTCCACAACACACACACACCATCGCCTCCTGTAATGTCAAACGCATCTCGCACTTCCCAATGGGAGTGGGTGGTACGCCTGCAGTGCCCACATGTCGCGAGGTGGGGCCCCGAGCTGAACCGGGAACACGCAACTGTAACTGAGTTCTACAGTGGTTTTTGCCTTGTTGTCAAGGCAACCGATGTTTGAGATTCTCAAAGAAGTGGCGCTCGCTCCAGCGCTAGAAAGCTCAGAGCCGCGGTGGAGAATGCTTTGCCAACGTTGCCGCTCTCCACCACGCGTCGCCCCAAGCTGAACTGGTCACATGATTGAAGGGTTTTGTGCACGGGTTCTGTATCGATTTAAAATGTCTTTTTCACATGCCGCCGGCAGGAATTACGACCGCCGCAAAATAAGACCCGGCACCAGCGGGGCCACATCTGATACGGCACTTTTTGGATAAACAGTGTCGGTGCATCAAAGGGAACGAGCGCACGATCTTCCCCGTACGGCTGCGAGTTCGCCGCCGATAAAAAGTCACGTGCCACCGATAGCAACTGCACCAACGAACACCGCGAAAGGGCAAGGCCAGGCCGCCGCACACATGCGGCCAGATTTTTCGTTCGGTTTTCCAGCCTTGAGCGAAGTGCGGGATTCATGGTGTCAACAAAGCTTGCCCGTAGCAGACGACGTAGCAGCGCAATAGCGGAAGTACGTCACCGCTGCGGAGCGCAGCATCATGGGAGGCAAAGCTCGCGCGCCGTCAACAGCGGAGAGTAAGTCGAAAGGTGGAGGAAACGCGGAGCGACGATAATGCGCGGTTTTTGATTTACGATTTCTCAGCTAATACTCATCGCTTTAACAAAATTCTTGCGGGAGGAGATTGCAAATACATTGCTTTATTTGGGTACATGTACATCCATGCATCGGCGGAAGGTATTTCAGGACCCCTTTAAAGCGCCTGTCAATAATGACTACAAAGAAAAATTATAGCGCATACACACTTCACTGACAGAAGGCTAGCTTCTCATGTAAAACAAAAAGTATGACCCCAAAATACATTTTTTTTAGATAAGCAACACGAAGCAGTAGGCGGGAAAAGTTCGTGCTGACAGTTTTTGAAGCCCTTTATTAGCGCCATCCGTCACCCCCGTCCGGTCAGGGCACAAAGTCTGTATTCAGCAGCTTTCGGACATTAAAGAAGGCTGTATGGGTTGAGGGTAACTTAACCAGGCATAACTCGCCCTCACGGGGCACAAAGGTTTTCCTGCAAACATTGAGAAAAGGTTTCGCAAGCAAGTTGAACTTTATAATTCGCATCTTCACTCGCCCACACAAGCTGAGCGAGCTTTTTTTGCTGTGTATTGCCTTCTAGAACCGCCAAATTGAGGGTGCTTAAACGTGGGCTTGGGCATAACGCAAAGACGCGAATCATGTTACCTAACCCGGCCATCTGAACAGACTAACCAACCACAACCCGCCCATCCCACCAACCACAAGCCGCAAACTGATCGAAAAATTATAAATCGGTTGCTTTGTCCCAAACTTCCCCTACCAGCTGTTGTAAAATGTTCGTGCAAGAAGACGTCACATAAATCACACGTTGCTCTCAAACTTTCAACGCTGCCAAAACGAAAAACACAACAGTAGCAACCTGTAGCAAGCTACGGATGCTCATACAAGTCGTACTTTTTGCGAAGCTGCCGCATCTGGGTGTCGAATTGACTCAGCTAACAAGATTTTCGGCTTCAGCTTGTTTATGTCACCAAAAATCTTTGACTGACTCACTCACCCTAAAAACATTGGTATACTGAGATATACAAGATAACCGCCTAAAGCTTATATAATGAAAAAGAGCAGTCTGTCGTTAGCTTGTTAGCTGCTAACCAGGGAACCATAAATCGCGGGGCAAGCAGTTTGGATAACTGGGTGCTCGCTGCATTTTTTTTTTTACTGGAAAGCCTTGGTTTTATTCTCTTTAGAAGGTGTCTATGTGATTGCGTGTACTCGCCTGTTTACTAGTTTCATGAACCTCTAAGTACGAGAGCGTATCCTTCGAGTCATACACACAGCTATGCTCCCGCAACTAAACATCACATTATGACATCCCCCCGCACATCCCTTGCAATGTCGCTTCTGTGAGGCTCTGGGCAAGCGCTATCACATTATGTGGTACTGGCAGCAGAATATTGTATGCCGGTTGCCTTGGAAGCATATATATATATATATATATATATATATATATATATATATATATATATATATATATATATATATATATATATATATATATATATATATATATATATATATATATATATATATATATATATATATATACAGGATCGGAGAACGAAGGCCGTTACGTGGAGATGAGGCAGAATTCTTTTCAAACAAATAAAAAAATCCAAAGTAGCTGTATAATGGCGTAGTACCGCCATAAATATTGTGCTGAACAACAGCGGTGGTCTAGTACGCTGAAGATCTGTCCCTAGCATGAGGGTAAGAGTAGAAACTCATCCTTGATACATCCTATATACTACTCGTAAAATGCGCGAGCGTCCTGCGTTCTCTCGTCTTTGACTTTACTGTTTGTCGCTGGTCAAATGTCTTCAAGTGAAACGCAGCAAGCCTAGGTGTAAGACTCAGATGCAGCAATACCATGAACCAGTTACTGGTGGCATGGCCTCTGCCTCTGTATACGGTGACCTCAAGGGCTGGAATGGCACAAAAAATCGAATCAATGCCCCACTTAGCTTAATGTCTAAACTTTAAGCACTCATAAAGGCAACGATACTCTCAGTTCTTCTTGTGCTCTCTGTTAACGCAATATCATTTTTAGTCAACCAGCTCGCTCTCCCGCTAAGCCTAAATTATGTCCTTTAGACGTGCAATCTACTCAGAACCGCATTTTTGAGCAACTCTGCTATTTCAATTTGCATAACATAATATACATGTATTCCATCTCTTCCACTTGTTCAGGTTTTTCTTTTTTTTAACGTACTCACAGAAATTTGTGGGACCAAAAGGTAGCCACTGCAAAAGCTTGTTTTCTGGTGTCTCATCCTCCCCTATCCTTATCAGCAGTTTAGTCACCAAACGGTCAACTCTGAAACTGCAGCAAATTAAACAAGAAATGCCGAAAAAGAAGTATTCCAGTCATTGCTGGACGGAAAAGTATAGAAACATAATCCTCCGCGTATTCCTGTCAGCTGTCTTCTTCTGAACAAGCAGCAACTCATCCCAAAAAGTTCTATTCCACCTCACATTCTAATCAGCTCAAGGCCTGCTTGTCTCTTAAAATGTGCCGAGAATGTCATTATGCGGCACACATTTTTAGCATTGCATACAAACGAACGAACGCACGCTCTCAAAACTACCAAATTAAATTTGTCGCAAGCCGCGTCCACCTCTACAGAAAAGGAGGTCGGTCCGAGTAGACAACCAGAACGTCGTTGGGAAGTTCGACATCTTCGAAAAGCAGGAGCTTGTCTTGAGGGCATCATTCATGCAAAGTCCCAAAATAAATGCTGCCCAAACGAGGAGAAAGCATCGGCAGCGGTTCCCTTTTTCTTCTAAGACACGATAAAAGTATAAAAGTAATGATAAAAATGAGAATTTCGTTAGTGTTTTCATCTGCCCTCCTCCCATTTAATTTTGACTCATTTGAGTACGGTGCGAAAAAATTCAGGTGAAGTATTGATCATTGCTTAGTAATCAATAGCAAAAATCACAGTAACGTAGTGCTGAAACAGTTTTCTCCTTTCTTTATTTTTGCAGACCGAAAGAGTCCTAAAACAACCACCTCAGGTTTTGTCGTTTACTTAACCCGACGTGAAGCACACGTAAGTCGCTAAAACGTTCCCGCTCCTATTCAAGGAGATGAACCGTATCGCAAACATTTAAAGGCGTATGCGAAGGTTTTCCACAGGCAATATTTGCACGCTACATAGATGATTGCCAAAAGAAACTAACGACACCATCGGAGAGAGATATATGTAACGTCATAAGTGTTATCCTTGTAGCATTGTCGAAAGTATATTGACGTATAGATAATGCATCGTCCCTACACTGCTACAGCTATTAGCTGACCTCAGAAGGACGACTACAGCTGTTGCGGCCTCTGCGTATGGTGGCCTTAACTGGGAGGCGTTTGTTAAAGCGAAGCCTTAGGGTCCTCACTGAAGGCGTCTGTAACGCGAGAGTGCCATGTAGGAAACCAACTTTCTCTGACTATGATGATGACTTCGCGGGTGAAGTGAAAGAAAAAAAAAACGCTTCAGTGGCCGCAACCAAATCTCTTCCCCCGCGTTGTGAAGTCGGTGTCTATCCGATTGCTTCAGTATGACTTTCTTTATTACCTTTTTTCGCACACAATACAGGTCACGGATAGATAAAAAACCGTCGGCCGAACTTTGGCTGACGGAAAAAAATAAAATAAACATCAAACCTACACAGTTCTTCTAGTACAGGCAGCCATTCTAGATCAGGCGTCTGCAACTTGTGCACTTCAAGGAGAAAACTAATACTTCGTGCGAAGTATTTTCTCACCGTAAGGGCGTGAGGGTGAGCATGGCGCACTGCCATCTTCGACCTCCAAAAGGCATGCAGGCCTAGAGCCATGATGAGGCTATATGGCACACTGTTGTCACTAGGTACGCAAAGAAATCATATGCTTTGGGGGGGAATGGGCAGGTCCATCTTTAAGGTTTATTGTAACACATCCCAGAGAAAGATCCCACATCTCATTTCACTCCACGAGAACGTGCTCAACAGTTTATGGTTTAGAAGGACTTGTTGTTTGGTGAGTTGGTGCATATTCTCAAAAGGGGTAAAATACGCTAAGGAAGACGCCACATAGAGAGAGGTACACAAGGACTGCGTCATTCCTTGTGTTCCATCCCTGCGTGGCGTCTTCCTTAGCGCAGTTTGCCCCTTTTGAGATTCCCATTTGTTGCACAAAGTGCAAGTTGTAGGACCAGCGACAAAAAAGCCTTTCTCCTGCATCCACGTCTTAAAGGGCAGTGGGCCGGTGTGCAGCTTAAAGAAATAAAATGGCAGCATCTCCACTTCGTGGATGATGGCGAGGGTGCGGAGTACGGGGACTCGAAATGACATCCAAGTTGCGCCCCGAGTGACATCCCATTTGCGCCCCGACCATCGTTCGATTTGAGCCGTGAGTTGCACCTTGATTATTCCCTTAAAGGGGCCCTGAAAGGCGTTTTGAGCACACTAAATGGATTAGCGCAATCGTTAGATTGGGTCGTCAACATCATCTGTGCAAAGTATTACTCTTTTACGCGCAGCGGAAAGCTCACACTCTTGTTGCAAAGTTCGTCGCTTTTTTCTCACCCTTTCCTTCGTGTTTTTGGACGCCGCCATCTTCACATGTCTACATCATCGATTCCCAGATGTTCGTCATGAGCTAGACATCCTGCTATTGGGCGGCTTTTTCACGCACTTCCGGCAAAGAGATGAGTCGTCTTCTCAGCGTCGGCTCGCCGGCTGATCTGCCAGCGGAGTGCCGGAGTGCTTGGACATTTTACGACAAACGAAACAAGTGTAAACAAACGCTTAACCGTTTGTATTGAATGCAACAGGGCCATAACACGACATGGATATTATCTTACTTGAGTACGTTCCATAAAGAAAGCGTTGAAGCCCCGTGGCACCTCTTTCTTGCAATCGCAGAGAACGCCTGAGCCGAATGCCCGGGTTTGACGCATACATTTTATTCAACTTCCAAACAATCCAGAGATGCGTTTCGAACGAACACAACGTCACGTCACAACATGCGTTGCAAGTCCGAACCGCGATTGACAGACGATGGATTGCCTCCTCCTGCCCCTCGTAAATTCGGCACTCACCTTGCGCGCGGTTTGCGGGGACGAACAGCAAGTCACTTAACTCTGGCGCACAAGCCGAGATGGCTTTTAGCCACGCACACTGCACATATCCCATGCGAGGTTGAGTCGTACGCCGCTCGAGAAAGATAGTCCAGAACATGGGAAGCACTATCCACCCACAGAAGCACAACGTCGCATTTCATCGCGAAACAAAGGCGTCCACAACACACACACCATCGCCTCCTGTAATGCCAAACGCATCTCGCTCTTCCAAATGAGAGTGAGTAGCATGCCTGCAGTGCCCATATGCCGCGAGGTGGGGCCCCAAGCTGAACCGGGATCACGCAACCGTAACTGACTTCTAGAGCGGTTTGTGCCTTGTTGCCAGGGCAACCGATGTTTGATATTGTCAAAGAAATGGTGCTCGCTCCAGGGCTAGAAAGCTCAGAGCCGCGGCAGAGCATGTTTTGCCAACGTTGCCGCTCTCCACCACGCGTCGCCCCAAGCTGAACTGGCGTTTTGTGCACGGGTTCTGTATTGGTTTAAAATGCCCTTTTCACATGCCACCAGCAGGAATTACCACCGCGACAAAATAAGACCCGGCACCAGCGGGGCCACATCTGATAAGGCGCTTTTTGGATAAACAGTGCGCTGTGCATCCAAGGGAGCGAGCGCACAATCCTCCCCGTGCGGCTGCGAGTTCGCCGCCGATAAAAAGTCACGTGCCGCCGATAGCAAAGTTCTGCAGCAACGTCCACCGCGAAAGGGCAAGGCCAGGAAGCCGCACACATGCGGCCAGATTTTTCGTTCGCTTTTCCAGCCTTGAGCGGAGTGTGGGATTCATGGTGTCAACAAAGCTTGCCCGTAGCAGACGGCTGTGTGAGCATCGCAATAGCGGAAGTACGTCAGCGCCGAGGAGCGCAGCATCATGGGAGGGAAGGCTCGCTCGCCGTCAACAGCGGAGAGTAAGTCGAAAGGAGGAGGAAACGCGGCGCTACGATAATGCGCGGTTTTTGATTTATGATTTCTCAGCTAATACTCATCGCTTTAACAAAATTCTTGCGGGAGGAGATTGCTAATACATTGCTTTATTTGGTTACATGTACATCCATGGATCGGCGGAAGGTATTTCAGGACCCCTTTAATGAAACTGCAACTCACGGCTCAAATCGAATTTCGCTTGATTTTTCCTTGATGGTGGTGGGCGCACGGATGGACGCGGACGGACATTGGGAGGTCCTAAGGTACTCCGCACCGTTGCAGGCGAGGGATTAAGCTGTTTGACTCTCGGGTACTAACTTACGGTCGTAGCCCAGTGGATCACACGACTGACACTAACTCTCTCTGGTATACAAGACACAGGCTCGAATCCTGCCGGTGCCTGTGTGATTTTGTGCGATTGTAAATGCTATGCGCACGGACGCGGACGGGCATTGTGCGTTCCTAAGGTACTCCGCACCTAAAATGTTTTCGCAGATGCTGGGACGGCCATCTTTTTAACACGAGATAACACGTCCTTGCCCAGAGCAGATCTATACACTGATTGGTAAAGTGGCACAGGTAACAACACTTTCTTCAAGTCTTTAGTAAGTGCCTTTCTTGACACAATTGCTAGGTACGCCAATGAAAACCGGACTGCTAGGAGCCTGAAAGAGTCTACAACCTCCTTCATATAGCCTTCAGTGCTGCTACAGCTTTCATTTGCGGACGAGACAATAAACGTTGGCAATGCATTTGACAGTACTATTTGTAAAAATGTTCGCAAAAAGGGGTCATTCGTATCGCGCAAAAGAAAAATCGTTAACAATTAGGCTGGCTAATATAAATGTGACACAAACCAACTCTGAAATTCTTTGCCTGGTCACGCACGTTCCCTCCCATGGAATCAATTTTTAGCTACACTTCAAGAGCACTAACCAATGTCTTCTTCCCTTAATACGGATATTGTATTTTCGGTGATTTCCGCCTGGTCTATATCTAATGTGTGCATGCTTTTTGATGTGCCCGTGCGCAGGGCACTTTGACTATGGTGGTAAACATGCGTGGAAACGTTGTATAAATGTTTTATAAATACGCATACCTTGTTTGTGTTACCCGAGAATATGTCTGTATACTTTTTTGTTTATTTTGTTTGTATGTACGACTGCTGTACACCCGTGCATGCACAAAAATTGTACACCCTACCCGCTCCTGGTATAGCCGCACACGGGCTGCAGTATATTTAAATAAATAAATAAATAAATAAATAAATAAATAAATAAATAAATAAATAAATAAATAAATAAATAAATAAATAAATAAATAAATAAGTAAACCCCGCCCTCCTTAACTCGCCGGAAAAGATTGGTTACACTTAAACGCCCCCAATCTGAAAACCAAATGAACACGGCAAACACACGATGTACTTTCTGAACCCGAACTCGCGAACACTAAAGGACTTGCATCACGTACCAGAGATTTGCGCAAAGGAAAAGGTTGCAAACTGTGGCACGTGCGAAAACAAAGCTCCCCCGCACCTTTCTTAGTCGCCCTTTTTCGCAGCTTCACCACTTCCCATATTCGCGGCTTTCCAGGTAGCTGTGTAGGGGAACTTAGAGATAACGAACTGGTGTGCGTGACCAAGACACATTTTCAAACACTAATGGTGCTCCCACCCAATCCTCGTGAAAAACCCTCACACACTTTGCCCAATTATAGGACTCTTAGCACGCGATAAAATTCCTTTGTTGTCATTATTGCTTTGGTGACGCTCTCCTTGTCCTCACAGAATACAGCCACGTCATCCGCATATATGTTCTTATTCACACCTCACTCGAGTGGACGTGAAACCCGCGCAAATCACCATCATTAATTATGAGCAAACAAAAAGATTCCGAAAAATGCAAAGCAACGGGGGAGAGGCAGGGAATCCCTTTTGGAGACATGCTTGTTTACCATCAGTTTTGTGAAAAATTCACGATACGCCATGCGTCCTCTCTCCTTCACAACATCCCAAACATTAACATAGTCCAAAACTAAGAACAAGATTTCGTGACACACTTTATCAAAGGCCTTCTCATAATCAACCTATAGCATATCTACTCTCCTAGAAAATGCAGCACAAACCTGTAAAACACTACGTGTGACATGAACATTGTTTAGTAGGCTTCTACCTCGTTTGCCACATGTCCAATGCGGCCCTACCAATGCTGTTATTATTCCCCGTAATCGATTTGCTACAGTCTTCATCAGTAGTTTGTAGTCTGTATTGGCTGAGGCGATTGGCCTGTAGCCAGTTACAGACTGAACTTCCGCCATGTCATTCGACTTTTTAATGAAAACAGTCTGCGTTCACGACAAAAATCACGCCATATCCACGGAATGAATAATGATAAGTGGGGCGAAGCTCGAGAGGGGGAGATCATCGGTAACCGTAACTCTCCCGTGAAAGGAACGCAGGCAGTGCCGCCGAGCAGTGAGGACGTGTTCTTCTTCGCTCCGTGATTTCGGCGACTCGAACTACGGTTTTCGTGCCCGTGTCTAGTGTTTCGCGCCACTATGCGGCAGTTCCTTTAGGAACTAGCCCAGATAGACTGCGCGAAGATGTCTACGGGCGGCAGCCTGCCCCCGCCTTCGACCAGCGCATCGGCCGCGCCGGAGCACATGTTACGTCGTCGCTCGAACAGTTTCGGGTGTTCCCGCAGCCTCGCGAGGCTCATGGCCTCCTACAAGGACATACTTCAGCAGCAGCAGCGTGCCCAGCAGCTAGTGGGGATGCTTCAAGGCAAGCCTGCATCTGTGCTCGTCGCGCACCACGCCGAGCCGACCCAGGTTACGGCCGATGTTTGCGCTGCCACACCACCCCCCATGTGTGTCGGTGCTGTGAACTATTCCCAAGAAAACCCCGCCGCAACCATGGAGGAGCCAATGGACGAGACGGCGCTCCTCAAGCGCCCGCGGGACGTCTCGGATGGCTCGGATGACGAGCGCGGGGCCAACGACGCCATGCCGAAGGAGAATGGCCGAGTGGCGGCCATTGCTCGCTCCTACAAGCGCCGGGGCCGGCTCGGGGAAGCCGTCGATGCGTCACGAGCCCATGTGACCACCGCGGCCATCCTTGCCCCTCTCCCGTCAGACGACATGGGTGACATGGCTCGCCCGGGTGAGCTTCCACCGGCTTCCGCCCCCCCTCCCAGTGGCGCCACGAGCCACCGTGCATCGGCGTTCGCCTCAAGCACCACCGCCGCTGCCTTCCCTGCTGATCCAGCTGACGCGCAAGATGGCGGCACCCAGGACAACAAACAGCCGAGTGGGCCCTTCCCCATGGAGACCGCGACCTGCGGCGGCTCTTCAGGCGACTCCTCGGCATCGGAACTTTCCCCCGGACATCGTGAAGGCCAGTGGACCGTCCAGCAGAGCAAGGCAGTACGACGGAAGGCCAGGAAATTGGTCGCTCGGCGCCCGATTGCGCAGCCGGCCGCCGGCACCTGCCTATTCCGTCCCATAGACCGAGCCACCTCCTTTCTCACGACATCGAGGGAGGTCATCGCCCGTGAACTCGCCGCCTACCCCGGGGTGTCCCAGGTTAGAGTGAACACCCGGCTGAACGTGGTCGCGGTTGACGCTGAGACGGACGAGTGTTTGGCTGCCCTCCTGGCCACTCAGAGTGTGGCTGGGATTGCTGTCCGAGCCGGCCGCCCCGCCAGTCGAGGCACGAGCCGCGGTCTCGTTTTTGGTGTTGACCGTCAACTCACCGTCGAGGAGATCCAGGACAACATCGACTGTGAGGTGGCGGTGAGGGGTGTGGCACGGAAGGCTGATGGGGCTGTGCTGATCACGTTTGCGGCCCCTTGCCCCCCCTCGTTTGTGGCTGTGTACAAGCTGCTGCTGCCTGTACGTGGTTGTCGGCCGCGGCCCACGCAATGTGCGCGCTGTGGTCGACTGGACCATGTGACAGCCTGCTCCAAGGACAAACAGAGGTGTGCTCGCTGCGGTGGGGGCCACGCCTCGCAGCAGTGCCCTGCCTCTACCCCACGCTGCACCAACTGCAGTGGCCCGCACCCCGTCACCGACCCCCGCTGCCCCCGCTGGCAGCACGAACGCAAGGTGGTCACAGCCATGGCACGCGCACCACAGCCAGTACCCCGAGCGGAGGCCGCAGCGTCAGTCCGCACTGAACAGCCACCAAGCTACGCGGAGATGGCCAGGCGACGTTCTAGCCAGCAACAGGCCAGCCGCCAGCTGCAGCAGCGTACTGCCACCCAGGGACGCCAGCAGCAGCAGCAGCCTCCAGCTACCCAGGGACGCCAACAGCAACCACGCAAGCCAGCCGGGCGCCCACCTGCCCAGCCGTCCGCACACACAGGGGTGGAGCAGCTGCCTGCAGCGTCAACCGCAACTGGTCAGGACCAGTTGGTGCCCATCCTTCTTGCCCTGGTGCACAGCCTGGTGGGTCACCTGCCTACTGAGGACCCCGCACGCCTGGCGGCCACTGCTGCCCTGGCACACCTGCGCCCCCCCGCCCCCAAGCATGGCTAACAGACCCTGTAGGACCGGCCAGCGGCCACGCATCTTGCAGTGGAACTGCAACCACTTGGGGCCTCGCCACGCGGAATTGGCAGAGCAGCTGCTGCGGGAGCACTTCGATGTACTGGCGCTGCAGGAGACCAACGTCTGTGGCAGCACCCTGCGGCTTCCGGGGTACGTGTGCCACGCCAGCGCAACCAGCTGCAGCCTGCGCTCTTGCACCAGCCATCCGTGCCAAGACGCCAGCCACCCACCAGGCAAGTCCCAGGCAGCTGTCTACGTTAGGGCTGTGCTCAACAGTGCTCCAGTGAACCTGGACTCGATCGTGGATGGCCCCATGGAATGTGCCGCTGTCACAGTGCGCATGGGGTCCACGGACACCACTGTGGCCAGCGTCTACGTCCGTCCAACGCGGCCCTGGGATGCCACAGTAGTGGGACGGCTGCGGGCCCACCTGGGCCCGGAAGTTGTCGTGTGCGGAGATTTTAACGCGCACAACTCAGCCTGGGGCAGCCCCCGCACCACCCGCAGGGGACGGGAGTTACTCGATGCTACCACAGCCTGCGGACTGCTCGTGGCCAACACAGGCAGCCCCACCTTCACCCGCCCTGGTCCCTTGGGCACGGTCCAGCTGTCTCACATTGACGTCACACTGGTGTCCCAGCGGTGTGCCTACACCTGGGAAACCGCCACGAGCACCTGGGGATCTGACCACTACCCCATCCTGGTCACCCCCAGGGGCGATCGCAGGCGGGCAGACACCAGGGTCTACGCCGTTACCAACTGGACTGCCTACCGCAAGGAGATGGCAGAGCGTCTGGAGGACCCAGAGCCCGATTTCCTGGCAGCTGTCGTGCAGAGCGCCAACAAGGCGACATTGCGGGGGGAGGTACCCCTCTACACGGCACTACCGGACCTGGAGCTCCTGAGACTCCTGGCCAGGCGCAACCAGCTGCAACGGCGGGCCATCCGTAGCAGGCGTCCGGAAGACTGGACGGCGTACCGACGGGTGGATGCCCAGTGCAGGAGGAGAGCCAAGCAGCGGCGTAGGCAGAGCTGGGAGTCGCTCTGCTCCTCCATGGACTCACGTAGAGATCCGGCCAAAGCTTGGAGAGTCTTCCGGGCCCTTCTCCAGCCTTCCGTCACCAACCGGCACCCCCTGCTGGCCTCCGCCATTTCCTTGCGCATCACTGAGGAGGCCTTGGCAGAGCGGCTAGCCGACCAGTTCACCCCGACTCTACCCGCCGCTGAAGTCCAGGTGCACGTGTTTCCGGTGGCTCCCCAGGACCCGCAAGTGGTGGCCGTTTGCAGTGGTGACATCACACTCTGGGAACTGCGGGCCGCCCTGGATCGATGCCCCAAGCGGCGAAGCGCCCCTGGTATTGACGGGGTGACATACCAAATGCTCCGGAACCTGGACATCACCCAGCTGCAGCCGCTGCTACAGCTCTTCAACCAGGTGTGGAGGGAGGGCAGCCTTCCACCTACTTGGCGGGTGGCCCTAGTCAGGCCGATGCTGAAGGTCGGTAAGCCGCCCACCGAGCCTGCATCGTACCGGCCGGTCTCCCTGACGTCCGTGGCGGGAAAGCTGATGGAGAACACGATCCTGGCCCGCCTCCAGTGGATTGCTGATCGTCGGGGCGTCTTCAAGGAGCAGCAAAGCGGCTTCAGGCGCCACCGCTGCACGGCTGACTCCCTGGGAGATGTGGTGTCTATGCTGGAGCAGGCCCGCCACGACAAGGAGGTGGCCTTCTTGCTCCTGCTGGACATGAAGTCGGCCTTCGACTCCGTCCCTCATACGGCCATCCTGGACGCCCTGGACAGCATGGGCGTTTCGGGGCACCTCCGAAGATACGTGAGGGCGTTCCTGACTAACCGGACCCTACGAGTCAGGGTGGGCCGAGCAACGAGCAGCCCAAGAGATGTCAGCTCGGGGGTTCCCCAGGGGAGTGTACTCAGCCCATTCCTTTTCAACCTCGTCCTGGCTCCACTCCCGGACTGCATCCCAGCTGGGCTTGCATTTCCAGTGGGGATGGCAGTCTATGCTGACGACATCGCCATCTGGGCGCACGGACCAACGAGGCTACTCTCCAAGGTGAAGGCGTGTCTCCAGGGGGTGCTGTGGGCAGTCGCCGCCTTCCTGACAAGCCGTGGCCTGCAGCTGTCCGAGACGAAAACGCAGGCCATGATCTTCCACTCGAGGGGCTACAGAGCACGCAAGACGACACCGCCGCTCACCTTGAACGGTCAGAATCTTCCGTGGTGCACTAGCGCCAAGTATCTGGGGCTCCTGGTCGACTGCCAGTTGTCCTGACTACCTGCGGTGAAGGCGCTTCGGAAACGCACAACGAGGGTCCACCAGGGCGTGCGGAGGTTGCTGGCGCATGGACAGGGCTGCACACACACCGTGGCCCTGAAGGTGTTCCACGGGATGGCATCGTCCGCCATCCTCTATGCTCTGCCTTTAGTGGAACTCAAGCCGCGCCGGTGGGAGGAGCTGGAGGTGGATCAGCGCCGGGCTATCCGCCTCTGCTTGGGCCTTCCTAGCACATCTCCGGTGGCGGCGACATACACGGAGGCAGGCTTCTGGCCCATCCAGATGCGGGCCCTGCAGGTGGGTCTCCACCACATCCACCGCCTGCAGGGCACACCTGACGGCGTGGCACTCCTTGAGCGCTACCGCAGCCGGCCCAACTCTCGGATGGGCATGCTACTCAGTACGTACGAGAGCCACATCGCGTTGCCGCAGCGGCCACGCCTGGAGCCACCACCCCCAGGCACGGGGCAGGCTCTACGCATTGTCACCACATTGCCGGGGGTCCGTAGTAAGAGGTCGACTCCACCCCAGGCCGTCCACCAAGAGGTGGCTGCCCTGCTGCAGGGCGACGCTGCCGGACATCTGCAAGTGTACACGGATGGATCTGTACAACAGCCAATGGGCAGAGCCGGAGCCGCCTGCACGGCCCTAGAACTCGGCACCAGCCAGGTGTGCAGCCTGCCCTTCCCTGCCTCATCCACCCACGCAGAGCTGGCTGGACTCCACTTGGCTGCAGACCTTCTTCTCAAGCAGGGCACCCAGGCCCGGGGGGCCATCATCCTGACTGACTCACGGTCTGCCCTCCGTCTGCGTGCCGCCGACCAGCCAGCCAGCTCTAGCGGCTACGTTGAGCGGTCGCTGGCGGCCAAGCTTCATGCGGTGGAAGCGCAGGGGTGTCCACTGCGACTTCACTGGCTGCCATCGCACGTGAACATCACGGGCAACGAGGTTGCAGACGCCTTGGCCAAAGGAGCTGCTCGCCAGGCAGGGGTTCCAGCCTCCCGGGATGTGGTGTCGTTTGACGCTGCAAGGACTATCCTGGCACGAGTGGTGGAGGCCATGCATCCAGATGCCCGAGTAGTCAGTGGCCAGGCCCCACGGGTCTTGCCCGGACGCATTAGCAGAGACGCCCGGTCGCTCCTTCTTCGCCTGCGGCTCAATTGCTGCAACGTGGGAGCGCGCTTGCACCACCAAGGCCGCCGAGCATCCCCCACCTGCGCTGACTGCCCAGAGCCCGAGACGCTAGAGCACTTGCTGTGCTCTTGCCCGCAGCACGACACCGCAAGGGCACAACTTCGGGCCGAACTCCAGCGACTCGGTGCCCCAAGCCACAAGCTAGAAGACTTCCTGTTCCCCACGGGACCGGACGCCATCCGACGGGAGGTCTTCCAGCACCTAGTCAACTTCCTGGTTACAACAGGACTAGCGCTGCGTTTGTAGCCATCGAGTCATGGACTAAACGAACGCGATATAGACTATCTCCCACTCTCCTACCGCTCTTCTCTTCCCCCTTCTCTCTTCCTATCATTTGAAGCCCCAATCCCCTTCCCTGGACTGGGTCGTATGAGGGTGAACTTCCCGTTGAGTTCAACAATATCCCCAGGCCTTTTCTCTTCCCTCCTTTGTTAATAAATCACCACCACCACCAAATCTCCCGTGAAAGTTCGCCCATTACATCATTAAGACTGTGTGCGTACATTGTACAAATCAACTTTTAGTTTCGGAGTCAATGCTCCCAGGCCCAGACCTGGTGAAAGACCCCGCGCCATCGAGGACTACCCCGCACCTCTACCACAATTTGTCATGTAGGATGGGACACAACGGTAAAGAAAGAACTTTTATTTAGGGCGAACTTGTGCCCGAACAAGACGAGAGGAAACGAGCAAAGGTCCTTGCGTCTCGTTCGATCTCCGAGAACGACTGCCTGCGTTCGTGGCGTGGTCTCTTGCGTGATCTCCCCCTCGCAGCGCACGTGCGCTCGCGCCTCCGTTGGCGAACACAGACAAGCTCGCGCTCCCGGTGCCGAGTTTGCGCTGCCGGTTGCAGCCGGTTCTTGCGCGTGCAACGCGGCCCACTTTGCGACATCTCCGAAAGCATGCGGCGGTCACGTACCACGAGACACAAGGGATGAACAGACCCATGACTTAAGGAGCTTCGCCCCTAAAAGAAAGCGGCAGAACGCCTTCTTCGAACGCCTTCCTGGAAGCATAACACGCTATACAAAAATGGTGCTGGGATGTTTGAAGTCTTCTGCTCCATTTTGACATGGTTGAGACTTAGTCCAAACTGAGACGACAACCAAGGAATCCGTCACGAGAAAGCTTCGCGTTCAACCATCGTCGTTGTTACATTAAGGGATGCATAATGTTTGGGCTTTCTCGGTGCAGTCTAGTTGGCGATTCGCGTATGCCGACCGCGTGCGCTAAGACAGCACATGAAAAAGGCGTAGACTAAGTTTTTCCTGGGAGGGGTAATGGACCTTGCGTGCTCGCTCGCGTATAGAAAGAAGGGGGGCACTGAGCTAGCGGTGGCCAAAAAAAAAGTCAGGGGTGCCGTAGCAAGTCCCCAGCGCCTCAAACGACGCCTGAAGTCTGCTAAGCAGACAAGAGTCGTAATAACACCGACGCCGCAGAAACCGATTTTAGATAGCAAATGCAACCAAGAAGCTTAGAACCAGTGTAAAATGCACTCCGTAGGGAATTCTCTCACGGTGGGAGGTCGGGCGCGGCGAAAAATGCTATTTTTTTACTCTATACTAAAAATACCATTCTTTTAAAAGTTTGTTATTTCTAAACCTAAGCTTCGAATACCTCCCTGATGGCGTTGACGTTCGAGGAAAACCAACTTATTACACACTGCGGAAAAGCCAACTTTACACGATGTATTTCCAAAGAGTGCATCAATTGTACTACATAACGTAACAATGGGATGTCTTTGCACGTCTAACGAACCTCTCGTAATGCGCAGAATATATTTTAGACGTATACGGTTAGCGATGATGATGATGAAATACATTTTGTAAGCGGGGTAGGACTTTCGCTTTTGACTTTGGCTGGGTTGAAGTGCACTTTGCCTTTGGACCATGGCAGTTCGGATTTTGGGCTGGGTACTGGCTGGACTTGACTCAGGTTGCATGGGAGAAGACTTCGCGTGTTAACACTCTTTTAAGAAAGAGGCATTGATTTTTTAAAGTAATTTTCAAGGAGACCAATCAATAAAGCGGGAAAATAATGCTTCTAGATCTTAGCGACGACGTCACTGCGACTATAGGGAAGCTGTGTACGCGGTAGTCTGCAAAAGCGCTGTTCTGCGACGCCGCAATCATAGCCCCCCCGCTACTTGATTCCTCGTTTGTAAACACTGGCTCGCCTCTTTAAATTGAGGAAAGCAATCAGATTAGCCATACTAGCTCAGCATATCGCGCGCTTGACAATAGCCGATAAAGGCATGTTTCACGGGCTGTTGCAGTCTTCCATTTACGACAGGCAAACGCGTGCGTTCTGCAACATGCGGGAGCACGTCAGTGAGGAAGCCTTCCCGGTCACCGCATAGACTTCCCGGATTCTTTCTTTTCGAATTTTCTGGCTGCCGATCTGTTACCCAGCTACATCCTTCTTTCGCTTTCAAACTCGGCCATTCTGCCCGACTGCCTGTCTCGGACAGAAGCAAAGCGTTACGCCGATGTCGAAGTTCCAGGTTGGGCAAAAATACGAAGGTCGCGCGTGCTCCTAGCACTGAGGGCAGTGGTCTCGGCACTTGGCAGAGGTCATCTTTTTATCGATTATTTCTGGATTTAGGGGGCATGTCATCACGTTGGCGCAAGGTGCTGGTAAAGATCAATAAGAGATAAAGACGCCAAATATAGCATACTGGCACCGCTTACTTTCCCCCAGCACTTTTGTGGGGGTAGGAAGAGTGGAACGACTGAAGTTTTAATCTATAAAGGAGTTCTTTTTGTTGTTTCTTGTGCAGGTTCGCTAAGACTACTCGGTACCATATTCTCGCGCTCACGCTTTACATTTAGGCTGACATTTGTGTCCTGCTAACGTTAGTGCCTCAGGCCCCTGTTTAGGATACTTCGTCTTATTGCTTTAACGGTCATGTCGTAGTTGCACCCCAGTTAGAAAATGAATGTTGCGCATGAATTTTAAAGCCTTTTCTGGACTTGCTATTTAACGGTGACATTGCTGGTTTCCGATTTCAGAGCTCAGGGCTTCCAGACCGTATGATTCGTACATACAGGTGGCACTCCCTCTCCCACTCTGAAGCGCTGCAGTGCACGTGCGAATATGAAACATCAGGTCATGAATTCCTGGGTGTCCGGAACACTAACATTTCTGCTTTGTCACGCTCATCGACTCAGAAATTTTATATGCGACGAATATATATTTGTGAAACCCAGCCAACCATGTGTCCGGTTGTCTTTTTACTTACAGGCTGCAGCCAAATGGGCCATTTCCTTGAAAAAACACAGAGGTCGTGCTGTGACAACAACCATCTTAACGTTCTCTTTTGGTGGTTCTTATCACCCTTCGAATTCTACTGCTCGCCCCACTACATCAATAGCAAATTAGAAAAGGAAACACAAAGGTAGTTTTCTTGTTTTACTTCAGTGGGCTCTAACGATTCAGGTTCAAGTTCAGACGAACCCTTACTGCTGTTCTGTCTGATGAATACTCAAATGACAACCCTAAATCACAATCACACCGAACGTACACTTTGAGATTTAAGTTTGGCAGTTAACAGTTTGCTATGAAGACTTTCTATTTCCGACTCCCAGAATATTACACCCCCATCTTGAATATATGTGAAAAAGTATAATAAGCACAGCGTCGATAACTTTCAAGAAAAAAGAAATCTGCTTCATCAAACTGAAAATAGTGTTCCGTGGCGGCCTGTTGGGCAGCCGGCGCTTATTTCTTGTATAGTCCCCATTAAGTATTATTCTGGGCTCATTCAGGTTCATGAACAGTGTTTACGTCTACTGGCACAATCTCCTTTTCTCCTGAATTTAGGCGTGGTGAGTTTCTGTACACGGATCCTTTCCGTTCACTCGCTTCTTATCACTTTTAAGAATGCCGACCGAAGGCTTGATTTGCTGTTTATGTACTTTTACTTCGGGCAACCTGCATTTGATCAATGCTCAAGCATTGCTGTGGTTCAGTGGTGCCCCCACACAAGTCTTCTGCCTGAACCAAAGCTGAGCAGCTTTCTTCTTGAGAAATTCAGGCTGACAAGGGAACCAGACATGCATTCAATGAATATAACCAGCCTATCATAACGGCGTCGTGGTGGTGATTGGCGCTGCAGTAAGACTCTTCGGTGCCTTATTTATGGGCTAGGAAGATTACGCCGGCCGACGACTAATCGTGGAAACGCCCTGCCGCACACTGCATGGACAACGGGAGCTTGTGGCAGATCGATAACCATTGGTGACGTACTTGGGCGTGTGGCTGGAGCACAGGGTACGGAAGGAGTTCCGCTTTCAGGGAACGGCAAATCAAAGTAGAGTATTGGTGACCGGAAATCTAAGCAGGCCTGTGATGTTCCATGCGGGGAATTTCTCCCCTTTTCGGGGAATTATTGGCTGCAATTTTAGTCAAAATGAAAAAAAGGGAATCTGTAATAGTTCAAGGAATTTTGCGAGTCATGAAATAAAACGGAAAAATAATGTCAGTAAACCGGACATCGCATCATTCATTACGTTGTTTTCTTTAAAAATGTTCCCGTAACACTTTGTCGGATTTATGTTCAAATATTTGCGGACATGTTCCCCCTCGCCATAAGCTCCCAAGACCACTTCTATTCCAGTTCGTAAAACAGGAGAGAGCATAGAGGAAAGAATACTCCACGAGAAACAGCTAGCAAAGTGCGAAATGGCGGCGGCTAAAGGGCTGAATGAACCCTTTTCGCATGCAGTCCTGCGCAATATAAAAAACGTTATTTCGGGTGCGCCTTAGTCCGCATGCTGTCAACGAGATTACTCCAGCAGTTCCGACTCTCAGCTAAAATTACCCCAATTACCCAACAATTCCTTCTTATTATTCCTACGACCAGTTTTAACTTAGATGTTTAGCTTCTAGATTAAGCATAATGTTTGGTACAAAACGACAAATGCATAGTCAAATGTTGATGAGCTGCTGATGTCGTAGAAATTAGTTCACGCTGAAGCTCTGATACTCTGAACGGCGTCCGCGTCCGGAAGGCTACGTAAAGTAGACATAGGTGGCGCTCTCTAACGCCCAAACCGAACAGGAATCCAGGTAAACAGCTATAAGCTGCAAAAAGAGAGCGCAGGGAAATTTGCAGGGAATTCTTGGTAAACATGCGTTGAAAAAGTGCTAAAAATAGAAAATTTTCGAACCTTTAAATGGGACTTTTTCTTCCCGGTACGGAACATCGCTGGCCCAGGCCTGCAGCTTAGTAGCTGTGTTAGCGACCGTTTGCGATGTATCTAAAAGCGTGAGCCTTGACATGTAGTTGTGAGTTTCTACAGCCGTTGGAAACACGTATTTGGCGTTCTGCATCTGATAAATTTAGGTACATCAAAGTTGCGTTCACAGCCCAACCACGTGATTTGTTGTTCATATTTTACAACGGCTTAGTTCAGGTAAAAGTTCAAACAAAGCCAGAGAAGACAAAAGATTGCAACGACGGCCTCCGCCATTCGCATGTTCGTGGGGTGTAAAAACAAAGCTTCCTCTCAAAATAAAAATTAAAAAAAGCACCCTACCGTTGTTGTTGTTTTTTTTTCGAGAATCCCTCGTTTTCTGAACCTGTGCAAACACATGCATATTACGTACGGTTTCGTTTCGAAATAATTTCGTGCGTACGTCAGTTTTTTTTGTGCATTTGATATTTTTATCGCTTTACAGACAGAGGTAAGCATACAAAACAATAGGTAAGCTTGCAGTCACGCGCAAGACTTGAATGGCAATGATGTTGTAGGTGACCATTGACGGGCCCAAAGTTGAGTTTTAGTATCGTCGGGGTGTCGTGGTTGACGTCGGCGGCATGGAATTTCAATGACCTTATGTTGAGCAAGGCCAGAGTGAGCTCGTCGTTTAGGTGGAAGTTTTGGTACACCACTCAGCAAGCGCGACTTATCACCTCTAGCGGATGCTTGGCATGCCGAGTCTCTCCTCCTTCCTCGGCCGTGCGAACTATCCGCGGCCGGGCCATGGGGACTCACTGATCCCCTACAGCAGCTTCAACACACAAGTCACGGCAGTTCTACAAAGCGCATGCGCACGACGACGCGAGGTCGAACAGACGAGGTGCGTACGCTATGAAGTTCCTTTCTTGTTCTGAGCAAGGGTTGCCACGATGCGGTGAACGCTGTAGTTTCTTTTTTTTTTCGGCCAATGTTGGCCAATCTCCCTAAGTGGGCATGCTTGGCTTGACGAACGTGCGCTCGGGACACGCGGTGAGCGCAGGAGCTTTTTCATGGCCAATATTTGCCGAACTCCCTTATTGGATATGCCTAGCTTGACAAACGTGCGTTCGGCCTTTTCTTGGTATTTTTAACTGCGGACACCATACAAAAACGATTTGCTCAAAAGCTTCACCATTGAAGCTGTTACGTCGACGACAAATAAATTGAAAAAAGATTAGTCATGATGAATACACAAGGGAAACGCCAGGCGGGAGCTGTTGAAGGTCTATGGGATACCCTTTCTACTGGAGTGGATGTAGATAACGTATTAATATCAGGCCTATCGCAAAGTTGATTGTAGGGTTTAACGCGGCGACGCAACGAAGGCGATGAGGCGCGCCGTAGTGGAGCACTCCGGATTAATTTTGACCACCTGGGTATCTTTGACGTGCGCCAAAATCTCGTACACACGGGCGTTTTCGCTTTTCGCCTCCCTCAGAAAAGCGGCCGCCGCGGCCGGGAATCGAACCCGTGACCTCGTGCTCAGCAGCGCAACGCCTTAGCCACTGAACCACCGCGGCGGGTGCCTATCGCAAAGCAACTCTTATAAATGGGGGGATACGTCGGTGCGACATGGCAGTAATACCTTTAGTGCTGGTAACTGTAGTAGTGGTGGAAATAGCAGTACGGTTAAACCTGGATGTAACAAACCTCTATGTAACAATTTTCTGGATTGCCAGTATTGGTACCCTAACGTGACGCATAACACCAGGATTACTGAAAAGCGAATACACTATCACAATAAGGATGACATGCCAATTACAGAATAATTATAGACGAATATTGCACTGTGTATAGAAGACGAACATTTATAAATGATAAGAGTAATATTAATATCAACAATAGTAACCTGAAGGATGTGCCACGAATAAAGAGTGTGTGAGATGGTACGGACGCTCAGACACCTGCAACTTGCGCAAGTATAAGATGTTGTGACTACACCATGCAAAGGTAATCTCATACCTTTTATTATTGCCTCTTAAAATAAAATACGTGCCCCGGTGTCCGGCGCCTTCCCTCTTGCCGAAAGAAAACTAGAAATATGTAGAAGAAAACATTCTAATTGATCTTCTTCACGCTGTCCCGACTGTAGTAAGCGTGTGGTCTTGTAAAGCGTTGCGGCTGAGCAGCCGGCGCTATAATGCAATATTCCAGACGATCGAAACCTAATTTTCTCGTCCCGGCGGTGAGCCGCATGTCAGGAGGACGCGTGCCGGGAAAAGACGCCGGAACAAGGTGATGTGCGGCCACGAGTACCTTATGCATTATTAATCTCCCTTCATTGCCCTGTGGGCGCGCTGCCAGTGTATTTGAAGGGGCCCATTAATGCGGCAATGTCGTCATGCCGTGCCACACGCTTTACCCAAAAGAAGCGCCGTTGCGAAAGGGTCTACCGTGAAACGTGAATCAAAATTTTCGAGGGTATACTGTACGTTCCAATGCGTTAAACACAACACGGATGGACTAATAATACAAACACTTGCCTGGTTTTCTTAGCGTCATATTATACTATATGGAATTGTGCGTGCACGCGTGCGCGCGTGCGCACACGCGTGTGTGTGTGTGTGTGTGTGTGTGCGTGCGTGTGTTTGTGTGTGTGTGTGTGCGTGTGCGCGCGTGTGTGTGTGCGTGCCTGCGTGTGTGTGTGTGTGTGTGTGAGAGAGAGAGAGAGAGAGAGAGAGAGAGAGAGAGAGAAGGTAGGGAGGGAGAAAGGGAGGGAGGGAGAGTTTTTATCGAGCATTTTTATTTGATCAGCCGTGGGGTGGAAGTTGGGTGGCGATGTCGGTAGCCCGGGTGAACAGAAGGGTTTACACGCCTGGGTCTGGCTATAGAGTGCCTCTTCCACTTCTCCTCGAAATTACCGCGGTGTTACTTTGAATGTAGGCCCTTATTATGTGACGTAGATCGGCTGGAAGGGGGATATACTAATGGGTGTATGTGGTTACTTTTTAGGGGTTTGGGAAGGCGTTTGTTTGCAGCAACGCCGGGCATGTGCTAGTTCGTTGGATATATTGTGTTGCCTGCCAGAGGGTAGATCCGGCGGGAAACGAAAGGCGGGAATGTGTGATTATCTCATTGTGAAATCCAAGTCTTTCCCTTGAAGATTCAGCTCCATATCATGGAAATGGGGCACTTCCCATCCGGATTGTGTTGTGAGACCTCGGACCATTTCGTGAGCTGCCTCGTTTCTGTCCAGGCCGGAGTGTGCCGGTGTCCAGATCAGTTCTACCGAAAATGAATTAAATTTCTGAGGTGGATAGGTTGATCTAGGGTACGGGATAAAACTGAATGGTCGCGTGAACGATTCTAGTGCGAAGAAGTTTTCTTGGGCGTATATGACCTGTGGGCTTGCCGATGTAACATGGCTGGATAACTCCGCCATTACATTTGCAAGGGTTACGCTCCACATTGTTTCGGCGTGAAAGACCGGTTTTGGTGCGTCAGATTTCCTGAGCGGTACCTCACTTTACCTAGGTACCTGGATTTATTGGAGGTGTACACTTTGCTGGTCTCTAACGAGGCCTGAGCTCACTGGCACGCAATGCTTCGGGGGAAATCTCCCTTCATTGGTGCAGTGTAGAAGCGACTGTGAGGAATTAAGTAAGTTGCAGACGCGAACGAGAAATGCCCGGGTTGGACTTGATCACGTGAATAAAGCTGCAGAAGTTATCAATAAAAGCCTCTTTTGTTTGCCTAGTCCGTTTAGCTTTGCCAAATTAATAACGACCGCGTAAGGACGGACCTGAAGGAGAAACGTGCAGATCGAGGAATTCGGAGCTGATCTCTGTTGAGGCCGTTTCCACGTATTGTGCGTATTCCAAGAAGCGCTGGTTTTCCCTTAGAGGTAATCGTCATTAGCGGCTGTGCTATCCAAGCATGTTTCTTATTCTGTCCCTGTCCGGTCCTTTCGCTATTTGTTAGTTCCATCAGTTGCAGAATCTGATGCCACTATTACAGTGAATTGCCTAAATAAACGATAAAGGAACATTTAAAACAGATATAGAGAACGGTGATTAGTCCAGGCCGGGATGAAAGAGAGGAATGGGGTCGGGTGGCCGATGCTACGCAAAGCAGTGGCAGTACACACACCTTCCTTTTCGCTGGTCACCCCTTTCCTAATCTCGATCTGCAAGCAAAAGTTCGTGGTTCAACGGAAAGTCATTCAAAACGAATGCGGAACCCCTTAAAAATGAAAGCACCCACAAAAGTGGCGTAAATGTTGTGAGCGGGATTCAATTAGCAGTAAATCGTAACGACATCCAATTATCTCCGCATCCCTTATCGGTCTGAAGAAACGAAAAAGCAGCGATTGTACAGTTCTTGAAGCGAGCTTACAAAACGTGGGCAATCGGCAAAATGACCTCGGCAAACAACAGTCCGCGAAGCTTGGGCTTTAATTAGAGGTGATTTTTTTTATGACGCCAGGTTACCGGGAAGATACTTTACCGGAGGGGTCCACATTCTACTGCACGAAGATGGCCTGTGGCTCTAGTGGAGTCAAACACCGTACGTGAAACCGTTCTAAACGAGTTTGAGATTATGCTGCATGCATTTTTTTATTCAATTGTGACCTACGTTAGGAAGAGTAACCTGGCCAGCCTCGTGTAGTCGTCGACTCTCTTCCTTCCTGAAGTCCACTTCCTTTCCCCGCTCCTGACAAGGACGACCACAGCCGGTCCAGAAGTAGCTATTGTGAACAAAGACGGTTTCAGCAACAATGCAATTGGGGTTATGGTCAAGTATGGGTTTCAGTACCCGACATAGTTTTTCGCTTTCACTGCAATCCGGCTCTTGAAATAAAACCGGCACACGCCCGTGTTTAACAGCCAGGGGATCGGGACTGCACTGCTCGTTTTTTAGATGCGACGCATCTCTTGCTCGCGGGCATGTCCCTCCATCGGCGTTGTCGTTGTCGCGGCGTTGTCCGTACGCTCACTACACATGCGCAACTCTCCTCCGTTCTTCTCTCCGACAGCTGTGCGCAACACTCTCACTCCGTTTCATTATCATAACAGCTGCGCGTGTGCGCTTCGCTGCTCTGGGAGCGCGCATGTGTGCGCATGCGCGCGACTCTCTCTATCTCCCTTCCCCCCCTCCCCCCCCCCGGCTCCTCTCCTTTCAAAAGCGGAAATATAAGCGGGGGAGCGCACGGCGCCGGATCAGTCCAGCGCTCGCTCTCGCACTTGACTTAACTTTGCTTGACGATACCTCTGTGCAAGATCTTCCGATGAAGACGTGATGGAAGCGACAGTCCCTTCATCGAGTGGACTGACGCAATCCGATACCAGCGTCAGTCCAAATGCTCCCCCCTGATGCGTCGCATCACATCAGGGTTCCCTCGCGAGAAGATGGGCGTAATTTTTTTTCGGCTTTCGTACACAATCACTCTACTCGTACACAGTATTTGTTATTGCACAGGGAGATTGAACATAAAATTAACAATGTGCTGCCAGCTGTAATAAAGAAATTAAAATGAAAGTAGAAATTAAAATAAAATAAACTCCTGGACGTTCTTTTTTTTCTAAATTGCCAGCAAGTATATATTTTTTTCCAATGCTTAAAGCATTTTGGAGTACACTAAGCCAGGACATGATGTGTGCTTTGCCTCTTCAATACTGGCTTACTGCTGGAATAAGCTTAATCTTTTGTCTATTAATTACAAACAATTTTTTCCGCGACAGCCATCAAGGTATAGAAGGGGTTTTTCAAATGTTATAAAATAGCTCTTTACCCACCATCAAGAATTGTTTTCTCGGTTATGTTAAAGCGTTGGATTTTGATATAATTTGTCTTAAAATGATACACATTTGCTGCTTGTTTTTCATTCGCAGGGAGAAGTGCAAATTCTTCTGGAATTTAAATTTGCGAGAAATTACACTACATTTGAACGATTTAAGAATTGAACACTACATAATCTCCAATAACGAGGCACTTGGAAAGAGAGTTCTGCTATTGGAACGAAGGACTCCCGCAATTCATCTTGTTTCTTGACCTCAATTCCAGTAACCTGCAGCAGATGTTCCTATTCGTTGACCCGGAGCAGCGTGGTTTCTGCGTAGATTTTTCTACTTTTCCGAGTTCCCACATCCTTCATCAACCACTCACCAAGAAAAGCATCGCTTGATTTATGTTGCCGTCGCCCAGCGGCGATGCGCACAAGGCCCGGGCACCAAGATGAAACTTATTTTTGTCTCGCCCACCTTCGCCGGCGGGGCTGTAACGACCGTTCAATCACTCCTGACCGCAATAGCCACGCACATCGAGCGAACGAAATTGGTTCCAAATGGCCCAGAAAATATTCGCAGAGAAAATCCACCGAATGTATGGATGTCCGGCGGATGACACAGGTGTACTTCGCATGACATTACGTGAGAAAGACGTCTTTGCTTCTTTTCTCAGGTCGCAAACTTATCACGTTTATGCAAAATTGTTTAATGGCACACTATTCGGCAGTACACCCCATGTTACCACAGTTAGGCATTTCAGCCATACGTTCGCGATGAATCCTTCTCTAGGGCTCTTTTCGGCATAGAGGTATACTTGTCGTTATGATAGTTAGACATAAATTATAATATTCTAGATGAAAGAGACGGGAAGATTTACTCTTCAGTTTGTTTTTAGAAGTTCCATTTATAAATTTATATTTGCATTTATAGTTATATATATTTATATTTATATATTTAAATATTTATATATATTTATATAAATTTATATACATATACATTTATAAATTTATAAAATTGGAATCGCTGGGATAAATGGTCAGTATACTGATCCCTTGCCAACTCTCTCAATTTGAAATACATTGCGAATGATTTTTTACAAGACATGCTCAAAGCCTTTCCTTCTAGAAGCATCTTTCTTTCTTTTTTTCATCGTTCTTTCGCAGACGAGGAATTTGTGTTTCCTTTTTTAGCACGTCGTCATTTGATCGCTTGAGAGATTGGAAATAACACATAACAAACCTTTTTTTTCTGGCGAGGTGATTGTGTGCCCATATCTTCTGTGAAGATTTTATTCGTGGCGAGTAACAGCTCTTAACTTCTGTCCTATGGAGCAAGCGATTGAACAGCTCATTAAGCAAATATGCTGTGTGTTTGAAACTTCCTTGAGACATCTTTACTAACCTCTCTGAGCCACCAACATGTTGCATCACTTACCCGCATATTTTTTATTTCTGTGTCCACCGTTTACACCGTCTTCTCGCTTATTTCTGTTCTCCCTGTGTAACAGCTTGGGCGTGATGAGGATAAAAAGCAAGACTCTCCATAAATGAATTTTGCAGAGACAACGCCACCTTGAATGTGGGAATTCTTTCCAACTTTTTAAAGGAGAGAGCCTCGTGCTTCTCTAGGAATGGCCGCAGGGTATTCGTTCAAATACGCGGCCCTGCAGTTTGCCTTACTCAAGCACTGGTAATCTGGAGCCCATGCCATGGCAGTAGCTCGTGCTTAGGCCTTAAGCGTACTTTAATGGACCACAAATAAACGCAAGCTTGAAAGATGGGCAGCAGAATTTCTGCAGACCTTACGTCCTCTACGTGTGATGCAACAACTTCTATTGAACTTGTCCATTAACTTCACAAGCAACTAAAAAGTAGATGCTAAGTTAATAATCCTGAATATGACAAGTGACTGTGTATTTTATGTTTGCACGCGCACACGCGGGGCATAGCTAAATAAAGTTGGACGAATGAAGTCTGCTAATTGAATTAGATTTCATTCTAAATAACAAGAAATTATGGAATTTTATATAGGATAATCTCTTACTTCCGATCGAAATGAATTTGTATTCACCATCGCTTTATTTAAACACATTAATAAACAGGCGAAACTTCAGGATTACAAATTTTGGGTTTCCATTCAGCTCAAAATATAATTGGCGCAACAAATAATTGGGTTTTGAAAGAACGAAGGTTCTTCTCTGGCACACTGTAAGAGCTGTGGGCTGGATTTACGTCTAGAATAATGTAACACGCTATAAATTCGATATTAGTTACACAAGCAGAGAATTGCCACAAATATTTTATTGTATATAGGGCGCCTTTTAATAATAAAAGGCTCTAGGCATTTTATTTAATTACCCATGTGGCCATGTATACGTACCTAGCGCATCGCACCTCGCATTGCAGGGATACTGGTGCACGGACTGATTTGGGGAGGGTGGAGGGCAGAAGAGCCCAACATGGATTACAGAACACAACTGCCACATTTTTATAGGAGCCTAATACGACCTTGCACTTTATTAAACAGGGTCATACAATACAGAAGATTCCCGTACCACCAAGGTATAACGGGTAGAAAAATACGCCCTCCCCGACTTTATGTAAATTGCATTCACTGTACATTTTCAGTATCGTTATCCACCGACGCTCTAAAGTTTCCATCGTTGGTCACTGTTGTGCTAACGTTACCATAGCATAACTGTACTAGTGGCGTCAGTAAGATGGGTATGGTGCACAGCCGACAATTTTCTCCGAGGATCCAGTTTTATCGTCATCGTCATCGTTTCAGATTTACAATAGATGTGCCAGTAGTTGCGAACTAACTAATAACTGACTCAGCGACTCTGCTTAATGCGCCTACTCGCAATAGGTGTAGCATTGTCTCTACTATTGGGCATGGAAAGATGTTAGGAAAGTGAACAGCTGACTAAACAGCTGAACCTGGAACGAGACATCTCACAGTCTAGGGGTCCTGCGATAAAAAAGAAAATTGAGAAAACAGGCTGCTGCTCCAAAGGCCTATAAGGGTATTTTTTCAACCACGCCTGCATACGAAGAAAGCAAACAAGCCACGCCACTGGATTTATGTACATTCGTCCATCGCCTTAGCTTGAGCAATTCTTTCCGCACTTACCGTCCTCTCCCTTCTAACGTAAGGTAATTCAGTGACAACCTTTGCACTGCTCGGAAATTGAAGGTGGCACTCAAATCCTCCACACTGGTTTGAAGCATTTTACGTCAGAATTTTCGACCAATGGCGCACCACAGTAGAATATGATACTCCAGCTAATCCTGCGAACGAGTGTACCAGCCCCTACGCGAACGAGACTTATCATCATAATGCGGCAGGGGATTTGATTCCCCGCCCTAATGCATATACTAAGGGGACTACCTATATTTCGATCACATGCTGTGAACTTGCCCAATAATGCTTACACTACACACGTATCACCACCCCTTTCCCGGCCTCCTGGCCCGCGCTGCCCAGCCTCCATGCCCGCGCGGCTCTAATACGTTCCCTACGCCCATACTCTGGAAGCTACAGTAACGAAGCCCATCACAGTCTTATTAGATGCGAAGGCATCTCATTCACTCGCCTTGTCCCTGCATCCGGCGTCGTCGTCGGCGTCCACCCCTCCCCCATTCTCCTCGCCGCGCCAGCTGCGCTCTCCGCCACTCACCCCCTCTCCTCTCCGATAGCGAACACTCTCTCGCGAGGGGCATTGAATTGGATTCGATTGGATTGGCTCGGATTGGCTTGGCTTGGCTTGACTCGGCTTGGATTGGATTGGATTGGATTTGGATTGGATTGTGTTGCGTCATAGCCGGGGCAGACGCACTGGCTCCGGCGCGTCCCCTCACCGTTATGCGCGCTATAAAACGCGGTGCCTGCGCCGCTCCGCTCCATCGTTCCAGCGCCGTTCCTCCGCTGTCCAACGCTGCAACGTGTACCCCTTCGCGTCGCATCTACACAGGAATTCCCGCGAGGGGAGGTGGGAGTTTTTTCATTGACAAAAGCATAAAATATAAAGCACCCCGCCGTCATGCGTGAATCTTAGCCAGAAATTAGTGAAGTTCACTAGTTACGGACCCCAGCCAAGCAGCCTCGTAAGTGTACTATGGCGTTCACTATGACCTACACTGCTCATTAGTATTCAGATGCTTTACAGTTAAAGGAGTCATGAAGAGAAAACACAAGTTTGGTTCATTCAAAAGATTGTCTCGTTAGAATCATACTGACACCACTTTTAACGTAAACTTCGCTCAAATAAGCTACATAATTAGGAAAAACGGGAATGGTCATGCGACCCACCAGCTCATTTCCCGTAACAGAACCTATGATGTCACATGAGCTAAGCTCTGTGATTGGCGGAGGCTGGCAGAAGCAGACGCAAATTAGGTAGAGCTTACAAGCTAGACGAACGAGCGATTTGCGCTTAAATTTAGGGCACATTCTTCACAAAGCAATAAGAATGATGGGACAAACAGTGGAAGTTACGAAAGCACATGTAAACATAGAAGTACTGATGCGTTCTGCTGTTCGTACTGCGGACAGCATGCTTGGTTTAGCTGCACAGCACTACGGGGCTTGGGGTTGTCTCAGACGACACTGACCGATTGACGCGAACAACGGTGTCTTACGTGACCCCATTTGTCGAGCGAGCACTGTTTCAGGGAACGAATATTTTCTCCCAGAACAAAAACAAGCCAGGTTTAAATGCGGGCAAAAACAAACCAAACGCTTGCCACGGTATGGTGGCGCCATCTAGGTTACGGAAGGTAAAGAAACGCGGGAACAAACCAACAGCGCTGTACAGGGTGGAGACAACCTTTGAACGGTCCCGTGCCGCCGCAATTGGGCCAACGGGCTCAACGCGTTATTCTTTTCGTTTCCCACGAGACCTAGCAATGCGAAACAGACAATATGATTCAAACTTCTTCAGTAAACCGCGTTGCGGCGATAATTTTAGCGCGGTTTTGACACAATGACTTGCTTCGGTGGCGAGCGAGCAACCGAAAATGGCGGCGCCAGCGTATACGTGTCTCTACCCTGTACGGCGGATGCGTGAATGAAGGCACTCTAGGCTGCAGAGCGGTCGGTTCCTGTGATGTCACTTGGGACCAAGAAAACTCACGATTAAGCGGGAAAATCAAAATGTTAACCTAAACTGTTTAATTTCTCAGTGAATAAAGCACCGTTTGTATCCGGACAAGCGCTGGGGGCACTATAAAACACGAAATCTTTCGAATAAAACCAACTTGCATTTTCTCTTCGTGGCTCCTTTAAGCCTGGATATAACGAATTTGACAAAAAAATCGCAATTTTTTGCGACATGCAGGTTTCCAGTTAAGGTTCGAGTGAATGAAGCAGAAACCAAACCAGAAGGCTAGACATCAGTGATGGGGAACTCACCCTTGAAGGGCAGTGAAAAACAGAGTGAGTTGCGCCTGCTGCTTTCCCGCGAACTCAGTCACTACACGGCACTTCATAGAAGCAATGTCACTGACCCCCGTATAAACAAACGCAATTTAAGTAACACATTTAGCTGTTGTTCGGTGCCTTAACTCGTTTCAAGGACCAAACTTATGCTGAAAGTGCGCCTTTTCGCGAACTTGATGCTCTTTGCCGCAATCGAAATTGTTGAAAGGGTGCTAGCTGGGATACTGTGCCGGGCGGCGGCGTTCCCCTTTCTCGCCGGCGGAGACGGCATTTAAAATTGCGAGTTTGTCTTGAAAAAACAAAACTTTTCGGTTTCTGGCAGCAGATCTCATCACTGACGAGCCGACACCACAGATAGCAGTGGAGACCGGGCAGGCATAGCACCTAACCAGCGCCGCACTGACACTGGGAACGCACGGTAGTTGCAGTGGGGGCGAAGTTCGCCAAATTAATGCATTTCTCCAGCCCATTCTTTTTCAGAAAAAGTGCAAGAAACAATGGATCGATCATCAGCGTAGTGAATTCGTTACATCAAGGTTAACAGTCACAACGGCCTCGTTACATAATGATCGCAAACACGTGGGTTTCAATGGTGCTGGGAATGGGGAATTGAAAAAAGTTTCGTGAAATCAAGCAATTCGTTACATAGAGGTTCGTTACATCCAGGTTTAGCTGTATCGTCAAAAAAATGACTATGGGCATATACGTCACTATAAGGATTGCTTCATTGGGACGTTGTGTGTCTAATGCGCACTTGGTCTTTAACCACAGTTATCATAGAAAGGTTGTACAAAGCGGTGGATATTAATGAGCAGTGTAGGTCATAGTGAGCACGATAGTACACAGACCCTTCTGATCAACGGACACAAACCTCGTCATCCTGCCGCAAAGAACGAAATCTTTCGCCAGCCCGTATGCCACGCACACAAGGGCTGAAAGTGCCTTTGTCCGTTAAGTAATTGGTCGATGAACCATTTTTGTTTTGTTGTCGGCAGCGTCCTTTCGTTTGGGTTGGCAGGCTCTTTGTTTGCACAAGAACGTGCTGGAGAACGAACATAAAAGAGATTTGTAGCACGTGTCTCCTACATGTCCCAATTAGGGGGAAAAACAAGAAATCCGTGCTTTGTTTATATTATAGTCCGTACAACTCGCAGAAGAAAAAGTAAAATTACAAACGCAACCGCGTTGAGCTAATGGTGTGTGTTGTTTTGTTTCATTAGGCCTTGCGCAGTATCCAGCACTACTGCAATGCTTGCCAGAACATTTCCATTTCCTTAAAACTATTAGTAATTGGTATGGTGTATTGTTCTCAATTAATTTCTGGAGACATCCTTGATATGTCAGAGCTCTGACGTTACTATTTTTTGGCTCCCTATGGCTTGAAATAAAACGTCTGTAATGCAAAATGATTTGATGCTATGGTAAGAAAATCACATCACGTGGGTAATACAGGGCACGACTGCAACAAACTAGGTCACGGAAGCTCACCTGCCTAGAACACTTAAAACGAGCACCTAGCTACAGGATTCTTTGTTTCTGATATAAACAAGACACAATTCCAAATTATTACGAAGTAAGACAGTGTCGACCTTGTGATATATCATGCAAACCGTTCACCCCGGTGTTTACGACGATTCGCGCTGTTGATAAATCCAGATTGGCTATCAAAGATGCCTACAACACCTCTAAGCAAAGGAAGGCGTTACTGTATTTTTTTCTGTGTTCTGTCTCACTCGACGCAGTCCTGCTAATCTCAACCATTTAGGATAGAGCTTCCCCGGTGGTACGAACTACAGTAGAGGCATTTCTTAGGTACGTAACTTTGCCAAATGGCTCGGAATGAGCATCCACCAGGTTAAAGTAAGCAAATCAAGTATGTATGATCTCCACTGACGGTTGTAGCTGAGGTCGAAATCTCCCGTTTTGATGAGGGGGAAAGCTTAGATGCCCTCATTTTGAATGTAGGCCTCCCACTCAGTGACTGAATATGGTAGGAAGGAGGGTAGGGGCGAGTGCGTAGCCGTTCCGTTCTCTTGTACTAGCCTTGTATTAAGTGTGCGGAAACACTGATCGGTTTGTACCGTAATCCTACGTTCGCTATTGCTCGTTCGCTTGCATGAAGACAGAGTTATAAATCTATGAATCAGCTTATACCGTGTGTTGAGGTTCGGTAAGTGGAAGAAGGCACAGATTTCAGCGAATTTTGGAGGCTAATTTGCACCTTAACTCCAAAATCTATGCCTTAAGAGCACAGTTAGGTTGCCCTGCTTTCTGGTATGTGTCTCTATTTTAAGGGGCTAAACGTGACACCTCCCGCTCAAACAGGACACTGCAAGCACTGCTGTTGCCGAGAAGGTTTTTACGAATTTCGTGGCATCCAGCATTGGCACAGAAGTCCTGGTCGCGTGTCTTCTCCCCACTCCACGCCATTGCGAAGAGAGGAGGGCGCATTGGCCACGCGTTGGCCACGAAACGTCGCTCTGATAGCGACACAGGAGGATTTTTAGCGACCATTGCTGTGGAACCATTTCTAATATGTACGGTAGTCTCTGGTCCAGAAACGAAGTCTGTCCCTACCAAGCACACGTAGGCTGCAAAGCTCCTAACAACAGAACGCGCGGGAGTTGCACGAGTGCCATAACGCTGAAAATCGCTGCATGTGATGGTAGGGACGGACCACCATCCTTTCCCTGCTTTGCTAATGAACCTATGCAAACGTAAGTGTTCAACGGTGTCGTGGGTAACATGTTTATCTCATTCACCAGATTTTTTCAAAACTTCAGTACCTGGAATCTGAAGTACATTTCTCATTCGTGCGCCCTTTGTGGCTTACAATGGCAGCGTATACCCTCTATAAGAGCGTTGTTAACGGGCTCTGTACTCCAATTAACTTCAGTACGGGGTGGTTCGCGGAAAATTCTTTTATAATTTACTACACCTTCGTTCCGAATTACCCTCGCTGTAATAATCTAAGTGGAATATAAATTAAAAAATGTCGAGCGAAAGTTACGTGGTTGCCTTTCAGCAGCGAACGCGACGGATACAACGTCTATAGTGTGCCGACGCCTATAGTGTGCGAACGAAAAAAATGACAAAACTAAATCATTCCTACCTGCAGTTTTGGTAATGAATGTATGTTTCGGCCAGGAATTAAAAAAAAACATGCAAAGAAAAAACAGGAGCGAGTGCTAAATGTATACGAAGAACGGTAAGTGGGCAAGTAAAGATCCTTCAGCAGCCTTCGCATGTAATAGCGCGGCAACTATTCGCAGTTAGGACTGAGGCCCATTTTTTCTGTCTCCTGTTTCCATACGAAGCTGTGCACAAGGCAGACAAATTGCTGCCACACCTAGTTAAGACAGTCGTTGTTGGCTTAGCTGTTTCCACTGCCGCTGGCAATCTGTCCGTTCGGGAGGTCAGTGCACTGCACCACTGGAGAGAAAGAAAACAAAGCGAATGACAGAACACGGACGTGGGATTCCGATGAATGTTCGTTCGCTTAGTCGAGGGTGTTGCTTTTCGCCGGTGGTAGTGTACGCACTCGGCGCGTTGAAACGGAAATGGCCTGAATAGACCTAACTATACCGAACATTTGATGCTACATTCGCTGCAGTAAGTAAGCGTCACTCTACCAAATGCAATCACTTAATTTATCGTTATTTTTGTGCCATTTACGCCACCTTATCTGTGGGTTACTTTTGGTGTCTTTCAACAGTGGAGCTGGCCTTGTTCGAAACTTCCAAGGGGCAAAATGTGGTAACATGGTCGCAGAGATGTGGAAAGGCTATAGCATAGCTAAGAGGAGGGCAAGCGCCAAGCACACATGCAACAACTTAAAGGATGCTTCAAAGAGACGTTTATATAAGGCAAAGCTTTTCTAAACTACTAAATATCGATGCAATATTCATACATGTAATATTCTTGAGCAACAAGAAAATAACAACCATATTTGAGGCAGGACATCAATACCTAAGTGATATTTGCATTTTTCTCTTAATTAAAAATACCTGCATGCTTGATTTTTGCGATAATAAATAAAAATACGCCGCAAGAAAACAAAACCCGCATGCGACTTACCCTGGCGGCGGTGTTCAAAGTTCAAAAGTAAATTCTAGTAGACCGCGTGAGCAGTGGAACACACAAAAATGAATTGCCAAGAACGGGAATCGATCTGCTGGTTTTGAGAAGTTCTAGGAAGCTCACCCGTGCGGTTAGAGAACGCCAGCTTCGCTGTTAACATCAGTGTTCGCGACTATAAGTTCGTGAAGCTGCAAATTTTTTTTTGAATAATCAGAAAACACGTGCGTTTATGCTATTTCATCTGAACAAAACCAGAATATTTTTTTCAGCAATGGCGTTTGGTTTCGAATCCAGTGCTCTCAGCTCATTGCACATAATTCGCCAGCCAGCTGGTTTAAAACAGGCTAGCTCATTTTCAGTGCCCAGCACTTTGGCCGCCGCAACCGTGATTTCATGGCGGCGATGCCCTTGGCGTTGTAGGTGAGCGAACGATGGGAAGTCCGAAAACTGAAAGAAAACGGAGGGGGAGAGTGTCGCCAAATTGTGAGGGGGACGGCCATTTGCCGAGCGGCGCAGACGCTCCTCCGAAAGTGTGAGGCGGAGGGCAGTAGGCGATGCCGCGCCGGCAACGTGTGTGAAAACCGCCCTCGGCATCTAGCGGGGCCCCAGAAAGGATACGTAAAACCAGGCATCCACGAGAGCAAGCGTCTTGTTGTTTCAAGTTGTGCGTGCTGTACGTTGTTCGGTCCTTCGGGACCTTCCTCGCCGTCCTCGTTGCATGGCTCGTCCGAACCACGTGACATTGTCGTGGGACGTTCAAGCACGATCTACAAAAGGTGCTCGGTTGCGCCGACGCATTGCGAGATAACGGCGGAGTAGAGCACTCCGCAGTGCGCTCGCTAATCACGCGATCACTTCCCGAGATAAAGCAGCTATGCTCAGTAGACTGCACATAAGTAGACTGCACATAAGTGTAGCCATAATAGCCCGGAAATCCCTAGCATGCCACCCTGTCGCTCTCAACACCGTCCTTGAGGCTGTAGCAATACGCACAATAATTTTTAATAGGTTGATAACGGTATGCTCCATATACATTCCACCTGATGTCACACTTTTGAGCTCTGACTTCGAGGCGCTGGTCGACCAGCTACCCGAACCGTACATCCTAACAGGCGACCTTAATGCACACAACTCTCTTTAGGGCTCCTCCAGAACGGATGCCCGAGGTCGCCTGTTGGAGAAGTTTCTTACATCCTCCGGAGCATGCCTTTTCAACAAAAAACAGCCTACATATCATAACTTAGGACACAATACATACTCTCATCTTGACTTGGCTATTGGTTCCGCAGTTCTCTTTCCATGTCTTGAGTGGGGTGTGGGCACGGACCCATATGGTAGTGACCATTTCCCCACTTCATTAACGTATATAGGTATAGGCCCGAGCAGTCCATCTTCCCATAACAGGTTTAATGAATCCAAAGCAAACTGGAGTACATTCACAGAAACATCTAAACTACACCACACAACCATAAAACACCTACACGTGGAGGAAGCCACCCAACTCGTCACGGCGCACATCCTCGACGCCGCCGAAAAGTCCATTCCCCAGGCCTCCAGTGGGTCCCGCAGCCCAAGGAGGCCCTGGTGGAACGAGGACTGCAGGCGGGCGCGAGAGGCCCAGAACAAGGCGTGGGGTGTCCTTCGCCGGTACCCCACGTCAGATAACATCATTTCTTTTAAACGGGCAAAGGCTTTTGGAAAGCGAGTGCGTCGTGAGGCGAAAAGGGAGAGTTGGCGCACCTTCCTCACTTCCATCAACTCGTACACTGACACACATAAAGTCTGGACACGAATACGAAAACTAAAAGGACAACAGACACACAGCCTGCCCCTGGTTAGTACAACAGGGGACACACTGGAAGACCAGGCTAACACACTTGCACAACACTTCGAACACGTGTCCAGTTCAGCACACTACACAAACACTTTCATGAAACACAAAACATCTGTAGAAAAGAAGTCCCTGCGTGATAACAACAAGTCGCACACTTCTTACAATTCTCCTTTTTCAATTCATGAGCTGAAGGTTGCTCTGAGCACATGTAAGCCTTCAGCTCCAGGTGCAGACAAAATCACATACACCATGATACAACACCTACACCCAGACACTCTTGAAACACTCCTACATCTATACAACAACATATGGCTTTCGGGGCACATTCCTCGCTCTTGGAGGGAGGCTATAGTAGTGGCTTTCCTGAAGGAAGGAAAGGACCCTTCCTCTCCCGCCAGTTATCGCCCCATTGCCCTGACAAGCTGCCTGTGCAAGCTCCTCGAGAGGATGATAAACAGGAGACTCGTGTACTTCTTAGAGTACAACGGTCTTCTCGAGAGCTGCCAGGCGGGCTTTAGGGCGGGGCGATCTACCAACGATCAACTCGTTGCGTTAGAGTCTTATATCAAAGATGCTTTCCTCCACAAGCAGTACTGCATGACGGTCTTCTTTGATCTTCAAAAGGCGTACGATACTGCTTGGCGGTACGGCATCCTTAGCGACTTGAAGTCCTTTGGCATGTCGGGTAACATGTGGAACACGCTTGCCAGTTACCTCTCTGAAAGAACGTTTCGCGTACGAGTTGGAACTGCACTCTCTAGAGTTCATGTGCAGGAAAACGGTGTTCCGCAAGGTGGAGTTTTGAGTTGCACGTTGTTTATTGTAAAAATGAACTCTCTTCGGAAGGCTCTGCCACCAACCATTTCCTGCTCAATCTATGTAGACGACGTGCAATTATCCTTTAAGTCTTGTAACCTGTCTATCTGCGAGCGCCAAGTCCAGCTTGGTGTTAACAAGCTAGCTGGCTGGGCAGATAGCAACGGTTTTAAATTTAATCCAGTGAAGTGTACTTGTGTTTTGTTTTCGAAAAGGCGCGGCATTCGGCTGGATCCAGACATCAAACTCAATGGTGTCTCAATTCCAGTCAGAAATGAACACAAGTTTTTAGGTGTAGTCCTTGACGAAAAGCTCTCGTTCATTCAACACATAAAACAACTTAAACATAAATGCTTAAAGGCCATGAATATACTCAAGGTTCTCTCCCACTCTTCATATGGGGCTGACAAACAACTTCTTTTACGTGTTTTTACCAGCCTGATAGGTTCACGATTAGACTATGGAAGCGTTGTTTATGGGTCAGCAAGTAAGACATCCCTCAAAATGCTGGACCCAGTGCTTCATCTGGGGCTCCGGTTGGCATGTGGCGCCTTCCGGACTAGCCCGGTCGAAAGCCTCTATGTGGAGTGTAATAAGTGGAACCTACAACGTCAGCGAGCATACACAGATCTTCTTTTTGCTTTTAAAATTTCATCTATGCCACACCATCCTTTTAAATCGGCTTTTTATGATACGTCTCAGACTCCACTACTCCTAAACCGACCATCGTTCTCTGCGCCCTTCTGTTACAGAGTTAGAGAGGAAGCGTCAGAGCTTTCTGTCTCCTTTTTAGACACCATACAAAGTTCTCAAACAGATTTTATAGCACCATGGCATCTCCGCCCTGTATCATGCGACACATCCTTCACACATGTAGATAAAAACCGAGCTCCCACATGTGCAATTCTGCAGCACTTCTTGTATTTGCAGCAGAAGTATCAATTTTCTGAATTTTATACGGACGCCTCTAAAACTGCCACCTCTGTGTCCTGCGCGGCGCATGGGCCCGGCCTTAATGTCAGTAGAACTCTTAACAGTAATACCAGTATCTTTACGGCAGAGGCTAATGGTGTACTTCTTGTTGTTAATCATATCCTGCAAAGTCACATCCCACAATCCATTATATATACAGACTCCCTCAGTGTCGTGCGGGCGTTGTCGTCATCAACGTCTTCAAAAAATCACGTGGTAAATCTAATAGTCAAGGGTATTATGTCGGTGTATGTACGCGAATTTGAACTGGTTCTTTGCTGGGTCCCTGGCCACAGTGGTATAGCCGGGAACGAAGCAGCGGACCGAATGGCTGCTGCTGCTACACTCTCGAATACAGTAGACATAACCACATTACCCTACACCGACGTGAAACCACACATCAGACAACAACTTCGCAAAACATGGCAAACACACTGGAGTGAACAAACAGACAACAAGTTACACGTAATAAAACCACACTTGGGACCACACACCACCGACACACGCAATAGATACACTGAAGTCGCCTTGGCTAGATTACGGATAGGGCACACTCATGCAACGCACTCGCACCTTCTCACGGGGTCTCCAAGACCTCTGTGCAGCAGGTGCGGAGAGGCCCTATCCGTGATCCACATCCTCATACAATGTAAGGCACTCGACATTACACGACGAAAACACTTCCCACAACTACACACACGACATATTCCACCACACCCGTCATACTTCTTAGGAGACGAAGCCATGTTTTCTGTTCAACGCACCTTTCAGTTCCTATCAGAAGTTCACTTTTTACAACTCATCTCATACCACCCATAGTTTTACCCCTGGTCCTATACACCAGCCACCTTATTTATTTTTAACCACTCTTGTTCTTCACCCTGGCCCTTTATACCAGCCGTGCTCATAGCTTTTAACCGATTTTATTTCTTGTTCTCACCTCATCAAATCACTTTGTGTCTGGCGCTCTTTGCCCATGTCGGCCTTGCGCCAATAAAATCAAACCATCATCATCATGCACAAGTAGACTCCGCAGTCGACTCCGCACAAGTTTCCCATTAGGGAGTATAGTAATCGTCAGGCATTTTTTTCGGGCCTCATGTATTGAATGCGTGGACGGCTAAGAAAATATTCACATACTTTAGCTGCAGTGCTAGGCGTTTCGCACATCCCTTTGGCGAAACCATTTAATGATTATGTGTGAAAAAATTGGGCGTGAAAGGAACATCAATAGAAACTTTTTTATCCGGAAGCTGGCCTTACACGGAGATAGTCTTTCCCTGGCTACGAATAGATTAAAAAGCAGCCACTGGGAACGGCCTTGCGCACTCAATTTCCTTTTTGGTCATGCACTTCCGCCGCTGTTCATTTCCGGTAAGAAAAGCGCCCTTTTCGGAGTACCGTTAGGTTTCCGGCTTCCAACCATTGTGACCAATGACGTCTTTTCATTCGACGCTGTGCTTTTTTTTTATTAGCTGAGTAACGCCAGGCGGAGTTGCCTACGCTGTCCCGATTTTGTCCCTATATTAACGATGTCCCTATGTTGCCCCATGTAATGACCCCATGTAATCACCTGCGACGAGCTTCCAAATGATGTAATTAATTTTTCCAACGTATTCCCGATAATAGTAAACATGGGCATGTCTTAGGTTGCAGCCACAAATATGCAAGTTAAGCAAAAGGAACAGGTGCTAGTAGTGAACCTTGACGCCAGCTTTATAATAAATACCCCTGAATACCTATGGCTGCGGTCTTCTTTTGGTTTCCTGATTTTCACGTCGATCTTTACCTTTTCGCTTTAACCTCTTAAGACCACGCGTGTAACGTATTATACATTCAGATTTGAGCGCTCCGCAAACAGAACTTCCTGAAAGCGAAACAAAAAGTCTCACCACGCTACAATAGAGACTGGCGGTGCCATCTGTTGTTGTTCAATGCAACTGTAGGAGCAAGGTAGCACATAGAGTTTCATACTAATATGTACTAGAGGTAAATCTGTCGCTGCAGTCGCGGGCCGCCGTGGGCGGCGCCATTGCTGCTAGCAACGTTCCTCGCCTGCTTGGCTTAGCTAGCCACACGGCTTCTTTTTTGTCTAGAAGCCAAAACTAACAAAAAAATAACATTCTTTTTGTTCATTGTACATTACGCTCTTAAAAAACTACTGGCATTTTGGAGATTCAATTTTACAACAACAAAACAAATTTTATGAAACATCTACGGTAATATTGTTGCTTTTTTGCAGCCATAGCCAACGTTTCAGCCTGTTAATGAGCCATTCCAAGGACAAGTGGAACGTACCTGCCGGGTATATGACGGCACGCTCGCTGAAGCACGGCTCCCCTAGACAGTGGCGCCAGATTTTCTCTAGTATATATTAGTACGAAGCTCTATGACTCATACTAACAAACAAAAATGGCGTCCTTCAGTACAGAGGTTTTTAATCGACGCCGCCAAGTTCAATCGTTTTCATGTATTTAGGAATGCTGTGGTGCTATTGAATATCGTTTTACGAGCTCATGGAAGACTAGGGTACCATTCACCACCGCTATTTCTGCCTTCACTTTTCTGTTTTCTTCTTCATTTCACCCGCAAATTCGTTGCTCAACAAATTGCACGTCAGGACAATGTTGACTCTTTGTAACTACTTTTCGCAGAACTCATTATTGGGCTTTGTTCTGTATCTATATTGAAATTAGGGGTCTTTTTGCAAATAAAAAATAAAAAAATCTTTTTATGCCGGCGAAGCCTCTTCCCTTGAAATTCTTGAGAAAACTGCGGTAATGGGGACAAGCAGCACCGATTCCATGTTTTTTTTTTCTTTTGTATGAGGCTTCCTTTCCCCAGGAGATTTCAAAATCTAAAACAAGCCCTTGAGGGCTTGCCAAGCTAAAGTTTTTGGGGCCTGTCGGTTTGAACTTCCCAGGAACAAACTGCTTCACTGGGCGCTTACCGGTGAAGGGAATAGTTTGCTCGTCAACGCAGATGCTTGGCGAGCACTAAAGAGTAAGCCAGGCGTTTCTTATTATGTCAAGATGTGGCAGGACTTTCTGTAGCCGATCGGCTTATTAATCTTCGTCAGAAACATCGATACACACGCACACGCACACACACACACAAGCCACCACACACACAGACACACACACACACACACACACACACACACACACACACACACACACACACACGCACACGCACACGCGCACGCCCACGCACGCACGCACACTCACACACACACACACACACACACGCACGCACGCTCACACGCACGCACGCTAGCGCACGCACATGCACACGCAGATGCAGACGCACACGCACACGCACACGCACGCGCGCGCACATGCACACGAAGACGCACACGCACACGCACTCACGCACGCACGCGCACACGCAAATGCACGCACACACATACACACACACACACGCACAAAACAACATAATACACGCACAGCACAAACAGACACTGACATCATGTTCCATGGTTTTCTGATAACTTAATTCCAGTGTGAAATGTATTGCACATCTGATAACACTACAAATAAATGTCATAGGAAATAAACAATGACATCATAATTATTCTGTACGCTGCTAAATTCAATTATTTAAGAAAACAAACTCGTTTTGACGACGTTATGTCTCGGGTCGCAGGAGGTTAAAAGTACATTCAGAGTCTAAAGGAAGTTTAAAAGTGTTCACCGTTGCTCATTCTTGTCCAACTGCAAAGCATTCGCACGGCTTCGCCGCGCCATTGATTAGATAGGTGCCTATATAGGCCCTTTCGTAGGAAAGGACAACTAAAAGGTCTTGGGCTAGTGCCTCTTAATCACGGATACTGTCGTAGAAGTCTTACCTTAGTCACTCGGGCGCGCAACACATAAGGGTTGTTTCTAGGTGAATTTTTGAAATCTCAATATTAAAAGAGTGCTGCGTAGGTCATGTTAAAAAAATCCCAAATAATTGAGCAACGTACTGTCATTTTGGCTCTGGAGCCAAATATCCGTCTTATTTGTAGCTTTTATGTGGTTTATGTCTTCTCCAGTTCATGCGCATATGTCTAAACAAGTACACATCGGTTACGAAAACCCGGGCAGGGCAAACGGGCTCGTACAGCCGTTCTGCAGCATGCATTCAACGGGCTGGGCTATCAGCTTTTCGCGGAAGAGGTGGTACGGTTCCTGGCGGCGTGTAAGGTTGGCAACCTAGCAACGCGAAAGATTTTGGGCCGGTTTGCTCCTCAGCAACGTATTTGTACTTCATGAACAGAATAAACACGGTGAATTTGCGAAAATATAAAGTAGAGTGCGTTAGACACACTGCTTAGTTTAGGTTGCTACAGCCATTTTTTTATATCGTTTCCATTCTCGACCACTATAGCGTCATTTCTAGAATTGTTCAGGACAGTCGTGGCGCCTTGGCTGTTTCCTAGCATCAGCAGCATTGATCTACGATTACAGAAGTTGCCCAAGGGTAAAAGCGACAGCAAACCTGAAACGAAAAGGTAAAATTTCTCTTCTACCCGTCGGGGTAGCTCAGCGACAAAGGCGTTGTGCTGCTGAGCCTGCGTACGCGGGTTCTATCCTGGCTGCCACCACGGCCATTTTTCTGCTTAATGCGAGACGCGCAAACCCCCAAGGGTTAGAATTTTAATGCACCCCCAAAAATTCTCACGGGGCCTCAATTAATTCCTTGCCGCCAGCCTAAAAACCTAAATTAACATTTCTCTTCGAAGTATAAGATCTACACAAGCAACATATTTTTTGCTGACGTTACGCAGAGAATCAGCTCCTGCGACCTAATAAATTATCAGGTACGTAAGTAAAGCCCACGCGCAGCTGGGGGTAAAGGCGGCTATCATAAAAAAATACAGACGATGGCTATTTTCTCTCTAAAAGTTTATCTCTTACACGTCAAACGTGTTCTGGAAGGAGTTCCAGTTTTCTGTCTCAAGGTGCGAACGAGACTTTAAAGCAAACGACGACAAACGAGCTAGAAGTGCTAGCGTAAAGAATGTAACCACAGCCCTCGAAGCTATAGCACACACGAAAACTTGTGCTTCCGCGTACTGGGCTTCATAATTCTCACACAACGTCACCATGCGAACCCACTTTTGCAGCTACACACCAGAAAGCAAATGTAGGCCATGTGCTTGCCTATCCACCCATGCACGCAGAAGAACGTGGCTCCGAACCCCCGTCATGTGTGCTGTTTCCTTATTCAGCAATTAACGTGCAAACGCATAAATGCATAAAGTTTGGCAGAAGACTTCAGTACTTCCTATGATTTTACGCCTCATGCCTGCAGTGTTGGCGAACTGCTCAGGACGTTGTTCTAGCACTCACGAAGTCCCTGATTCAATTTGCACCTTGAAAACTATCTGGTGACGGAGGCGCAGTGAAGGAGGCCATTTTATTTACGAGAGCGTGGTAAAAATTTAGATTTGGCCTAGATTTTTCGAGAGCCATACAGTTGGGCTCTTAAGATCAGTTTCTACTCAGGAAGCGACAAAAATTAAGCTTTGAAATAAAACAAAACACACTACCTCATTTTCTGCACCGGTCCGAATGCCTGCGAAAAAACGAAATTGACGAAATCCTTTATTCCGGTTGCTACTACGGGTGATCTCTCACTACAGTCAAACCCGGTTATAGCGAACTGCAATATGCGCCATGTTTAGTTCGATATATCCAATAGTTCAATATAGTCGAACCCACTTATAACGAGTTTATTGTTACGAGTTCGCAATACGCGGGAATCCCCTTTCCATCCCGCATGCAGAAACGAACGGAATAAAGTATGTCATTACCATACACAAAACAATCGATTTATTGCAAATAATAAAGCTACTTTCCGCCTTAACGCTTGAACTGCCTACTTCCAAAAAACGCGAGGATTTTTGTTTTCCCCTTCGTTTTGGCCGCGTCAACTAGTACAGCATTTTTTACACGAGTCATTGTTTGCAGCACTTCGATTCTGTGTCCTTCAATATCGAAGAAATAATGGCGGAGGACAGCGACTGCCGAAAGCACTTTATTAAGCGTCGGACGGCTTTCATTCGCGACATCCTCTGCCTTCCCAGTGCTTTTCATAGGCATTACAACGGGGACTTACAGTGACGGCAACGTCGTCGTCGACACTCGGGAAATCTTCGAAGGACACTCCTTTGGGCACAGCATCGAGAACATTGGCGAGCTGCCGTCTTGGTCCGGACTCACTGACTGGGCGGGTTCCGTCGTGCGTTCCGCGCGTCGGAAATAGTTACGGAAAGTGTCGGGCGTCATGTCCCTCCATACGAGGCGCGATGTCTCAGTCGCGGCCTTTGCTCAGTAGTCGCGGCCAATCAACATCTCAATCGCCGCTCCGAGACCATGCATTTTGGCGGCCATTCTAGGCACGCCGAGTTCGATATATCAGATGTGCAGTTCGTTATAAGGAATATGCTTCGCGTGTATTTCCGAAACGGATTTATTTTTGTTCGATATTTAGCATAATTCGCAGTATTCGGGTCCGTTAGACTCTGGTTTGACTGTATTATAACTGTTTTTTTTTACCCCCTTTTTTTTTTCTTACGTTTGCTGTGTTCTGTTCCTTGCCACCATGTCTTAGGTTTTATTCATTGTATAATTTATCGCTCAAGTACTTTACTTCGCAAAATTTTGCACAGTCTGTATAAGTAAATAAATTTTTTTTTCAACTGCGTCAGGGCAAGTGATGATATCCCCAAAGAACTCCAATTTACATAATTTTGTTTAGTTTGTACGCGTCCCGCACATCAGCTTTGGCTTCGATTGTGGAATCCTTGGTCATTGGAGATTTCTTCAAGGTCAGAAGCTGGTCGTTTCGCAGGGAATAATTCCCCTGTTCAACGTCGCGAGCTGTCCCAACTTCCCCCTCCCCCAATCCTGCTGTTTCCATTATTTTGCTTATTTTTGGAACTTTCTAACTGATTACACCTAAGTTATAGCTTAGGACACGAACGAGCGGGATCATTTCCTGTGATAAATACAACCTTCAGAATCTATACCTGCCCGATTGGTTTTCTTGGGAAGGAGACCACCGGAGTAATTTGTTATTTGTGGCATTGAGCTTCTTTGGATGGGACTGGAAATACCTGTGGGCGGGTGGCAATCCCCGCCGCTGCTTCTGACTGTACTGGCAGATCATCTATGCCTACAAAGAAGCCATTAAAAGCAAACGTCACACGGACTGCAATAAGAACGAAGTGCTTTCATGTCCGCGCCCCTTACGATAACACAGACGGCTGGGTACGCCTCTGCTGCGCTCTTTTGTTCCTTTTGCAGCGCGTGTGGTCAATAGTTCATTATAGGGAGTACTCTCCTCGGATTGCGTATGGCTTCGTGTGTACGTGGCCGTGTGTTCATCGACATTTCGGCACGTGCACATCATGTCTCCATCGCCGGTATCATGGTGCGTGCGGTGCTGAGCACATGCCTGGATAAAGTGGCCGTGTATCTGCTTGCCCCGCGTCAAATATAGTCGAAAAACTGACGATAGTCTTCTGCCAGCCATGCACGTAACATTACTTCTCTCACTCCTGTCACTCCTCAGTCATTTCTCCTCCTCTCTCACTCATCCTATGATCAGTGTAATGATGGTTGCTCCGTTCAATGCAATCCAATTTTCTGGTGTTGGCACGGATCGTGCGTAATCTGTCTAGACCTTTGGTTTCTGTTGTGCTTGGTGCAGCGCGAGCCGACGTCTTAATTAGCGTTCTAGTGTCGTCTTTCTTCAACATCATTTTTAACGCACATTTTTATTTGATATCAAAAAATAGTCGGCCACCTTCGCAATTGATATGCGAAGACTCGGGAGACAGTGAAGCTGGTGGTCTTCATTTGCTTTAACTTGGATTTTTGTAGGTTTTCCCATCTTATCCGTACATCGGACAATGATGGCGCCGAGCGCACGCGGTCCCTTTCAACTAGAACACCTTCACGGGAGGGCTTACCCCATGACAACGGGCAGCCAATCCCCGACGCCGGCCTCCCAACACGACCATCTACGCCGCGACACGCACTCCCCATACCTGCTGGGCGGCTCCTTGTCTCCTCACCACTTCTCTTCACCAAGCACAGCTGCGCGTTTATCCCCTGCGTTGTCGCTGAATGCCTTGAGATAGCGCCACGCAACCTCTCGTGCCGCTGTGCCCTCCTCCCATGGCACGTGTAGCGGCCATGTGCGTGCCATGCGCATGGGCTAAAAGTTATTAAAAAGGAAGCTGAAACAACGTTAGCAACCTTAGCAGCTACGTTAGCAAATGACGTTAGCAACGACGTCCAGACGCGTACGCTCGAAACTTCGGACCAAGACGGCGACTGCGGCGACGTGTGCGCCGGGACTGCGAAAGATGGCATCTCCATGTACACTGTCTACATCCCGCCAAACACACCCAAGACAGACATAGAACGTTTTATGCGAACGCACTGTACGTTCACTACCGGTGACCCCGCTACGCCCGTTGTCGTTGCCGATGACTTCAAGCTTGACATTGCGAAACCGCAAAACCAGTGGTTCGTCTATTTCGTCCTCGAAGAGTTAGGACTCGTGTGTAACACCGATATTAAACAACCGGAACGTGCATTGACTTGAGCGTCTTGAAGAATAAAACTACGGGGAAAATTCAAATATGTGAGTGGGTATCACGCCGATCATAAGGCCGTTCTGAACTTCGTGCTAAAGTTAAATAATAAAGAGCGTATTACAGGTACAGTGTGACGTGTGATTAACTCAATCAGGCTGTAGTCACCCGTGGTGGGTAGTGTATAAAGTTGCTTACTACTTCTAATACTACTACTGCTACTACTACTACTGCTACTACCACTACTACTACTTCTTCCTTTTCCTCTTCTTCTACTAGTACTACTACTACTACTACTAATACTACTAGCACTACTAGTACTATTACTTGTACTACTACTAGTACTACTAGTACTACTACTAGTACTACTACTAGTACTACTATTAGTACTACTACTTCTACTACTCCTATTGTATAAAGCTTCGCTTCCCAACCACCTCCATGTGGTGGATTGGCCCGCACTTTTTTTGTTCCAGCTTACCCGACGCGGCAAAGCAGAAATATTTTTTCTCTCTACTGCTAACAACCTTTTCAAGACAAGCTATCATGTTTTAACACAAAGCAATAGCTCGATTCTGCCACCATTTTGTTGCCTTTAATGCTCCCAGAAAGACAAGGCTCTTTAAAAATGAATGCGAAGTCCCGGGATAAACAAAAGACAGCTTCTACAGGTATTTTGGTAGTTGCAAGTATTTTAGCGGCTGTGCTGTTCTCCCCATTGAGGCTCACGACGACTTTTTCTAATAGAATTCTCCTGCTTTACGTGTTCACCGTTGTTTATGTTTCTTTCCTGTCTTTGTACATATGTTTTCTCATCACGGTTTGTTCACTCTAACTTATATTATGTATGTTCTCGTATGACGTCACCGTATTTCCCCTTAAACTCGCATCACCTTCCCTGACTGCCACAAAAAAAGCTGCTTCATAGATAAAACGGTGACAGAGGCGTCTCATGACGGGCATATGAACGTCAAACATCCTTACTACCTAATGTAATCACCAGTAAATATAATGTGGCGACGAGACCATCTGAAAGCCTTCACGGATATACGAATAATAGACATCCGGTCAACCCCGCACGGGGCACCTTGAGTATTCATGGTGACGGTGAGCAGCGACACCGCGGACCCCGAGCTCCCAACATAAGCCGTGTCCAACCGTGGCGAGGTGTTTAAAGGTGAAGGGTAGAAGCCGTAAACGGTGGCCGTCGGAGCCTTGGTCAAGCTCCGGCGGATGGGCTCCCTGCCTGTCTACCAGGCAGGGAGCTCCGGGACCTCTTTGACTACCAGGGTAAGGTCAAAGGAGAAAGTACCCCCGTCTCCCTGCTTTCCAATGTATCACATGGCATTTTCCAAACCCCCCCCAAAACGTGATCGGCCCCCGAAAAGGGGCCGCACCGAAGTTTCTTTTCCTCCTTTGCAATCGATCTCTCTCCCAAAGCCTGATAATTTCTCGCGGTTTTTGATCATGGAATCTGTTGACAAGGCAAAGCCCATCACTTCCAAGTCTGTGTTTCTAATATCCAAGTTTCTTGAAAGCCTTATCGGAAAGTCGTACAAGGCTAAGAAACTCACAACGGGAGAAGTTTTGATAGAAAAGTAGAGAACAAACAACAATCCTCCAACCTCCTCAAGCAAACGCGCATGGTAGATGTTGACATCAAGATCACGCCCAATCGCAGCCTCAATAGCTGCCAGGGCGTGATCTCTGATCGGGATCTAATGAATGAGACTGAAGCAGATCTGCTCGAGGGCCTCCGAGATCAGGGTGTGACAGCGGTGAGGCGAATCACCATACGTCGAAATGATGAAATAATTCCAACCAAGCACATAATCTTGACACTTGACCGCTCTAACCTTCCTGAGTCGGTCAACGCAGGTTTCTTGAGATGTCCAATCCGACCCTACGTGCCGAACCCACGCCGCTGTTTCAAGTGTCAGCGGTTTGGGCACGGCACAACCTCTTGTCGTGGTAAATTGACGTGCGCAAAATGTGCAGCACATGATCATCAAACTGACAATTGTAAATCCGAGAACTTCACCTGTGCCAACTGCCAGGGACCACACGCTGCCTATTCTAGGAGCTGTGAAAAGTTCAAACAGGAAAAACAGATAATTGCCTTGAAAGTCAACGAAAACATCACCTTCCCAGAGGCGCGGAAGAGGTTCGCCTCTTTCCCTCTGGGGAGGTACGCCGACGCAGCTCGCCGGGGGGCGGGGCGGCGTCTGGTTTCGGCGGGGACCCAGTACCGCGAGTCGGACTTGGTCCCACCCCCGCCCCCCCCTGGGTTGCCTCTGGTGGCCCAACCCGCCACCGCACCGCCTGCTAAGTCAGCAGCGGCTGTGGTGGCATCCACGTCCGTTGGGGATGCTGCTGCACCCTCTGTTTCCTCCTCTCCACCGGCCAAAAGCACATGCGAGGGCCCGGAGGATATGGAGCTGGAGGAAACCGCAGCGTTTCCCACCTCCGCCGCACCGCCTGTGCCACCCGGGGCGCTCCTGACGCCCTCGGCGGTCGCGGCCAAAACGAAGGGCACCGCAAAGGGTGCCAGGTCCGGGGGGTCCGGTACGCCGGGTACCCCTTCCAAATCAGATGATGACTTGGATGTGGGACCCTTCCTGTCTGCTTCGCAGCGGAAGGAGCGGGTCCCTCCATCTAAACCTCCAGATGAGGTAAAGAAAACCCGTCCAAGAGTCCAAGCCCCGAAAGACCCTACATAAACAGTCACACCCCAGTAGCTCTAATACATCATAATGGGAAGAGAAAATGTCGTTCAATGGAACTGCAGAGGCCTTCTAAATAATCTTGACGACGTGTATGAGATTCTGCATGCCAATCAGCCAAGCATAATGTGTGTCCAGGAAACACATCTGAATTCCAAACACACAAATTTCTTGAATAGTTACCTGGTATACAGAAAGGACAGGGTTGGCTGCACACACTCTTCTGGCGGTGTGGCCATAATCGCCCGCAAATCCTTAGCATGCCACCCTGTCACCTTGAACACTATCCTGGAGGCTGTGGCAATTCGAACGATAATATTTAATAGGTTGATAACGGTATGCTCCATATACATTCCTCCTGATGTTTCACTTTTAAGCTCTGACTTCGAGGCGCTGGTTGACCAGCTGCCCGAACCATACATCCTGACAGGCGACCTTAATGCTCACAACACTCTTTGGGGCTCTTCTCGCACGGATGCCCGAGGTCGCCTCATAGAGAAATTCCTTACATCTTCAGGAGCATGCCTTTTCAACAGTAAACAGCCTACATACCATAACATAGGACACAACACATACTCATGTCTTGACTTGGCGATTGGCTCCGCAGTTCTCTTTCCTCTTCTCGAGTGGGGTGTGGGAACTGACCCATATGGCAGTGACCACTTCCCCACCTCACTTACATATATAGATAAAGGCCCAAGCAGTTCATCTTCCCATAATAGGTTCAATGAAGCACGAGCTAACTGGAATACATTTACAGAGACATCCAAACTACACCACACATCCATAGGAAACCTACACGTTGAAGAAGCTACCCAACTTCTCACGGCGCACATCCTCGACGCCGCCGAAAAGTCCATTCCCCACGTCTCTGGTGCCCCGCGCAACCAGCGGAGGCCGTGGTGGAATGAGGACTGTAGGCGGGCGCGAGAGGCCCAGAACAAGGCGTGGGGTACCCTTCGTCGGTACCCCACGTCGGGAAACCTCCTCTTGTTCAAACGGGCCAAGGCATTAGGAAAACGTGTGCGCCGTGAGGCAAAACGAGAGAGTTGGCGAACATTCATAACATCAATAAACTCCTACACAGACACACGGAAAGTATGGACACGTATACGCAAACTCAAAGGACAACAGACACACAGCCTGCCCCTGGTCAGTACAACAGGGGACACTCTGGAAGACCAGGCTGACACACTCGCACAACACTTCCAACACGTGTCCAGTTCAGCACACTACACGAACACTTTCCTGAAACATAAAGCCTCTTGTGAAAAGAAGTCCCTACACGATAACAACAAATCACAGACTTCGTACAACTCCCTGTTTTCACTACATGAGCTGAGGGCTGCTCTGAGCACGTGTAAACCCTCAGCTCCAGGCCCAGACAACATTACATATACAATGATACAGAACTTACACACAGACACTCTTGTAACACTTCTTCACCTTTTCAACAAGATATGGCTTTCGGGGCACATTCCAAAATCTTGGAGGGATGCCATAGTTGTAGCATTCCTGAAAGAAGGGAAGGACCCTTCTTCTCCCGCTAGCTATCGACCCATTGCCCTGACCAGCTGCCTGTGCAAGCTTCTCGAGAAGATGATAAACCGGAGGCTCGTGTACTTTTTGGAGTATAACGGCCTTCTCGAGAGCTGCCAGGCAGGCTTCAGGGCGGGGCGATCCCCGAATGATCAACTTGTGGCACTAGAGTCGTATATTAAGGATGCCTTCGTGCATAAACAGTTCTGTTTAACTGTGTTTTCCACCTAGAAAAGGCCTATGACACCGCTTGGCGTTATGGGATCCTTACTGACCTGAAGTCATTCGTTGTTTCTGGTAATATGTTTAACACCCTTGCTAGCTATTTGTCGGAAAGAACCTTTCGCGTCAGAGTTGGTTCTGCACTGTCAAAGGTACACGTGCAAGAAAATGGCGTGCCGCAAGGCGGAGTTCTAAGCTGCACTCTCTTCATAGTAAAAATGAACTCCCTTGGGAAGGCACTGCCGCCTACAATTTCTTACTCCATGTATGTAGATGACGTGCAGATATCTTTTAAATCATGTAATATGTCCATCTGCGAACGTCAAGTCCAGCTCGGCGTCAAGAACCTTGCCGGCTGGGCAGACAAGAATGGTTTTAAAATTAATCCCGGAAAGAGCTCTTGTGTTGTATTCTCCAGGAAGCGTGGGGTCCACCCGGACCCAGACATCACTCGTGCGAATGTGCCAATTCCTGTGAACAAAGAGCACAAGTTTTTAGGCATTTTATTCGATGAAAAACTTACATTCATTCCTCATGTCAAACAGCTCAAATGTAAATGCCTAAAGGCAATGAATATTCTTAAGGTTCTCTCACATCAATCTTATGGGGCCGACAAACAACTCCTGCTGCGCCTGTACACAGCGTTGGTGGGGTCCCGGCTCGACTACGGCAGTGTCGTGTATGGGTCGGCGACAAAGACCGCACTGAGAATGCTCGACCCAGTGCTGCATCTTGGCCTTCGCCTCTCATGCGGCGCTTTCCGCACTAGCCCTGTCGAAAGCCTTTATGTCGAGTGCGACAAGTGGTGTCTAGGGCATCAGCGGGAGTATGTTGACCTGCTGTATGCATCTAAGATTGTGTCCCTTACCAACCATCCTTTTAATCCCATCATGAACAATACATCAAACTTGCAACTCTTTTTAAACAGGCCATCCGTTTCCTTACCTTTCTCTCTCAGAGTAAGGGAGGAGGCTTCTGCACTCACGGTCCCTCTTTCAGACACGCACAAGACACCCATTCAAAATTTCATCGCACCATGGCATCTCCGTCCTGTATCATGCGACCTGTCATTCACTCTTGTAGAAAAAAATAGGGTACCCAAGAATGCAATTCTGCAGCACTTCCTGTTCCTGCAGGACAAGTACAGGTGCGCAGAATTCTATAGCGACGCGTCGAAAACTGGTTCTACGGTATCTTGTGCAGCGCACGGACCAAATTTTAGAGTAAGTAAAACAATAAATTTTCATAACAGTATTTACACGGCAGAAGCATATGGCATTTTACTCGTTACAAACCACATCATCAAACATAAAATTTCCAAGTCCATTGTGTACACAGACTCTCAAAGCGTTGTACAGGCACTGTCATTAGGAAGGTCATCTAAAAACTATGTCATAAATGCTCTTTTCAAGGTACTAATGTCTGCATATGCCTCAAATCTTGAAATAACTATATGCTGGGTACCAGGGCATTGTGGAATCCCTGGCAATGAGGCCGCCGACCAAATGGCTGGTGATGCTGCTCTCATGACTACAGTTGACGTTACAACAGTACCTTACACCGACCTAAAGACACACATCAGACGACAGCTTCGTAACACATGGCAATTACACTGGAGTCAACAAACAGACAACAAACTACACATAATAAAACCACAACTTGGACGCTACATAACTGACTCACACAACAGATACACTGAAGTCGCCCTGGCTAGGCTGCGGATAGGCCACACACATGCGACGCACTCCCACCTGCTCACTGGAACTTCAGGACCCACGTGTAGCAGGTGTGGAAAGGGCCTATCCGTAGTCCACATACTAATCACATGCAAGGCACTTGACACAACACGACACAAACATTTCCCTGAATTATACAGACAACACATTCCTTTGCACCTATCATACTTTTTAGCCGACGAACCAATGTTCTCTCGTCAACGTGTTTTTTAAGTTTTTAGCTGAGGTAAACTTTCTGCAGCTCTTGTCATATCATGTGTAATCACCCTGGCCCTATACGCCAGCCATCTCCATTGTCTTTTGTTTTGCATCACCTTTACTTTTAGTCACATGTTTTAGTATGTACGGTCTCATCATAATTCAGTAACTTCTTCTTTGGCGCTCTTTGCCCATAGTCGGCCTTGCGCCAATAAAACCCAACTATCATCATCATCATCATCTTTGTACATATGTTATCATGTTTCTGTGAAATTTTTTCTGGTATTCATTTTGTACCACGTTTCTAGCTTGGGCTTTGTTACTCATGACCTTTTTATATTTCAACAGGATACTATGTATGATTGAAACATGAGGTGAAACAAGCTAAGAGAAAACTCCGGAGGGCTTTTAACCTATAGAATTTACATGTCTAGCTCTTCACATTTGGCCGACGTTCGTACGCTGTGCGCCGCGTTTACTGTTACAGCAGTAACAAAAAACTTGATGCCCTGTCGTGTTTTGACTGCTGGACTCCTGGGTGCAGATGCAAGAACTACAAGGGCACCGCAACTGCTATAGGGCTCGCTTAAGAACTGGTAGGGAATATTTTGCGTCGTACACGGTACGGTAAGGTCTGGACGTCTGTGTCTTGCAGGGCTGTGTAGCAGCACTAGGTAGGCATCTTTGGACAGGATATATACGAAAACTAAGCCGTCTTGTTGCTTTTGAAACACAGCACCGTTACCATGGATACCTCACCGTTTTCGCCCAATGAGCTAATGAATCATTCATTGACGAGCAATTCGACCATTACATACTATTAAAAGCACAGAATTGCGGTAAATTCCCTGCCGAGGAAATTTTAAAGCGAAGGGAGCAACGACTTCGCGTTTGACAAGGCGGGTGAAATTGGGAACTCTAGGTTTGAATCTGTACATCCAACCTTGAACCTCGTTTTTGTCTTGTTCCTTAGCCACTAAGCCTTTGCGGCACGAACACAACCATGGATAGAAATATCTGTACTAAAGGCTGCGCATATCTAATTGAGCGCGAAAGTTAATCCAAACCTCTAAGAGGCGTTTCTGAGAATTGATGCACAACTGCAAGAAAATGCAGAGAAGAATATTGATAGAAATTGCACATCGACATTCCTTCATTTTTGCATTGCTAAAATTGTCTGCCATTAAATGGCTATCCCCTATTACGCCCCTAGATTCTGTGGTATGTTATTCTTGGGCACAACTTTTGGCTTCCAAATAAAGGTGTCGGCCGAAAACGTACTCATCCCCAAAAGCTCCCGGTACTCCGCTAAGACGTCGTTCCGGTTAGGGCCTTTGCTTCGTTGGCTGTGACTAATTGCGTTGGGAAACTCAGATCCTATGTGGCTTGTGTAAGTAAAGCAAAAGCAGCTTTCCCCTTGCGCGCTGCTAAAGCTGGTACGGGAAGCAGGCAAGGCCAACCCGGCTGTCGTAATCATGGCTCCAGCGCGGAAAAATAACAGCCATGGTGACAAAAACAATCCCCTTCCTGTAGAGGTAAGTCGCGACGTCTGCGGGGCTTGTCGGGATTAATCACGGAAAGACGTATTGCAGGTCCTCACCACCGCTTATTGCTCCGTAAGGAAGAAATGCCTGACCATGCCGTGCTTACCAAAAATGGAGCCGGTGTTGCCAAAGCCTTCTTAGAGGCGTGGATTGTTCCATAACATTTTCTAAGCTTTCGGTCGAGTTAGACTGCAATTTTGCAATGAATCATTATGAGAAGTTTTCAGTTTTAGTATTGCTATGTTCACACATTCAACAGACAGTTGCGCTGAACTCTTAAGGCCATGTTACAACATTTGCTCTGTTTCTTTTTTTAGAAGTGCATTGTCGTGTTCCACGGCTGATTGGTGTTTTTACACTATCACACGGAAATACATCATCACACGAGCGGCCCGAGGCTCCTACAGGCACGAAATTATCGTGGGTATTTCTTTCGGCCTTCTCTTAAGGAGTCTATTGGTAGGGGAGTATGTGGTCTGGGTTACTCTGAACCAACAGCATAAACAAGGCATCTAAAGGAATTATCTGCGTCGACTGTGTAAACGCCTTAGGACGTGGTGAAGAACGGGCATTGCAACACAGATCGAAGGCGGGCCAGTTGGTACACAACTGAGTTATAAAACATCGCGGGAAACAGGTCTACAGAAAGGGCACACAGACAGGGCGCTATCCACTGAGTTTATTTTCACTGAACGGGCCATAAATACGAAAAGAAAGAGACACGTGAAGAAAGAATTAACAACTAAAGAATACAAAATACAATCAGTTCGAAAAGGTACAGTAATCTTCATTACTAACACATTCATAGCAACTTGCACGCGTTGTACCACAGCCCTACGTATCTACAGTATCACCAAGAAAGTGAATTTCTTTCCCTGTGAGAGCAATGGAGGGAGCGCTGACGCAATCCTGTTTCATGGTATGCATTTCCCAGGCTTCTCTAATCTCTCATCGCATCCGGTCGCGTTATCGCGACCGGATGCGATGAGAGACGAGCAGCCTGGGTATTGCCCGTCATTGATTGCCCGTTCAGTGACAATAAACTCAGTTGTTAGTGAGCGCCCTGTCTGTGTGCCCTTTCGGTAGTTCTGTTTCCCGCGCTGTTTTATAACTCAGCAACGGGTATTGTCTTTGCGGAGTGTCACCAATGAAGCAGGGAACAAGAACGTAAGCTGTCGTCCTTTACGTGTTTCCATCCAGGCACTCATACTATATTACGAGAAAAGAACCTACAACACAGTGGGGATGAGATGTTTGTGTACCACCTCATAAAGTATCAATTTTCGGGAATAAAAGTTTTTAATGGTTTTAAGCAAACATTAAAATCTCTTGAAATGTGCGGCAGGAGAACACATGCCGTGGGCTCAAAGCATTATTCAGTCCCATGGGGTGCTGATATAGTTTTGCTTATTGGTTGTGTAACACCCTGAAGTGTGTGTGTAGCCTGAAAGCAGTGACGAGACGTCTTGGCGTGGGGAAAAATCAGATGTATGCACTTAAGGATAAGCAAGGCAATGTCATCACAAATAGGGATAAAATAGTCACAGTGGCCGAGGAGTTCTACAGGGATCTGTACAGTAGCCGGGACATCCAGGATAATGCCGAACGAGACAGTAGTTCAGAGATAGACATCCAACCAGTAACGACCGAAGAAGTAAGGCAGGCTTTGAAAGAAAAAGGGCAAAGCACCTGGTGAGGATCTGATAACAGCAGACCTCTTGAAGGATGGCGGAGAAATCGTACTTGAAAAACTGGCAAACCTGTATACGCAATGCCTAATGACCGCAATGGTACCGGAATCTTGGAAGAACGCGAACATCATCCTAATCCATAAGAAAGGCGACATGAAGCACTTGAAAAATTACAGGCCGATCAGCTTACTGTCAGTCGTCTACAAGGTACTTACCAAGGTAATCGCTAACAGAATTTCTGCAACCTTGGATTTCAGTCAACCTAAAAACCAGCAGGGTTCCGTAAAGGTTATTCAACAATGGACCATATTCACACGATCAATCAGGTGATAGAGAAGTGCACTGAGTATACTGAACCCCTATATATAGCCTTCATAGATTATGAGAAAGCATTTGACTCGGTCGAAACCCTAGCAGTCATTCAGGCATTACGGAACGAGGTGGTAGATGAGCATTATGTTAGAATACTAGAGGATATCTACAATGGGTCTACAGCTACCATCATCCTCCATAGGGAGAGCACTAAAATACCTATAAGGAAGGGAGTCAGACAAGGAAACACAATCTCTCTAATGTTATTCACAGCATGTTTACACGAAGTATTCAGAACGTTGGATTGGGAACAGGTGGGAGTTAGGGTTAATGGAGAATACCTCAGTAACCTCAGACTTGCTGATGACGTTGCCTTGCTAAGTAATTGCAAAGCATGCATTGCAAAGCATGCTTTCCGTTCTGGGCGAACAGAGTAGAACCGTGGGCCTGAAAATTAATATGCAGAAAACTAAAGTAATGATCAATAACCTCGGGACAGCACAGCGGTTTCAGATAGGTGGCGAGGCAGTGGAAGTGGTAAGCGAATATATCTACTTAGGCCAAGTTGTGACCCCAGATCCCAACCATGAGGCAGAGATAATTAGAAGGATCAGAATGGGGTGGGGTGCATATGGCAGACATTCCAGATAATGAATAGCAGCCTACCATTGTCGCTGAAGAAGGAAGTGTATGACAGCTGCATCTTACCGGTACTCCCCTACGGGGCAGAAACTTGGAGGCTCACTAAGAGGGTTCAACTTAAATTGAGAACGACTCAGCGGGCAATGGAGCGGAAAATGATAGGTGTAACATTAAGGGACAAGAAAAGAGCGGAGTGGGTCAGGGAGCAAACTGGTGTTAAAGACACATTAGTAGAAATTAACAAGAAGAAATGGACGTGGGCAGGGCATGTAATGCGAAGGCAAGATAACCGCTGATCATTAAGGGTAACAGAGTGGATCCCTAGAGAAGGCAAGCGTTGCAGGGGGCGGTAGAAAGTTAGATGGGCAGATGAGATCAAGAAGTTTGCGGGGATAAATTGGTCACAGTTGGCACAGGACCGAGGTAATTGGAGAATAATGGGAGAGGCCTTTGCCCTGCAGTGGGCGTAGATAGGCTGGTGGTGATGATGATGATGATGATGATGATCATGATGACGTGTAACACCTAACTTCGCAATTAAGAGCCTTTTTTACTGTCGTATAAAAGTTTTAGTTTGAATTTCACAAATTTCACACTATATCACAGGTCGCGTTGTTAATCTGGGCATTTGACGTTCAGCGAAGGTGGCGTGTACATTTCCTTTATGAAGGCTTTTTCTCACTTCCATCTCTTGCCTCTCTCTGGGTGCAAGTCCTTTCTTGTTTAGCGTACACGGCTGACGAATTAATATTGTGTGGAGCTTCTGGATGTCATTTCTTCACTTCGTGTTTCTGGGCAAAGCCTCGACGGGGAATAGGAAAGAGAAGTTCAAGCAAATATTGCAAAAGGTACATGTGGAGTATCCGAACCGAATAGCATTAAAGCAACAACTATGGATGACCCTGCTCTCGAGCATCTTTCCGGGACCCCAGGATCATTAGATGGGGCAGAACTCGTTGGGGGCAAGCGGAAAGACGCACTTCCGAAAATCCAGCAGGAAATGTAGGCATCTATCTTCGTCACATTTGTTTGCTTTCTGGCCTACCTCAAAGCTGCGACACGGGGTCAGCGCAGAGATGATTTGTTGGTTCTCGAGATAGCCCGCGCTTTTCTCTATTTTCAGTCCTTCTAGTTACACTTTTTCTAGTCCTCCCCCGAATATGTGGTAAGCTTTTTTATTAGCTCACTGTTACTTTCTCACTTTGTGGCACAGTTTTCTCGCTTTCATAGCTGGAACAGTTCGAGTAGATACGCGTTCGCCATGGTGGTTAGTGGCGGAACTACGTGCAACGAGGTCCCCAGAAGGAGGTGGGAGGAAAGAAGAGGAGGGGTAAATAGTTAATAATGGGCGATGTCGCTCTAACCAAGGTAGAAACATTCCAAGTTACCAGGTGTCAATAACTATACCCTTACAGAAGTACTCAGGAAAGGGTGGAGAATTACACTCCAAACGGAAGCGCAAGTGCCCAAACCCACTAAAGCTAATGTTCCTGTAGGTGCATGGTGAATGAATATTGATGTGTAAATAAAACATATGCATCAGACTAAACGTAAACAATCTAAATCTAGAAAAGAAGACGCGCCTTCGCGTTTCATATTAGCTTCTACTTAGAGTGTCATCATCATTTCCATTATCATTCGATCTATGTCAACTGCAGGAAGAAGGTTTCTCCCATGAACTTTCAATAATTCCTATCCTATGATTTCCGGATCAACTCTTTCAAACACAATTTTCTTATCTAATCCTTCCATCGAGTGATTACTCTTTCCGTCTAATTATAGTTTCGTTTTCAAATACCCACTCCGTTACCCTGCCGGTTCACTGTTCTTAGCATTACAGTTCTACTATCAGGCTTACAACATGTATACACTTCCTTTCCTAATTTGAGCTAGGATGTCGCCTACCCCAGTTAGGTCGCTAAACCAAGACTGACTTCCGATCTCTGAGCGAGGCTCCTTTTATTGTCTTTCGGTGGCTTGTTCCGCCGGATTCAGTATTCTTTAGAGGTTCTCACTAAGTCTCCGAAGTTCTACGCCTTAATTCATCACCGGCTGTGCGAACTGGTTGAACGCCGTTTTTGTTTTGTGGCAGAGGCAGCGTACAAATTAGTTCAGAGACCTCGCGGAGGGCTGCCGAGCTCAAAGTAGTTATACCGATGGTTTCCTTTTTTTGCTCTGTATCGGAATCAACTTGTTCAAAATAGGTATGTGCGTCTACCTCTCCTATTATTTCCTTGCCTATGCTTTGTGTCGCGCTTTGTGCATGGCTGACGTTATCTTCGACTTATTAGTCATTTTTATTTTTAACCCTTCGAAAAAGCTTTCTGAGTGCAGATCACGAAGCAAAATTTGCATGTCTTCGCCCGAAATAAAAAACACGATGCCATCACCTAGTTTAAGTGGCTAAAGTATTCGTTTTTTAGTCACATCATTCACATCTCTCTGCCCCCCGTCCTACCTACCTTTTCTAGAAGCGCGGCAAATAATTTCAGTGAATCGGATCTTTTCTGAAGGCGTTGCTGAAACTAAAATTACCACTGTTGTTACAAAGAATATTGTTGTCCTCGCAACGTTTTTGTACCTGTCATTCAGGAGCCGTACATACGTGTCCTCTATTCCCTGCTTTCTCAATGCGTCGATTACTACTGAATCAAATGCTATTTCGTAATCTATAAATAGCCTGTTTATTATTTTAATCACCATGTTTCAAAGAGGTTTATTAACTTCGCGGATTTTTCAATCACCATGTTGATGGTATATATGGGATTCATCGTTGAACATCCTCACACGTAATGTATACACCGATATAATGCAGCGATTCGTCTTTAGTATGAGTCACCTAAACACTGTAGAACACTTCTACAGGCACATATTTACGAAACTTCGTCCGTACAGCATCTGTATACTTGTTGAGAATCTTAAGAGGACGCATGGGCATAGAGAAACAGGAGCATCGTTATGATATTTACACTCACTGTACAAATAGTGGGCTGCAGGGTGTTTGGTGTGTTGCTAAAATAGGCTTCGTAATGTCAAAAGTTTAGGGAACGTTCAAAAAGGTAAAAAAAGCGACAAAAAACTGACGTAAATGCGAGCGGTTAAGCAGCAAGCATGTCCACTTGGTTAACTTCACTGCAATGACAAAGAAAACGACAAACGCAAGATCTAAAGGCTTACAAGAACAAAACGTCTGTCAATTTGTAATGGCTTTTAAAGGCAGTTAGAGTTAACCGGCTGTTCTCAGGCAATTCCTCAGGCAATTAGGTCTGTTTATGTGTTATGAAGCCAAAGGTCTGGCGGTACTTATCAACTACTTCTTTACTGCTTCATTGCTTTTTCACCTCTTAAGTCGCATTCATTTCTTCGCCTTTTGGCACAAACTGCTTCGACGGGGCTGTTTACTGCAACGAGCGTTTCTTAATTTACTTTCAGTTCTTCATTATTTTTCTACGAATTGACTCAACAAGTAAACTGGCACTCATGCCACACAGTCCCCAGAATCAGAGATCTGCTCGGCTGGAGTGCCGCTCGTCTACCCAACTCACGGGCCGTCGCCTTTACGTGTCACATGACCCACGGCACATCGTAGAACAACTTTTGTTCCATTGTTTCACCGCTGCCAACGTGTGGACATAACGCGGTGATGACACACCCGGGTGACCTGAGATTAAATCCCATAGGAACTGAAATGCATTTTTGTTTCCATTCTTTCAAGCGGTGGACTTTTTCTGTACCAGAAAAGAATAACAACAACAACAAACACAATAACAACGACGTCGTTTTTTCGCAGATAGCTGTCCATTCTACGCAGTGAGACCGGCGTAGCATTGGTTTTGTACTGGAGTCCTCTGACAAGAAGGATACATTAAATTGATATTCTTGGATAGTTTAGGATACAAATAAACAAACTGAGAAATAGGGGCATTTTCTGGTAGCGTAAGAGACGACACAGTTTTTTTACGCCATTAAAGTGAAGAAAGCTAACACCCAACCATTTTTTTACTCTCCTTCCTGTATAATGCTATATATATCAGCAGTTAAAGCGAAAGTGACTTTTATAGCTTGTATTTTGAAGTGATACACTGAAAACTAGCCTGGCAGTCGACGTTTATGCGTGTCGACATCACCGCATGCTTCTGGCAAACGCAAGCCCGACAGCCAGGTCGGGAAGAAGACGCAGTGCTTCCAGATATGCTGGCGTCAGGTGAAGGATATAAAAAAGCGGGGCCCCTTCGATGCTTTTATCAATCGCAAAGCAAGGCTCTTACAAAGGGCTCTTCTTTGAAATGGAGAGAGAGAATATTTTTCAAACAAGAAACGCCGATAGAAAAGGTAAAATACTGCCATCCCTTCCTAACGAAAGTTTAGAGAAACCCGCCGCGGTGGCTCAGTGGCTGAGGCGTTGCGCTGCTGAGCACGAGGTCGCGGGTTCGATTCCCGGCCGCGGCGGCCGCTTTTCTGACGGAGGCGAAAAGCAAAAACGTCCGTGTGTACGAGATTTCGGCGCACGTTATAGATCCCCAGGTGGCCAAAATTAATCTGAAGCCCTCCGCTACGCGTGCCTCATCGCCTGCGTTGCGTTGGCACGTTAAACCCTACAATCAATCAATCAAAGTTTATAGAAGCGCGAAAGCTATAAGTTCGTCCAACTATCGCCGAAAGCGCGTCTAATCGATCATCAAACCTTCGAAGACCGAAATCGTAAACGAAGAAGGGACCCATGCGACGGTTTTTCGCGCACGACGTAGACGCATCAACGCACAATTTAAATGTACAGTTATACGGGGCTTGTGAGATAGGCACATTATTGTGCTCCTTCCTTAGGATCGATGCGTTTATTGCCTGATCTAGAACCGCTTCGTTTTCGCGATTTTCAAGTAACCGCTTCGACACAATGGAAGCCCGGTTTTATGCACGCGCCGTGTGCCCACAGATCATATAGGAGCCTTTCGGTCAACCAACCGGTCTATGGGGAAATGCATTAGTTTTCGGACAGGACGCCACCGGTCACACTAAGAAAGCTTTCGCTTTAGAAACTTTTGGGAGGCCAGCTCCTGTGCGATAGTAGGAAACACTGAAAAGCGACCGCCTCGTAATATACGATGAGCCAGCTTTGGATTCGTTTTGATGTTTTAAGGGCTAGACTATGCACTTTAGTTTTTTTTTTCAATGTTTCACTAGCCATGCAATTAATGGGGAAGCGCTTCTTTCAGTATCCCCGGAGGCACTCAAAACAGTCTCCAATAAACACCTCGTTGCCTATACTTTCGTCTCTCGATGGGCGTGAAAGGCGCAATGCCCAAAATTTTTCAATCTGCTCGGTCGCGAAGCCAGCGTTCATTACTTTGGGTCCCCCAAAAGGTGTTCCCAAGTGGTTCAGGGAACCATGACGAGACCTTCTGTGTAGCAATATTGATATAGAAGTTCATACTAGTGTTCTGAAACATTGTGTCCAAGTTTTCAAGGCTGAATAAAAAAAAAACCTTGATCATGATATGTTCTCAACAGACTCGTGACTGAGGGATTAAGATTCCCGCTACACACGCGGGGCCTGCATTTCATTCCCAGAACTGCCGGAATTCAAAAGTGTTTCATTTTCATAGCGGTGCGTGACCCCGCATGCCCCGTCGTACCGGCGATGGCCATGCATGCCCACTGCACATTCCAGAAAAAGTACGCCCACCCCCCCCCTTCCCTGTACCAAAGTTCAGACAGCTTACGCTATAAAAAGAATGCTGGTATAAATAGCAGTGATCTCGTAGTTCGACGTTGTTGCGTATTAGGTGTGCTGTCAGGTAAAAAAAAAAAAAAAAAGGCCGGTTGCCATGGAGCTGTTATCGAAATAGAATAGGGTGCTTTTATCTGGACAAGACATTTCATCTTTCAAACTGCGGAAAATATCTACAATGCTAAGGTGCCTAACTCCGTGTACGCATCGTGGCGAAAGCGCGGAAAAACACCAGAATATATGCACTCGCAAGTTTCTAACAAAGGTTTCTCACGAGAACGAAGGGCACAAGGAGATAGTAGAACGGACTGCTTTGAACAGTCATGCCTGCTCGCAAATTGCTCTTCTCGTAATGGGCTGTTTAAGTGGAGCAACAGGGAATGATATAAAAGTGCGCTGTTCCATTCTTGATGGTACATCTTGCTGCTGGCGCTAGAAGGCTGAAAAAGAAACATTTCTACGCTTGAAGGCAGAAACCGGCGCTGCGAAGAGCCCGATTCAGGTTCCCTTTTTTATCTTCTTGGTGGATGCGAAGGGACGCAAGAGATTGCGTTATTTGTAAAATAAAAAGAAAACTGGCGCCAGTTAAAAAGAAACGCCTGAAGAATTAGCGGCAAATTATGCCTGACGTGGTTGGACTATTCGCAACTCCCAAGTTCGTGGCGCAGTCCGGCCACAATGTGCACTACAACAGACGGACAGCGCATAGAGTTTCGTACTAATATGTACCAGCGGGGAATCTGGCGCTACAGCGTCTACAAGAGCCGGGCTTCAACCAGCGTGCCGTCATGCACAGCGGAAAAGAGTTTCACTAGTACTAGGCATGTCGCGAACAAGCTCAAAAGTTGCCTGTGGATGACAACACCGAAATTATTGTTTTTGAGAGACTATATAAAGTTATTTTCTTATTATAAAAGTACAACTTTTAAAAACGTCAGTGAAATTTTGTTGAAAATATCACGCAACGTCCAGAAAAAAAAAATCTCGGGCCATCTCCACTAACGTGAAACCTTGGGAGGGGCGAAGCGTGCAGTGTATAAGTGTAATCAAAGACTAACTCTCTCTCTCTTGCCACACGGCGCGCCCTGATTGGACGGTGGAGAAGCGCCCGTGGGAGGAGCTATCGAGCACTAAATAAGGCGGTGGTGCCCTCTCTTGCGTTGAACCGGCTTTGACCAATTAAACTAGAAACAAACTAGCCATAACTTTGCGCACGGAGATGAAACCGTTGGAGGGTAGTTGTATAAAACTTTGCTTTAAAAGTCTCGTCTGTGAAGCGTTCTAGCGCGACACATTTGAAAGCGAGTGTCCCGTTGTGCTCTTTTAGTACGCGTTGCGTTCTAGCGCGAGGCGTTGGAAAACGAGTGTCCCGGTGTTTTAGTACCGTAACTAGAGGAGACGACGACAGGAGACGCCGACAGCCCGAGGCCCAAAGGTGCTTCGCACCTAAAAAATGCACGCCATCCCGCCCTGCGAAAACGGATGTCCAGTGGAGCTCTTGTCAACCCCTACCCATGCTGATGGGGAAAAGTATGAAAAGTTCCTCGTTGTCGCGGCGGGCTTGTCGCTTGCACTCGGCTTCTCTGGCGTCAAATGCTCGGTCCTGACGCATGCGCTCAACGAATTGGACTAGAACTGCTGGGTCCTGCCTACCCTGACGCATGCGCTAGCCCTCGAATGACCTCAACCCCTCCCCTTTCGGGAGAAGTTGCAAACGTAATTTTTACCAGAACCCAAGGGGCTAGGGGGGTGTGTGTGTGTGGGGAGGGGGGTGGGGGCGTTCACTGACGCCTTATCATCCATTATGCGTTTTCGTTGCTTGTGTTGAGGTTTTTTCGTTACACGAATACTGAGCTCTGCACTGCACGCCTGATTAGCCTGACTCATGCGTTCGGCGTCTGGGGCTAGAACTGCTGGGTCCTGCCTGTGTGTTTTCTGTACTACACGAAATTTTCCGACCAGCGAGAGGCTAACAGCTTCGTTGTAAAAGGTTCTTCGGTTGCCCGCATCTTAAGAGCCACATGAAAGCACGCTTCAAGCCAGGCCAAGTTCGAGAGTAAATGTTTCAGCTGCGATGGTGCTGCCCATGACGGCACACGACTGCATGGACAGATTAATCATAGTATATATTTCTAGAAAACTTCATTGGCTACCGCATTTCGATAGCGGTGCAACTTTCTCTTGCTTCAGGGATGAGCTAGTTTTCGGCAGCTTGGGGGTTGGAATCCGGCCCGAGCGGCTGTTTTTCTGATGGAAGCAAACGGCGAGAACACCCGTGTGTCGAGGTTTTCGCGCACGTTAAACATCCTGAGGGGGTCAAAGTGAACCCGGAGCCCCCCATTAAAGGGACCCTGCAACACTTGCCATCGACTACTAGTAATGTGTTTTGGGATAAAGACTATTGTCCCAGAAATCTCCCCCCGCAAGAATTATGAAAATCCGTTCACAATTAACGAAACTACGCTCGATGAGAAATCGCGCATAATCGTTCCCTCTCAACTCGACCGCGGACAACGCGACGAAAGCTGCGCGCTCTCTCCCGGAGAGGGGGGCGGCTCGCGGCGTTCTCTTCGGCGGCCTTCGCTATATCACATGCCGGGTAGTTTTCTCCTTTTCTCCGCAACGCGGAGGGGCCTATTTCCGGTCTGGTGCCACAAAAAAGCAGGCATGGGTGCCTGCTCGCAAGTGCGCGCTCGGGCTGGTAGGGCGTTTTTGAAGCAATAAACGTTTGTAGTCGAGTGGTCGCGTTGAAAGGGAAGTATTGAGCTCATCACTCAAACTCCGCGCGCACTCAAAACACCAAAGAAACGGCAAAACTGTGCCTACAGGTTCAGGCATAGAAGAGGTTCGTACACAGCGATGACGACGACGGAAATGGGAGAATCTAGCCGCGAAGTTGACCAGTGACAGCCGATCGGGCAGCCATGGCCTATGTGACGTCCCTTAGGCCATGCATAATGAGGACAACTGAAGAGAGAGCGGTTAGTTTTTCCGCGTCTTTCACATCGATTTGCGCGCTCACCGCTTCACTTGCACGTGTAATATTTGGCTCAGGTATTCCTGTCAGTGTAATCTAAACGTCGCGCAGGTTTACTTGCACTGCTCAAAGAGTGTTGCCTGGTCCCTTTAAGGTGCACCTCATAGCCTAGGAGTAGCCCCGGCACGTAAAATCACCCCAATAAGAATCATAAGCTATCATCAGCTTATAATGACGTTTTTCATCGAAGCACAATGCTGTGATGATGCACTATGTCTCAACGAAAGACTAAGTCATCTGTTGTTGCTTGAAGGAACACTTCAAGGACGGCGCGGAAATCGTTTTTCTTTTTCTGAGGGTGGGGAGGGGGGGGGGGCGGTGGTGCAGACGTTGGCCCAGCTGAGAGGTTATAAGCTTTTTTCATCAATATTAAAGGCCTTTCACGTAAGCCTGAGGTTGCGAAAGAGACAGTGCTTGCGCAAGAGTGATGTTTGAGTCGGCAATCTCGGTTGTGCAGCGCTCATGCGCTTCTTTGGGTACGTTTATGAGCTTGTTTTTACAGTCCACGACGAGTAAAAACGTGCTGAAAAGACACTTCGCTGCAGGGAAATAGAAGACGACTCAGTGAGAATTCAAACGGCATGAAATTACAGTTTGGGCGGAAAAGAAGGGGAAAAGAAGGAGCGCATTTGTCGTCCGTTATTTTTTTCTCACATTTTGGGCCCCGTGCTCGCGCATCTTTTTGCCTCCTTAGTGTAAAGTCTCCCCGTTAATAAGCCACGCACAACTGCTAAATGACCGCGCTTTTTAAATTAATACTTAACTAGGAACCACCACACCCGATACGAAGGTTTTTTTTTTTTTTCTTATTAGCGCCAGCTGTTTCTTAACGCCTTCATGCTGACAAAATTATTACCGCATCGGTGTCAGTCTCTTTACCACTGAGCACGTGCTCTCTGTTCTGGTTTCAGGGAGGTTTTTAACCAGCGAAGCTGTTTAGCAAATCATCATTTTTCCTGTCCGCAGTTAAATATACCACAGATATTCGGAGCGCGCGCATGCGCGTGTGCCTCGCGTGGACCTCCCGGCAGGTAAAAAAAAAAAAGCCAAGAGAACGCCGAGCACTCGTGTGTGCGTGCCTCACGACGACCGCTCAGCATCCCCGGCGCCCGTTTGTCAAGCCAAGCCTAGCCAATTAGAGAGATTGTCCAAGATTGGCGAAAAAACTCCAGCGTTCGGCGTGATCGTGGCAACACTTGCTCGGAACTAGTGTCACTCGGTATCAGAGTACAGCCACTGAGGCACGCAAGTGAGCAACGGCGGCCATTGTTGTGTTTATCACTGTTTCGATATTGCGACATCTACAGCCTCGTCTCTAACTTCAACCCGGTAGTTTGTTAACAACACTGCCCAAGATTCAGCAAAACGGCATCTTCGGACACACTTCTGCCGCTGAAATGCTGCTACACGAGTTATCTTTGATTCGCGTTAGGATCGACGTCCGCGGCGTCCCGCCGCAGGAGAGGCAGGGCAAGCTAGGTCTACCAGAGTTAACCGAAGAAAAGGCAAAAACAACAAAATGGCGGCACCGCTGAACCATTGCCGTCTAAGCAAATGTTGCGTGGTGTGGACTGAGCAATGGTCCTAGCGGTGGCACTGAACAATAAAAGAAAAGAGTGCCGATACTCTGAAACCTTAGTAAGTGACACTACTCGGAACGACAACAAATTCAGCGTTCGCCGTAATCGTGGAAACACTTCCTCGGAACGAGAAAGACGCGGTATAGCGTATGCGCCTCCAAGGTGATGTCCAATAACAATCCCTTCCAAAAGGAATCTCCCACTTATAGCAACAACGATAGAGTAAAGGTCGTTTCGGTAGCGAAGACGAATCAAATCGGCTGTAATTGTGGACTTAAACCACCGCGGTGGTCGTGAAAGTTGCGTACAGCTTCGCTACCTTCAAGTCTTAGGAGTTAGTGTGAGTTTCCTTCATTTTCTTTGGGTTTTTAGTTTCGTTTAAACATGATAAATTTTTACCAGATTTCAGTGCGCGGCAAAATAATCGTTAGAAATTTATTACGACGCACGTAATTACTGAGCTGGCGCATTCAGGACCACCGGCGTGTTTACGGTAATTTATGTTTTTATTGCGCGCTTGCATATCTGGGGAATAAATTTGCAGAATAGCGGGGTGCTTAATGAATACAGCGCAATTAACTAATATTGACAAGACAAGCCACGCACGTACGGCTCGTGCTTAAGATAAAGGGAACAATGGAATGGAAACACTGCGCACTAGCCCAGTTGTCAATGACCCGTCGCTCTGGCTCAGTGGCCGAGGCATTGCGCTGCTGAGCCCAAGGACGCGGGTTTGATTACCGGCCATGGCAGCAGCTTTCCAAATGGAAGCGAAAAGCAGTGCGCCCGTGTGTAGATATTTCGGCGCGCAGAAAGATCCCCGGCGGGTCAAAATTAATCCTTAGCCCTCCACTACGGCATGTATGACTTTTCCTTCTGTGACGTCAGAACAGTTATCCTTCGGTAGGAGCTAACAGCGGTACAGGAAACTTCAGTATTGATTTCAACAGTTACCAGCTGATCGACTTTAGCGCAAAACGTTTCATTATTACTGAACTGCGACGTTCTTACGGCTGCCGACGTTTCTTCGGATTTAAACTGTTGGCCGGGAAAACTTCCTTCATATCGCTAGCAGCATCCGCCGGAGATGATGGCTTATTGCACTGTGTAATAACATTTTATCTCATTCTTTGGTTTTCTATGTGAAATTGTACTTCGAGACGTAGGCCCGGATTATTAGGGTGGTTGACAAGCATCAATGTCTGAGTCGTTTGCGGAAATGTCGGTGCCCGAGTTATACGTGAACAATATACTTTTCATCGTGTTTTATCAAAGCGTCCCCCTTTAAAGGTCGTAATCCAGCTTTGAAAGGCCTGACAGCACTCCAACTGAAGATCTTCTGATTTATTTTAACGTCGGTCGGTTCGAACGGAACGTTCGTAGAGGCTACCTTTTACAGGCATAGAACAAAATAACTTCAATGTCAGGTGAACACAAGTTTTACTCTCGCTCTGAAGCTTCCTTCTTACTCTGCCGAAAAAAAAACAATAAGCAGAGCCGACATTTCTAACTGAAGTTGATTCACTCTGCTGCCATATTATGGCGTCCGAAGTTTGCTTTTATGGCACTAAGCTCCCTTTGATGATATACTTGTCCAGACTGATAGCAGTCTTAGGAAATCTTTTCGTAATATGAAAGGCTTGCGGCAGAGTTTCGGAGCAAAAGTATAGAGAGCTAGCGATTCGCGAATCGATAATACAGAAAACACCGGGGGAAGACCAAAAAAAAGTTGTAAAAGGAGAGTAAGCTGCCTAAATTGGTACGGTGACATCGCACCCAAAGTTATCAGACTCCTGTCCTCATCTCCCCCACATCCTCTAAAAGAACAGTTTTAAAGAGGAAAAAAAGACACAAGACATGGTGAACGGCATGTGCCACCTTGTCCTCGATTTTCGACATCGAATTTTCTAATTCGTGTTTCCTAGTTTGCTATTTATTTTAAAGACAATAGTCTTTCTTTGGCAACTTAAGCCAAAAAATTTTTGGCTGTCTGTCTTCTGTATGTATCTATGCATGTATGTGTGTGTATGTATGTATGTATGTATGTATGTATGTATGTATGTATGTATGTATGTATGTATGTATGTATGTATGTATGTATGTATGTATGTATGTATGTATGTATGTATGTATGTATGTAACAAGAAGTTTATATAGCCAAAACAGCTGCGAACCAGTAAATCTTGAAGCATATTACATACTTATAAACATTGTACTGCAAAAACAACACATTCGGCATATCTGAGCCAAAACACTAATGCAGAACTGGTACTCTCAGTGTTACTTCAATTGCAGAGAAACGTGTGCTCGACATTTGCGACAGCAAATAAAAAATCTGCGTTCAAAACATTATTTTGACTCAAACTTACAGAGCTCGCGCAAGCCTCGACCACGTCGCAGGGTTCTATGTTCGGCAGCAACAATAAGTTCGAGTAGATAGCACGAGCAGTCGGAAGCGGGAACATTGAATTGACATTAGCAAAGCACCTCCGTTATCGTGGGACGATCAAAAGGGAGGAGAAGGGCATTACTGGGTGAGGAAAGAAGAGAGGAATTTACCTGTCAGAGGTGGCAGGAGACCATCGTGTTTCGACGACACTTGCAACGCAGCGAGCAGACACAGGGCCAATTTTTTTCCAATTTAAGAAAGGCCTCGCCCACCTGAAGAAAGTCTGGTATATTCGGGTCCTCTGCTAGTACTAAGTTATCAGGCAGATTATAAGGCATTAGGTTTATTCGGTCCTAACCCTTCAGATTCGGTCCTAACCAATCAGAGGGGCTGCACTACAGCATTTTCAAATGAATCCGGACGATTCTCTCAGCATACATTATAGCTTATATCATCGAATTAGGAAGTAGATGAGTGGCACAATATAAAAACATTTCAAAGTCTACTGTTTGAAGATACAAGGTTATATAGCTGAGCAAGCTCTAGGTTCCAGAAGACTTCTATAAAATTGCGCACTACCTTTCATTGATGGCGAAGTAAGAACGGATTTCCTCCACAGGATTCCCCCTAAGTGAGATGGAGGGAATGAGTGAGAAAGAGGAAGGTTTCATATTAGCCAGGCTTTGTATGGGCGGTTTATCTGGGGAAGGGAAACTCTGTGGGCCCCAGCCGTGACGGCCACGGCGATCTGGGTCTGGGGGTCTGAGAGCGTGAAGGCAGACAGCCGGGAGTCCGGGGTTGAGTTCGGGGAGAGGAGGCATAGCGAGGAAGTGCCAGATGGCACGGGTGTGTCTCCGTAGTGCTCGAAGAGCGGGCATGCGGGGGTGGAAAACAATTTCGGTAAGATGGGGTAGATGATAGCTCGAGTGGGGAGAGAGTGCGTTGGGGGTTGTCTCTTAATTGCGGATTTTATGGGGGATAACGAGGGAAGAGGTTATAGCAAAGGTGGTGCGTGACAGCCTGTGATGGAGCGTAATGTCATGGAAGGTAAGTAATGCTTTCATGTTAGGATGTGGTTGGAGAGCAGAAGAGAGTCTCTGTTTTGGGGTCCGCTGTGTTAAGGCTCAGACCACCTGCTGTTCCCCCTCCGCGCTGCAAAAGCCTAGGTAGCCTCGAGTCCATAGAAGGGAGATGGGGTGCTCAGGAGAAGGGGGGGATCAGGGAGTTCTGTGGGCAAGGGGCCAAATGATGTTTTCACAGAAATTTGTAATGACGGTAAGTGAGTCGGGTAAATCGGGTGGCTGAGGCCTCTGTCAGGCCACGTTCGCCTTTAGTCTCAGCCTCCCCTTGGTTTTTGCCAAGAAATAAAAAATGAAATCAAATCAAATAAAAAAAATAGCAAGAAAATGCCGAGCGCTCGTGTGTGCGTGCTACGGGGCGACCTCCCAGCCTCCCCGGAACACGTTTGTCAAGGCAAACATACTCATTTAGGGACAGTGGCAAAAAAAAGAAAGAAAAAAAAACTCCAGCGTTCGCCGTAATCGCGGCATTACTCGCTCAGAACGAGAACCACACGTCATGGCATACGCACCTCGAAGGTGATGTCCAATAATCATCACTTCCAAAAAAAATGAATGAAGCTCACACTTAAAGCAACAATGACAGAGAAAAGGTCGAAGCGGCAGCGAAGGACAAGCAATCGGTTGCAATTGTGGGACTTTAACCATCGTGATGGTCGTGAAAGTTGCGTACACCTTCAGTACCTTCAAGTCTTACGCGTTAGTTTGAGCTTCCTTTATTTTAATTGCCTGAAATAGGGTGTAGGGTGATGGCCAGGGTGACTGCTGCTGCTGCGGTAGCAGCTGATGTGGTTGGGGAGAGGGGGGAAGGTTAGCGGGTGGTTCACTGCTACTATGACGTAGGTGTGGCGGGGTAAATGTTCTGCGGCATTGGTATATAGAGTAGCCGAAAAGGAGGGAGGGGCATGACGTCGTATTGTGTGCTCACTCCAGGCGACGCTGTGTGTGGTAGGTGGGATGCCCGCTTTGGGGAAGGGCCGCTGAATCCTCAGCCGCTGAATCGAAACCAGCGTCTGTCTCTCCCGTCTCCAAGGGGCGGTGTAGCTTAGTCGCTAAGACGACGCGCTCTCGCTCCGCTTCTCATCCGGCCCAGGTTCGATTTCTGGTGGTACCACTAGTTTTAGTTAGCTGGTAGTGAGTTTCTTGTGGCGCGCACGACGAAACTGTTGGCTGGTATAGGTAGAAATCTTTGAAAGCGGAAATAAGTGATATAGTGTACTCATGGGGTTGCGCAAGGGAAAAATATCATTTTCGACTGAAGGAATCGTTTTCCAAAGGTCAGGTCAAATATAAAATTTTTGTTGTTTACATACATTTATTTATTTATTTATCATGGTACCCACAGCACCAGTTTGACATTACAGTGGGGGAGAAGAAGTGCACATATATCATAGACAAAGAAAGCAGTTAATACTGAACACATGAGCATAACAATTACAGTTCAGAACAAATCGCTGACACTAACCAAGAGCAAGAACTGTTAATGTATGCGTAACAACAACGACAACAAAGAAGATAAGCAAGACATAATCGTACATGTGCGAAGCAAAACATCGTTCTGGTGGCGCAAGAAGGAAAGCACTGAAAGGAAATGAAAACCCAAATGAGAAAATGCAAATCACACGGCTGAAGCAAATGCATCACTTGAAGACAGCGATACGACATCACTAGCCAACCTGTTCCACTCACTGACCGTCTTAGGGAAAAAAAGACGTCTTAAAAAGTTCTGTTCTACGTCTACATTCTTTAATCTGAAGTGGGTGATCGCGCCTTGCAGAAGTGTACTCTGGTGCCTTTATATAGCGATCACGATTGAGGCCGCTTCTATTATGATATATACTGTGCAGAAATTTTACTCTGAATGTCTTTCTACGATTTTGAAGGGCATTCGAGACTAAGTATTCTTTTGTTTGCGATGCGCTAAAATACCGAATATAATTTTGAACCACGAAACGTGCTGCTAAACTTTGTACCCTTTCTGTTTGTGAAACATTTCGTGAAGCTTTTGTGAAACATTTCGCATACGAGCAGTGCTAGTTCTGCATTTCTTCATGGCAAGCGGTTCAATTTTCTGTTCAGTGGTCTGAAATATCAACTACTGCGCGCTATCCAACATGGGAATTTAAACATGTACTTATAGTGGCGGTTAATGTGAAGCAGACCAAATACTAGAAAATGAAAATGTATCGCTCCACTGTTGTCATGACATGGATCAGATACTGAAATACAAAGCGTTGCCCTTAGAAGAGCGGCAATTCGCTATATGCGAGTTTAATTCTACAACGCTTATATACGTGTCTTCTCAGTTAATATAAGTTCTCTCCTTGCATGCAATAATAAATTACTTGGAAAGAATAGAAAGAACGACCAAAGGAACAATGGTACGTGGTAAACAGCGTTGGCCTGTGTAAACAGCTCAGATCCGGAGAATTCCGTCTGGTCACCAAAAAAAAAACCCCGTTCGAGGCGATGCAGCTATCACTATATGTCAATTTCTATGCCAATTCATCGATAATCCCAATAATTTGTTCAATACATTCCAACTGATGCTGCATTTAAAATACATTCCACCTGATGCTGCATTTGACGTGGATCGTCTCCAGCACATTGTACGCACGGGCCCCGCTTGTGTTAACTCGAGATTTTAAAGCGCACCATCCCTCCTGGGGCAGCATTAAGACCACAGTTAGAGTCAGGCGCCTCTTCGATGCGGCTTGCCATAACGGCTTGACTGTCATTAATACCGGTGAACCCACGTTTAGCCGAGGCGCACTATCGAGCACACTAGATGTCACCATGGCCTCCCTCGGACTGTTACGTAGGGCCCTGTGGTACCTCGACATCGAGTCACACGGGAGCGATCACCTGCCTACATATATCTTGCTGGATGGTCCCTTTAATCTAGAAATTCGTTGCCCGTATTTGTCTCCGTATTCTGCTCTTATTGAGGAGCTCGATGGGAATTTTGAATCGTACAGTGACGTAACAGACGCCATGACACGGTCGAGAGGTTCCTGTACGAAGTTTTTCCGTCTACCCTCGAGGTTCTCTTTGGCCGATGCGGGGTACCAAAGGCTCCGCGTGGTGAGTCGCCGGGCTGAAAGGCGTGCTCGCAAAACGCGAACATCCGGAGATATACAAGCCGCTAGACGCGCACAGAGGCACGTACAGCGACATTTGAAGAAATTGGCTAAGCGTGAATGGCAGTCGTTCTGCTCAAACTTAGACCCCCGAAAACCTCTTACGAGGATTTGGAGCTTAGTACGCAGCCTACGGGCACCGCCTACTGCTCTGCACCCTTTCTACAGTATAGCGTGGCGACAGAACCGCCGTGATCTAGACGTCGCTGAAGATTTCTGCCCCAAGGTCACAGCCTTGTCGGCTCCAGTCTTACCTGCCAGCCTGACAGATGTCTTTTTGCCCTCTACAAATGTGACTGTCATGGACAAGCCATTCACAATGGCAGAACTATTTGCTTGCTTGTCTTCCGTAAACAAGGCTTCTGCCCTGGGCCCAGATAGCATAAGCTATGCAGCTTTGTCGCACCTTGGAGACAAAGCTAAGCGCTTTCTTCTCGGCGCATACAACTACAGCTGGGAAACAGGCCACCTCGAACCGGGATGGAAGGGCGGTCGCCTTGTTCCCGTGCTCAAACCCGGCAAAATCCCTACAGAAATTGAGTCTTACCGCCCCATCGCACTCCTGAGCTGCGTGGGGAAGCTGATGGAGAAGATGGTCCTTGCTCGCCTAGACTGGGACTTGACAGAGCGGAACGTGTGTGCCCCACAGATGACTGGATTCAGACAGTCCCGCAGCAGCATCGACAACGTGCTTGCCCTTGTCAATGACGTTAAGAGTGCGAAAGCCCAGCGTCGCATAACTCTAGCAGTGTTCATTGACATTAAAGCAGCCTTTGACTGTGTGGCCCATGAGGCAATAAGGTCTGCATTGGAGTCGGTAGGCATCGGAAGTCGCATGTTTGCGTAGATATCCGATTATCTGTCTGGCAGATCCGTCTTAATGTCCACGAAGGACGGCTAAACAGCCCCTCACAATGTCACCCGAAATGTGCCACAGGGCGGCATTTTAAGCCCAACGCTATTTAATATAGCCTCACTGGAATTGAGAAGTTCGTACCCCACACTGTTGAAATATCGCTCTGTGCTGACGATATCTGCATCAGGAGCTCTGGCCGCAACAGGCGAATTTTACGAGCTCGCCTTCAAAAAGCCATCAATTCTATAGCGGACTTTTTGACAAGACGTGGCCTCGAAATCTCGGCTAGGAAATGTGCGGCAATAGCCTTCACCAGGCGTGATGTCGCCAGCTACCATCTATCAGCGGCAGGGGTCCCCATACCCTTTGTGGACTCACACCGATTCCTGGGCGTAACACTTGACAGGTAGATGACGTGGTCCCCTCACGTTCGTCTCCTGAAGGAGAAACTGGGCTCGTTTGCTCAGGTGTTACGCATGCTAACCAGCGGCTCATGAGGCTGTTCTGTTGGGGCCCTCCTACGTCTCTACACAGCACACTGTGAAGGACTGCTCCGATACAGCCTCCCAGTACTCGACCCTCTTTCCAAGACCAACACAAGGCTGTTAGAAAGTATGCAGGCCCGAGCTCTGCGGTTTTGTCTGGGTCTTCCGAAGACAACTTCTACGCTGGCGGTCATAGGAGAGACTAGGCGCTTCTTACCCAGTGTACTGGCGAAAGAGGAGCAGCTTCGCCTACATCTGCGGCTGGCGACTAGGGCCCATGGACATCCGTTGAGTTCTAGCTCTGCCTTGGAGGTACAAGACACTCTACCACCCTTGTGTCAGAAGTGCCCTGCGCCGCTCCATCTCCCGCCCTGGTTGTACTCCCCCTGGCGAATCGTCACCACAATACCGGGCATCAGCAGTAAATCAAGGTTGCCAATTCCAGCCCTAAAGTACTTCACTCTAGAGCACATTTGGAATTGCTACCCTAACCAGAAGCATATCTACACTGATGGATCGGTGACGGCCACATCATCTGCTGTCGGAATATGGGTTCTATCAACGCCCACCACAATTGCGGCCAGGTTAAGCCACAAAACAACGTCGACGACCTCAGAACTTGCTGCCTTGCGCTCCGCTTTGCAGTACATTCTTGGGCAAGAAGCTCCTGTGTGGGTGATTTTCACAGATTCACGGGCGGCGCTTCAGCAACTAGCATCATTCCCGCGCGAACAACTGGCCACGAAATACACACCCTGCATACACAGGCTGCCAGCATGCTTCACGAGGTAGTGTTACAGTGGCTACCTGGACTTTGTGGGGTGAATGGGAATGTGGTGGCCGGCGAAACAGCTTCCACGGCCCTCAACCAATCTAGTGTCATCATCCCGCTTCCTTTCTCTAGACGTGACGCCGCGACACTTGCGTACTCTGCGGCGCGGCAGTCACAACTCTCCATATGGATGGACGGAACAAAAAATTATCAGCCATTATACAGAATTGATCCCGCCTGCACTGTTTGAATGCCGTGTGGCCTGGGAAAGCGCGACGAAGCAGTCGTTCACCGTATTCCCCTCAACGTCGCTTTTACCAGCCACTACTTGCACAAGACGCGCCGAATTGCCTCCCCTCACTGTCAAGTATGCAGTGTTCGTGAGGACATAGAACATGTACTGTGTGTATGTCCCCGTTATGACACCCCGCGGCTAACCTTGAAGACAACTTTGGGACTGCGTGCTGATGCACCATTGAAGCTTTGCGACGCCATTGGTCCATGGCATTCAACTGCCGCGGAAACATGGAGTACACGGGCCTTGGTGTCATTTCTCCGTGACTCCGGCCTGAACGAAACTCTGTGAATTTTTGCCTTAACTTCACTTCTGTTTGTACGCTGTGTGCGTGAACCTGCGTTTGCCAGTTTGTGTGCTTATTTGCTTTTGTTGTGTCTGTATGAGTTCTTGTGTCTTCACTTCCTTTCACTTTCGCACCTCTCATGTTCATGTGGAGTAGCAAGCCAAGCTCGCTGCCAGGCTGACTTCTCTTCATTATTAAAGGCATTCATCCTCCTAAAATGTACCCGCCAAAGCCAACGGATGGGATTGTGCAGCGTCACCCGGCAGCACTGGTCATCACTTCTGCCAAAATTGCTCATTGATAGCGGGGACTGAATACAGACAAAAAACAAATAAAAAGTAAAGGCAAAGTATTCAAACAGAAAATTGAAGACAGGCACAAAAAGTACAATAAATGAACATTGGTTAGAACTACTTTTTTAGCCTTTTTCTCATCACCAAGAAGAAGTTAGAAATGAAAGAACTAACCAAACGGTAACCGTACACACACACATAACGCAGCAACATTCTAATGCTAGAATAGCAGCACGCCAATGCTCCGCGTATACGTTGAAGAGAACATTTTGTCAGGGAATTCATTCAAAATAGGAGGTATATAAGCAGGTGCAGAACTGTGTATCAATGGCTGTATGCCAATTCCTGAACTAGAACTTTCGGACCAATCCTTTTAGAAAGTACAGTCATATTGAGTAACTGCTATAGCCAAGGGTGAACGGGCAAGAAATAACACTATTATTAAAAAGCTGAGCATAGGTGCATTCGTGTTTACTGAACCCCTTACATTACACAATTCCTTTTTATAGAAACAACACCTGAAAAATTGGGAACTCATCTTGAACGTGGGAAGCTCTGCGGCAAGCAGTCACTATTAGTGCTGGCTATGGCTGGCATAAAACCTTCGAATAGTGGTTCTACAGAGGTTAGTGGCCGAGTTTATTTGGGACTCGCTCTTATTCGAAATAAACCGTAAGAACCAAAACACGCTAGGTAATTAGCAACCGTACATGGACTGGAAATAAGGACGCTGGAGCAAAGCAAGAAAACGAATACAAAATGCTGATTCAAGCGGCCTAACCGAGGCAATAAAAGGTCGACCAGAGAAACAGGAACAGTAAAAGTTGTAAGAGCATGCGCCGGAGGAATCGAGGCAAAGAAACCGTCACTGAACTGTTTTTGCTGCGAATGTCTCCCTGGATTCCCGCGGTGGCCGTGCGCCCGCATTTGGGCTGCCAATAAATTGCCGCTCAGCTCCAGGACTACCAAGGCAACCGCGTGGGTTGACCGACCACGATATTCAATGGCCCGCTTGAAAGGAACTTCGTTTGTCCTGTCTTCTCCACGCTTTCGTGTATTAGGTCTACCAGGACATCTACTGTGGAACAACCCATTGCAGCCACAATGAATACCTTTGCCAATAGGGCATTATGGGAATGACGGTCTCACGGGAGTTTTTACAAATTACTCATGAAATTCAATTTCCTGTCAGCTTAAAACTTATTTTATGGCGCTGGTTGTCCGTAAGAAGTTTAGGACTTTCGCGTCGCATGCAATAAAGCTTTCCTCATCTTCTATGCCACCGTATTGCTTAAGACACTAAGAAGACTTTCGTCGTTGTCATAATCATGTTTATCATCGTGAGATTGACCAAGAAACGAGACAGATAGAAAGGAGAACAAAAACACCAGAAGAAAAAGAAAAAAAAACACCCGAGGTGTATGAAGTAGCACCGGTGCCTCAGAAAGTACCTAGCCCATCATAACACGCCTTGCGGATCTAAACAAATGTCGTCGGAGCACTTTAGTTCGTTTACGTTGATTGACGACGAAAGCATTACGGCGTCCCCTGGCGGAACTTATCGAAGACATCCGTACTGCTACATCGTGCGTTATTTCTTTGGCCGGCCTCTTTGTCTTTTGGCGCTAATTACTTCACTCCCCTGTCTCTAGAGGATCAGGGTTCTCCGTGGCTGAGATGCACCTGTTCTACTCACGTGCCGTCACTTTCACCTGTCACAAAATATGACGACAGCTCCGAATGCACCCGCCTGCCTCTTGTTCGGCGCTTGCAACCAGCTGAGGTAGCGTGCCGTTAACGCCCTAGGTTACTACTCGGGAGACAACGGCTGACTATTTTTACGAACTCAAATGCGGTTTTTTTTTACTGCTTGCAGCAGAGGCCTTTTTCTGTGCAGAACAACGACAACGACGATTTTTCGTAAAATGGGGCACCAACTGCTGTCACCTTAGTAACCGCTTATTCCCGGCCTTCCTAGCCCAATTGCGTGGTAGGAATGCGTGTCGGGTGACCAAAAAAATTAGTGTGGGGGTAGCGGACGGGGGGTAGTTATGGCGTGCCTCCTCGCCAAGGTATGTGAGGTGGCAAAGACAAGCTTTCGGCCTCAGAGATGTGGCCGGAAAAGCGGAAATTCGGCGGATACGGATACCTCTGACACAGAATATCGTAGCATTTTAACGTAAAGAAGTTACATTTAAGACTGCCGTAGAGGAGCGCTACGGAATAATTTATAACGACCTTAGATCTTTAATGTGGCCTGAGAAATGGAGCTTACCGACGTTCTTTCTTTTATTTCGCCTTCTTCTTCAACACGGCTACTGTGGCGGTGCGTGTGCGTAGATTTCTGAAAGAGAAAGGTGAAACTGACCCAGCCAATAACTGCCTCTCGGGATAAGGGCACCTCATTCAAGACTGATTCGAGGAGGAGGAAATGGAGAAATGATGACAGAAAAGGAGAATAGGAAGGATGATGGATTTCAAGCCCCGCGCAGTGGATACAGCACTGGCAGCATCATAGCCGGTCCGAGAGTCTCGTGTCACTTAAAATGTTCAGCATGGCAGTGAACACATTTTCGCGATTCTATTGGCAACAGTCCGGGCCGGAAGCAAACGCCATACCTTGTGCACAAACTGTGAAAGAGAATTTAAACGGCATTGCGAATTTTGGAGTACTTTAAAGGTCATCAGTAACGAAAATGAGAAAAGAAAAGGTAAGACCTTCTCTATAGATACTGCAGCTTACTGCGCCATCCTCTGTCAGGGTGTGTTTAAACATCAGCACAGAACACGCGGGGAGCCATAAAGTTAAACATTGCATCGCGAAACGCCATAAACGACGTGATAACATTTCCGGCATCCCGCATGCGGCTCGCTTTTTCGTTTTTCTTGATTTTGTTCTTCCCAAGTATGTGTTTACGTCCAGCATGGCAGTGTTCGGAATTCACAGAGCTGAATTTGAATACATCCTCATTCCACCTGACATTCTTGCAGGACGCCCTCGAAAGCTTTAAAAGATCAGGCTCGCGTTTACACCACTTTTGTGTTATTGTCAGTGAAGAACATAACGTTGTTTGCATTCATGTCGCCTTAACGCTCGTTCCACGTTTTTGCTGCTGCACAAACATGCCATCCAAATGCAAGAAATGGAAAGACCACTTCTTGTGCGTTCTATACGTACTTCCTTGGGAAATAAACTAGTCAAGTGCTGCTGTCGGTCGCGGTACCCTTTATTCAACAGCCTGCGTTTCGCGCACATCTTTGTGTAAATGCTAGCATCGTGCTTTGACGGCGTGTTTTTATGGGCGAAGCACCTCAGGGGCTCGGGATGTTGGCGTCTCACGTCTTCGTTGTCTCCTGTAGTCACGACACTAACACCTGGAGCCAGGACACTAGTTTTCTAACGCATCGCGCTTGTACGTAACGAGTACTGAAAGAACATACTGAAACACTCGTTTTCCAACGCCTCTCGCTAGAACGTTTCATCTCCACGGAAAAAAGTGCGTGCTAAACGAACACACCAAGACACTCGTTTTCCAACGCCTCGCGCCAGAACATTTCATCTCAATTGACAAAGACGCGTACTAAAAGAACACACCGGGTCGTACGGAACGTACGGGAAGTCTTCGCCCATCTGCTCCATTAATTGGAGACGACTGGCCCCACGAAGCGACTGCCCGGACTGACAGCTTTCTACGACTGACAGCTCTCTTTATTCTTTATACCTTTCTCTCTCTCTTTCTCTCTCTCTCTCGCTCGCTCGCTCGCTCTCGGAAATTTATCCTGTAACTCCCCTGTACTTCCCTCCCCCTTCACTGGGTTGTATGCAGGAGAGCTCCCTGCCGAGCTCAAAATATCCCCTGGGCATTTCATTCTCTTTTCCTATCCCGCAAACCACAATCACCACCACCGCCTCGCACTAGAACGTTTCGTGGTTCAAAGATAAGCTGTATATCTTTACTCCCCCCCCCCCCCCCCCCCAACCGTTTCATCTCCGTGAAGCATACTTCTTAGCATGCTGCGGTGTGCGACACGAAGACAAATTACGGCCAGTCTGTCTCTCAATTAACAAGGCCGGGCTAGAGCGGCGGCGTGCGCGCGTTGGTACGGCCTTCGCAAGGGGCCTATAGTTCCTGCCTGCGGCCGCTGCGGGGAGCCGGCGCTGCGGGCCCACTCTGTTGATGCGCGCGTCTCCAACTCCGCGGGGAAGCTATGCGCCGCTGCTGCTCTTGTTTTATATTTATTTTTCGCTGCAATCCTGGCTACGGTACTACGCAAAAGAGGGGGAAGGGGGGTGGTGGTGGGGGGTGTGATAGGAAGCGACGGGCGAAGACAGTAACTCCATGCCCATCAACGAATAATGACTTCCGATAATTATTTTTGTGCCGCACGCAGCGCAACGGCCATACGGGGCACCGCTGTGTGTTTGCAATTTCTCTAAAGAAATTAATGAAATAATTGGAAAATGAAAGAGAGCACGGAATCATCCCTATATATTACTAGCTTTGGCTTTTCCGGTTGTCTTGTTTTGTTTTAATTGGCTAGATTTAGGGGAAAACGCGGAGTAAATTTCCGCGAAGCAGAATTTGACATCCACCTCAATGCAGCCATACATCTACAAAGGGAAGCTGTACAGCTTACCTTTGTGGCCGTACGGCTGCATTGAGGTGGATGTCAAATTTCCCTTCGCTTGTTTTCTTTTACTTACTTTTCTGGTCCTTCAGGTAGCCCTCCCCCGAACTGAAATCCTGAGTACTCAGCTGTTGTGTGCAGGGGGGTGCATCGCCATCCTCTGGCATCGAGGCATTTCTGGTTCTACGCAGCACCAACTGCTTGGGGCTATAGCTCCGTGAATGTGCTAATTTTGACCGCCAATTCTGGTCCAGCGACTGGAAGCAACAGATGAAAATTACGTCAATTTGATAGGTCGTCTGAAACTATGATCGTTTGGTATGAGACTCATTTGATTATTCTTGTGGGTGTTTTCTTGTATACGCACTTCTATCGTGAATTGCGCATAACTTATATACTTTTGCCCTGGTCATTTGACGGACAAAAGCAGTGGCTACGCGCGCTTGCTCTTAGTTTTCGTAGGCATGGCCCCGAATGTTGCTACTTAGTACTTTTGTACATTATAGGTAGTAGTAATGGCTTTTTATTACCAGAGGTGGGCGACTGGTCGAATAATCTTCCGTTTAATCGAATATTCTTGTAGTCGCTATTATTTTTTCAATCAGTTAATTGGTTGAAGTCCACGCGAGCCAAGCGCCAACGACGATCGGAATCGGAAGCCAAGGGCAGAAATCCCTCGTTTCTGGAATTAGCACCCATTGTAAAAATGCTCCTGTGCGTCCCGCTGACCTCAACGCCATTTTTAATCCCATTTACTTCCCGGCCTTAACGCGAGCGTGATTCAGCACAGCCGGGATGACTGAGAACAAGAAAAGAAACCAGAAAGAAACTGCTTTCGGAAATTGTCAACTAACTTCTCGGCTTCCGCAACTCAACTGCATGGACGAGTTACCATCGATCGCATAAAATGACCTGTATTCAGTAGCATCGACAAGCTAATAGAAACAACCATTAAAAAATGGTCCCTCTGTATGCCATTTTTTGAATGAACACGGCCGACTAATCAGTTAAGTAATAGGTTATTTGACTAATCGGATTAAAATTTTTAATCGACACCCAGACCTATTTATTACGTTATATTAATACAATAATGTGCATAATATTTATAATATTAGTAAGTATTACAATTATTATGATTTGGGCGGCGGCCAGAAAGGCCCATCAGCAATCACTGGGAGCGTATCAAGACACGATTGAAGAATAAAATATTGTTATTAATAATGATATTAGTATTATTGTCTAGTGGAATATCACCATAAACCCTGCAAAAACATTCCACCCGTCCCCTTTGTAGTGCGCACCCACAAATCCGCCCATGATGGAGAATAAGTGGCCAACATTGTTGGCTGGATTCGCAAGCCCTGAGCTAAAAATTTCGTCGAAGACCGGCGTCCAGTATGCAGGTTTCACCGCAACAATATAACATAGCTACGAAATTCCGCTCCGATAGGATCGCAGTTAAACTACATAAGCTCGAACGCTGCGAAAACAGCCCGCGTGCGCGCAAAACAGCCTACAAATGCAAGCGCGCAAGGACCAGGCAAGGGTAGGCTCCCGCAGCCACCCCGCAGAGAGCGACGGAGGGACTCCTCCTAGAGTTTGTACAGGGTCGGCCCTTAAGGCCGCCCCTATCTCTCACTTGTATATAGTCTTAATAAATGCTTTTCACCACCACACCACTTAACGTCGAGACTGGTCTGCATTGATGGCCTTCGCAGCGGCGGCGAGAAAAATGCAGACCAGTCTCGACGAATAGTTCCGCCGCTCTCCGCTTGGGGGCTGCACGAGCCCACCCTTGTCTGGCGCCTGCGTGCTTGCATTTGGAGGCTGTTTCACACCCGCGCGGGCTGTTTCCGCAGCCTTCGGGCTCATGTGACTAACAGGCTGTGAGTGGAATAAAGGCAGTCACGTGAGTTTTCCTAAACTTATTACTGTGAACTGCGATTCAAGTGAATTCAGCGCGACTCAAGGAATTCAGCGTAGGTGCTTCGACCGGTGCCGTGATGGTGCACTGCTGTGTCCCGTATTGCAAATCGCGGGCCGGGAAAACGTCGGGTGTTTCGTTCCACCAGTTTCCTGTGGATAAAGAACTGTGCTTTAAATGGCAGCGCAACATTTCGAGACGAAACCTTGTAATAAACGACAAATCGCCGTCGACTGTCGTATGCAGCAGGAACTTACGTAAGGTCGATTACGCTCCCGACTGCAAGATAAGAAAGCTGCTTTCCGGAGCTGTGCCAGCTGTCTTTGAAGATTATCCTGCATACTTGGCGCCTAGCGCGAAGAAGGCCGGAAGGAACCAGTTATCAGACAATCCGTGCCCCCTCGAAAACCAACTAAGCGTAAGGCAGAGCCAGATGGTGTACCTGCGGACTTTGACCCTTCGGACAATTTCGACAGGCCGTCTTCAAATGTTTCAAAGCAGACAACTAACAACGATGCACAGCGAGCGAGTCGCTACCTTTTAATGGTAGGAAGACTGCGTTCTCAAGTCACCTACCACCGCTCCCAAAGTCAGAAGTCGCTGTCACTGCTGAGGGCTGAACAAAAGGTAAGCGAGGCATATCGTACAAAAAGGCACTTTGCTCCAGTTGAGAAAATTGTGGCACACACTGAGCGAGGGGAAAAGAAGGCCGTTTTTCTTCTTTACCACATCGGAAGATACGGGAAGAAACAGGAAAGTTACCCTGAAGAGGTAATTCGAGAATGCGTGATATGTCGTTTTACTTCCCCCAAGGGACATGATTACGCTCGCACGTCCGACCTTTTAACCCTGCCTGCAAAGTGTACTCTTGAAAGATACATGGGTCCAACCCCGACATCATCTGGAATGAGCGCCGCGGTGAAGGACAGGCTCGCTCACGAGGCGTAGATGCTGAGCAGCAAACAGCATATGGCCTCCTTGATAATTGATGAAGCAAGCATCAGACCGAAGTGTATCTATGAACGGAAGGCCGACTCTGTATTCCGCCTTAAAGGAGCCATGAAGAGAAAATACAACTTCATGTAATTGGAAAGAACTAGGATTCACTATCTCACTCAGCTCCATTACAGCCCCAAAAGATGTTTTTTAACGAAAAAACAGCAAGAAGTATTTAAAAACGTTGAAATTTTGCGCCACAGTGACGTGTTATGAGCAAGAATGACGTCATACGGGCCAACAATAAAACATAATTTTCAGTGCGTTAACTGCACGTTAGCATTCAAGTGATGCGGTCAAATGGAACTAGAGGCCCCATTACAAACGTCCAGTCATGTGTCGTGACGACAGGTCAGTTAGGCGGCCGCTAATTAGCACAAACAAGGTTCCGTGACGTCATAGAAAAGTTGCGGGAAATTGGCTAGGGGGTCGCGACTGCTTCACACGTTTTCTTTAATATCTCCGTTATTTGTTCGAAGATTTCGGTGATATTGGTATCATTGTTATCGGGACTAAGCAGTCTTTCTAATAATTCCAACTTGTATTTGGCCTTCATGGCTCCTTTAAAGACAAGACCGGCGGTAATACGCGTAGCAGCTCGAAGGGAGCACTAGCGAACAGAGTTTTGTGGTGTGTATTGCACGGTATGTCAAGCAAGTACAAAATTCCGTGCTCTTACTATTTCACAAAACAGCTCAGTGGCTGGGACCTGTTCGCGTGGACTAAGGAGGTGATCGCTGCTGTAGAATCATGTGGCTTCATTGTGACCCGCATTGTGACTGACAATTACTCAGCGAACGTCAACTTGTTTAAAGGAGCCATGAAGAGAAAACACAAGTTTGGTTCATTCGAAAGATTGCCTCGTTAGAACCATACTGACACCACTTTTAACACAAACTTCGCTCAAATGAGCCACATAATTAGGAAAAAAGGGAATGACCATGCGACCCACCAGCTCATTTCCCGCAACAGAACCTATGATGTCACACGAGAATGCTCTGCGATTGGCGGAGGCCGGCAAAAGCAAACGCAAGTTAGGCAGGGCTTACCAGTTTGCATAGTGAACTATATGTCCGTTAAACATACTGCACATTCCTTTTATGACACTAAGAACGGTGGAGTAAACGGTTGAAGTTCCGAATAAACACGCAAGCGTGTACGCCAATGCGTACGAAACTACCATTAGCCGAACTAGACATCTCGCCGTCGCCACCGTCGCGCAGACGAATTTTCGGGTTCGCGGCTCTTCGGGGCCAACGAACCGTCCCAGCACGCACAGCCGCGACCTTGCTTGGTATAGTAATCCCTTCACAGGAGGTTGGCCGTCATATCGCCAACCAGCAAAGGTAAAAATAGAAACGAGGGGAGTAAAGAACAGAAAGCAGCGACGAGATAGTGACAGCCGTCGCAGTTTCGGAATGGTGTTGGCTTGCTGCTATTGTTAGGAGCTCGTTTCCAGTTTACAACCACTGAGAACTTCAGTTCGTTCGAGTACTTTACAATGAAATTTCGTTGCTACGTTTTGAAATGCCCATGTAGTACGGGAAAATCGTCGAGGGAGTGCGACATCCCCGCCAGTGAGGAGATCTCCTTTCATGCGCTGCCCAAAGACGAACCTCGGCGAAGCAAGTGGCTACGTTTTGTGAACTTTGCAAACGGAGGAGAAAGAGAGCTAAAGGAAGTACGAGTGTGCTCGCTTCATTTCCGAGGAAGTGATTACGGCAGGGACCCTTACGTTAGCTCACTCCTGGGACATGCTGGCGCTCGTCGCCGACTTCGTCAAATCGCCGTCAAAGCCCTCTGACCTTGGGGGAAAAAATTCCGTACACACCGCGCATTGACGCTCGTATCTTTCTGGTCGAAGCAGAGAGCTCGCGCGAACGGCTTTCCATACACGACACCGGCCAACCGGCATAAGCGATACTGCTATTGAAATTGAACTATTGTTAACCGTAATAAAAATACGGCACATACGTACCAGTCTGTATTCGTCCGTCGCGACGGGGCTGACGAGGCAGCGGTGCCGACGGCTGGGCGTACGTCTCATTCGTCTGTTGTGGCTATCGCGGAATGGTCGCTTTCCGGTCCATCCGCGTATCCCACAACTCCTGCCGCTCGTGCACTTAGAAGCATTGAGCGTTCAAGTGGTGTGAGGTTGTTAAATGCAAGCCCGAGCTTCTCGGCGAGGGTTGTGTTCTCCGGATCAGGCGATTCCATGACTAGGGCTGCGGGTGCACTAGGTTTTACTAGTATTTTTAAAATGGCCGCCGTCTCGGTTTCGGCACAAGTTCCGGTTCCCGTTTGATTCCCGCGTGTGGGTGCTATATGGAGTCAACATACTAAGTATCTGTTTCATGGACCGGCTCGTATGACGCCATTGTTCACGTCACGAAATGTGCAATTTAGCGGGAGATTTAAAATTTTGGCTTAAATTGCCTTATTTCTCAGTGAATAAAGCATCATTTGCTTCCGGGAAAGCGCTTAGGGTACTATGAAACACCTAATCTTTCGAATAAAACAAACTTTTGTTTTCTGTTCATGGCTCCTTTAAACACTTGGGGTACGGCTCTCTGCAAACAGCCACAGCGCTGGCTCCTCGCAGCGGCCACAGACAGGAATTAGGCCCCTTGCGAAGGCCGTATCAACACAGAGCGCGCCGCCGCTCTAGCCCGGCCGTGCATTTAATTGGTTAAATTCGGTTCAACGCAAAAGAGGGCACCACCGCCTCATTTAGCACCACCGCCTCATTTAGGGAAAGAGAAAGACTCACAATCTTTGAATACACTTATACACTGCATGCTTAGTACCGCGCCAGGTCTCAAATTCACATTTTTTCAGTATGTATGGCTTTACTAATGCGAAAGCTTTTAACGGCCCCCTGAGGGAAAACTAAAACGTGTCCGGCGGCTGTAACACAAAAAAAGCTCCTTCTAAAACGTTTTATATATCACGATGCGTTCTTTATTTTCAGGCGCACCGAACCGCGAGCTTAAACTCGGAAGGAGGGATAAATGGTTGTAGAGGTGCAGGTGCACCGCAAATGAAGACGGAAAGAGGCGACCGGTCGAGCAAATACACAAGCAGCTGAATACAACGCCGTCGTCTACTCTCCCATTGCACTGCGGCAAAAATGGCCGGCAGAACAATTTGTAGGAGATACAAGGAGGCCATTTGAATGCGTTCGGAAGACGAAACATATTGCAACTCAACGGGACACACGAACAAAGCCGGAAATTGAAAAGGAACGTATACACATCAATAGTTTCGATCGCAGTAGTTACGCGCCAGACGGAAAATAATGCTATGCTTTTGTAACCCTGTGCAAACAGATTGACTTTTATCTCGGCAAGACATTAGATTGGCTCAGTCGCCCCTTTCGGACGAGCGGAAATTGACGTTAGTGATAGGTACACGCTTGCCATTGTTACCAGGGGCCGCGCGGAGGGATGAATGTCGTCTGTACCGGTAGCGCGGCGTGTGTGCCGCAATCCCTTTATCCGAAATGGGACGTTGGGTGAGTTAGGAAGCCGTGATCGCTATTGTGATAAATGTTGCGAGCCGACACGTAACCGGATGTCGGAGCACGTTCTGAACAAAGGAGTCTAGGGACCTAGGAGGGCTGCAGGCGCATGCAATCAGCGATGTTTGTAGCAACGCGCGCCAACCTCGGTGTCGATAGCATTCATGCGGGTTTGTTGATCCTTAGTCGGAACGGGAATTCATTATCTAGCGCCGTCAATGACGGCATTGAGGCGGTAACAAGAAGCCGTGCTAGCTGTACTGCGGCCACAAAGCAAAGATGGCGGTGGGGAGTGCAGATCGTAATTACGTCTCTGCCGGGCGTGAGGTTCCAGATAGAGATTCCAAACGCTTCGCAATGTATACATTTTGTTGCAACTTTGGAAAATAGATTTTCGATGTGCCTAACAAGCCTCGGGCAAAACATTGCCCAAGCCATGTGTTTGAAAAGTGCTTAGATCACCGCGGAGAACCCACACTCGAACTTGTGGGCAATTTAAATGTTGTCTTGACATTTGGTAGTGGATCTAGATATATGAGCGATGCTAGCAGTTTAAAGCGGAAACCAAGCCTGGCGGCCTTTGTCGACTAATTGCAACCAAGTATTCTCGAGTGTTGTGCTAAAACAGTCTCCCCGTTGTACTACTGTCCTAACTGGCATGAGGCCAATACTTGATAAAACTAGCTGCTGGGTTAACTGTTCGTGGCTTCAGCACAAGCGAAAGGACGATTACAATCATCTGGTAGATATAGCGAGACGGCAGGCAGCGACATCTCCACCAAAGGCAATCTTTCACGTAATACTTTGCATAGTCTTTGCTATCGCTCGCGAGAAGTAGATTTATAAGTGTTGAACCTGAGCCATTTTTATCTACTCGTAAAACAAACCATATTTATTCGTCAATTTAAGTTCTACAGCACAAATAGAAATAAATGCATTCGCTTTTATTGTGTCATTTTATATCTAAGTTCTTAGCTTTAAAAGCTGTTAAAGCAATCTCAACAGCCAATGCAAACAATGTCCCAGTGCAAGTAGGTAGCCTTCCCCCAAAATTACGGAGCGCTCTGAGTTGTAGATTTAATCTCTGTTTACGCGTTGATGGCAGATTTGCCCGTTCTAATTTGTTCGGTTAGTTTGCTTACGGGAACTCTTCAACCTGAATGCCGAGTTGTGATGCATACGAAAATTTACCAAAATAATCTTTAGTCATGCGCGCCTGTACATTTAGTGGAGAGTGATATATAGCGGAGAGGGATATTTAGCGGAGAGTGCCACACTCACGCTAAGGCGAAGAAGTATCATAAATGCGTAAACAAAGAATACCTCCGAGTTTATCTATTGCTTACCAATAAGGCTGGCCCGACTAACTGCCCTTTCCGTTTTGTTTAACTGTTTTTTTTTGCTGTATCTGTTATTACCAAGGACTTATTTTAGCTAGAATCTCTGTTCCAACTTGTCATAGCCTGCCCTAGTGTACAAAAACCGCAGTCCCTTTGTTTAGAGAAATTTCCGTGCGCGATGACAAGAGATAAATAGGAGAGAAAAAAAAAACACCGGCTCAAAGATTAAGGCTAGAAGGGGTTTCATTTAAGAACGTGAAATAGCACCCTTTTAGTTCTGTCAAAAACAGCTGGTCTCAAGCTGGACATAGCAACAAAAGAAAGGGCTCAATTCGTAAAGTCTTCTCGCCGCGACTTTTCAAGAAACAGACTAGAACTGTCAGAAGAACGTATTACGCTTAGTTCCCGGTCTTGTCGGTTTAGGAGCTGCAAGATCGGCGCAAGGAGTTGCCAGTAATTTGGAGGGCTTCATTCAGTGCAGAAAATAATATTCATTCAACGACGACATACGATAATTTTAGAATATAAGCTTAAGTTGTTTTTATTGTAACATCTAAACGTTATTCAGTGGTTGGTGTTTTAATATGAAAATATTATTCTTCATCAAGGAGGTTTAGTGAATGCTTTAAGATGAAAATTCCGAGCAGATTGTAATTACACTGGGGTCAACGCGGTAACAGACAGCTTCGTTAATTCGTAATATCGCCCCGAAACACGTTCTAGGGATGTTTTCTCTATTTTTGCGACCGGCGGCTCGCCGTGCATGAACACCTATTACATCTCCCGGTGAAATCCCCGCTTGCTGTTTCTGACGCGAGGACGCACCTTACTAACTTGTTTAAACGGGAAAAGTTGTATCTGCTTCAAGATAATTTAAATACAGTGCTTAGATTTATGGACTGCTTGATACTGTTGATCCCATAAATTTGGAGCGAAATTTCTCCATTTAGTGAGTTCTCACGAACGATGTAACACTCACCGATAACGGAAAATTTTTACATGGCGAAGGGCATGCTGCGGCGTTTCCAGTTTCAGCTCCGCTGTGGACACTGCAATGTAACCCCAAAGAATTCTTCCAATGGGGTCACGTTAAAACAATATATTAATTTCAGCTAGTACAAAAACTGCTTTGTCTATGATTTCGTGACATTTGGTAAATGCGAGGAGCAGATGGTCACTGCGTGCCCTAAATGTCTGCGGCATTGTAGGTCGAACCAGCGGGTGTTTTTACTGGAGCGCTAAAAATCGCAGAAAATGGACGATGCGACCAACAGGTCTGGGTACCAACGCAGCCTATTTACGGCAGCTTCGAGAGCCGCCACAGTTTCGCGGATCACGTCAGAAACATCCTCAAGGGCGGTATGAGCATGTCGAGACTATGAGCATCTCTGATAGGGGAGAATTCACTTAAACTTGGTTCAAAAATAACACCATTCCCGCACACAAACGCAGTTGTTTTAGGGCTGCATCCACGAAGACTTGGTCTGCTGGGGAGCGCTACGAACGAGAAGACATACGGCCACAGACAAGAACGCAGCATCTCAAAGAGAGCTTTTTAGTGTTTGTCGAAGAGGCGAAACTGCTCTTTCGATGTTCGATCCTAGCATACGCTCAGAAAAGAAGCCCGGCTATTTAATTCAAATAAGGGATTTTTGTGCGACCATCCGCAAACCTACGAAAACTGCGTAAGAGTTTGATGCTGGATAAACCGAACCAGAAATGCCCTCGACACGTGCACCAGGACTTATCTTCCCCCCACTGGAAGATTACGCGTCGGAGAATTTGCTCTACGGTTGACTGTATCTACCATAAAGGGATGAGAAATAAATGGCCGGAGTAACCAAAGACAGCTTCGCTGCAAAAAAATGACCTGAATAGCAAGACCACTGAGTTGGCCGAGTGTAAACGACTATAAAACGAGAGCTTGATGGTGTTAAGTAGCAACGTTTGTTTGAAACGGGAGGGAGGGAGAGAGGAAGGTAGATAGAGAGGGAGGAAGGTTGGAAACCATGGCTCTACCGGCTAACGTGACTGCCTCGCCCTGTGAGCCTGGCTGCGACACGTGAGGCGCTGTGCGATGAGACCTTTCTAGGGTAGGATAAGCGAAATAATTGGTGCAGCTTGCACTACTGGTGCAAGGCTGCAGAAACAGCAGAGCTGGTCTCGCAAATGTTCATTTGTTCGAGGTCGAACTCAGCGGGAAACGCCTCGTGTAAAACTTGCATCCCCATCTTCCGCTTCCTGTAGTTGCGAGCGGAACTTAACGTAGACAAGTTGGTGCCAAACCACAGGGCATCGCGGACGCGACAGCTCAGGCCAAAAGCGGTGCTCAGGAATTCGTGCTGTAATCGACCGTTCGCGCCAGCCATGGATTTGCGGGCTTGACGTTGGAAGTTCTCCGTTACTCGAAGTCCGGGGTAGTTTTTCCGGCGATTCCGCTTGTACTCCACATCCCGAATGCGGAACTCGGGATCTTCGATTCTTAGCTGCCTTAAGGCGCAGCGGCTTCGGCGCGATACCCGGGGTTGGTTCGTAGCCGTCTTATGTGTTCTCGAACAGCGACACGACGGCGCTCGCACTGCGCTTCTTCCCCGGCAGTTGCATATTTCCTCCGCGGACCCATATATTGCGGGAATTTAAATGATGTGCACGGCGCGAATTCACGGGGAGCTGTGTGTCGCCGACGCGGCGACACGGCGGAGAGACGTCATATCTAGGCGAGGCTTGGCTCCACCTACATAGCTAAGCGAAGGTCGCGCCGTGCACCTCGCGCCGGATGAGTTTTTTCCTGGTATTTATTTATTGTTAACGCCACCGGTCCAACCTAAAGCTTATTAAAGAGATCCGCTGTTAAAACTAGCCGAAACAAACATCAACCGCAACGTCGCATACTTTGATTAATTTCCATCAAAACACGCTCACCAGATCAGGAAGTTTATCCCGCTTGCAAGGGAAATCTCCCGTATTGAATGGGGTGGTTAGAAATTTTTGTTTTGTTTTATTCAGATCGAAACACGCTCACTAGATCAGGAAGCATGACAACATTAACAAAGATGAACTGGATTGAAACAGACAAGGAGAGACAATGGCGTCTACGTTTCCGAATTCTCTTTCACAGCTTTATTTGAGAGCTTTCTTGGAAGCTCACTTGACGTTTTTTGAGCGATCTAATTACGTCATTGCAGCAGTGTAGCGGCTATTGGCAGCCTCCCCTCAGTTGCAGCCTTACATGCTTTCGATAGACACTTTAGACAAAAGCCATAGTGCAGAGCAGACACGGAAGGCGGATGGTTCTGCTGTGTCGAAAGAAACACGCAGTGCCGCTCTGTGCTCGTGATAACTACAGCTTTGACAATGCTTCCACGCGTGAAGGAAAGAGTGAAAGCGTTAATCGGAAGATTTGCATAGTCGTTTTATTTGTTGGGAAGCCATGCACAAGACCTGTCGTACTGAGGTGTAGGGCAAGAGAAATTGTGGTGTTCATTCAAGAAATTTGCCTACCTGGCGGTCGAGCTAAAAGAAACATCAGGCGCAAAATGAGGCACGGCGGTAAAATGAAAGCAATGCCATCCCCTGTAAATACATTTACTCAAAAGAAAAGGTTGGCCGTCCTTCAAATAACAGTGCCTTAACAAAAAACAGCAGCGCTGCCGATAGAACGTGTTGGATTTTTTGTCACCATATGAAGTTTTTCTATACTGAGATACAAAAATCTGGTGTTTCGGCCGTTCACCTGTGCACAATGTTAAAGCAAAGGCTAAGGCGACATTTCAGCTGTTTTTGACTTCATCTCGTATTGCACGCGCCGGAATGCAAAGCTATGCGCTGCGCTGTCGCCGAGAACTGCATGCATAGTTTTGAGAGTGAGGTCTTGGAGCAGCATTCTGTTTCGCTGCTCGATCGGGGCATGCCACCGCTTTAGGAATGTCCCGTTTTCTTGCCTAAGCGGACAGCTACTTGGATTTATAGCTCCAACGTGACATCATTTGTTCTGTTTCTATTCGCAGGTCACCAGTTTTGCTGTAAAGACAGGTCAACGACTTCAAAGCGCAGTTTGAACTTCTTTTTTGTGAAATGTAAATGTCACGTTTATCGGTATGTCTTTGTTTTGGGTTCTTCCTTTGAATCGAAGAAAATCAAAAGGGTGGAAGAAGAAGGAAACAACTGAGACAAAGACAAGTCGTAACTCCAACCATGCATGACTGGTATGTGCTGTCATTCCGAGTCAGACGAACGAATAACAGATAAAGGAGACGAGGAAAACACCCAGCGGAAACGTTTCTTCGCTTTTGCGCTAAGGGGTTCCAGACTATTCTCTGGTGCAATTCAGACAGTTTTGTAATTTCGTTTTGTAACGGCTTTCAAGGGCAGGCTTCATATTACAATGGCTGATATTATTTATTCCAGCGTGACAACTTACCGGTTAAGCCGTGCAGCCTAAGGAGAGTATCTGTACGCTGTTGCAAGAAGTATGTTGGAAAAGACGATCGCGATATTGACGTTTCAGTGGTATGCAATTTTCCATACTGTTGTATGGACCAAAAGCATCTACAACGTCTACAACTATATGTCAAGAAGAAGAATTCCTTCTTGTAACAGTACCAAAAAAGGAAACACGAACGCAGCAGGAAGGGCATGGTAAATGAAAGGCAGTACAAACAAAACCCGTTCAAGCATGAAACGCCTCAGGCGATATGGTCCTCAAAGCAAGCGGATGAACAGAACAAAGATGATCCCGCCTTCATTTTCCTTGCACGCAAGACACGCACCTTGCACCCAAGACACGCAACACGAAAATCGATTAACTACGTCTCGGACTCTCCAAGATGCTTCAGCCAAGCTCTTTACAGAGAGTGGCTCGCGTGTGTCCCCGTCCCATTCAGCCAAGGCCAGGCTGCGAACAGAAGCGTCCTCTTCTGCCGGTCGACTCTTAATCCCATCCATTCCCTTGCTGAATTTCCACTCTGGCCAGGTAACAGCGTTCTGTCCTGTTCATTTGTTTTCTTCGCATGAAACATCAGCCAGCTGTGGCATTTCCCCCTAGGTGGATGTTCCCATCCCAGTCACTGTCATACTCCATTCATGCGATGAATTGAATGCAGAGCAGCCTTGTTTCCTTGAGGTGGTAATTTGTAAAAAAAGGCGATATGTCTGTAAGGTTCCCTAGGGAATTCCACCTGTCACAAAGGCATGCAAAATGAACCGCATAACAATATCAAGGGTATTTTTAGTTTTTAAACAATATATTTAGAAATCAGTTTTTGGTTAGTAATTAGTATTTACTGTTTTTTGTATTTGTATTTATATTTAGTTTTTAGCGTATATATTATTGTACATTAGTTTTAGAATTAAACAGTAATTAGTGTTCTGAATTTGACGGGGCAGAGGTAGCTACAGTCGATCCAGGGGACTTGGGACATTGCATTATACGGCTTGAAGGTACGTGAAACAGAACGCATAGGCTTTGATTTGAGCTAAGTTTGGGAATGAGAATGCCCGACGCCGAGCCATGGACTACTTCAACAGTTAGTCATTCGTTAGTCTTTCGACATTGCCACTACGTTCCGTGAATGTCTGCTGAATGTCAATACCCAGTTGGGTTGTTCAATACATATGCAGTGCTGGTTTAATGACCGTGTCTGCGCGCTGAAAGACTTCAGTATTTCAGGGGCTACCAATGCTAAAATTTTTGGTCTGTCTGTCTGTCTGTCTGTTACAAAATTACCTAGTGACTTACGGAGGGTCAACAGGGTATCACGGGACCTGTAGGTAATTACGTAAGCCAGGTAAGAAGGAGGAAGCTAAATAGACAGAAGAAAATGGGAGAAAGGAAGGAGGGAGAAGCGTAGAGGCAGATAAAGAAAGGAAATTAGAGAGGAGGAGAGAAAGACGAGTGAAGCGGGAAGGAGATGAAGAGGAGAAGAAAGTTTCTAATCGTGGAAACAGTAGGAGGGAGAGGATTGGAAAGCATGCAGTAGGAGAGAACATGAAAAAGGAGGAGAAGGTGCAGGCAGAGCGAAAATGGTATGTAAGAGGTTAGGGGAATTATGAGAAGGACAGGAGGGAGGGGAAGAAGTATAGACGATGATAAGAAAATCAGAATTCGGGCAGGGATGTCGAAAGGGGAGACAGATGAAGAAAAGAGGGAGAACGAAAGGACACGGTACAGGATGCAGGGTGGGAAAGGGTTACTGCAATAGAAAGAGCCAAAGACGATTGCAAGAACGTGAGAGGTAGGGTGTTGTACCGGGAGGGGAAAGACAAGAAAGGCAGGAAATGAATAGGGGACAATCATATGATAATTTTGATATGGGGAACAGGAAAGGGGGTACTGAGAGACAGCTGGAGAGGGGTTGGAGAAGAGCAGTATAGCGCGAAAGGTATGAAGTGTGCGGCAGGTGAGTGAAAACGCAGGAGCGTGAGGATATCAGAGGGAAAGGGGGTAATGGCATGGTCCAGGTAGAGCTGGGGAGCAACAAAGATAACGTTCATGGTTCAGGTTCCAGTCGTAGGTGAGGAAGGCAAAGCGGAGAGAATGAAAGGAGATATACGGGAGTGTTGGAGAACCATAGAAAGATAGGGACAAAGTTGCCTGCTAGGAGCGGCAGAAATGCTATCGCCTCTCGACGCGATTTTCTACAAAGCAAGTCAATAGGGGGCAAATTTTTCTTGTATTTTTAACTTTCACTTGGTGCTGCTTCAGCACCTGGCGACGGGATGGGTCACGCCCGGTCGTGTCTTTGTTTTTGCTTACTTTTGCCACACATTTTCTGGCGTGTTTAAGAAACTTTGGGCTTCTTGGGTAGTGCTACACAATCTCTCTGCCACGGTGCTAATTCTCACGAGAATTCTTTTACAATACACCAGAGCTTTTGTCCACAAATATGAACCCAATATACTGTATACTTCAAGTATATAAAATCACATACACTCCCGTGCATTGTGTTTGTAAGTGAATTTAAAGTGTGTGTGTGTGTGTGTGTGTGTGCGTCAACATTCGAGGAAGTATGCAGGCAATGTCACTGCAATAAATAGAAGGCCTAGGAAAAAATGATCACTATATAAAAGTTTTACAGCCCGGTATGCAAACAGAGTGAAGTAGAAAATAGCATTTGAAAACACACGATAGAAAATGCGTGCAGAAAATCAACAAACAAAAACTAACCCTGTCTTTCTGGGGGATTGCGCTAAGTGGCGGGGAGACCGGGTCATAACAATCAAGTACGACTTCTTGCTGCGTGTGCTATAGGCCAAAAAAAGAAGCTTCAACAGGCCCGGAATCGTGGCATCGCATTGTAAGCAAATGTCCTCTGGAATATGTTAATGAAGTACATGAGAACGCCGCTCCAATGAGGCCACCCAAAAACCAATGCACGGCCTTGTGGAAAACTCTCTGCAGAACGCGGCTTATTTACTTTTGTTACTACTAGGGTTGGGTGTCTTCCCGTGCCCTTCTTGAGGTCTCATGCTGAGGTTTTGTTTAGTACAGTTGTACTGTACGAAGTCTTGATTCGATTTCCGGCCACGAAGCAAGTATGTTCTGCTATTTGCAGAGATTGGAACAGTTGCTCTACTTTATGAAATTTCAGGCAGATTTGTCGTCGGCAGCAGACGCGAAGGCAACTGCGAACAGGGGACATCAACATATTCCCTAAAGCCATATAGGTGGCGGACGCTAAGAAGAATAATGTCCAGTGCATCGTCTCTTACCTGATCTTTGCTTATCGAGGATGGCAAGAAAGAGGTGTGCTGTCCGATTTCTCATCCCCATCCTACAGCCTACTGAGCAGGGCGTTAGAGCAAAGTATCCCAATGAAGCTCGAACAGAACGGAGTGGAGATCCGTTTACGGGAAATGGAAAAGCCGCTGCATCGCTTCCTGATTACGAACGTTGCCGACAATTCTCCACAGTATCACACTTGTGCTTTCTATCGAACCGCATTAAGTTCCATTCAGGAAAATAAAAGATGCGAAGGTTTGCTATTTTGCCGCGCATTTTCATTGATGGTCCCTGTGTAGTTCAGTCCTGTTAATGACAAATGCATTCCTGGATTGAGTTTTTCTAATAGATTGGCGGAATCTGTGGTACCCAAGTGATATTGGCGGATTATGTTATGTACATTCAGGACTTCGGAATTCCAAGAATTGGCCACCGTTCGTCAGGGCTTCGAATGAAAATCGAACAGCGTAGCTCGAGAACTTAAGTTTTGTTAACGCGCTCGTGTAACCGCTCCGGAAACGACTGTTCGACCTGTAATCGTGGGTGAGGGGATGACATGCCAACGAAGAATCCACAGACTATATGCCGACACGCGGTGCATAGGGGAGTTTCCCAAACGAAAATTATCGCAGTTAACTGTTCCTTTTTTATTGCCCGTTGACAGCACTTGTCATGGTCTGCTTCCACCATTATGTAGAACAAGTCGCTGATGATGCTACGTATCATGGCATTTATAAAGCATACAAGCAAGAAAGGCAGTGTTGCAACAACTGCATTCTTCTGATTACGCAGACAGGTGCCTTGTGACCTTGGTACATGGTGCTTCCCTGCGTTTGCAGCCTACGTAGGCATGTACTGTGTTCCTTAGCCCTCGATTAAGGGACCCCAATAAGAATAGAGAATGTTCCGTGCACTGGTTGACCCACCCGCAGCGCTGTTGGGCTACGCAATCTACAAAGGATTGGGACATATACCAGGCGTGCACCCTAATTGATTCAAATGAGTAGCTCGCTAAGGCACGTGGCCCCAAGAGGCCTGCGTTTCTTCCTTCCTCAGTCTTCGCTCTTAGTTATGCCGTAATGGTTCCTTAACTAGAAGCTATTTTGTGGAGCTGGCACGTCTGCCAAGGCAAGCTCAGTGCGAGCCAAACCAGATTCCCCCTGGCGTAACTAAGAATAATGTATTGGCTTATGGGAATAAACGCCAGAACCGCCGAGTTTCCTCCTTTGGGGTTTGGGAAAGCTTGTTAGGAGACGTTAGCGATTTGTTCAGGATCATTTCCAATTGGTTTCACCATTGTTCACAATTAATTGTGAACAAGGTTTCTGTGTGGTAGACAGAACGTCTTTTATTCCAGAGAAATATTTTCATGCGTGTCTCCAATGTCTGTTATCAGGAAACTCCTGTGAGAGAAGTTTCGATAGTGTTCAAGAGTTCTGGCAGCATCCGTGTAACTCCTGCACAGTCCCTCTAGGCTTTCTTAGGTGGATCATTTAGTATCGCGAAGCTGCACGAAATTTTCTTGTCTTCTATTTGTGTCCGGCTTTTAACTCGCCTCCCTTCTACGCCGTGTTTAATAAAAACAGGGCCTTTACATTATTTAGTAAGCTTCGCTGTAATACGCACGTAAAATGTGAGAAACTTTTGTAGCGTGAGCTACACTGGCCGAGGTTGAGCAGTTTCGCGTGGCTCCGGTAGAGCCATACTCTGCATGTGCGTGGAGCAGTGACGTCACACGGCGCACAGAACGTTGCTCGGTGCCCGGCGTCTCTCCACACCCCACGCGCCCTGCGTCTTCGCCTTCCCCACGTGGCGGCCCGGTTCACTTGATGATCATGCGAGGGGTGGCCGGGTGTGGAACTGATGGCTCAGTGCGTCGCATCAACACCGGCGTGCGCCTGTGGAACCAGCTTAGCTCTGGTGCGATTGGTGACGCTGCGCCGGAGCCGCTTGATAAATATACATGTGTCACATAATGCGTATACTGTGTGTGTGTCATTGGAGCAGCAGTAAGCATGATAATCAAGATTATCCTAGACAACCACGAAAGCTAAGAACAACCAGCTGAACCTGAGCTCACGCTACGTATAACCTGGCATAGCCGAGCTGAGCCACTGACAATCTTTTTTAATAATAGTGGGCTTTAAACAGGGGCTCCTATCAATTTGGCTTCGCTATCATACCATGCGTCTGGGACCACTCGTTTCTAGGGGCAATTAACGCCATGAAGAAAATATGTGAATGCCCTGGCACCTTTCATTGGTATAAGTACCACACGTTTACGACGGACGCACGTGTTTTTGAGGAACGTTAGCCCGGAATGTTTACGCACTAAACAAACAAACAAAAACAAAAGAACTCCGCCTCTTGTTGCCCTGAGTGGCACCAAACCAAACAAAAGCAAAACGTAGAACAGCGTTCGGGGGTTAAATCTGCCCTGTCGCCTAAAGAAGCGTGACAAAGACAAAATACGAAACTGCAAATGCTGTCCTTGGCATCGCGGGCCGCAGGAGAGCGTAAGAGCGCGATAAAAGGTAGCTTGAGCTTGTAAGCGACCTCAAGTATTCGATGCCGACGCAGCCTATTCGGCGACGGCGAAGGCGCATGGATCATATTTTCCCCCCAAGGTGCTAGCGAGGAGCTTTTTTCTCTTTTTAACGCAGCTGCCTGCCCGTGCGTGGGAGCGTTACTTCCTGAGATGCGAGAGTCTCTGCAGTAAAGGGAATGCACCTGAAGTAGCTGTTCAGGCGATCACAGGTAAGCTTGGCTTGCACACTGGTTATTCGGGCGGCGTCAGCGAGTTGCCTAGAAGCAGCTTTTCGCACCTTTATTTATTTTGTCCTTGTAGCCGATGCTGCGCATTTAATCTTTCGTGTGTTTTGTACGAATGGATGCCGCTTGCTAGCTCAGGGATACAATATGCAAGCCACGAATGAAGCGCACCGGATGTGCCATTATGAGTTGATTTCACACAAAAATAAAAGGCATCAGTTGAAGGTGTGGTAGAAAATGGTGGGAAAGAAATATCTCACAATTTAGTGAATTAAGCCGTATTAATGAGCTCAAAAATTTGACTTCTTTCTAGAACAACTGACTTAAATTGCTGATTCAAAGAGACAGCAAGAAAATACAAAACCTCGATTCATTGAAATGACTTTTTCGCCAGGTAATGATGATGTCATTTTTAACACCAGCCGGCAACAGAAGCCACTGGCAAGAGCCACAACTGCGTTTGTTGTGGGGCCTCCACCTCCGTTTGATCTTATGGCTTTAACGCTAGAGTGCTGTAAACACACTCACAACTACGTTTTATTATTCCCTATATTACGTCACTTGTGACATAGCATACTGCAATATGTGAAAGTTTGTATTATTTTGCACTTTTTTACATTTTTGAAACTTTTTTTCTGGACTGGAATTGAGTTCAGCGAGTTGTTGATGGCTAATTCTTTCAAATAAACAGAGTGGAATTTTCTGTTCATGTGCTTCTTAACTTTGTTATGTTTCTATTTTGCGAATAGAGCACGATCATCCTGTTTGTGCAGAAAGACCAGTCAAGAAAGCTCTTGTGTGCTTATTACAATCCGGGCCCAATTTTCCGCCTTTGTATATTCCCATATAGCAACAAATTTTAAGAACGAAAAATTCCAGGCCAAGAACGTGAAGTAATGACATCGAGCTATGCTAACTGATCAAAATTTTAAATGAAAGACATATGCATATACAGCTTGCTACAATATCACACTAAGCGAAGATATTACAACGTACGTGGCGCAGCGGTGTTAGTTCTAGTCCTTCTTGTCATATGCCTGAAATTTCTTGCGCCTAAAAGTCGTTGATTATAAAGCATCTACTCGCTCGAACCCATACCTTGGAATTCGTGGAGCAGTTGCTTATTTCTAGTCTACAACATTGTAATGTAAGAAGCCCATCCAGTGCTTGAAGCTTGCCAAAAAAATAATATTGAGCATTTGCGAGGTCTTGCGCATCGGCTTCACCCAAAATGACTCAGATCTAGCAGATCTAGCTCAAGCAGGAGGTATGTCTATCACTTGCGGCTAAGGTAACAATTAGTTGCTAGGCGGAGGACATATATTTTGCTCGGTACTTTTCATTTAAACGTCCAACATTACAGAGACATGGTTCCCTGAGTGCACCAGCTAAGTCACGGACTGCATCTCTGTCATGGAAAGCACCACGACACTCTACTGCGTCTGTTCTATCATCATTTCATTAACGAGTCAACACCAATATTACTTCGCATGCAGCTGCAACGAATTCCTGGACGTATCCCAATTTTTGGTAACATTGAAACTGGTGAAGTAGCAGCCTAGTCGGATCATTTCTAAGATTGATAGTAACGCCACTCATATCAGATGACGCAAAGAGTCTTTGTGTGGTAGTCGCCAGATAGTTTCCGATGGAAACTCGATGTTATATATACTTGTTGTATTTTTACGTACCCGTGTTTAAAGTACCTGCGCTTACAGAGCCCTCACTCTCAGTTAGAACCACTTGTCCTTAGTGGTTGTAAAGCTGCTGAAATCTGTATGAGGCTCAGTTCTGTCAGAAACGCCATTTATCAACTATACGCGCAACTGCTTTACATCACAGCGCTGGCTTTTTTAAGTTTCATTTTGACATTAAAATAGTGATAATTGTAAGTGTAACCATTGTTCATTTTAACAATCCTGATGCTTCTTGCCAAAAATCGGGCTGAAATCACATTCAAGAGCAGGGAGAGGCATTGCATACACCGTGGGTATTTAGGGATACCTTGATGAATAGCGGGCGTATTTAGTGACGACGACCTGTTATAGCGCTTTTGATAAAACCGCTAACACGCTTACGTCCTCGGTAACTACTCTAGGGTGTTGCTACTAGCACGCGCATATTTCTTTACGGGAAAAGGGTTCCATGCATTCCGATATGGTTATGCCTGACGGTCTGAACGAGAAAGGAAAAATGCAGGTTTAGAGCTTGAAACTGTTGGAGTGCCAGGACATTTTGAAAATGGGTTTGAATTCCAAACACAGTGAGGTCTTCGAATTCCTAAAGCACATTACGTCTCAATTGAATTCATACATACTGACACCGGAAAAAGAAAAACGGGCCTTTCAATTGCGGTTTGTGGTAAGGTCGCTGTTGTCAAAGATACACAGCTGTGAGGAACTTGTACTCCCGGCATCGCTGAATTTTCTGACCGTGCATTATGCATGAAAAACGTAATTGTTGCCATTCCCTCTGAAGACTATTTTTATGCTTCCTACGTTTTAAATACCAGAAGAACAAAAATAACAACGTCAGAAATTTTGTTGCATCTCAAGGCAGTAGCCATACCGAATAATCTCGATGTGGTATATGTTTGTACATACGTTCGAAGCATGGCTTTGATCAGAAATACATTGGTTTTGATTGCTTTCCCGCAAGGAATATGGCGGGGTGGCATACCTATAACGGACATTGCTTCATTCGAGGCGCCAACATTTTTTGCGAAAACTAGGCAGCTTCCGATGATATCAGGGAGCTCCAAACATAGTTCATTCTCGTGTAATGTGCAGCAAGTTTCGCCGAACATTGAGATGGTACACGCAGATCCGCTAGCGGTATTGTACCTAGTAGTGCAAAAAGTCTTTGTTGGCCCTGCTTATGCAATCATGGTAAAACATAAATAGAAAAAAAAACGACTCAGCCAGATAGAACGTAGCAGGTGTTTTGTTTTTATTTACATTTTTTAATTGAAGATATCAGTATCCTTGAAACTACCCTTCCCTTTCTTTCTTTAAAAAAGGGACTTATTCAATGTTTTTATACGTGTGTATTTTTATCTTTGCGAAACCAAATCTCAACTGCAAATCTGGACCAACAGGGCGTCCCTTTGACCTGTTTTATGGTTGTACTGAAGGTCGCATATCGCAAACAAACAAGCCATGCCGAGCCGGCAGGAAAACCACATTGGCTTGCCCTTCGGCGGCTACCTGAGTTTTAGGAAGTACAATGCGGCGTGTTAACCGCTCGACCGACGCGCTCATCGTGAGATGAGATGTGCGCAACAATCACAGCGTTTCGTCCAAATCAATGCCGAGCAAGCGTCCAGCGCGCACTTTATACGAAAACTAACGCAGATAGTCGTTCCCCAGGGTTCACAGTTGAATGCCCTCCTGTGACGATGCACGTGTTGTGGCGGCTTACACTGGATGGAGTGGGCGGCCTCGCTTATTGATTTTGCTCGGACACAATAGATCTTCAGTGGGAAAGGCCGTTTCTGTTCGCATAGATTGACAATGGACCGGTTCCGGCAATGGATTTAGCCCTTCCACGTGCGCGACGAGTCCGCCGCTCTGTCATTTAGTGGCTAGCACACCGTAAAAGCTCTGCCTTGAAAATTTGGCCTTTGTATGTACCGCAGAAACTGAATGATGGGCGGTGCATGTTGAAGCTTAGGGCGCGTGATTTGAATGAACGATGAGAGAGCCTACCTTTCACTCATGCACTCGCCCCAAAGAAGAAAACGTTGATTCGCCATCGCTACCTGCGCAAGTAGATATCCAGCGAATCTGTTGCGAAGCCACTACATTCCCTGATGGAGAGACAACTTTGAGTAATGGTAGTGGCCATCGCTTTGCTGCCATAGTCAAATCCAAATACCATATTAGCGGCGTCTCTGGCTGACTGCGGCCATTGTAGCATGGCAGCCTAAAGTTGTCAGCACTAAAATCATTGGCCGGCCGACGATAACCACCACAGGGTCTCAGCCATGAGGAATGATTCTACATGATGGTGTCGATGTTCGTTTTGCATTTTTTAGGTTTCACGAAAACCTTTAAGGCTAGTACTTCACCACTGGTATTTACACGATAGACATCTGCACAGTCTAGTTCAATGGCATTAGTATCTGGCCCCAGCATCAGTGAGTATATGCTCATACCTCGACAGCCGTCTTCGTCAATTGAAAAGGGCAACGCTGGGCAGCCAAGCCCAAGGCCTCTAGGACGGAGCGGGCCTTCCGGTTACGACAACGTCTGTAGTTTACTCAATTGAACAATCCCAACTGTTCCTACTTTCAGTCAAAGCTGTATTCCTCGCTAGTGTTTGTGAGAGAACGGACGAAATAATGGCAAAACGAGGCCTGCCTTGTCCGGCAGCTGGCATTTATGAGAGATATAAACAGCCATTCAGTATAGGCACGCCGCTTATAAAGAAAGCTGACCGCTGATGTCCATCTCTCCTGTCCTTTTAACCCGAATATTTCAAAATTCCTGAACACGTTTCTAGTCATAAGCCTGTCCGTTGCACTTCCTCTTGCAACCAAACGGGCAGCATTAAGTAGACAAAATTACGACGGATGCTGAGAACTTTCTGAGAATGTGAAGCCGAAACCCTAATTGAACCTTCTGTTGATCTCTTAATGAACTTTCTGTTGAACATTCATGTTGCTGTTGTCGGGCCACTGCCGCAACTTTATGAATGCCACTTTTTCCCAAAGGCGGTTACGACGAGTGGCATTTCGGACTGCTCTAGCCTCTTCCGTCGTGGCGCACTCTATAGCTCGTCCCAGCCCCGGACTAGGGACTGGGAAGTCCCAAGTCTGGGGCTGGACGACGTATAGTGATGTGGAATTGAGCTCAAAATCCACGCAGCGATGTGTACCACCCCGCGTCCAGTACGTTCACCCTTTCCCAGAACGCCATTTTGGAACTGCTGTTTGCCCTTACCGCCGCAAGTTCCCAGTCCCACGCTGTGATCTAGTCTACCCCAACTTCAACTTATTTGTGCGCTTTTCTGTTACTGACAACGCGCTCCATGAGGCAAAAATCTAAGACTTCAGCCTTAAAAAAGCCAAATAGCTTAATATGCTGTTCTCTTCTTTTTTTCTGTCGGCCAATTGGCGTCGCTGAAGTTTGAGATGGCGAGTGGTTTATCCAGATGATTTCGAGCCGTGCACTCCCATATACGCAAAGTGGTAGTTTATTCTTCATTTTAGAAAAATCTCAGTGTATCATGCACACTAAAGCAAGGAGGGAGTCTGCGCCACTCGCTGAGAGATAACACTTGACCTGCTTTCCTGGGGTACTGAACCGATATGCCTAATGGAATGCTAGTTCATGTACGCTTAGGAATACGTAATAATATTACGGTCGTGTACCAGCAAAGTGACACATGCTTTTCTCAGAAAGACGGTGGGAACAGATAATATGTAGTAGCGCAGAATAAAATGCGTCGACGTGTCCCAACAGCGGTCGAAGGAAGCGATAGAAGGACCCACTTATGCGGCAGGGCTGACAGTAATGTGGCGCAGAAAAAGTAAGGCTGCGGCTGAATAGTTTACAAAAAAAAATTAAATTACCACAGGCCGCAGCTATAGATATAAGCAAGAAGCTAAGGCTCTGTTAGTATGTAAAATGGTTGTCGTTTCCTGAGGTATATTATATCCGGGCAACTCCGGTTGAACGTCGAGTTGAACCCGACGAAAAATAACAAACATATCAGCAGAAGCGGGGCTGTGCAGAGGAATTTTCCTCTATTTTAGGGGCTGCTGGCCCACGGATATGGAATGGATCCATTCTTTTGAACTGCCTCTTAGTTTGTGCATGGAATAGATACTCGAAGGCCAAAGCTTTAAAATGGCCACACGTGGCGTTGCTGTTTGCGATCGCGCTGACAGGGCAAGTGTTGGGCACATCCCATATTTGCCACGTGGGATGTCGGGTGTGTGCATTATAGCGAAAAAAGAATCAAGTATTTTCTACCAGGCTTGTAAAGTGTTCGTAATGCGATTAGCATAGGCAACTGGTGCCGCATTCAGGTACCGGTCTTTTCTCCGCCATGAAAGAGTTCGAAGATGGAACTATATACATATGTAATGTCGCGCGACAGCGGCTGCATGTTCTTGGCGCTGGCGCTCCGTATTTCTATCTGCTTCTGTGCGCCGCTACCGAACTCGATACTTACGTAATGCATGGGCTTACCGATTATCGTTAACCTAAGCATCTACCCCTGGGGACCAGCGTCGCTCACGACGCGCCCGCTTTAATGGTGGTGAGCTATCTTAAAGTAGCGTCTCCGGGATTGTGACATCAGCTTATGGACCCGACCCCTTGTCGTCAGCTACTTCCCGGCAGAGTGCGGCCGCAGTTTCTTTGTTTAAGGTCATACATCTGAAGCTTGGTGCTTTGAAAAGCGCCTTTACATGAGTTTTATTGTATCAAGCTTCGGGTGCCTGATATTACGGGCCGGGAGTACGAGTACGGCCCATTTCGTCGACGTGGTGTGGTTGGCGACCGCTTGCAGAAGCAGAGTTAGTTGCTTCACCTCAGACCACGGAGAGGAAGAGGCCAAACTCACTGTTTGATACATAGCAAAAAAAGAAACCCGACGTCAAAGTGGTCTTGGGCCTGACAAGACAGCACAATGAAAGAAACACACACAGTGCGCAAAAAGACAGCACGAAAGACGGAGGGATGCACAACACAGCGCTTGTGTTGTACATCCCTCCGTCTTTCGTCCTGTTTTTTTGCGCGCTGTGTGTGTTTCTTTCAAGATGATTTACCAACTCGCCCAACTTTCGGTGTTAAGACAGCACAAGCCGGCACAGTAACGTCATCGAGCTGGGGTCTACAAACGCAGTAGCCCTCCTAGCCGAGAACAAATTCTTTATGCCAACAATCCTCGGTTAAACTGGCCTCGGAGGCGTTACGACAGGAAGAGTTCTAAAACCACAGTGTAGCAAAAAGAACTGCCACTTTTTGAGGAGCGATGACTCATAAACCGCGAGCAATAGCGAGGGGCCGGCCCGCACGCGCAGAAGGGCTGTTTTCGCGCCGCGGTGACGCAAGTGGCGGCAGAAGAAGTAGCATGTCTGAACTTCAATTTGAGAACATTTTCTTTTAAACAAACCTTGTTGATTGATTGATTGTGGGGTTCAACGCGCCGACGCAATGCAGGCGATGAGGCGCGCCGTAGTGAAGGGCTCCGGATTAATTTTGACCACAGGGTCGTGGGATCGAAACCGGGCGCCGCTAACTATTATTTGGTGTGGACGGACAAAAACGCCGTATGGAGGGACAAGGCGAGTGAATGAGATGCAGTCGCATCTAACATGAAAGTTGCCTTTCCCTATCAAGAGATTAAAGGCACACCTTGAACACTTCTTAAAAATAGATGTAGAAAAAATCCCCCAAAATACGCGGAAAGCCGGAACGCCAATGGATTGCGACAGAAATGTTCGAGTCCCGATGTTACTGCTCAATGATGACATTCCTTTGCAAAGGTATTGCCGCTGTTATATAGGCGGTAAAAAGAACTCGATTGTGCTAATGTAAAAACAAATGTGCAATCCGAATTGTACTGAGAAGCGTTATTTATGGGAGCTGTGAGAAAACGCTTTGACAGGGAGGAGTCGCTCTTCTAAGTTCCATCTTTTGTCTCTGGTTGTGCTGTGCAATTTGTGGTTTCACGATTTCTTTGTAAAAAAAAGCTTAAAAAGACTAATATACAATAGTAGTAAAGCACCATAGAAGCTGTAGCTATGACGTGCCGTTTAAAGAACAATTATGTGTATGTATATTCATCACACCAAAACAACCCATAAGTCGTACGTGGGTAGTCGTGATAAACCTATTTTTCCATGGGAAGGTGGGCTTTATTGCAGAATAAAAATCAAAATGATGGAAACAAAACTTATCGTGCAAAAGCACTGATTTGGTTAGGGCTTCACTATTTTTTCTTCGCTAAACGGCCGGCCCAAACCAATTTTGGTGCCTTTTTTTTGCTTGTGTGTGTGGTGCTTACAGATTAATACAAATCTCCCGCCTAAACTGATGCTGGCGCTGAAAGGGAACAATATGAGATTAAAGTGTTGCTTTGGGGGAATGGGGTTGCAGTAGAGAGCCCTGTACTGCAGGAGAAGCTTGGAGAAAGGCCGGTGTTTTCAGAAGATAATCCTAATTCAACCATTTTTATTCACTTTGTTCGGGGTTAACATAGGAATATTAGACAGGCTTATTTCTATACCGTTTAGGTCGTTTCTATGCCGACGTAAGAACTCTTTCTGAACCCAATTAGCGTATCCAAGGACACGAAAAGTGCGGGGATTTTGTCACGAAGACCGCCTGGATTGTTTAGACATGGGATAAGCCAGCAAGCGCATGAGGGACGTAGCCAGGGCTATGGAATGTACATTAACAAGACTTAAAACATAAGTGGGCCTTATCCATTCGAATGGGCACTTGCGTTTAGATAGCGCCAGTGGCTCAGTAGCGAATAATGTACTGTCGATCGCTTTGCAGTTTATTGGGTAAAGCCAGAGTAAAGCATTTGTTTCATTACTCGAGGGTTCGAGGTTAGACTTACACCGCCACCCGTTATTGTGACCATTTAATTTCCTTCGTATTTACATACATGGTATCCTACGTATCAACATGGCGTCCTACCTATCAACATACGTAGGATGCCTTGAATCCTAGACTACTCAATATTATGGTTTTCTTTTGAGGGAAGGCTGCATTGACGTTAACTTCCACTACTTTGCTTTATTTTTGTGCCTCAGTTAGAGAATACAGTAAACCCCACAAGGCGCCTAGTGTTTCTTGGCCGAACACAAGGCCGAACGCTCTTCTCTTGGTGTTGCCCAAGAAGTGTCTCATCTGAAGTACCCAGTGCCCCTACGTCTCTCGCTGTCTAGAGGCCGGACAGTAATTGGATCCGGTAGAGCTCGCTGAATAACTGTTATTGCATCCCCAAAGGTCATATGTCTACGCTGCAGAGAAAACGCTCTCCTGTCGCTCTTAGCCAAATAACCAAAGGTTGATGCATGCTGGTGTTTGGAGAACAAACGAAGCATACGCCATTTTTAGATGTCACTCGTTTTGTTTAGAAACAAAACACTTCCTTTAAAATGTGTCATGAAAAGGCGCTATACCGCAGATTACTTGGCGATGCTGCGCTCCTCGGGCTACAGAAGTGCAAACCAACGCATTACATATGTCGTGTTTCTGGACGGCAACAAAAAACACTAGATTTATAAATTTCTGATGATGCGACATTGTTACGTACGCAAAAAACGATAAATTTGCAGTGATGGTTAAAAATTTTGTTATCGACTTGTGGGGTGAATAGCCCTGTATGCAATGAAAGTTCATTTTTACTGCCGAACATTTGCCCGTGTGAACGGGCCGAAGACGAAACGATAGAGCTGTTGTTGTTACATTACTATTACTCATCTGTGTTGTTTACTTCCCGAGACTCGAGACCTTCTTTCGATTTTCTTGCACACTCGAATCCCTCCCACGTGAGTCAATGAAACACGCGCCCTACAAGTTATTTGGCGACGTGCGACCACGATTACTCCCATCTAATGAAGTGCGCATGCCATTACTAAATTTTCTGTTCTAGATATTCTTTCTTCATTGTTAGGGAACATTCTGTGTTCGTCTTAGCCTTTCTTCTAATTATACTAGACCCCTTAGTTAAGGCAAATCTCCACACATTGATTATTGGACGCCAATCTCCCTCACATCGTGTGCGGTAAAGGTGCTGGAGAGGATTGTGCTCAAACGTATGCAGCAAACGTATGCAGCAAACGATAAAACCCTGCCAATGGCAGACGCCATCTTTGCATTTGGATTTCGAAATAATCTCGGAACCCAGGACGTGCTGATTCAAATAAAAAAAGAAATCCTCACCCCAGCCACCAGACACTCCACGCGAGGAATACTAGGGTTCTACCTCAAAGGTGGTTTTAATACCATGCCGCACGAGGCAATTCAACGAAACCTTAACAACACAGGATGCGGGAGAGAACACACAACTACGTTGTAGACTTTTTTCAGACCACACAGCCACACTCAAAATCTGGGATTTCGCCTCAGATTCCCTCACCCTTGGACCAAGAGGTAAATACACCACAAGGCTCAGTTTCCTCTCCGCTCTGATTGTCTCCGCACCAGGTGCCAAGTGGCAGACAATGCAGTTTCCTTCCACGTGCTCAAAGATTACGTTTGACATAACGTTGTCATTTAACCTTGTTCAAATTATCACACAAGTGACGCGAATTGAAGGTTCGTCTTCGAATATATTACATCTAATATTCATTATCGGAAATTTTCCTTCAGATGAAGCGAAAAGTGAAATTGTTGAAGGCATATCAGTCCACGAACTCATGCACGCTCTCCATTCAAGGCGGGCCACTTTACTCCCAATCACAAATCAATTTTCTTGACTTCAACTCCGCTGACGACGCTTCTATAGTAGCCCATCTTTGTTTCAAATTCTCCTCGTTTGATCAACCGACACCGTTACAACGTCGAAACACTATGTCAAAAATTGAAGGAAATCATTTACCACTGCATAGATAAACAAGTTCCGCATAAATTTAAAAAAAAAAACCCGAAAACATAATCCATGGGTAACGCGCGACATACTGCATGCTAAACGGAAAGTAAAGCGGTTGAGGAAATTCTTGTAACTGAAGTCTGAAGCATCGCCGGAAAACAACCATGCTGACGCACGTAATGATATGAAACAGAAAATATAAATGGCGTAAACAGTTACTTCAGCCAAGTACTCTAGGACTTCCTAGAAACGTTTGGAACTACTTAAGTACCGAAAAGTCTGAAAAAAAAGGTAAAATGCTGACTCGCTGGATGATTACAGTCAAACCCGGTTATAGCGAACAGCAATATGCGCCACGATTAGTTCGATATACCCAATAGTTCGAAATAGCCGAACCCATCTATAACAAGTTTTTTGTTACGAATTCACCATACGGGGGACCCCCTCACCCCCACCCCCCCTCCTTCTGCCATCCCCGCATGCAGAAACGAACACAGTAAAGTATGCCATTATAGTACACAAAACTATCTATATTGCAAGCAATAAAACTACTTTCCGCTGTAACTACCTACTTTCCCAAAAAGTGGTTATTCTTGCTTTCACTTTCGTTTAGGCGGCGTCAACTAGCACAGCATTCTCTACGTGAAACATCATTTGCATCAGCTGCAGTCCGTGTCCTTCAACATCGAAGCAATATTTGTACAGCACATTGACTGCCCAAAGCGCTTCATTAAGCATCGGACGGCTTTCACTCGCGACATCCTGCGCCTCTTCGGTGCCTCCAGCAGCGCCAGCAGCCATGACATCGGTGGCGATTTCAGCGTCCGAGGAGCTTACAGTAAAAGTAACGTCGTCGTCGACACTCAGGCAATCTTCGAAAGGCACTCCTTTCAGCACAACATCGGGAACATTGGCGAGCTGTTCTCACAGTTCATCGATGCTTTCATCTTGGTTCGGAGTCGCTGACTGGGAGGGCTTAATCGTGAGTCAGGCGCGTCAGAAACAGTTGCGGAAAGTGCCAGGAGTCACGTCGCTCCATGGGAGGCTCAACATCTTTACAGCAGCCCATAAATATCTCAATCGTCGCTCCGAGACCATGAATTTAGGCGGCAATTCTAGGTGCGGTGAGTTCGATATATCAGATGTGAACTTCGTTATAAGGAATACTTTTTGCGTGTATTTTCGTAACTGATCTTTCTTTGTTCGATATATAGCATAATTCGCTCTATCCGCGTTTGTTATTATCGGGTTTGACTGTGCTATAAACCCGTCTTCACAGGTGACGACAATAGTATGCCACGCATAATTTGCCACACGCGGCATAGTCAGACTAACATTTAAAGAATACAATTACCGCACTTATTGCCTTAAGTACGCCTTCTTCAGACTGGCTTAAGAGTGTGGAACGGTATGTAATCGTCGATTACTGGTAGCGCATCCATGGAACAATTCCTAACACTAGTTGAAAAGCACCTACATGAAACAAGTTAATCAAGATAACTCCGAGCACAATGAACAGAATGAACTTCAGCATTTATTCAAGTGCGCCTACATGGTTCCCTTTTCTCTACCACTCTCTATGTCACTTCTGATGTTCATGATTACTGTCCAGTTCTTGTGAAAAGAATGTTCCGCTATAAATTTCTTGCTTGGTTTGTTTTTCAAACGCTGCTGCAAAGTAAAATCGCTAATTTATGTCAGTGTTTCATGCTCCATTGAATTTGCTGATGTTTTGTGGCTTTGTTTTCCATTAATTTGGTGAAACTGAACGCCTGCGATTACATATTTGATATCTTAACCTACACATTTTATGTAGAAAATCTGCCTGGTCTGTTTATGCCATTATTTTTGTTTGTTTGTTTGTTTGAACGTAAACCACGTTTGTATTTTCTGTATTCCAACGTCTCTATTGCCCTACCAGCAAAAATACCAACTGCGCTAGGCAGCATGTTAAAATAAACAAACAAGCAAACAAGCAAACAAACAAACAAATAAATAAACAAATAAATAAATAAATAAATAAATAAATAAATAAATAAATAAATAAATAACATTCTGCAGAAATTCCAAGAAATATCTACTAATGCATAGCATTGTTATGGCGCCTATCTTGAGTGTGAGTTTTTCCAATCAATTTTTTTGTTTTTTTCGAAAGCCTGTCCGACCAATTACCTCCAATTACGCTATTATAACGATTACAGGTAAAACTTTTGCGAAATCTTCATTATTGTTGAAGTTCAGGGCGTGACACGGTTCGCCATTTCCCGCAATTATTTTTAAATTTTCTTTTTTTTTTGTTTTTCAAAGTTTTGTTCGACAGACTATCTCGATTTACGCTTTATAAACGATTACAGTTGAAACATTTGCGAATCTGCATTATTGTGGAAGTGCCATGGGTCATACGTTTTTCCATTTTCCGTAATTTTAAATATGTTTCTTATTTTTTAGCTTTCGAAATTTCGTGCGACCAATTATCTCCATTTACGTTATTAAAACCAATAAGTTTCGAACTTTTCCGAAATCTGCAGTATTGTGGAAATGGAGGGCGTTGCACTGTTCGCCATTTCCCGTAATTATTTAAAAAAAATTTTTTTCAAAATTTTGTTGGACCAGTTACGTCAATTTACGGCCGCCATCTTGCCTTGAGCAAAAAACGCACTCCATCGAAGAAGCTGCACTGCGTGCATCGCGTTCATCCGACTCCCCGCTGCACGTCTGGTGGTTTTGCATGCTTGCGCGTGTGCATTAGTTCGTAGTGAATGTTGTCTGAATGCTGCAAAGATGTACAAATGAGAAATGGTATGATCGTGCGTCGCATTCGTCTGCGCTGATTGCGGGATGACGACTCTGGGGATCACCTTGAGCTTTGTTCGTTTTGTGTATCGCGGTGGGTTTACAGCGTTATCCATGTACACTCGGCAACTATTTGTGCATGATGGTGCCGGTAGTGCCTTTCAAGAGAAATTCGTCGTAGCACCGCTCGTCATTTTACGTGTTTACACAGATATGCAAATGTTTTCGCCCGTAGTTGCGGTTGTCCTAGTAGTCGTTTGACTGCGCGAAATCACACGTTTGTATGATGTGTGTGAACTAATTAAATGCAAAATGTTTTTTTCAGATAGTAACCGGCAAAACCCATTTCAGTTGCGCTCAGCCGGCCCTACACGAGTACTCCCGCGGTTATCATTAGAGTTTGGTAAAGGCAAGGTTACCCGAGCCATTCAGCTTAGCTTCGTACACGTCTCTGCAGCAACGCTCTCGCGCGTTCTTTGTCTCCGTAGTTTTCATATCAACAGCAGGCTACTCGCCTGCAAACATACGGGGTTAGCGAGTTTACCAGCGGAATAAGTAAGCGCATGCGCGCAATGTTTTTTTCTCGGGGCTACTCGCGTGCGAATGTGTGCTGTTAGTGATGTGCGCGCAATAGAGTAACCTCCTGCGCGTAGTTTGGTTACCAATAGCAGCCTACTGTCATGCGGACGTGCGGGGTTAACGAGATTGATAATGTAAATGAGTAACGTCCTGAAATATTGTAGATATATATATATATATATATATATATAAACATTCATTGTAGTAAAGAGCAGGATGATGTTCTTAAGGCCTCCACCCAGTGAGAGGCATCCTTATTCCAAGATGCCTTGTAGCTGGCTGGCCGTCCGGGCCCGTTCTACCAGTCGGCGCTGGACCGAGAGCTCGGAGCTGGTCAGCTGCTCCACCCACTGCTCATAGGTAGGGTTGGGATTTGGGGTTAGAGTGGGAGTACGTTGGCACTCCCATACCACGTGGTATAAGGTGCCAGCAAAAGGGCAGAAGTTACAGGTGGCAGGGTATTGAGTGGGGTACATAGCGTTTAGTAGGGTGTTATGGCGATACAAATTGGTTTTTAGGCGTCGGGAAGTGGTTTCTTCGTCGCGCGTTAATTGCGAATGAGGTGGCGGGAAGCGACAGCGGGTGTTTTTGTGGTGAGATAAGATTTCGGTGTATTTTTGCAGTAGTGCTGGCTTTGAAGCAGTTCGGTCATTGTTTTCTCCCTCTTAGGTCCCGATTTGCCGCAGGGACCTTGCGAACGGGCCGTTGAGGCACCGTTCGCATACAAACTTCCGGTGTCCGGAGACCGTGAAAAGCAGGTGTTGCAAGTACCCGTGTATAGTGGAAAGCTTCACTGGTGATCCGTGAGTACCTGGTGCGGGGCCGTCGGTCAAGGACGTTAGTACGCATCGGCCGCTGAGCTGGGGGTCGGGAGGGGGCCCGGCCGTCGCCACCAAATAGGGTACTTCCTGTCTCCGACGGTTGGGGCCCAGTAATCGGACCCTATGGGTGAGCGGTAACCCGTGGCAGGGACCGCATATTTGGCAATTGGCACTGTCTGATGCCCTCGCTGAGCAATCAGTCTTGGAAGAGAGTCAGACAAAAGGATTGGAGCAAAATTGCTCCCCCCATTCCCGCCCTTTTTCCCATAACCCATCCCGATGTCCAAATTCCCGTTCCCAGCAACTCACCCTACCCGGCTTTTTCCTAGGGGGGACAAGGGGGGTCCCCCCGGGCTCGTCCCCCTGGCGGTGGGTCGCAAGAAACCTTTTCCCGTTAATTTCTCTCCACCTTCGGGTGGACAAAATTCTCTTTGCCGGTTGGCCCTTTTTTGTACTGTTGCAATTGGGTATAACCGGTTATACTACGGTGGTGCCGGGGAGCTATTGAAGGCTCCATTTACTCGATGAGGTAACGGCTAGGTGTGTATGAGCACGGGGAGCGGCGTGTGCCGCCTCGTTCCCTTGGTGGGAATGATGGCCGGGTGACCCGATGATATTAATTCCTGGTAGTCTTTTTACTTGACGAAGAAGGTTCAGTGCGGGTTGAGAGATGCGGCCAATTAGAATGTTTCTGCAGGCGGTCTGTGAATCGGTTATAACAGTAAGAAATTCCTCGCCTGTTGTTGGAGCAAGGGCGACGGCACACTCCTCAGCAGTCTCAATGGAAGTGGTGAGAACGGTCGCTGCTGCCAGTTCTGTGCCTTGCGTGCTAACGACACAGGCTGCATGCGCTTTCTTATAAGGGTAGGGCGATGCATCTGTTTATCGAGTGTATGGTAAATGGTGATTGTCCTTATGAATTAATCGAACTCGTGCCGTGCGCCGTTGTTTGTTGAAAACCGGGTGCATATTTCGGGGTACAGGGGCTACGCGGATGTGTTGCCGAATGTCTGCTGGGATTCGAATCTTCTCATCCTGTTGTGGTGGCATGCTGTAGTGTAGACGGATAAGTGTTGCTCTTCCGTGGGCGTGATCTGTAGTCGGTGTATCTGAGATGCGAGTTGGGCCTCTTGTATTTCTTCCCAGGTGTTGTGGACCCCTAGCTGCAAAGTTTCTTGGTTGCCGTGCTGATTGGGAGCCCAATAGCGGTGTCGTAGGCCTGGCGTATGGTGGCGTCAAGCTTTCGTATTTCTTGTGGTCTGAGAGCCAGGTATGGCGTATTATACGCTATCCTGCTGATGAGAATGGCTTGGACCATGCGTAGGGTGTCGTGTTCGCGAAGTCCAAAGCGACGATAGGAGACGCGGCGGACGATGTGCATGAGCTGGTTGAGTGTGCGCTGTCAGTGTGGCATGGCCTGCAAGCCAGATCCGTCTCTAGGTAATATGAGGCCCAACATCCGAAGGTAGGGGACATTAGGGACAGGGTGATTATTTATACATAATTCTGGTTCTGGTATTCTGTGAGCGGTCTTGCGGGTAGTTCTTTTTGCTGAGGGTGAGTAAACAAGACTTTTCGGGGGCGCACTCCAGTCCTCTGGATTGGTGATATCGTTGGGCGGTGTCAATTGCCATTTGAAATGCCTCTTCCTGATCTCCGATTGATCCAGTGGGTGTCCATAGCGTGAGGTCGTCCGCGTAGAAAGTGTGTCGGAGATGCGGAATATTTTAGAGCAGTGGTGGGAGGTCCTTCATTGCTAGGTTAAAGAGTAGGGGTGAAATACCCAGCCTTGAGGTGTTCCTTCGTGAATTGATGACAAAGGGTCAAATCGCAGATGGCCAATGCGCACAGTGGCGGTTCGGTTGGTAAAAAATGCCGCGACGTAATTGTAAAGTCTGGGCCCACAGTTGATACTAGCTAGACCTTGTAGGATGGCTTGGTGTGTGACATTGTCGAATGCCCCTTTTATATCAAGTGCGACAATGAAATATTTGTGGTTGTTTGAGAGTTTCATTAGTATGCCTTCTTTAAGCTGTAGCAGGATGTCTTGAGTGGAGAGATGGGGCGGAAATCCATAGATGGTGGTTGGAAAGTATTATTGTCCTCTATGTAATGGGCGAGACGATTGTGAACCATATGCTCGAGAAGCTAGCCCACGCACGATGTGAGAGAAATGGGACGGAGGTTTTTAAATGTGAGGTGTTTTCCGGGCTTGGGGATTAGCGTAATATCTGCATGTTTTTACTGTGGCGGGAGAGTTCCTTTTATCCAGTGTTCATTCATATACGTGAGCAGATTTTCGAGGGCGATGGGGTCCACATTGCGCAGAAGTTTGTTGGGGATCTTGACCTGAACAGGAGTGGTGTTCCTTGTTGGGCCGTGTATGGTGGCTTCAATTTCCTGAATGGTGAAAGGCGTTTCCACTTATGGGTTCGGTTGACCAGTGTACTGCAGTTGCGGCTATGCCTGTGTCGTGGGCTGAGCTTCGAATGATTTCTGCAGCTCTTTCAGCAGGTCTTCACCTGTTCCGGGGTGGTTATGGATTAATCTTTCAAGCTTATGCGCAGCCATGGCTTTTGAATCTATGGAGCCCCTAAGAGAACGGAAAAGGTGCCAAGTTGCCCGGCTGCCGAGGGTTCCCTGGAGCGTATTGCAGAATTGGTTTGAATTTTGCTGGCTTAGTTGTCGAGCATATTCTTCCGCTTCTTGTGTGAGCAAGGCTATACGAGTGCGTAGCTTCCGTTTAGTCTTGTGCCTTTTTCACCTCTTCAGAAGGCCGTTTCTAGCGTCCCATAAGTGTTTGAGGGGATTGCCTATGGCCGGGTTGTCTTCGGTAAGAGGAAGCTCTTTTGCGTGCTTCGTGAATGTCGTGATAGTCTCAGCGGCCCAATCTTCAATATTTTCGATTGACTCGATAGGCGAGTCTTCTCTGAAGGCCTTCCACTCAGTAAGTCTGGCTGTCCCAATTTTTTGCCTCGCGTTTTTGTGATTAGTGATTCGGAGTTTTATAATGTGATGGTCGTTTCCTAGTATTTCGTCTAGGCAGGTCCATTCGTCATTCTTGACGTTATAAGTTAGGGTTAGGTAGGATGAAGTATCTCGGGAGACGCTGTTTCCACTGCGCGTGGGTGTGTCTGGGTTGTTTCATAGATGAAGACGATGCTGTTGAATTGCGTCATGAAGTTGAATGCCTTTTCGATCGTTGCGATGGTAGCCCCACATTATGTGATTGGCATTAAAATCCCCTAGTATTGAGGATTTATGTCCCTTAGTGCGCAGTTTTACTTCTCGGAAGAGCTTGTCAATTTTTGACAGGAGAGCAGCGGGTGGGCTGTAGATGCTTAGGACGAATAGAATTGAGTGCGTCTTTTTTCGGGGGATGACCTCCACGAAGATGTAATCGATGCTGGTGGGGAGGGTGTATTGTTGGGCCGTTTGATCGGTGCGGACGAGGAAGGCGGTTCGGGCAAGGTTGTCTGAAGTGTATGTCGTATAATCTCTGAGGGTGACATTGGTTGTGTCTGTTTCTTGTAGAGCGATGATATTGGGTCGTGTTGTAGAATGAAATGAAGGAGTGATGATTTCTTGCTACGGTATGAGCGACAATTCTATTGCCATACGAGGGTGGTAGGTGGGGTGGCGGCTTTAGGTGGAGAAGAAGGGTGTGTCCCCATCATCTTTGAGCTGTACTGTTCTCCCGGTTGGATGTGGGCGAGAGCCTTCTTTGGGTTTCTTGCGTTTTTTCCTCTTTGTAATTTCTTGTGCGGCAACACGTGTGTCAACCAGCTCACGTGCAGGGAGACCGGGCGCACTGGTTGTGCAGTCCTTGGGGCTTGCCGCTGCTGGTGGGTCGAAGAGTAGCCAGTTGTTGCGTACAATGTGAGGCCTCGTTCCCGGACCCGGATAGGAGGCGGTGGTGGCCGCAGCTTCTTGCGCCAGTCTCGGCTCGCTGTCGGGTGGTCAAGCCCGCAGAGTTTGCACGCCGGCACGCCCTCGTCGTCGGCGGCAGGATTCTTCACGTGGCACTGCGCGCAGACTGGTGTGTCAGGATTAGGACACATATCTTGACGGTGTCCAAGTTCCCCACACACGGAACAACATTGGATGGTTTGCTGGTAAGGGCGGCATCGTGTGAGAATTCCGTACGCATTAACGTAGAAGGGGACGTGCAGACCTTCAAAGGTGATGACTACGGAACTTGAGGCTCCCAGCATGCGGGCTCTGATGATGCGTGGCCCCGTAGTAGCGATAATAGTGTGCAGTTGATCTTGCGTAGTGCCTTGATCGATGCCTTGAATTACGCCGCGTACGGTTCCGGGGATGTCTTTTAGATACGCCACTACTTCGTACGTTGCGGCGCCAAGCTGTAGTGTGGTTATGTTTCGCAAAGCTTTGACGCAGGCCTCATCTGGCGTGCTGGAAACGACAAGATTTTGGGCAGCTTGAGGTTGGATCGTCACTTGCGCGAAGAAGACGTGCCCAGGAATGCGACTTGCGCGTTGGATGCTTTGGGTGATTTGCCGATCGTGCAGTCAGAGATTCAGAGTCCCGAGCGTGGGTGAAATAGGACTTTATAGCCAGTCTCGGGGAGTCGGGGAGCTGGCGCCGTGCTCGAGGTAAATGGTTGCTTACTTGTCGAGGACTGCTCGCGGTGCTTCAGGTCATGCCTTTTTCGTAGTATTTGTTGCCACGGGTCGCCTCGTGGCAGTGTTCTGCCACTTAGCTGGTCAAAATCCATTGTGTCTTCGGGCGCTGCACTTGTAGTGGTTGGTAGAGCGGCTGGATGCTGCTCTGCTTGCATGGTGGAGAGTGGTTGGCGAGTCGGCGTCCGCGGTATCCCCGGCGTGGAGGTGACGGCAGCCCGGCTAGGCGGTAGTAGGCCTAGTCGCGGCCGTGAGCGTGGCTGAGGTTTCAGTGGTGATTTTGGCAAATGGTAGACCGGACGTGGTCTTGGGTGGTACGTTCGTGGTGGCTTTACCGAGCTGTAAAGAGAAACGTTAGGGGTGATTTAGCTACTTGGCAACCAAAAACAGACGTTAAAGCAGGAGCCCATGCGAGGCAGGTCTTGTTCGGAAAACGATGATGATGATTCCCTCTGAAAAATTGAAAAAGAATAGCGCGAGTGAGATACGAACATGAGAAACACGTCAAACAATGAAAGTATCGCGTTTTTGTATCCATACGCAACAAATGCGCCTTTTTCCATGTCACGGGTTGCCTAAAAATGATGTGCTTCGCTTTGAATGAGAACGTGGGCTTACGCGAGGTAACTGGAACTCGAGAGCCGACGTCTGACGGTGTTCAGTTCATTTGGAAGCGAAATTAGTTCAATTTGTCTCATACATTCTGCGAAGTGCATCGAGGATATTCAAGTGTTGTACCCAAGATAAACAGACTGCTTTAACAAACTTCGGTGTACGCTTTAGACATTTAAGAAAAGAGAAAATTCGTAAATGGTAGGGTTAATAGAAACAGGAAAATGTAGAGCGTGGGCCCCATAGTTACTCATGCTGCTTAATTTGGCATTGTGCATGTGTAAATTTTCCTTTTTTTTCTCTTTTGTGTTTTATATTTACCCTTACTCCCCTTTTTCCTTTTTTCTCTTTTGTGTGTTATATTTACCCTTGTGCGTGTTACATACATTGTAATGTCAACCTTCTCCCCTATCCTCCTATTCCTATGTATTCTTTTCTCCCTATCCTGCCGCTCCCCCCCTACACCAGCAGGCGTTCCGGTGTCCGCCCTTTAGGCGAGACAATTTACGCCTGTTGGTGGATTTTCCTTTTCCTAAGTACAATAAATACATACATACATACATACATACATAATCAGTGCGGGTATTGTATAAACCGATAAACGTGCTTGTGAAAATCATACAAACTCCAATAGTGTCATTACCTGCAGCACAGCCGGAAACAAGTCTACTCGCTACATTGTTCCGACACAGCTTGCTTGGGTGTGAGAGTTACGTAATTAACGTCAATTAATTCAGGCACTGCCGCTAAAAAAAGCAAGCGTCAACAAATCACGCTCGAAAAGTGTTGTCCGGCACTTTTCAGCGCAAAATGCGGACGTTATTAGCTGTGTTCAGGCCGCATCTATTGCCATGGCGTACAACATGACGTAATTTTATAGTTCAAGGGGCGGCCTATAACATTAGAGAAACCGAATGAACGTTTATGGAAATGAACGCAGGAGTGGTGCCTTTAGCAAAGCACTAGGCATTTTCTCACAGCGACGACTCCCTTCACCACATTACGACCCTCATTCACTGCTCGAACCATGTCAAAAGCTTACGCATAAGGGTAAATTAAGGCTGCCGTGAAATATCCTTGTTGACAAAGCCGATTTAGCTCGCGTTATATGCCATGTAAACCCCCCCCAAATACAAATGAATTTCAGCGTCCCTGCCAGCTGAGTGCCCTTTCTGCCCACGGAAACATGGCCGCTGGCCGGTGTGCCTGGCTTCACTTCCCTGCGTTTCCGGCCATGAGAGACCTCCACTCCAGAAGTTTTATAAACCTTCTAAATAACCACAATGGTTTGCTATATTTCCGTACGTATTTTTTATTCGGCTAAGGAATTGAGGATTCCTTTCCTGCAAACTTCAATCATAAATGGATATCTGCTCTATCTTCTGGTTAGACAACCTTGCGTGTGCGTTTGTTATAACGTATGTTCCTTCAACTTCTTCGCTTTTATTTATCTTTGGGTATTTATACCCGCATCATTGTGTCCACAAGTGACATCTCAGACCAGACATTTTGTTGGCCAAGCACCCAAAACTTCTTGTATTTCATTTCCTACGTTTATAAAATTCGTAAACTTGTTTCCTGTAGCAGGGAAGGAAAAAAAAAACTTCCTCATAAATCTATTTCAAAATGAACGCCTGTCTTCCACTCCCTTGATACCTTACCAGGGGCGTAAGAGAGGGCGTCTCATCTGTGACCTGGGATGGGAAGCAACCGAGAAGATGCAGCCGAGAAACACAAGTGAAAAAAAAAACAAAAACAAAAAAAAAACTGGATTACAGTTCGGGAGAAAAAAAAGCAACCATCACCCAGTAACTGATGCCAACTGCCGGAAGCAGCGGCGGCCGGAAGCGGAAGTGAGACTCCCGGGAACGCAATCTCCCAAGTGAGAGCCAAGCCGACACAACTGCAAAAAAGTGCCCTTTTCTGTTTTGTTTCCTCTGCAACGTGACAAAAAGAGGGAAAAGGAAGAACTGTAACTCTTTAAAACTTTCGGAACTTGCGTGTTTTAGTTTGTACCCATGAACTTTTCGTATCGTCGCACCAAAGAATGAAGTTCGAAAAAAAGGTAAATAAACATGCTGCTCGTGTTTAGAAACCTGTATGTGTGTTTCATGCGAGAGGAAAGATATCCAATATATATAGTGGCGACGTACAAAGGAAAGATTCATGACCATTCTTAAGGCATTACATTAAGTCAGCGGACAACTCTAAGCTTGCACACAGTCCGCGCAACGACAAACACTTGCTCGGTTCGTGCTGTAGCAACTTGTACTGCATAGCGCTGCGGTTGCAGCAGGCTGCGCCATTCTGAGCGAGTAGAGGTTGAAATTTAGTCATAAAAACAAGATGACAAGGCCAGCTGGTGGTCGTCGTTGAGTGCTACAAAAAAAAGTCACGGGGAGGAAAGGACGCAGACGAGGCAAAGCCCGACCTCTTCAGCTCCTCGTCGGCATCGTGTGCTTCTCTCATTTCGCTGCCTTGCTGCAGTCGCACGAATTTGGTATCTCTATTAATCCCCTTGCTTGCCGCATTACCAGTTATATGGCCTACTCAGACAAGTGCTGAGGCATGAGTGACCGCTGACTATTGCGGCTGAAGCAACAATCATGACCTATATTATCACGCACTTGAACAACGCCAAAAAAAAAAACAATCAGAAGGTTATGTAGAGTTCACTGCGTATTGAAGTCCCTAGAAGAGGGATTACACCATGGTCACATACCAACAGTGGTTTATCTAGACATAAAGTGAACATTCGATTCGGTCTCTCATACAGCCATTCTAGAGTCCCTTGCTGCTGTTGGTCTTGGTGGGAGGCTGTATGCATGGATTTCCAGCTACTTCAAACGATGAGAGCTTTTTATAAGCACAACGGAAGGTCCTACGTCAGGTTACAGTATAAAGAAAGGGGTACCTCAAGAAGCGGTTTTGAGTCCTCTTTTATTCAACAGTACAGTACTTGACCGAAAGTGTGTCCTTCCTCCTGGCGTCAAGGTACCAATTTACGCCGACATCTGCATTTGGGGTGCTGCAAGGCCACGTCTGAATACACAGCATAGGCTCCCGAAAGCTCTAAAAATATATCTGAATACCTTTCACCGAAGGGCCTCCGCCTCTTACCTGAGAAGAGCGTTGTCATGGCATTCACCCGCAAGTGGATGACTTAGTACCGATTAATCCTTGGGGGTCGTTGCCTGCATTATGTGCGCACTCAAAGATACCTTGGGATAACCATGGATCGAAACCTTTCCTGGGTCCTGAGGTTCGGAGACTACGTTCTCGCATTTCCGCGCGGCGCAAGTCATCAGGTACCCTGCCGGAAGTCAATGGGGCAGTGACTGGCGATCGATGGTGCTTCTCTCCAAGGGTTATTTCGATGGCTTGCTGCGTTACAGCCTGCCTATTTTGCAGCGGCTGTCGACCACAAGCAAAAAGCAGCTTGATCGAGCAAGAAATAATTGTCTGCGCACCTGCCTTGGCCTTCCTAGGAGCTCTTCCTGCGCTGGTACCGTTGCGGAGGCTGGCTGCTTGCCCTTAGATGTTCTTCGGCTGCAGGAGACATTCCGAATATACCTGCGGTATCGATTGCACACAACAACCAATCTTTTGACCCGTGTTGTACAGCACAACGAAAGCTCTAGCTTCGCAAACATGATAAACTCTATTAAAATATCTGTACCACCCCAAGCACGACCAACCATGCCATCTGATCCCCCCCTGGACTATCTCACCCGTGTGCCTAAAACTCAACATACCTGGCGTCAACTCAAAGCAAACTCTCCCTCAACTCTGCCTCCTTCAACTCGCGCTTGCCCACATCAGTGGCAGTTTTTCACATATGGCCCACATTTTTACGGACGGTTCATCTACACCTCCCAGTAGTTGTTTGGCGTCTACGTTTCGTCAACCGGCCAAGCGCTGTCCTACCGCCTTGAACGTGCAACCTCATCCACGTCGGCCGAGCTTCATGCAATTAAGCAAGCCCTCCGTTACATTCTTCGTCAACCATCAGCAGAATGGGCTATGTTCCCGGATTCGAAGATCGCGCTGCAAACCCTACGGCAGGCCAGTTGCTTCAGCCTTCACGACCATGTATCCCGTGACGTCACCTACCTGCACCATCTAGCCTACGGCGGGGAGCATTGTGGGACCTTACAATGAATACCCGCACAATGTGGCATTCTCGGCACCGAGAAAGCAGATGAGACGGCTCGCACAGGGCTAGAACTGCGCAATCTTAGGAAATTTTTTTTTACAAAGCACGAGGCTGCAGCGCTAGTGAAGCAGCTTGCCTTAAAGGAACGAACCCGCCTCTAGTCTTTTCCCGAAACTCATCACTCCTTTCTGTACCATATAGACTTTGAACAGAGAATGAGGCTCCCAGAGCGAGTCCCACGTCGACTTGAGACGCTCTACCATCGGTTGCGCCTAAACGCAGCACTTACGAACTCCTACCAACATCGCGTCGGTCAAATCAAAAACCCTTATTCGGATAATTGCAGTTCGCCAGAAACTGTTGAACGCATCTTATTAGAGTGTCCGACGTACAACCAGGAAAGGAACCAGCTCGCCTAGAAGATCAAGTGCCTCAACAACGAACTTTTATCATTGAAAGCTCTTGTTGGGCCATGGTCATCTCCATCATCCCAGTGAAAAGTATTAGTTGTAGTGTTTGATTGAGGGACAATGTAAAACACCGCCATCCTGTCAAACCACCTGGGCTTTTATGTGACCCATGGAACACTCCATGTTACCTTATTTTTGATCTCTTCCTTTTTCTCCCTTATCTTTCTCCCGGCTTCCTTTAGGGCCTTTATTCCCTTCACCCCATCCCCGCTGAGTAGCATGTAGGCGAATACATGCCAGCAGACCTCTCTGCTTTCTTCTAATAAAGAGCTCCCTCTCTCTCTCCATTTACGTTTTTCTAATGTGCATAGATTTCTAGTTTTCTTCTTACCGGATTCATTCTCCTAATTTATTGCGAAGTCCCGCGCCCTTACTTTTCCTTCGAATTGTAACCTAAGTACAATACTGACAGCAACCTTTCAGAATAAAGTAAATTGAGCACTGACTCACTGAGCATAGAAGCTGCCATCTTTTTTCCAGTTGTGTACGACAAGCGACGGAGGGGGACAGGCAACGGCAAGAAAAATATTCTTGTAATTTAGCATATGTAAAAAATGCACCACCTACTATCACTCAAGGTGGTGGTGGTGGTATAACATTTATTCAAGAGGTTCGCGCTTGATAGCGGAAGAAGCTCTCAGTCCAGGGCCCCTGGCGTTAACAGTCTACAAACTAGAAACTTAACACGATTGCATGGAACGACAACACTCCCCAAATTTGGGCTTGTTGGTAAGTTCCATCATCTTTCTTACATTAATTGTCTGCGCTTACGATATTATAACGATTGCAAGTGGAACTTCCGCCAAATCTGCATTTTGGTGGAAATTCAGAGCATTACACAGTTCGCCACTTTTCTCTATATTTTTCGATTTTTTTTACTTTCTATTTTTTGGTAACTTCGTTGGACCAGTTATCTGCATTTACGCTATTATAACGATTACAGGAGGAACTTCCGCCAAATCTGCATTTTTGTAGAAATGCTGGGCGTTACACTACCTGTTCGCCACTTCTGGCTTTATTTTCTATTTTTCTTATTTCTTAGTTTCTCAAAACTCCGTTCGACAGATTATATCGATCTTTGCTATTATAACGATTACAGGAGGAACTTCCGCCAAATCTGCATTTTTGTGGAAATGTATTGTGGAAATGTATTGCTTTACACGGTTCGGCACTTATCCCTATTTTTCTCTATTTTTCCTTTGTTATGACTTTTAAGAATTCTGTTCAACGAATTACCTCCATATTATAACGATTCCAGGTGGAGGTTCGCCAAACTGTATTTTTGTGTAAATGCAGGGCGTTACTAGGCTTACCACTTTTTGCTATATTTTTTTATTTTTCTTATATTTTGGTTTTTCAAAATTTTTTTCGACGAATTATCTCCATTTACGCGATTATAACGATTACAGTTGGACTTACGCAAAATCTGCATTTTTGTGGAAATGCAGGGCGTTACACAGTCTTAGCTGGAGGGGGGGGGGGCGGGGTAGTCGGCAAAGAATATGTATTACTGGATTACCGCAAAACAAACATGGGCGGGACCTGGTCAGCATACTCAGACGTACCTCTTTTTTTCTTAGCCTGAGTGCGGTCTAGTGGTCAGTCATACCCTCGCTTGCGGAACTCACTTTCTGATCACTTTTGACATGGGTCAACAAACTCACACAAACTCACAAAACAATCATACGGCTTTGTTTCCAGCAGCAACTTGGGCGGCAGCTCTTGAAAAATGATGCCTTTTTCGGGGCTTTGTTTTTCCCAGACTTTTTTAGCGACTCTAAATATGTATTAAGTGACAGACTTACACCACAGTGCAGGAGCCTAAATTTTCTTGCGCAGAGTGATATTTCATCGCAAATGGAAAGACAAAAAGCTCATTAACTAATTAATTGTAATTGATTGATTGATTGATTGATTGATTGATTGATTGATTGATTGATTGATTGATTGATTGATTGATTGATTGATTGATTGATTGATTGATTGATTGATTGATTGATTGATTGATTGTAGGGTTAAACGCGCCGACGCTACACAGGCGATGAGGCGCGCCGTAGTGGAGAAACTCCGGATTAATTTTGACCATCTGGGGATCTTTAACGTGCGCCGAAATCTAGAACACACGGACGTTTTTGCTTTTCGCCTCCATCAGAAAAGCATTCGCCGCGGCCTTGAATCTAACCCGCGCCCGTGTACTCAGCAGCACAAAGGACGAAAAACTATTTGATTTGATTTGATTCCTTTTTGTATTTTGTAACAAGATAATTAATTTGGTTAATTAGTTTCCGTAGTGACTGGATGACAACTCCAGGTTTAAAAATGGGTACTCAATCAAGCACAGCTGTGCGGAATGCGAAGGGCACTTTGAATGAAGAGGTTTTCTCGGCAGTTGCTGGTGTGCTGTCCTAATATGTGTTGGGCTGTAGTTTTCTTTTGCCTCTGTACTCCTAGTTCCGTGAGGTACATTTAAATTCATAATTCCAAGAAAGAATACCGAGATGTTTTGTTATATCGGCAGGGATACAAAAAATGGGTGAGAAGAAAGATATTTATTGGACCTTCTGGAATTAAGAAAAATATAAATATCAACTGCCCCTTTTGGGAAAATCAGACCACTTACTTATTTGGGCCAGAAACTATGGCGTGAACGTATTTTCTGCGGTAATGTGCTCCGAAAAAAAATCCTTACCCCTTTTAACCACGTTTCATATCTCTGAGTGTCGCAACTTTCTATACCATGGTAATGCACTCTCCGTTTATAGCGGTGCTATTGCAAGCTATTGTCTACCCGAAACATACCTTTGTAAATATTGACGGGTTTTTAGGCGTCCATTTAGTGAAGCCGATGTATTCTTTCATGTATCATTCTGTTGAAAACAGACCTTCTGCCATAACAATGACTTCAGATTTACGTGGTTTGTAGGAACAGAAATTTAACGCGTATTAGCACTGGTGGCCCTATTCGTGCATGTCAACCTTGTTCAGTGCAGAGGATCAAGCGTTACGGACTATCTACTGCTCAGAAAGGGGGTAGCTCTGATGAGGTAGGCCTGTGTGAACGCTACGTGGCTGCAGATCGGGATGGTGAATTCTCACGCTCTGGCACTCTTTATTGTGGGGCTGTAAAAGATGCTGAAGAAATTGCACTTTATACCAATTTCCTGCCTAACAATGCACAAAATATGTGTAAAAGTGCCGAGACTTCAAAAATAATTTTCATATGCCCAGCGGATATCTTCAGATCGTTAAAGACAGAAACCTGCTTGCATGAGTACAGAACTAAAAAAATATCTGAACTGGCCAGCTAAGCGTTCCAGGTTATTCTACCACGCAGCTGCTCTCTCTGTTCACCCCGTAAAGTGAGTGATATCAACAGAAAAATGGCTGTATTTTGCGACACGCCAACTTAAAAAAATCAAATACCTACAATGACCATGAATACATATTTTTCTCAGGATGATACACCAGCATTGCGACCAGGCATAGTAAAAATAAAGGGCAGTGGAGGTCTGAATTCTTGCGACGAAGGGACCATAAAATAAAACCAAGAGACGAACTTTTGGCCGGAGCCCAGAGGAAATGGCAGCGAGACTGCCCGAAGGCAATGACATCACTAAACTCAATCACATTTTCTTCCCTTGTTTGGCTATACGAGAACCACCCCTCCAGTGAGCGTTTCGTACCCCGGTGAGATGATTTGCGGCTGCCCTGGAGAAAACAGTTCAACTGGCTGTTTTTTCTGCAGTCTGTTCTTTGACACCCCTTTCTCTTTTCTGTTAGTATTTTACTTGGTCATTTCAGAAGCACGCCTTGCTTCATTTGGTTACAGGGTGTACCAGCTATCATACACAAATATTTTTAAAAAGAGCAATGGCGGTACTTGAATAAAGCCTAGGGCAAAATGTTTCCAGTACAGTGAAATACCGGCCAGTAGTTTTTTTGTTAGTGAGATTTAATTAATGATTTGTGAGCAATTATCTAACACGAGAAGTGATTTCCTAATCATTAAATATCAATCAGGAACTTGTGGGTACCAACGACAGGAATGTCAGTGCGGCATTCCCAGCGATGAATAGAAGGCGTACTTATTTATTATGACTGATAAACAAACGCAGCGAAATATGAAAAATAGCATGTGACGGCTTCTCCGGGGTACTGAAAACATTATTGACATGATTCCCTTTGAGCACCGCCATTGCTTTTTTTTTAATTTTGGTGCATGATAGTTGGGACACCCTGTATAGATATATATACCTTACAGAGAAGCTGTATATGCTGAGCATAACAGTATTTTGATGTCGTGCCAGCACCGACAAAATTTTATTCCCTTCCTCTCTGTGAAGGCGCATGACCTGAGAAGCTGCATGCAATACACGGAACGCACAAAGCGAAACACGTTTATTTGCAATTTTCGATTTAGCGTACTTTCTAGCCAGTTAGCCGAATAAAACTCAAAAGGACTTGAGGTTTGTTCTAGCAGAGATACATGGAGCTGTCTGCCCCGCACCCGGGTCGTAGGTATGTTACTGTTTGTCTGTGCAACATACAAACCCAATATGCTCGACCGCTGAGGGCACCGGACAGGTAGCACTCAGTCATTTGTCATCCACGTTTAAACTTCCCGCCAGCACGACGTACATATCACCAGTAAGGGCATAACACCTATAGCTGCGCGCGCCCCCCTTCTGTCCCCTCTGCACCCAACCCACGCACGCATAAACCGGCAGCTGGTTATGTGCGCGTGCTTAGAAGTGAAAGACACTGTCGAAACTGTCGCTCTGAAAGCCCCTGAAGCTGAACAAGAAATATTGGCTCACGTCGGAGTTCCAAGCGGGCAAGCTGACGTTCCTCCGGGAGGAATTCGCAGCTACTCACGAGCGGGAACTTGCGGCGGGAATGGCGCGGGACCAGGTTTTCTGTTGTTTTGCGCCCATTCGCTCTTGTGTTTCGGACAACACTCCCTCAATTCCCGCTGTTCTTCCTCCAAGCAAACGTCATGCCTCCTTCCCATAGTGAGGGGAAACCTGTGAGGACTCCAGATTTATTTTAGTGGACAAACATGCACGTGACGGTCTGTTTCCCTGCCACGTCGTATGCAACTTCCTCTTTGGGTAACACACCAACCGGAAACGCTCGACCACGGACAGCTGACCGGCCGAATCGATCCACGAGGCTTCCACGTTTAAATCTCTGAAGAGCAAAACGGGGATATCATCGGTAGCGGCATGAAGCCTAGCTGTGCGTCCAAGCCACCGTCCTTCTTCACCCAACCCGTGCACGTATAAATTGGCAACCATTGATGGGCGGGGGCTTAGGCTTGAAATACTGGGGAAAAAATTTCACGCGGAAAGTCTTTCAAGCTGAGGAAATATGGGCTCACGTTGGTTGTCCGAGCAGGAAAGCTGTCCTTCATCCAGGAGGGAATCGCACCTACCCCAGGAGGTGAAATTTGGGACGGCAACTGCGGCAGCGGCATTTTTACACCAATTCGCGCTTCTGTGGATTCTCCGCAGTCATCTGATAACAACTGCCTTCGTCAGTCGATTGAGCAACTGGCGAAGGAGGCACCGGTGGTGGTGAGGTAAGTAACAGGTGAGAAAGAGGAATCGCAGGTGGGGAGGAAAAACCCCGGAGCGGTGCCCAGTAAAGCGGTTTCATCCGAACGAAAACCGGAGGTAAAGGGGGGTGACATCTAATGTTTCGCAGTAGAAAAAATTACCTAGGTCTGACACCTAAGCCTGCCTATATGCGCTGCAAGCGAAAGCCCTGCAATACTCGTAATAGTTATTTAGTGCTACATCGTGTTCGCCCACCTTCAATTTTAACAGAGGAGCTGTTGTACGTACAAGCCGTAAGTTCGCCGTTGCAAGAAAAAATATTAAGAAACTGCCGAGTACTGGTGAGCGCCTGTCTCACCGTAACCACCGAGCATACTCGTCGTTACGCGCAGTGAATTAAGCAAAAGGAAAAAAAAAACAGGCAAAACACCCCAAAAAAGATAAAATGCAAGCACTTGCGAGCACGTTCCTTGGGCCCAACACCGCGAGTCCCCGACTCGCGCAGTGGCTGCAGCAAAAAATAAAAATAAAAACTTCAGCGCTGCTTTCAAGTGCTACCGCACATGTAAAAAAAATCCCCAGCACTTATGCTAAAGTTGAAAGACACCCTGGTTGGGAGAGGTCACCGCGGCCGCCGAATTTTCTAGAAGCCATTATCGGTAATTGGAGACATGGCTGCGAGTGTTCCACTCCTTCACGAGACGTCTTGCAGATCACACCACCGCTGCCTCGAGTCGATGACGAAGAGCTGGTGGAAGCCTACAATGCTGAGTATAACTGCATCCACCACTGGTTGCGGAGGAGACGACGAGTCCTTCGATGCATAAGATGACAATTACTAGCACCGCAACTGGGCAAACAAACAATGGTACTGAAACTTAACTATGTGCCCGGTAATGCTCACCTGCAAAAGCTTCGCCATTCAAGTCTTGCGCGGAGTGCAAGCTTCCCTGATTTTTTTCTTCGTCTTTTGGGGTGAAGCGCCTCGACAGTCAGACTGCATACTTCACGCGACCGGTTTCCCATAATCACCTCACCGTAGCTAGCATTTACCTGTTCTACTTCCGGGTGGTCACGTTCCCCTGTCAGGTGGCACGCCAAGGCATCTCTTGTCCGCCCCTGGAAAGACGCTAGTTGGCGCCGGGGTAACGCGGGCTGGTCCAAATCTTACACCAACCAACATGTTTGTTTTTTTATTTTCTCCTAACGGCCTCGCCAAGTTTTTGTACCGGGCAACAACGACAACTACAACAACGACCTTTTTTTTGTTTCTGCAGAATTGGGCACTAAGGGCAATCACCTAAAGCTATGTCACTTACTGCACATAATATTCCTCAGAAACCAGCCCTTCGTTAATACCCGGTAATGCAACATACACGTGTTGGGAATTGGCCATGAATAAATATTTTTGCTATGACTGAAGTCTTCTTAGATCAAACCCCCAAATTCACACTCACTAGAGAAACTCGGCACAACTACTCGTCCACATTGGCACGTCATGAAACACATAAACGTGGTGATCACTGTTCGCTTTGAACAAGTCGTGGCAGCTCAAACTCTTCTTTCCCCCCCCCCTTTCCCCTACCCCCTCCCTCAGCTATCGTTCCGGTTTCCGGAGTTTCTGGTTTACTACTTTGAACGCCACGTGTTGTTGAAAAAAAAAAAAGGAATTAGTAAATAAATTCTTACATCTGTATCCAGCGAGCCAAACATACACATTAAAACTTTGCCTGTTCGCTGAACTCAGCTACCACCATCGAGTCAGGGAAATTGAAAATGTATGCGTCGCAGAAGCCGTATGCCAAGCTTGTTTTGCTCCGTGGCAGTAAACACTTCCCAGAAACCAGTAAATACACCACACCATAACGTGCTATTCAAAAGAAGTAGCAAAACAAAAATCTAAGCTAGAGCTACCCAAATAAACATGTGGCGCCATGTCGATGGGGGAGTAGCCTGCGCACAGAAGAAGACCATTTCGATGTACACGTATAGCACGGGGTTGGGAAATAACCTGAGAAAATAACACCACAGTGGCTAAAGCGTGAACTGAAAGTAGAGGCGCGGCTTTGTGCAGATAAAAATTTCACCGTAACTCCAAATGTGTCTGCCTTGCGAGCGGTGGCGTCCATCTCCGTTTTATTCCCGACCTACTTCCGGGCAGGTGCCGCAAATCCGCGTCGCTTCCCTTCGGTTTTCGAGGTTTCCGTTTACGTCGGCTGCCGTGGTAGCGCAAGCTGCGGCGTAGACCAGTTTAGAAGGTTATCCCATTCTCTCACATACTTGTGTTCGTATTTGCATGTAAGTATTTTCTGCAAATTTCTGTTTGTTACTGTTATACACACTCCATGAATTGATATATCCCTGTCGGTTTTTCGGCATCGCAATTCTGGCGTTACATTTCGAAGTCGATTTCGTCTGACGTAGAACGCACTGAAAAGCACCTTTTTTCAGAAGCGGGTTATTATTAGGATTTTAAACGCACAGTGATATTTACGTGTTATTAAAAGATTAACTCCTGCTATCTCTCTCCTGTCTATTACGACTTTCCTGTGCCTACCGTACGGCTTTTTGCAATGGAGACAAATAAAATAATAACCCGCGCAGAACAAGCACGAAATTTCTGTAAAATCAAAAGCTTAGGCAAATGATTCAATTGTTTTGCATGGCCTGAATTTCAAATTTTCACCTGAATATTTCGACGGTCTGGGGTAAACGAGTGTCACGGTGTTTTTTTCAGCAGGCGTTACGTTCTAGCGCGATGCGTTAACAAGTGTCCCGGTGTTTTAGTACCGTGACTACATAAGATGACGATTACGACGACGACAGGAGACGCCAACAGCCCGAGCCCCTAAAGGGCTGCGCCCCTAATAGGGTCACTGAAGGACTTCTCGCGATAACTGAAGAGCTAAAAACTGCTTTTTTTCTAAATTAATAAGAAGTTTTCTGTTTTATTAGTCGTCAGTATCTACACGTTCTTGGTACAGTCTAGTAATTAGTGAATTATCTTTGTTGTGGGAAGTATCTACTGTTGTTATGTCAGTATGTAAAAGGCGGTTAGGTAACGATAGAGGTTATATAAACGAAGGGAAGACCATTTGTGTAAATACTCCTACCGTGTAGCATAGGCGGCAGCGTAATATTTCTCGCTGCTAGTCCGTACACCCGAATTGGCCATGAACTTTTTTCCCCAGTTTACATTCTCACAGTCAAATTTCCTCGATTGCGAGGCTTTTATGCGGGTATGTTGAAGCCACTGACAGCAAAAATTAGCACAGTGGCCGTGAGATTTTGACAACAGCTATGATCGTCCCAGGCCCATTTACCTGAGTCGGTAAGTGAGATTGGGGGTTGCATGTCACGGTCGCGTCGTTTTTAGCACTGTCCAACTCAGGTGCGCTTTACGGGGACTCTGAGCCATACCTGTGCGTCTACCCCCTTTCGTCTTTTTCCGGCTGTGGCATGCTTACAAGGCTCCTGAAACAATGGCGACGTTCATTTCTGACGTCATTCGGGATAGTTCAATATGGCGTGCGGGTATTGCGTGTGTTTATGCATGAAAATATCCGTCCAAACGCAGTTGATTTTTAGTATTACGGTGCCCTCCCCACTCCCATCCGTAATACTCATTGGCCTTTGGGTACTTAAAATAAATAAATAAATAAATAAATAAATAAATAAATAAATAAATAAATAAATAAATAAATAAATAAAAAATAAATAAATAAATAATATAGGTAGGAGGAAAGGAACAAGAAAAGAAGTAAGACAAAATAATAAAGAAAGAAACAAAGAAAGAAAGAAAGAAAGGAAGGAAGGGAGGAAGGAAGGAATGAAGGGAGGAGGGAAGACAGGAAGGAAGGAAGGAAGGAAGGAAGGAAGGAAGGAAGGAAGGAAGGAAGGAAGGAAGGAAGGAAGGAAGGAACCTGTGCATGGATCAAGGTTGCTGCGTGGGCCCGTACGAGAAGCCCTAATCGCCTGCATGCCACGGCGAGTTTTTATAAAGCTGCAGTCGGGCGGTGGTCTCTGGGCCGCAAACATTTTTAGCGTACGGCGCTTCGCATCCCTACTTCCCCCGTCTCCATTCTCTTCCCTGTTTGCGCATTCTTCGCGTGGGATGAGCCATGCGCGTCTACGCAGTGAGCTGCATGGCCGGTGAAGAAAAGAATGCCGTGCGCGCCGAGAAGGCGGTCTCCAACAAATGGGCTAGAAACGCGCCTACGATGGCCGCTCAGCCCAAAAAGGCAGGGAAAGTGCGGCGCGGGAGGGAGGCCACAGCGAAATCGGCGTACCTGCTTTGATTCTGTTGCATTCTCCCCCTGTGTGCCCGCTCGCCCATTCAGGGTCGTTCAAGCGGAAAAAAACTATGGCTCCGACGTGACAGCATGTTACTTATCTCGTAAAAAAAGCGTACACAAGTGCCCGGCACAGAAGACGGCGAGTCATTCTTGTTTAAGCTATCGGCTGCCTGCTGCCCTCAAAGTTGATCAGTGACCTGAAGAAGTGAGTATTCTTACGCTTAGCCTTTTGATTCCTTAGTTTTGTTGTTGAGGAAATATGGGCTCACGTTGGTTCACCAAGCGGGAAAGTTGCCCTTCATCCAGGAGGGAATTGCAGCTACACCACGAGGTGGAATTTGAGGCGAGAACTGCGGCAGCGGCATTTTTACACCAAAGTCCAAAATGTTATTCGAAAAATTCGCCGCAACGCTTAGCGTCACCAAATTAAAAAAAAATAATTCGTGCAAGGCCAGCCTCAGAAGTTATCTGAATTTGGATACGTTAACAGAACTCTTTGTGCTTCATTATTTCCAGCTACTTCCATCTTTATACCTGGACTCACGTTTTGTGGCTGGATACATTGAACATTAATTTCTCATCCATACCCAGCTTTCTCGCTCAAAATTCCGACCTCTCAGGAACCTAGGAAAATAACGCCAGGAAGGTGATATTCGGCACAAAGCAAGAAGTCAACGTGAAGACGAAACCACTAGAAGAACTTTCCAGGATTCTGAACACTTTATGTGCAATTCACTGTCAAATCTTACTCCCCATGCATTTCTATGGGATAGTTTCTATGGCTCAGGAACCTAGCCGCAAAACGTGCAAGACTTCAAAACTGTGCGCAAAGAAAGTTTCCCCCCCCCCCCCCAATATTAGCAGCGCAAAAGAACTTTACGTTACGCTAAATAACTGCAGAGTAATCGCTGTTGAAAGGACTGCCATGAGCGGGAAAGCTGAACATGACTATTTGCACTGCCCCTGCGTTACCCCTCGATCTTCGAGAATTCTGGGTAGCATTCAGGTATGCGTACAGTGCAAAGTTGTCGAAGAAGATTTACATAAAACATTAAAAAATACTTCCATCTGCTTTCAGTTATACGCTAGCACAATCGTATATCTTCGGGAAGTTCTGCTCTCTAATTCTTCAACCGAAGGTTTTCTACTAAAAACAGTTGAATAACTTTCATTCAGTTCAATAATGTGGGTGGTGCTTCTGGTTTGTAATCAAGAAATAGGAGGGAAAGCCGTCTTCTTATTTGGCAATAGCCACTGATTTTGATGCATCTAAGCGTGTGTACCCTCAATTGAGCCTGCCACCCGCCCCCTTTTATTAAGGTGAAGTGTTCAGCCAAAAAGAGCTGAGATACAAAATCCAGCTGGCTTCGGGAATATCCGCTACTTGGGTAAATTCTGTGCCGAGGGGAGTTGTTGGAACGTAAGTGGTAGTCTTCAATCTTTGTTCGTTTCCATCGAGCACAAGATGCAAGCACAACAAGCACAACATAAGCACAACAAGCACACGACAGGTGGGCATCGGTATCACGTACAACCCGGAACGCTGTCTAAAACATTACGCGGAGAAAGCCCCACAAGAACCTGAACTTGCAGCGGGCTGGAGTAGAGAGGTCTGGGCGCAGTAGCAGCAAGGAGCCAATAGGAGCTAACGGACATAACGCACTACCCCTTAAGTCTTACTCACGCAAAATAAACCTGAAAAATATCTGCTAAAGAGGCTGCTAAACGCTCAGAAAAGTAACGAGTAGTAAAAAAACTCCGTGAAAGAGGAAGAGTGCATTGCACTGCCCTGAAGAAACAATAAAGACATTCCACACTGCAGTTACAAGAAAGGAGACCTGGTGAGACTTGGTGAAGACGGCGAGAAAACCCTAATGGATGGTAAAAAGACCATTGCAAAGGCAATGTTTACGCTAGATTTTTACGCCGCCTCAATATGCCCCATCACGTAGTTTGGTGTTGTCCAGCGTTCTTCATTACGTTCGAAGTGAATCGGGGAGAGGTGAGAGATTTGGTCGATTTAGGAGAAGACCATGTTCGAGATAAAACGCAGCCAACGTCGGCGCCACTGCTTAGGGAAAGTCCGCCCTGCATCGAATACAATTCGCAGGCCACTCGTGGACTCAGTTCTGCGTACCGTTCTTCAACAAAAAGGCTGACGCAAATGGGGCCAGAAACGCTATTTACCGAACCTGTCGCCATTGCTCGGACGAAGCAGGGACGTCCGCAGCCCACAAAGACGGTTATCGGTGCATGAATCGGAAATGACAGGAGCATCCCGCGCCCGACGGCTGCGGATAAGCGTCCAACAGCACGTCCCGCACGATTTCCCCACGTGGAAAGCCGGGAATTCCGCTAGAGGCTTACGCCTGTACAGCTCCCGCCTACGATTCCGGCAACATTGGGGCCTAACTCAGGTAATGAGATAACGCGCTAGCCCCGTTGGTCGCCTAAGGGAGTGCCCATTGTTTTCCGTATACCAAGAGTGAGGGCGGCACAGATGATTCGCCGAACAGCCTCGTTGCAGTTCAGTACTCTTCTTCGTGAAAGCATCAGAGCGGAACTTATTGTACTCGCCATAACTGGGGGCGAAAAGCAGTGGGTGGCTCTGCCCCGATATACTAGTGTTATGATTAAAAGAGCAGTGAGTGGCTTTAGTGTTATGATTAGAAGTATAGAATAGAAGTGTTATGATTAAATAGAAGTGTTATGATTAAAAATATAAGACCGGGACGCCGACCGCAAAATAAGTAAAGATTTTGACGTTCCGGTTGCTTTACGGGCTTCCGTCACAACCCTGACTTCAATAGTTGCGAATTCTTCGACATAGGTGTACTTATAAATAACAACTAGCATTAAGAATTCCTCGGTCGCAAAGAATTAAGTTCTAAAGGGACAGTCAAGCAATTTTTGTAAAGTGCATGTCCGCTTGATCATATGAGAGACAGCGTTTTATGTTCGGAGATAACAGCAAGAAGTTTCTAAGTAAACATGCGGAAAAGTTTTAATTTTGCACTAAACTTTCTGAAGTATCAAAGGCGGCTTCATGTGGTGTCTAAACGTGTCATTTCAACGCCTTATTCAAAGACCGCATAAAGGAATAGGAAAGGTTGTATATTACAGCAAAGCTCTCTATGGCTAGGTTCCAGTATATCGTTATGGTGGCTAATATCGTCTCCGGCAACATAGCGACGTAGACAGAATCGCAAGCGAGCGTAGCGCCACGTAGCGGCGCCCACTCAAATCCTCGGGGTCGCAAAACTGCGCCACATTTTCAACGTATGTAAAAACTCACAAAAAATAAAAACATGTCCTAGGGTCTTTAAATTTTAATGTAGGGCGCCGTATATTTTCACTGAATAAATTTCTTCCCAGCAATGCATTTGTGTTTAGAGGCGAAATCGACTTTTACGAGCTCGTTGTAAGCTTGGCGTTTGTGAGATGGTTTTCCCACATTGAGCGTTACACAGGGAAGCACGTCCATCTACGGAGGGAGTATGATTATAGAAAGTGGCTGTAACTCTCGTTTTATTGCAGCTATTCCAAAGCACGTTATATGACAATCAGACGACTCTTTCAAGCTAAGACGGCTCTAACGTTACGCCGAGTTTAATTTACTTTTCAAAATTACATAGTTCACAGTTAAGTTGTAAATTTTGTGGAATTCTCGTCTGCTGTCAATAGACGGGCTTCCACGGGAGGGAGACGGAGAGCCCCATGTTTGTCCACCAGAATAAAACTTTAGTCCTTCAAAGTTTCGTTCAGGTGATTAACCGGTAAGTATAATCAATCGCAAATTACAAACAAGCGCGAATTGCTTCGTGCACTCCTTAACTACTACGGCACGGTCAAAGCATATTGTCGCTCACGTTGAGGCTCAGCACCACAGCTTTGCTGGTCATCCTTCTTCACGGAGCGGAAAGGCGCTGACTTTTATTGTTATTCTAGCCTGGGGGAAAGTTTTAAATACCTCTCGTCCTACGTGCATTTAAAAGTATTTTGCCGTATGGCTTACTGTGATGGTTGCCAGAATTCTTTTTGGCGAGACACGCATGACTGGTAGATCTAAAAATTACGATTTTAAAGGTTCTCGGACACTATCAGCAAAACCGTTTCGCGTTAAAGTGTTTTAATTGATGTCCTTTCATTTGGTCTAGAGAAAATGTAGTCGACAAAAATCAGTTGGCTGTCCTTTTAAAGAGCCGCTCAACTCGCGCGGATTGTCCGTGATGAATGCATCTATTTCCTGGCATTGATGACAAAACGATTCTGCCGGCCGCCTAGACGGGCTTCTGGGATCAATGGTTACGTGCCACACATTCACCGGTGATGCCCGAGGACGATGGAGAGCGGCACTGATGCACGGCGGACTGAGCCAGATGATGATGGGAGCGTGCTTTTTTGACGTGGCTCTCTCATAGTCACGGCCACCCACCGCAGACCCTGATGACTTCCCCGGCGAAGAGTGATAATGGCCTTCGTCGTATTAAGTAGTAAGTGTTCCCTGGACTATATATTCTGGTCCCATAGAGGGAATGAACTGCCCTGGGTTTTATATGTTACGTCTGTTTCACGAAGCAACACAAAACCTGCTTTACGCTCCCAGCCTTAAAGGGACCATCAAAGCAAAATACAAGTTGGTTTTATTCGAAAGATTAGGTGTTTTATAGTGCCCCTCCGTTTGACCGCACGCAAACGATACCTTATTCGCTGAGAAATTAAAACATTTAAACCAAAATTACAATTCTCCCGCTATATCGTGTATTTTGTGGCGTCAGCGATAACGCATCCAGGGCAGGTATTTGAAACGAATGTTAAGTACGCTGACTAGGGCTGCAGAAAACGACGAAATAACCTTCATTGCTTTGTTTACCGTCCGTCCTCTAGTTGGCGTCACAATACCACTCAGGCCCGCTGTCCGCACTTGCTTTGTTTTTGACCGGATTTGCACCTGGCTTGTTTTGTTTCGGTTGATAGTACTGATTTCTGGAAACATTGGGTGTCCTCGACAAACAGGGTCACGTAAGAGAATGTTGCTTACGACAATCGGCCAGTGTCGTGTGAGACAACCCGAAAGCGCCGGACTGCTGTGCAGTTATAACAGGCCTAGTGCGCGCAGTACGCTCTGGTGCTTCTTTGTTTACGCGTGCGTTCGTAACTTCCATTGTTTAAATTACCATCCTTACTGCTACAAATATAATATGCACTAGATTTAAGCGCAAATAGTTCATTCTGCAAGCTCATAAGTCCTTTCGTACTTGCGTTTGCCTTACCCAGCTTCAGCCAATTGCACAGCCGCTCATAATACGTGATACGTACTGGTGTGGAAAATGAGCTAGGGGTTCGCATGCCCATTCCCTCTTTTCCGAATTATATAGCCTATTTTTGTGAAGTTTTCGTTAAACGTGGTGTCTGTTTTATTCTAACGAGGCAACCTTTCCAATGAACCAGACATGCATTTTGTCTTCATGGCCCCTTTAAATGCCTTCTGCAATCAATGGGGCAAATCAGTGTCTGGATAATTTTTTTTTTTTTTTGCTGCAATACATATGGCAAGTGAGCTTCGCTAACTTTGCTAAACAGCGCTGAAGTATAGCAGGACACAGGCGATAGAGGGCACAGGCGCCATCGTCCTTCCCATCTATAGCGCCTGTACTGTCCGTATGGCTTATGTTACTGAATATTGGCCGCTGTTTTGCCGTGCAATAATGCTGCTCTGGCGCGGCAACGGCGAAAGGAGGACCCGCGCTCGCCCCCTGTTGCTTCCCTCGGGAACGGCGACAGGGGGCGGGGCGGGGACACCCCTAGTAGCCCGAGCCGCAGGCCAGGCCCATTGCTTCGAGGTCAGCCCGATACCTAGAATAGGTAGATAGACAGGGGTGACGGCGAAGCCCTGCGTGGCCTGACCCGCACCCCGCGCCGGACAACGCAATAAAGGTCATTTCTCTCTCTCTCTTCTCGGCTTTCCTTAATACTTCTCTACCAGATATAAGTAGGGGGCATTTGTCCATCTACAACTGAAAATTGCCTCATCAACCGGCTGTGTCACTGACATGCACCGCCTGCTGTAGATAGCGCTTCGCCACGGGGGCCCTATTCTCGGCTATATAAATTCTCCTTGAATTCGCTATGTTGACGCAATCCCCATGTTGAACAGATTGACGGGTCGATCCTTGTCAAAATTACAAATAAGGTGCACTTTGCGGATCATGTCGAAATAATTTTTTGTCGATGCAACGAGAGGTAACGTGTTGAGGACGTGTCTGTTACGTGTCAAAATTGTATACGGATCGAACCTAGTATTGTTATTGCTCAGTACTGCTTACGGCAATTGTCATTCTGAGTACTCTTATGTTCCTAACTCAGTCACGAAAAGCTACTACATTGCTAAAACACGCCGTTCAATATACGTATGCTATTAGAAGCCCCCCTCTACTTCTGTGCTTAGTACATGTTTACACTTCTTGCCCCCAATCCGCGATAAGGATCCCAACTTCAAAAGTTCACACACCAATATTTTGCCTTCGTCGTTGTGCAGTAAACTCTCGTTAGAACGAACTCTTTTATGACGAATTTAAAGACGAACAACACTTTTGCTCTCGTGTAACGTGCATCACGCAAAAAACGTCCACTTAAGACGAATTTATAATACCAAAACAAACTTGGCGGTTCCTTCGAGTTCATTATAACGGCAGTCTGCTGTAATTTCTATACTACTGTGGCCAGGCATCCGCGTTCACATCGTAGTTTTTTTTTTTATTCCGCCTCTCTTAACCCCCCTCTCTCTTAACCGGCCTCGGCTGTCCCTTTTCTGATGGAGGCTAAGAGCGAAAACGCCCGTGTGTTTGAGATTTAGTCGCCCCTTAAAGAGTCCCAGGTGCTCAAATATAATTCGGAGCCCCCCATTACGGTGTACCTCATCGCCATTCCCACTTTTAGATGCGACGGCATCTCATTCAGTCGCCTTGTCCCTCCATACGGTGTTGTCGTTGTCCGTCTACACCCCTCCCCCATTCTTCTCGCCGCGCGAGCTGCGCTCTCCGCCGCTCACCCCCTCTCCTCTCCGATAGCGAACACTCTCTCGCGAGGGGCATTCGATTGGATTCGATTGGATTGGCTTGGCTTGGCTTGTCTTGGCTTGGCTTGGCTTGGCTTGGCTTGGATTGGATTGGATTAAAGTGGATTGTGTTGGATTGTGTTGCGTCATAGCCGCGCCACGTTGCATCATAGCCGCGGCAGGGGGTTCACGGCACGTTTCACGCGATGGGAGAATCAACCTGACGGAAACAACAACGGAACCCCTATGCGTCGCATCTACATAGGGGTTCCCGCGAGGGGAGGTGGGAGTAATTTTTTATACATCTGTGCTTGTTTTTGCTGCTACATCTACGCTTTGTGAAATACGTCGATACAAACTGGAAATCAGCACACAGAGGTTTAGGCGCTTTGAGGACGTTTATCTGTGTACGTCAGCCAGGTGCGTGTTCTCGCCCCACTAATCCAAGTACCGCTTTCGTGGAAGACAGAGCTGGCAGTGCGAAGTCGGTTTTTTAACTGCGATATTGTTACGTGGTGGCAAATGTTGAAGTAAATCGTGCAGGGCTTGTATTTTACTGCAATGCTGTACATGGCTAGGATCCAGCAGATGGACTCCGGCGGCAGACGAACCGCAGACCAACAAATTTGAGTGTATAGAAAAACTTCATAAAAATAATACCTAGGTCCTATGTCCTCCATATTTTGATACAAGAGAGCCTACATTGCCCCTGAAAATTTTATTGCGTTGCACTCTTTGGCGAGTACCCCCAAAACCAGTACCGTGTGGCGCCCTGAATTTCCAAAAAAATGGAGATATAGCGGAAGTTCCACCTGTAACCGCTATAATGGCGTAAATGGAGATAACTGTTCGCATGAAATTTTGAAAAACTAAAAATAAGAAAAATACAAAAAATACGGGAAATGGAAAAACGCGTAATGCTCTGCGTTTCCACATTAACGCAGATTTCGCGAAATTTCCACCTGTAATCATTATAATAGCGTAAATGGACATAATTGCTCGAACGAAACTTTGAAAAACTAACAAAATAAGAAAATATAAAATCATTACGCAAACTCGCGAACCGTGTTACGCCCTGCATTTCCACAATAATGCAAATTTAGAAAAAGTTTCTAATTTAATCGATATAATAACGTAAGGGGAGGTAATTGGTCACACAAAAGTTTCCGAACTAAAAAAAATAAGATTGATGTTACAAAATTACGGAAAATATCAGAACGTATAACGCATGATATTTTTTATGTAATGCATATATCGCGAAATTTTCACTCGTAATCGTTATAATAGCGTAAATGGAGATCATTGGTCAAACGAAATTTTGAAAAACTAAATATTAGGGAAAATATAAAATAATTCCGGAAAATGGCGAAATTTGTGACGCCTTGCATTTTCGTAATACTGCACATTCGAGAAAGTTCCACCTGCAGACGTTATAATAGCGTCAATGTAGACAATTTGTTGAACGAAATTCGGAAAAACTAAAAATAAGAAAATATGAAAAAATACGCTAAATGGCAAACCGTACAACGACCTGCTTTCAACAATTATGCAGATTTTGCAGAAGTTCCGCCTATATTATTCATATTATCGTAAATTAGATAATTGGTACAAAGAACTTTTGAAACAATAGAAAAATAAGAAAATATAAAAAAAATACGCAAAGTGGCTAACCCTGCAAAGCCCTGCATTTCCACAATAAGTCAGATATTTCGAACGTTCCAAATGTAGCACTTATAACTGCGTAGATGGAGATAACAAGCCGAACTAAATTCTGAAATACTAAAAAAAATAAGAAAAATATTAACCAATTACGGAAAGCGGCAATCCGTGGAACGCCCTGCATTTCCACAATATAATGCAGATTTCGCCAGTGTTCCACTTCGAACCGTTATAATAGCGTAAATGGAGATAATTGGATGGACAGGATTTAGAAAAACCAAAAACTTTGGCCATAAAAACTCAAACTCAGGACAAGCCTCAGGACAAAGAATGCAAGACATTTTAATTAATTAATTAATTCTATAATTAATAATTAATTAATTAATGTTAATATTATTATTTATTCAAAGTACCTCACAGGCACAGCAGGGCATTGGGTAAGGAGGGCAAAAAGAGCAGATAATCAAAAAATAACAAGAAGTTATACAAAAACTAGATATATAATACAGCGACAAGTCAGTAAAAAAAGAAAGAAATAACATAACAACCGCAAGCAAGAGTGGCAAGAAAATAAATACAAGCAATAATAACATCTTTATCATTCTCTAAATTTCTGCAGAAGTTTTATTCTCTGCAATGCGATTGTGTGTAGGGGTGAAGCCGAATCTAACAAACGAGTGTTAGCTTGGTTACTTTAAGGGCACAGGGTAAGCCCTATACTTCCCATGCATTTTTGGCCATTTGAGGTACATTTTTTTGGCATGTAATAAAGATATTTACATAATGTATATAGCATTTTCTTTCACATTTTGTGCTGTTTTAACTGTAGCAGAATTAGAAACGTCCAGCGAAAATTCAATTTTTTATGATTTTCTTGTGACGGTACCTGAATTGTGGCATTATTGTAGTATTAAAAGTTGTGTAACAGAAAAAAAAAACAGTCGCGTGCATATTTTCAATTCTGCTCCCGTAGGTATGACAAGTTACGTAGATGACAGGGAAAGAATTCGGCTCGTTGTCCTGGAAGATATAGGAAATAATGGTACCTATGTAAAAAAACATTGTTTTGAAATAACGGAGTTTAAAGTACAAAAAAGCCGTGAAAAACCATACTTTCTCGCCAGAAACACCACTGGAGCCACTCATTTAAAAACCACCATCTTCGTAATTACCGTCGAAGCCTTTTTTTTTTTTTTGCTGTTTAGCCTGTCGTCTGTCCTTCCTCGCCAATTTTGCGCACCATCATAGAGCTCTGTTCGCAAAATATTTTCGCTTGTGGTCAACCTCTATAAGCTACTTGATGGTGGTGTTGCGCCCAGGTTTTCATCTGAATGATTTCAAAATGCTGGCTCGTGCGTTGCTATCATCATTGAATGAAAGAACAGCATCCAATGTTGCAGTCTTGAGAGTGTGAAGCCCAAAAAAGAGGTTTTTTCGTGTGCGGCTGCGAAGGACAAATATTTGGAGAGACGTGTGCAACAGCGTCTTTGGGCTGAGAAGAACTTTTTGTGGGCTAGTTGGTGAATAGATGTGTTTTTGTTTCGCTTCAAATCCTGGCAGCGTCTTTGGACTGCCCTCGCTGAAAACTCAGCTATGCAATAAATGCTAAACAATTTCTTACTACAGCTGGTTCTTGAAAAGCATTAAGATCTTTAACTGGAAGTTCCTTGATTAAAAAAAGGACAATTAACACGGAGAACCTTCTTAAAGAGGTTGTGGTCACCTGCTACTTGCCTACAGAAAAACTTTTTTTGAGCAAGAAATACGACTTTCTAAGAAAATTGTGAATATACAAAATGTGAACAAAGAACTGAACTTCCCGAATTGCGAAGAAAAAAAAGGTCATTTTTTTTTAATTTCGCCTACCTTGTGCCCTTAAGCTGGCTTTCTCACATTAATCTTATGCAGTGAAGCATGGCTTTCTATGGAGGGAGTAGGGTAAGGTCCCATTTTATAGTCCTGTGCCGCGATTGGCGCAGCCGCGCCATTAATATGACATTGTCTCTGCCCACCAATCGTGTGCGTCCTTCATCTATGACGCGAGATCGCGCCACTGTGCTTATAATTCAACAATTCAAATCCCCAATCTAGCTAAACCCCAACATAAAAATGCAACCAGAGCGCCATCTTCGCTGTACTTCCGTCTTAACTGTGTGGAAGGGCTGTCTTTTTTTATTCGAAGTTGAGGATGAGGACAAAGAATCTCAGAGGCCCAGAAAGATTATTCTATATCTGTGTGTCAAAAGGCGTTAAATGCAAAACCAGTTACAACACGCAGGACCACAGACGCCAGCTCTGGCCACGGGGTGACGCCATCCGCTGGATAACAGTATTGCGGAACACCGGCTGCGGCTAATATTAAACTCTTTGTGTCAAGGTTTCATTCACGCCATTCGCAAGAAATTTTCAACGCACGGTGGCGCATTCTGCCTTGCGCGTGGTCCCTTCCCGGACCAGCGGGAATTAAGGTGTCCTCCAGTAACCAAGAGTGCAGAATATAAACACGCCTGACAACGGCACTCGAGAAGACAAATATATGGGATCATATACGAAAGAGGTTTGGTGGAGCTCTACACGGGGAGGGCTTTTTCGTAACACGGTGTCTCCGAGCCGTTGGCGACGAATGCCATCTTGGAAGGACCATGGCGGAAATGAGCTTTTGCTTTGCCTGCATACGACAGGGCGCAACAGAGATTCCCCTGCGCGTGAAATTGCGCCATGGAAGAAGTATCCTGTTGGATTGTTTTTCTTTCAGATGTCATCTTGCGTATTCCGGACATTTACGCAAATACAGAGGTACGGCTGGTCGCTGAAAGAAGCCAACAACGTATTGATAAAAATGAAAAGGGAATTTTTTTCCTCTTTTCATGTTTAATATCTTGTCTACATTTCCTTTGCCCCTTCTATCCACTTTTCGGATATACCCTTCACCCTTCCCCAGAGCAGCAGGGGCTCCGGTGCCCACCCCTACGTGTGACAAATTACGCCTGCTAGAGGACCTTCATTATCTTTTTTTCTTGACAATAAATTCATTCAAAGTGATTTGTGAAATGTGAGTAGTATGGTTGTCCTTCTGGCACAGAGACGAGTGGTGTCACGAAAAATGACACAGAAACCTGTGATATAGTGAATATCTCCGCTTTTGAATGGCGAATAAATTACTATTAGTTTATACCAGAGTAGAAGAAATTCGACCGAATGCATACAGGAGATTGTTTCGTAGGATAAAAAAAAGATGAGAGGAAAGGCAAGCTGAAAGAAACAGTGCAACAGTTACACGCACCACGAAGGCAACAAGTATTGCCAAAAAATGCTACCGCTGGTGCAAACCAACTGCAGCAAAGCGAATAGAAAATTACGAATTTCACTGGAGGAATTTAAGGCCCCGCCAAAAAGGTAGCGGAGCAAAGCGCTGCTGTTGCTCCACAATGGCTCTGACGAGTTAGAGCGTAGACTGTGTACAATAAATAAACTGAGCGAAATCAGTGTATTAAGCCTGCGACAGTGGTTACCCACACGAGGGGGGCTGAAAGGTGTAACGCTAGGAGGTAACTGAAGGGTATAGGAAAAAAAAGGGCACGAATATACTTGCTTCGCCGTAAAGGCCCTTGAAGGACATGTTCTGCTGCCCTAGCCATGTAACAACCATTCCTTTCTAACCTTTTCGCCCCTCTGGCTCCGTGTACGAGGAATGCAATGCAGGATAACTCAATGCAATTTATTTTCCCGCGTTCGCACCACTAAACAGGACGTTTTCTGTTCTTTAGCTCTTTTTTTCTGCTTTGAAGAGCTCGAGCCGACACCTCCTGCTGTCTGTTTGCTTTCGTTTTTGTCCTCTCTGCGGAAAGTGAATCCACTGAGCGAGCGAGCGAGCGAGTGAGTGAGTCAGTGAGTCGTGAGTGAGTGAGTGAGTGAGTGAGTGAGTGAGTGAGTGAGTGAGTGAGTGAGTGAGTGAGTGAGTGAGACAGACAGACAGACAGATGGACAGACGGACGGACGGACGGACGGACAGACAGACAGACAGACAGACAGACAGACAGACAGACAGACAGACAGACAGACAGACGGACGGACGGACGGACGGACGGACGGACAGACAGACAGACAGACAGACAGACAGACAGACAGACAGACAGACAGACAGACAGACAGACAGACGGACGGACGGACGGACGGACGGACGGACGGACGGACGGACGGACGGACGGACGGACGGACGGACGGACGGACGGACGGACGGACGGACGGACGGACAGACAGACAGACAGACAGACAGACAGACAGACAGACAGACAGACAGACAGACAGACAGACAGACAGACAGACAGACAGACAGACAGACAGACAGACAGACAGACAGACAGACAGACAGACAGACGGACGGACGGACGGACGGACGGACGGACGGACGGACGGACGGACGGACGGACGGACGGACGGACGGACGGACGGACGGACGGACGGACGGACGGACGGACGGACGGACGGACGGACGGACGGACGGACGGACGGACGGACGGACGGACGGACGGACGGACGGACGGACGGACGGACGGACGGACGGACGGACGGACAGACGGACGGACGGACGGACGGACCGGGACGTGACAACAGCAGCCCCTTTTATAAACGGCCTTCTCCGCAAGAAAATAAGGGCAAAAAGAGCGAAAGCTGCATATTGAAGCACAAATACAATAACCACGTCTAAAAGCAAAATTTTCTTTGCTATTACTTTCGAGACGGGCGCTCATGTTGTGTTTTATCATTTGCCATCAACTTGTACTTCTGCTGCTCGTTAATCTTGTGCAAAGTACGTGGTAATAACAAACCTTTCTTATGCTGCCCAAAAAATTCCGACCACAAGCTTCCGACCTTGCGAAAACATTGTAATGCTCCATCGAACACGAAATGGGCTCCCTACCACCGCCCTTTTTCAGCTAACAGATGGCTGCCTGAGGCCCATCCCATTTCAAAACATGGAAAAATAGGGAGAGAAAAAGAACAAGCCGTCACGCCCAACCCATTAAAATGAAGCAGCTGCGCTAAAAGCAAAACAGAATTAGATCTAAGCCAAGCGTGAAAAATGGGCAAAAATATTGCCTTCCGCTAGAGAAATCCACGAATCGTTTCGTGCAGCTCCGCAAATCTCCCTAAGTAGCGCCTCCAGACGTCCGTCGTGAAAGAAGACAAATACCATCGAAATAACTGAAGCAATTTCCCGCCGCCATTCTGGAACTACATTCTTTCTCAGATGGGAAGTGTTTGCTTTTTCTTGAGTATGGGTCCTCAGCGGTGGTCGTCAATTAGTTGCCGCCGTATTTCTTTTTCGGCCATAACCGCTCTTTATAGTTTTTAGTGTATCGGAGCCTAAATGTGGCTCCGTTAATTAGTTTTTGTATTTTACCTTGCCAGTTTGCGTACGGAAGGTTGTTTCATTTCTATTACCGTGATCAGACGAAGACTATGTTTGATGTTTCTTCGACGCAATTCAAAAATAAAGGCAACTGTTTGGATGAATATTCCATGCAGAGCGGAAGTCAGTTTAAGTGAAAAAAGCTGAATTTAGGCGACTTGGTGTAAGAGCTTGATAATTGCGACGGTGCAAGAGCACATGGATGAAAGAAGAAACACGTACAACAAACACAGTGCCGAAACTCTGTTGTTGTTCGTGTTCCTTAGTTCGTCCTTGTTTTCTTGCGCAGTAGTAACCATCAAGCAGTTTGAGAGCTTCTTAGGAATGTTTTTAACCGCGAAGCTGCTTATTTTTTTTTTATTTGCGACAGTATGCCCGTTGGCATAAATACTATGCTACAAGTATAGGTTAACTCCCGTTTCGCGAACAAACGCAAGGAGGGAGCGGTGGTGGGGTCCCCATATCCACCGATGGAGGTCAGGTGGTCTGCCAGGGTGGAGGCCTGTGCCTCGAAGGTGTCGTGTTCTGGCCGCTTGCAATGAAGGGCACGTCCACAGCAAATGTTCTGTGTCGGCATCTTCGGCAGGAGCCGTGCAAAAGGGGCAGCTCTGGTCGAATGGGGCATGGTAGCGTGGTGGCCACTCCCGGGTAACAGCGGGAGAGAGGGCTACACCAACACGAAGTCTTCGCAGCAAGACCTCCTCCCAGCGAGCGAGTCGGCTAGGGAGGTCCGTTCCACACGTAGAGCTCGTGTGGCGCGATGAAGATCTTCTTTCCTTTGTAAAAACTGTCCTGGGGTATCTAATGTCAGTAAAGGCAATGGTCGTGGAACAAATACAGTGTGGCAGGCACCATCCGCCGCATTGTGAGCGGGAAGCGTATTTCGCCGGACCCACGAGAGCCGCAGAGGGCAGGGGTACGTATACAGTATGTCATGAATGTCCCTCGAGATAGCCGAGTTGTTATTCACTCGACGTAAATCACGTATGGCCGCCGTGGAGTCTGTATAAATTGGTAAAGTAGTAACTCCAGGGGCTTGATGAAGAGCAGGAGTTAGTGCTTGCAAGCCGTCCCGGATGGCCGCAATCTCAGCCAGCATAGACGGCAGTGTGAGGTGTGTTTCGAAGAAGCACGTTTGACAGGCCTCTGGGTGGGAAGGACATTGTAGTGTTGTCGTCACCACGTAGTCCTTGGCCCCAGCGTCCACAAATGCCTGCACCACCTGGGTTTGAGACTCAGCCGCCAGTTCTTGCGCGACCGCGAAAAGCGTATCAGTATGTCCGTTGCATCGATTGTGAAGTCGCGTTAGTGGCCTGTTGTCGGTCACCTGGTGGTATAGCCAAGGTGGCCTGGTAACGACGCAGGCTGGAGATGTGGGCAGTGAACGACCCATGTAATTTCCTAACGCCGCTGCCTCAGCAACAAAGCTGCTTATGAAATCGTAATTTCGCCTGCCCGCAGTTAAAGCCACCAAGAAAATTCCGGGCGCGCTTACTTGAGCACGTGCCTCGCGGCTACCGCCAAGCAGGTAAAAAAACTAGAAAATTCCGAGCGCCCATTTGTGCGGCTCTCGCGACAACCGCCCAGCGTCCCCTGCACACGTTTGTCAAGCACAGCATACCCACTTAAGGAGATTGGCCAAGATTGCAGCGACCGCCCGGCAAGTTAAAAACCAAGAAAATGCCGAGCGCTCGCGTGTGCGGCGACTGCCCAGCGTCCCCAGCGCATGTTTCCAAAGCCAAGCATGCCCACTTAGAAAGATTTGCCAAAATGCCCCCCCCCCTCCACCCCTCTAGAGAGAGGGAGAGAGAGATAACACTTTATTTAACCAAGGATTAGCGCAGCTTGGTGGCCGAAGACCGTAGAGCTTCGGCGACTGTGGCTGCCCGACCCGTGAGCGACTTCTGAAGATCCAGGTTTGGGCAACGCAGCGCTGCTTCCCACTGGCCGAGGGAGGTGATGAGAGGGAAGGGGTCAGATTTGCAGGCCCACATACGATTATGTTATGTGGCCCGTTTTCCGCACTGCTGGCAGAGTGTTGTGGGAAACAGTGATGGGTGAATGTGAAGAAGTACGGCTAAACATTTGAGGGACTCAGTTTGAAGCTGACGCCAAAGGCGTTCCTCTTCCACTGATATAAGGATGGGTGGGCGGGAGGGTATTTGCGGCGGGAGAGGCGGTAATGTTCCGTTATGTCTCTGTACGTGAGTAGACTATCACGGGCTGATCTGGCTTCATAGGGGGCAGTGCTGGTATCACAGGCCCGGGAGACGGGAGCTCGGGCTGCGGTGTGTGGCACTTCATTCCCTCCAATACCCGTTTGGGCAGGGAACCAAATCAATTCTAAAGGATCGGTAACGATTACGGCGAACACTGCGTTTTTTTCTAGAGGGGTAGGTGGTTTTTGATTAAGAATTTGATGGGCCTGAGGCGAGATCTGGCTTCTACACTATACCAGAGGCCAGATCTCGCCTCAGGCCCACCAAATTCTTAATCAAAAACCACCTACCCCTCTAGAAAAAAACGCAGTGTTCGCCGTAATCGTGGAAGCACTCGCTCGATACGAGAAAGATACGTCATAGCGTACGCGCTGCCATGGTGAGGTACACTGATTATCACGTTCAAAAAATGAACGGAGCTCCCACTTATAGCAACAATGGCGGAGTATAGGTTGTTGCGGCTGCAAAGAAGAAGCAAATAGCTAGGCTGCAATCGTGGACTTAAATGGTCGTGATGGTCGTGTAGGTTGCGTACAGCTTCGCTACCTTCAATTCTTACGAATGGGTAAGCTTCATTTTTTTATGGAGTAATCACGGTGGTCTAGCGGTCTCTGATCGATATGCTCCTTTTTTGTATAGTGTTATTATCATTCGCATTGTTATTTTTCTTATTTATTGCCATTCTATTCACGGTATCAGAACAGAACCGACTAGTTTCAGTGTGCCGATGTACTGGTGGGGATAAGCTTTCACTGGTGAGTTCCACGGGTTCTCCTGTGAAAGGAACAGTTTCGGCTGTAAAAGCGTTGGAAAGAGTAAAAAAAGGGGGGGGGGGGGGGGGGCTTCGGTAGCTTTCTATAATTCATTTCGATGCGTTAGTTGCAGAGAACGCGAGAAAGGTTGGCGAAGTTCGGATTGACCTATAGTGCGTTGAGGTATGGATTGGGATTGACCATGGGGCTGCCTCAGCCTTCATGTGCCTGTATCCTGCGACGTCACCTACCTGCACCATCTAGCCTACATCGCCGGGCACTGCGTGACTCTACAATGCATACCTGCACATTGCTGCATTATCGGCAGCGAGAAAGCGTATAAGGCCGCTCGCAGAGTGCTACAGCTTCTAAATTCGAGAAAAATGTTCTTTACGAAGGTCGATGCCGCAGCGCTAGCGAAGGAGAGTGCGTCAGAGGAGGGGTGGGCAACATTTTGAGGCGAAGGGGCGAGTTACCGGGAGTCGACGCGGCGGTAACCGGAGGGCTAATCAGGGGCGCGCGGGTCTCGTCAGGCGAATTCGGCGGATTTTTTCCACGGAAAAAAAGAGAGAAAATCAGGGGAAGTGTGAAGATGGGGGGACAATGCGAACTGACGACAATGCCTGTCTAAGCCTGTTTGAGGTGATGGCTGCCATGTGGGCCTTCAGATAGACAGTAAAAAGAGGAGAAGGGGGCGGTTCTGACGCCATGCCGGGGGCCGCATAATACACAGGTTACACAGGCCCCATACGGCCCGCGGGCCGCAGGTAGCCGACCCCTGCCTTTGAGGAACGAAACAACCTGGGGTCTTTCCCTGAAACTCAGTACGCCTTCCTGCACTTTATAGGCACTGGCTTCAGAACGCAGCTACCCGAGCGGAATCCACTTCCGCTGGAGACTCTACCACAGGTTACATCTCAACGCAGCCCTCACGAACTCCTACCGCCATTGCCTTGGTCAAACCACAAATCCTTATTGTGACGACTGTGGATTACCCGGAGGAGTTGAGCATATCTTGATAGAGTGTGTGGCATGCAGCCAGAAAAAAAAACCACCTCGCGTAGAAGATCGAGTGCCGCAATAGCGGACCTATATCTTTGAAAGCTCTTCTTCTCGGACCCTGGCGGCCTCCATAATATCAGCGAAAAGTGTTTATTGCATTAGGAGCACCGACAAGTGGGCAAGTTGGTATGGAGACATGCTGACTAAAAGTGCAGAAAAGTGCGGGACCTACACAGTACAAGCGCTTACTAACAATTGAGTTTTAATAAAACCAAAACCAGAAAATCTCGACACAGAGCAACCTTCTGGCGCATCATACACACAAAAACTCACGTAATTCAACAATATTATTTGGTTGCATTATTTGATCATTTACACGATAGCGGCGTCACAGAGACGATTTAGAATTAATCTCACCCCGTGAGACCACCACGACTTTTAGATCACCCACTCGAAGCTCCATTTTTAACATTGTGGGCTCTTTGTTTTTCATTTCCCTTCCGGCGTAATTCCTTTAGGGTCTTTATTTCCTCCTACCCATCCATGAATACAGTCGAACACGGATATATCGAACTCCAAGGGGATCGCGAAATAGTTGGATATATAAAAAATTCGATATAAAAAATATGGGCTCTGAGAGCTCACCTATGGTGAACGATCACTTACCGATGGGCGCATTCAAGAATCCCAATTAATTCCGCACTCACGACGCAACAGGACGCTGTATTTCCGTGAAAAAAAATCGCTGATCTTGCCTGCTTCTTGGTCCTGGAAATTAAATTAAAGATGCTGGTCTCAATCTTCTCGAGGCCGTCCAGGTCCGACAGCCCAGTTCCTTCCATGTCGCCGCAACAACGGCGAATCAAGCTGAACGCAGCGGCCACTTCACCTTCGGAGTACGATCGTGTAGCCGCCTCCTCGTGCGGACGATCTTCACCACTCGAGCTATCGGCCTGGGTTCCTGCGACCGCAGATACAATATCCTCGTCTCCGGGGCTGGAAACATCCTGAACATTGGTGTCAGCGTTCACGAAGTCGTCGGGAGACACTCCGGCTGGAACAGCAGCCGGAAAAAGGGACAACAACTCACGAAACGTGTCGCCCATGCACTCGTCGTCGTCGCCGCCGTCTTCGCAAGCGTCGGAAAGTTCGGCCGTCACAAAGCCTGCCTTCCGGAAGCAGTTGGCCACGGTCTCCTTCTTCACGCCGTTCCAAGCGCTTGTCATCATATGTATGGCTCAAAGCAGGTAAACCTTAAGCTCGGTGCCCACGCGGAGGTTCATCAAAAGCCTATCGAGGAGTCGCCTCCTGTACCCGACCTTAGCCATGCCCGCGCATTCCTCCACATCCTCCTCAACCTCAATCGGGGGTGCAGCGACCGCCGAAGAGCACCTACGAGCTCCCGCGGCGCTCGATATACCCGATGTCGGGAAAAATACGCTTCGATATAAACGTACGAATTCCTATACTTTTACACAGAATTTTCAAGGGGATAATTTATGAGTTCGATATAGACAATAATGCGATATACCCGTGTTCGATATATCCGTGTTCGACTGTAGTAACATGAAGCGACAGCATGCCGGCACGCCTCTCTGCTTTCTTCTATACAAAGAGATCTCTCTCTCTCTCTCTTTCACTCTCTTTCTCCCTCTCGGGGGAAGGGGGCCCGCTCAGCAGGAGTTCATTTTATTTATTTAGCTCCTCGAATGGCTCCGTTTTCGACTAAGATTTTCATGGCGCCGATTAGAGAACTTCTCCTGTGCAGAAGGCTTCAAACTTACTCGACCTCTTTTCGTTTACTTAACTTTAATAGTACCAGAATTGAGGTATCGCTTATGACCCTCACAGCATTGCCCTATCCTTGCTCAGTAGGGTTGTAGTTGTGCCAAAATTTCGTTAAGAAACTCGTGTAAAAGTTGTAGGTCAATCTCGCCCCTTAGCCTTCCATCAAAAAATTTTGAATCTAGCTTTCTGCTTCTTCTTACACATAAATTACAAAAAAATTATTTTTTTAATATCGACGAGTCTTCGTGCCTGGCCACTGAGATACTCGAAGCCTAGTTGCCATTGCAGAATATGCGCGCACGGATTTTGGAAAACGAGGTCAGCTTCGTAGCGAGGCCGTCCAGAATTTGGGTATGCAACCCCTGTACACTTTTCCGGACTATCGGCTGCACTAAAGCATTCAATATGTATTTCCCTCGGCACTAGGCTATTGCTAAATGCTAGACTTATCACCAGGCCTATTGCGACAACGCCAAGTTCACCTTGAAGTCACAATATTCGGGCAACTGAAGACAAACGAAATGAACGTAACTGCGCAGGGAGTGTGCGTAGAATGCGTCGTTGTGATTAACACGGGCGGGCACTGTACGTACCTTAAGCCGCTCATTTCAAACCCCGCAATAAAAATATACACTTATTTTACCGCTTTTTAACCCGAGGCACGTTTTACTAGGTATAAACTCCTGGCGTCGCATAGTCTGGTTTTCCGGTAGGGCACTTTGCCAAATGCTGCTTGAATCCATGGGCCTCGATTATGTTGACCGCGCGAGTACGGCAACAAGGGAGACAAATGGTTCACAGTACTCTGCGGACGAGCCATCCCGCTTTCCCTCTATGTTTTTTGTTTCCTTTCTTTCTCGGAAAAAAGGCGATGCGCGGCAAATTACGGTCACGCAAAATTAGGTTTCGATCGGGGGTAATCTCTCGTGATTTCCCAATTTGGCCCCTCGACGCCTTTAACGAGATCGGATGCCACCGCGGATGGAGACCGGGCAGAGCATAGACATTCCCGGAAGGCTTCTTCCTCGTGAAGTTTTATTACAGAGGCGGATTGGATCATATGGCGCATTTTTTGTGATATGACACCGCGAGTAATAGCAAACCTCCATATAAAAAATGTACAAAAGTTTAATGGGGCAGATATTATGCATGCAAGTAATTATCCTAGCGGCTCTACTCCGACTAGTGTGATGCAAAAATTTCCCCGCATTTCCCCGAGGGGAAGAATGTGAAAGTGCGAATGCAGGAGTTGAATTTGCGTGGTTCGGTAATGTTCGCGAAAGAGAGATCACACACACACACACAACTACAAAGAAAGAAAGATGCATTTATTCACAGACACCTATTTGTGTTGTCGTTGTACTTGATTGCTAGAGCGGATCTCAGCTTTGAAATTTCGTGTCAGTACTCCTTTAAGCGGGTGCATTAGCCCTTCTCACGCCCGATTCCTGGCCAATCCCCCACGTGGGTATGTGCCATCTCCCCCCGTTGCCAAGGAAGACGAGGAGCGCGCGCAGCTGTTGCTATGTGGACGGACGGCGGTCAACGGAATTCAGGGTCGCTTATAAAGTGCATTCGCACTTAATATGCAATGTCTACTAGAGCCCAACTGCAGCTGTTTCATGAACATCATCATCATCAGCCAGCTGAGGTCCACTACAGAGCGAAGGCCTCGCCCACTCACCTCCAACCGCTCCTACCATGGGCTAATCGAGTGCACTGTTTACCCCCGAAATTCCGTATTTCATCCCTCCATCGTGTTGTCGGCCTTCCCCTTCTTCTAGACCCATCTCTTGGTATCCACTCTGTTACCCTAATTGTACAACCGCTGTCGGTTCCTCTCACTACATGGCCAGCACAAGTCCAATACTTTTTCTTTATTTGAACTATGATATGGTCAACTCTAGTTGATTCTCTCATCTAGGTTGATGCCTGCTTGACAAAAAATGAAAAAAGCTCACACTAACGAGTAAGACTTGTAGGAAGGAAAGCTGTACACAACTTTCACGACCATCAGGACTGTTTCAGTCCACAATTTCAGCCGATTTGCTTCTTGTTCGCTGCAGCAACGACCTTTACTCCATCATTAATGCTGTAAGTGTGAGCTTTGTTTTTGTTGTTTGTTTTTTCATTTGGGGGCGTACGCTATGACGTGTCTCTCGCTCCGAGCAAGTGATGCCACGGTTAGGGCGAACGATAGATTTGTTTTATTGCCAAACTTGGAAAATATCTGTTAGTGGGTGTGCTCCTTCTGGCCAATCTTGGCGAATCTCCCTTCGTAATTGTGCTCGGCATTCTTAGCGAATGTCCCTAAATTGGTATGTTCGGCATTTTCTTGGTATTTGTAATTGCGGAGACGAAAAATAACGATTTACTACGTAGCTTCGCTCTTAAAAGGAAGAAAAGAAGCCTCACCGCTAGGCTTATGGCCTAAGTAAGGCCAATATGATATGACAAAAAATATTCACCCTTGACGCAAGTTTACACCTTATTGCCGGGTTTAAAATGTATAAACTAACCTTGCCCTCTTCAATGATATGTCGGATACGGAGATATTGAACACCAACGGGATCACGAAAAGTAAGATATATTCTAAATATATATATATATATATTTATATATATATATATATATATATATATATATATATATATATATATGTGTGTAAGATATATTCTAAAAGTAATTCTAAATATAAGATATGCTCATGTGAAGCTTATGTGAAAGCTACGCACATCACAGAGATTTTCAAAGTCGCGGCAAGCGGTAGCTTACTGATTTGTTCCTCGCAGTACGGGAAATGTGAACCACAGCACAGCGACCACCGCACGTTATTTAACATGGAAAATATCTGTGATAGGCGCTTCTTTTCTTCTTCTGCGTCAAAACGTTCATTAAGTTGTCTCAAAGGGATCCTGGAACACTCTTTGAGCAGTACAAATAAACCTGCCCCACGAACACTACCAGAAAATATACCTGAGCCAAATATGACACGTGCACGTGAAGCAGTGAGCGTGCAAATCGCTGTGAAAGACGCGAAGAAACCAACCAAGCTCTCCTCAGTTCTCTTCATTATGCACCCCTGGCATGGCCTAAACGACGCTATTGAGGCCATGGCTGTCCGATCGGCTGTCACTGGTCAACTTCGCGGCTAATTTCTCGCATTTCCTCTGACGACACGCCATCGTTAGCGCTGTGTGCGAACCTCTTCTATGCCTGAACCTGTAAGCGCAGTTTTTCCTTTTCTTTTGTGCTTTGAGCGCGCGGAGTTTGAGTGATGAGCACAACACTTCCCTTCCAACCAGACCACTCGACAACAAACGTTTATGGCCTCGAAAACGACGAACCAGCCGTAGAGCACGCCTACTTTTTTGTGGCACCAGACCGGAAATAGACCCCTCCACGTTGCGGAGAATAGAAGAAACCTCCCCGGACTGTGATATATCGAAGACCGCGGAAGAGAACGCTGCGAGCCGCCCCCCTCTCCGGGAGAGAATGCGTAGCTTTCGTCGCGTTGTCCGCAGTCTAGTTGAGAGGGAACGATTATTTGATTGATTTGATTGTAGGGTTTAACGCGCCGACGCAACGCAGGCGATGAGGCGCGCCGTAGTGGAGGGCTCCAGATTAATTTTTACCACCTGGGGATTTTTAACGTGCGCCGAAATCTCGTACACACGGGCGTTTTTGCTTTTCGCCTCCATCAGAAAAGGGAACGATTATGCGCGATTTCTCATCGCACGTAGTTTCGGTGATACTGAACGGATTTTCATAATCCTTGCGGGAGGAGATTGCTGGGACAATAGACTATACCCCAAAATACATTCCTAGTAGCCCATGGTACGTGTTGCAGGGTCCCTTTAAGCTTACTAACGCGGTTCAAATGAGAAACTCCGGCGTTGCACACTGTGCCACGACAGTGGCTAATCTGAACACTGAAGGAAGGTCGGCTGCAGTAAGCGCTTGAGACGTTGTCAGCGCCGCTAGTAGGGTTCGCTTCTTCGACATCGGTGAGGTCCGCATCAGCCTACACATCGTCGTCAGCGCTTTCAAACTCGTGTGCTGATCTGTTATTGGTAATGACACATAGAAAGGCTGACGCATCTCGTAATTCACTCCCGAAGCACTCAGCGCCGTCGTTTTCGGTATCCGAACACCTCTCGTCTGTAGCCGCTACAAGGCCGCTTTGCACACAACACGCGCCGGAACGGCCGGGCCGTGGCCGCGCTGCCTTCACCCTTACGTGAGGTTTAATGCGCAGTATCGCATTAAAAAATTCTGCGAGAAATGGCGCCGACATCGTTTGACCGGCCTTACAGTGAACTAGAATAGCTTGATCATTCTAGTTCACTATAACCGGCCTATACCTGTCGAATAATGTCCGCTTTCGTCGCTAAATCCTAATCTTTACCTTTGTACGGGACAATAGCTCCGAAACGCATGTCGCGGACATAAGACACACGCACCACGCCCCATGGGTTCTCCTGTGCGAGCCACCAGGGACAACCGCACAAACACTCAGAAAGAAATTACAGAATCCGAGCGCGCTTTCGGTTGGTTTCACCTCCTCCTTTATTGCCTTTCGCACCCAAACACTCCCCGTGTTTTCGCTACCATGTGGCTGCCCCTCATGCTAGCGTGCGAGGAGGTCTTGAAGGCCATCGGAGACACGCGGCCATGCCTCCTCCTCACTGAGCACGGCAGCACCCGCAAGAAATGATCATCATCGTCGCATCTACCCCATCAGGAGATGCGCGCTTGCAGAGGCACATGGGCGCAGCGTTCGATATATCGATTGTGCCCGGGATGAGTTGTTCGAACCACGCGTACAACATCGCCATACTTTTAACTAGGATTTGCAAGGGCATGTTCAGATTGTTCTATATAGAAAATAATTCGATATATCTTTGTTATATATCTTAGCTCGATTGTATTTTTTTCTAGGATTTCTTGAAGCAAAGATAGGTACGCTGGTGTTTTACATAGAGAAGAATTTTTGTCCTTTATGGCAATCCAAGTGCGGGTAGCTACAACGCAAGACTTTGGCCTAGTAAACAACAAAGAATACGTGTTCTAGCAACTAGTTTTAACAGAAAAGCTGCTCTAGCAGCAAAGATGTTTAGGCCGAGACAAATCCGTCCGTCGTCGACAGAAATCCCGGAATTGTGAAGAAAACAAAATATGGTTAGGAGGCCCCGGGAATCCTACTCGGTACCTTTACTCCGTGAAACCGGCGCCATAACCACTTACCACCCGAAAGGCCCTAAGTGTACGGGTTATCAGCACTGGAGAACAATAACAGGTGCAGACAATAAAAAAAGAAACGCATCCCTTGGTCAGAATCGCACCTGGGTCCCTCACGTTACGAAACCGGCGTCTATCTGATTGAAGTATCATCGCATTCCGGCGCACAGCATCTCCTTCGGGTTCGTAGTGCGGGCGTTGGGTTTAGACTTCGCCACGCGTTCTACCATACGCTAACACGGTCCACTTTTGTAGAGATGTGAAAGCCCGTGGACGATAGGGTCCGGGCCTGCCAGTCATGGAGAACTTTCAGCGGCAAGTTCGGAAATCCATGCGAGGTGATGATGACATAGGAGCGGAAATTCGGTGCCTTACTAAACAACTTCAAAGCAAACTTAGGTTGGCTCGACGTTTGATGAAACTAATAATAATTGGAGTGACAATTAGTGAGAGACAACTAGCTTCGTGGATTACAGAGCAAGCTCGGGAAGATATCATATTTCAAATAAATAAAATAAATGCACTTGGGCTGCCCACGTAAGTTGGCGAAATGACAATCAGTGGTCTACGTGGGTGACACAGTGGACACCGAAAGACGGGTCTAGAAAAAGATGAATGCGAATTAATCGATGGAGGAACAAAATAAGAAAATTCAGAGGCAAAGAATGGACTTGAGCGGCGCGGGACGGGAGTAGTTGGAGGTAGATGGGAGAGGCCTTCGTCCTGCAGTGTACCTGGTGCATGAGGACACGGTTCAATTCCCGGCCGCGGCGGCCGTTTTCCTGATGGAGGCACACAGCAAAAACGCCCGTGTGTTCGAGATTTCGGTGCGCGTTAAAGATCCGCAGGTGGTCAAAATTAATCCGGAGCCCCCCACTAAGGCGTGCCTCATCGCCGGCGTTGCGTTGGTGCGTTAAACCCTCAAATCAATCAAGGATAATGGCGAGGCAACAACCGGGTCTCCGAGGAAGGGAGAGGGGCCCAGTTCCAACCTTGCACTAACAGTGCAAGCTGAGTGAATGTTTTTGTTAAAATGCTTTGTTTTGTTTAACTGTGTACCAGCTAAACGCAATACCAAGAGCTTGCTGCCCCTAAGTAGCCCAATCACTTCCACATTTTGTCATTGCATAATGACACCAGTTGTTCCCATAACTTAGTGTTCCCGCTTTTTTTTTACATCGTTCACTCCGGTGAGAGCCTTGCTTCAGTTGAGTGCTGCGGTCGAGAGAGGGGGACGAGCTGTTTCGGTATGGCCCAGCAGTTGCAGAATGCAGGCTGCATGCGGTGCGCATCTCGTGCTTTTAATCCTCTCAATCACGGTCACCGAAGGAACGAATGGTGCGAGAGTAATTGGGGCCTGCGCTATAGCCAGGGCTGTGCTCCAATCAAGTTCAGAGAGCAAAATAATTCAACGAGGGCGAGAACGAGCCTTCATAAGCAATCTCCAGGGGCGTCGAGAGTAGCTGAGACTAGGCAGAGCGTGTGCTGCTGTGTTTGCCAAAGGGGAGCGTGGTGGCTGCAGAGATGCTTGGAGGATGAAAATCGAGACATCAACCTGTATACAGCGGAGTTCAGGCTTACTTGTCCATAACTCTTTATGTGTGCGTGACGTAACGTCTCACCCACCTCCTTTATTGTCCCGCATCATTTTCAGGGACTAGATGGTACGTACACTTCAACTGATGCCCTAAGCGTCCCGTTCGTCGAGCCGATCAGGAGCGTAAACGACGTCGACCATGAAGGTTGTGCTAAACTTGCAATAACCAAGCGGTGCTCTTTTCGATGTGGCCCTACAACTTTCACCACTTTAGTGAAACGGCTTTCAAGTTTTGCTATCATTACCGCAAGCCTCATTAGGTGTCTGTTGTACTTGCGGTCACTTGCCGCTGGCTAATATTACTCCACGTTTGCGCAGAGAGGCAGGTTGACCATTCTTGCCACTGTCTGCCCCTCCTAGTGAGAAGTCCTCTTCACGTTTTTGTGCCTAACAATAAGAGAGAGAAGCGAAAAGACGCGTGTTTTCACCTCCAGTTTGAACAACGCACCAGCCGCCAGCTGCCATTTTTGACACCCACGGTCACCTGCGGCAAACATGCAAATTCTTAGCCCGAGTGAGCGTGCATGAACATAAGATGGGAGTCAATGATTGAATAGGCTACGCGTAACGTGTGGGTTTCGGCATCTTGTAAGGGATTTTGTGCGTAGCTCCACACTGACCAAGATTCCGTCCCAAACGCTAGCAAACGTTGCTGTAGCACGAGCAGGGTGAATGCTCTTCGGTGGCACATTGAGCACATGTGTTTGGCTGACGTCGTGGAGGTCCTTAAAACTTCCTAGAAACGAAAAAGCCAGCATGCCAAGGCCAAAAATTATATCGGGACGACCCCAATCAAAGCAACCCCATCAAATGTAATACATCGGTGACAGCTCAGTAATTCTCTCGACTTGCCCCATTTATCCGAATTCTAGGGACCGAATTGCAGTTTCTCCGTTGCAATTCAGGTCTCCATAAGACCTGGAATGGTTTGACTTTACTGGTCGTACGCAGCGCTAGGCAGAAGAGCGGCTACGTGGGCTAGCCGTATGTGCCCCATAAGGCCGAAAATACGCTGTTTACCGCTGCGCTGTGGTTGTATAATTCCACGAGCCGGGCGCTGTCATATGTGTTAAATAAAAGAAATTCACAGAGCCCCGTATGCTTTCCCTAAGACGACATCAAGACTAAAGCGGGAGCGGGGATAAAATAAACATAGATACACGAATTATTTTGTTCACTGCCCTGGGCTCCTACCAATAAAGTCTGTTCATCATCATCCCGCTCTGCGAAGGATCCATAAGAGACGGGAACCTGTTCAGACAACATGTTGGCGAGACGCTTTGGCGCATTTTTACATGTGTAACTGCTCTATCACCGGCATGTTAATCCCAGCTATCGACATAACTTTCGTCCCCTTCCGCTGTGACAATTTTAGCGGCGACTCTTCCATTTTTTTTTTTTTTTTTTTTTTTTTTTTTTTTTATTGAGAGTACCCTTAAAGGCCCCGACAGGGGTATTACATAAGGGGGGGGGAATACAGATCACGAGAAATGAAGCGAACATGGGGAATATTTAGTGCAAAATGGTATGAATATTTACACATAGGTGAAGTTCACAAAGTGAAAAGTATACAGATATCCAGACAGCATAAACAAACAGTACTACTGATATACTGACTGCATTGAAAGAAAGTGTGTTTACAGCTGTGATAAGGCATTGCAAAACGCGTCGTAGTCACTTATTACAGCAGTGTTACAAGGCAGGTTATTCCACAGTTTTATTGCCAGTACAAGTGGTGAATATTTATACATGTTGGTACGTGCAAACGGTAGAAATACTTTCAAGGGGTGGTCGGTACGGGGGGAGATGTGGTTTGCCGGTTTGATATGCAAATAACGAAAGGTTGATGCGCCATGGTATAACTTGAAAAAATGCTGCAACAGGAAATTTTCGCGACGCTGTTCTAAAGTGGGTAATTTCAAGTTGTTTCGGAGTAGTGTAATGCTTTGATGTGTGTAATTACGTAGAATGAAGCGGATAGCGCGATTTTGGACTGCATCGAGAGATTTTTTAAGGTACATCTGATGAGGGTTCCAGATGATAGCCGCATATTCGAGCTGTGGACGTACAAATGAATTGTATGCCATGAGTTTTGTCTCCCACGTTGCCATATAAAGGGATTTACGTAGAAGTCCCAAAGTCTTACTTGCTTTGTTTGTGATGTGGTCAATATGGGCGTTCCATGATAGATTAGATGTCAGAATTACCCCTAGGTATTTGTAATGGTCTGTACGTCCAATGTTGGAACCGGAAATATAATAATCGCAGGAGAGAGGAGAGCGGACACTAGTAAACGTCATCACCTTTGTTTTTTCAGTGTTTACACGCATCAGCCACTTGGAGCACCATGATGATACAGAGTTTAGGTCGTTTTGAAGCAGTATAGAATCGTTGCAGTCTTTAATTTCGCGGTACAACACACAGTCATCAGCATAGAATCGGATTTTGGATGAAATGAAATCTGGAATATCGTTCACGTACATCAGAAACAAAAGCGGACCCAAAACAGAACCCTGCGGCACTCCAGACGTGACAGGAACAGATGAAGAGACGATATCATGAATTGTGACACACTGTGACCTATTCAATAAGAAATTTTGTATCCACAGGATCGTGCTGTTGTTAAGGTAAAAACTGTGTAGTTTTGATACTAGGCGCTGGTGAGGAACTAAATCAAAAGCCTTGGAAAAATCAACGAAGACTGCATCGGTTTGGTTACCCGAGTGTATACTGGTGTGTAGGTCGGTAATAAATTCAAACAATTGAGATTCGCAGGATTTCCCGCGTTGAAAACCGTGCTGATTCGGGAAAAGTAGATTATTGGAAGAGAGGTGTTGCATAATTTGCGTGTACAAGATGTGTTCCAAGATTTTGCAAGGTATAGAGGTCAGAGATATGGGCCTATAATTGGAAAAGTCAGTGTGGTCCCCTGCTTTAAAAATGGGAACAACGAAAGCGAGCTTCCAATCGCCAGGTAGTAAATTCTCGTCGATGGATTGCTGAAATAACTTACAAAGAAAAGAGGAAGATTGGGTTACCGTTAATTTTAGCAATTTAGATGATATTTGGTCAGGACCGGGACTACATCTGTTTGGGAGACGCTGTATGGCTCTCACCACACCTTCTAATGTTATCAAGATATCGGGCATTACGGCACACTCGGGGTGAGAGGTGACATGCGGAGGCGGCAGAGAGCTTTCTGTGGTGAAAACAGAGGAGAATGCTGTGTTATGCGATTCGGCTATTTCCAACAGCGAAGGTCGGTTTGTTGAAGCATGGTTTTTGCTGTCATTACGTTTATTAGGATTAATGGTGCCCACATAACATTAGCGCCCACATAACTTCACTTTGTCATCCCCTTTCGCATCTTTATTTGTCGGTTTAAATATCCACGTTGGTGAGCTATTCATTTTATCACCCAAATTACCTCCGTCAAAACGTTAAGTGATGTCCCGTATTTTGCATTAAATTGCTGGCGGCTTCCAGGGGCTCCACGTGTCTTTAAAGCGCGAAGCGTTCCACATCAGGTGCTTTTGCTTGCTATACGAACGGGGTTGGTGCAACCGGCTTTCAACGCAGACTGAGTGACGACACACCTGAGTCTTTCGCGTTCGACCCCTTAATTATGGCTACGCACGCGTGGCGAGGATTACAGGTAGCCGCTTCCCACCACGCTGGTTCAGCACAAATGCCGAAGCGCAGGAGCCGTACAGTAAAACCTAGTTGTAGGTTTGGTGGTTCGTTTCGGCAAATACACTTTCCGGTCTTCGAACTCAGGGTGACGGCGATGGAGCAGGAGACGAGAAGGCGAAAATGAGGGGAGTATGGCAAAGAAAAACTGAATTTACAGTAATTTACAAAACGGTATTTACAAAATGGATGGGAGAAACTTGCTGTCTTGGTGATCGACTAACTTACGCCCTGGGTACAAAACCTGAGCGGTTGACTGTTTCTTAGTTACGCCCAAAACAAATTTCTTAGTTGCGGAATACCCGAAGACTTACCGTTCGGCTTTGGGAACTACGGCCCAGTCTGATGCTGACCGTCTTGCGCACCCACCTTACACTTCGCGCCCATTGTGTGCAGCGCAGGAGGTTGGACTGGTCAGTTGACTGTTCAAAAAATCAGTGGTTGGGCCAAACGCTGCCCCATCTTCTTCGACAAAGTCTTTCTCCTCTAAGAAGAAACGAAACGCACCGCCGGGGAATGTTTTTCATCGGCCGCGAACTTCTCAGGCGCCTTTGTGGGAGCAATATCACTCTATGTTTTGCGGCCGCAAGAATGCAGCAAGATTACCCGATAACAACGCGCCTGCTCGCGTTTTTCCAATCGACACTTATCCCACCAGTATGTCAAATGCTGTCAGGAGGCTTACACGAACAATTCAGCAAAGAGAGCCGAGGTCCAGGGACTTCGTTCGACTTCAAATGTGTCACTTTCCCCAACTCACGTACGCAGACCCGATGTAGCTGTACACACAAGTCGTTTGTGAGTGTGCCAAATGAAATCATAATGCTTTCGCATTCAGGCCGCATCAGCAGGCTTAAGAAAACCCAGCGATGCCTTCTCTTTCGCATCCAGTATCGATATCTTCCAAAGATATTCTGCAAGCACTTACAAGGATTTTTGCGGCGAGCACACATATTGGAACGTTTTCGAGCTCACTCGAGCCAAACTGACCAATCTCATACGGCCGGTGGTTTTAGCCAAGCGACGTTGTTGAGTCACTGTTCTTAGTCTGTAGCGAAATGTTCGGTGTTGTATACGCTTTGGCTGTTTTTTTTCTACCTGAGTACGCTGCATTCATCTACTTTCAGGGACTGATGTTCCGCTCAACGCACACTGCAGCATTCCTTCTGAATTTGTACGCAGGGATTTTCGAACCGATATGGTTTCTGGTTAACCATTTCATTTATTACGTTGCCGCATGTGAGCGTTTTTGTTTGGTTTTGTAAGCTATAGCTGACCAAGAAAACAAAGTTTTTTCTGCATCATCACTCCTGGTTTCATCTTTCCACTTGATGGATGTGCTTGCTGAATGCTGAGAATGGATTTCAATGGAAGGCTCCTCTGTCCAAGTCTTGTTCCGGTGGTACACGCTGCCGGCGGCACTCGCGCACATGCAACCATAACAGGAGGTGAAACTAGGGAAACAACGGGTATGAGATAACGCCTTCGCCAGAAAGGAGTGGCTTCGGCGCAAGCTGGTGCGGTAGCAGAAAGGTTCCTGGTTTGTTTCTAGGCCTGAATGATTAAGTGCACCGACGACCAAGCACGGGAGCGGGGAGCCACATACTGCATGAGCAAGGCGAACTTCCGACGTATCGATCACTGCAGCTGACGTGGATGTATCGCGCACATGGAGGGGAAGTACGTCAGCGCACGCAGACTGAAACTGAGATTGGTTGACAAAAGCTCAAATAATAAAGTGCTGCAAACGCCAGGGCCTAGGCCAAAGATTGACGCACATGGGAGAAATGCACCGCTACTCTTAGAGGACGCACATTTAGACGCAGACATTAGTCGATAAAAAGTGAAATAGGAGGGTGCTGAAAATCTCGGCGCCCAGGCCAGCAATAGCTCCACTTAGCTGAGTAAAGAAGGCGCACTTTTAAAGACCCCCTGCACTTCAAGGACATTTTTGACCGATCCTAAAATTAATATCGCAACGAGACGGTGAGCTCAACGCTCCTCGCCCTGCTCGGGGCTCCAAAAAAAGGGTGGTGCAGCGTTATTCCGAGCCATACAAAATTACGACCTTGTGTTAAAAAATGACCGCTCTATGCTCACTAGAATCCGCAACAGGGTCACTCGTGACACTATCCTGGATCTTTCATGGCCCCAGAATTGCCTTCATATCGACTGTAACTGTCCCTCGAAACCCTCAGCCGCGATTATTATATAATCACCATAAAACTACCCGTGCACAAAAACCCCACAGCAGAGGCACTGCCATACTGACAGATTGGCCCTCCTTCCGAAAGGACGCCGAGGCTCTTCCTCCCATAATGGATGACCTCATAGCCTGGACGATCACCCATCAGTCGACGGCCACGTGCTACATATCTTGGAGGTGCGCCGCAACCTCACTAAACGCCGGAAGAATAATCAGCGCCACAGTGAAATGGTCAGAAAACCTATTGCCCTCCTCTTTATCCAAGGTAAGGAATCTACGTCCATGCTCCATCAGCAGAACTTGTTCTATCTATGCGACCTACTCAAAGGCACGCTAAGCTCCAGACGTACCTGGCATCTATTCCGCCACCCACTTGACAGCACGACCTCCCGCCCCAAGAGTAACCACCAAATACAGAGACTTATTCGGAACAGATCTCTTCACCCGAGAGATTTTCTCCGTGCAGCCCAGACCAACCTTTTCGGCTCGCTCGTAACCTACCCCTTCTTCCACCCGGACTGACACTGGCAGACGCAACCCTGCACTCGACGCCCCGTTTACCGTGGAAGAATTGCAGCCCTTATTAGCCAATCTGAAACGTAACACCACACCTGGCAACGATCGCATCACAAACCACCTCCCTTGTCCCCTCGACCTCCTTGACATCGACTCCCTCCTGCAACTCTTCAACGCTCACTGAAAGAAGGACACCCTTCCAGAGCAGGAAATTAGCTTAATCCCCAAACCCCACAAATCCATTTCGCCTACGTCGCTACATCCGATCGCTCTTACCTCATGCATTTGAAAACTGTTCGCTAGTCTTGTACATCACCGCCTCACTGACCACCTCGAAGAAAAACACCTCTATTCACTACAAATGTTCGGTCTTCGCACCAAACTGTCCACTCAGGATATTCTCTTACAAATCAAGGAGTAGGCACTAGATCACCTACGGCGCACTACACCATGTACCATCCTTGCGCTCGACTCAAAATGCGGATTCGACAACGTTACTCGCCACGTGATCCTAGGCGACTTCAACGCCACCCACTGCGGGTCTCGCACCTTCGATTACGTTGCCGCATTTAACCGTGATCGCTGCGCTACTACTAAGCTCGGAAGCCCGACGTCGCCCATCGTCAGCATGCGCCCTATAGGCACACAGCAAGGAACGGTTAGTTCCCCCTGCTTCTCAGTATTGCATTACTTGAACAACCCACTTTCAACAAAATACCCACCCTGCAGCTTGCTATGCACGTTGAGGACATCACTTTCCAGACCACACACGGTTCCAGTGGAGAACAGCAAGATGCCATCAAACAGACTGTAGACACCACCACCAAGTACCTTCGTCTCAGAGGCCTAGCATTTGAACCTGCCAAATAATCCCTTCCCATCCACACAAGTGCGTCAGCGAGGCGGGTTCGCAAGACTGGTTTGATGCTCTTAAGATGGAGAAATACCATAAACAGGGTCAGGAACATCAAGGGGTTGTTTTGTCTGCCAACTTACGCGCGCAAACACCATGTGACAGTAATAGTGGCTTCATAAGTATCGCAAATGCTAACAATACAGTTCATGAGTCACAACCAATAACAATCAAACCCACCCCTCCTTGCCGAAATAACACACCTACAAATGCGCAACCACCGTGCATTGGAATTTGATACGTTGCCGTTTGATTAGGCGCTAAGATGCCACGTTAGGCTCAGGGCACCGACCATAGCACACCGCCGCCTGTCTCTTTAAATTCATCGTTGTTTTTAAAACTCCTTGTTGCGGGGTAGAACATGCTGCACATTTATGAAATTAAAAACACATATGGAGAACAGTTTGAACACGCAGTTGGGTTCGCCTGCACGAGTATGAGACGCCGACAGCCAAAGATGACCTGATTGAGATTGCTGTGGGCCTTTTAGGCTTCAATGCCCAAACGTTTGCTCCCAATTTAAGTAGATAACATTGGCCGGGGTGTCTATATCGCTTAGGTGGAAATGCATAGCAGTCGAACTTAGTGTTTGACATCTTACTAACCGTAGCACTAAAGAAGCATTTTAAACACGGGCGAATTCGACTACGGACTAAAATAAACGAGAACACGTTTACTCAAACTTAATGCAAACCTTTATTCTCATTCCAGATGCTTAATCAGGGCTGATGTATCCCTTTACGCCAAGTACGTTATTGGAACTGATGCTTCATAGGTGGCCGGGCGTGTGCTTCTACTTACCACAGTACACTACCCGGTGAAGTGATAGCCACGGTGTACTGCATTACACGGACAACAGCGGCAGCACGTGAGTTCAAGTGCAAATTGTAAGTGCCGAGACATGCTGCGTACAAGCAGCTCGTTGTCGCACACATTGGTTTTAACAACAGTGGGGGCATATTTTCGGCAGACCAGGAACACCGCAACATGGCACTCCCCTCGCAGCACTCTGTTCTCGCATGTTCATTGTTGGCTCAAAGCTTATTGTTACGGTGTTATGAAAGGACCTTCTCACGTGCAAGACACCCGTACAATGTACGGGGACAAAGGCGGGGCTGCAGAGCCAATTACTCGGCGCACAAAGAAGCTTCCGTCCTTCCTTTCTGTGCTGCACGCCCTTTTCGATGACGTTACTCTTTGCGGCCATGAGAAACACGAAGGCCTAAAATTGGCGCAGGTTAGCACTGTGCATCAACCCTTACAAGTGTCAGGCACAATGTCTCTCATTATTCTTACGTAGTGCGCTCTTATTAGCAAGTGCTTGCTCATGGTGGTTGTTGTAAATTCTCTACTCCAGCTGAAGTTAAAGTGCGAATTATGAGCTGCATGAATTAGCAAATGAATACGAAACAACCGTTTTGAAACGAAAAATTAAAGCGGTTTCTAAAGAAAGATGGTTGAACGCGGAGCTTTCTCCTGTGCAGACCGAATCAAAGCCAAAGTGCATTGCCAATGATCACGCAATGAATCCAAGAACTGCTTTGCGACCCGATGCGGTGACTTGGTTTTATTAGGTGATTTAATTCAGGTCACTCGGCATTTCTTGAGTTCGTTACGTGGCGTTGGCTTTCGACTTTGACTTTGATTCAGTTTTCGTAGGAGAAACCTTCGCGTTCAATGATCTTTCTTTAAGAATTATACGCTTTTATTTTTTTTTTTCTTGAGGCTCTTAAGGAAAGGTGAGGGGACCCTGATCATGTTCTGCAAACGTTTCAAATTTTCATGATCATCAACCAGTTGGATTTTCTGCTGTTCATTCTAGGCACCCAAAAACAAATCAGTGAGACATAGAAATCATCGCTTTCAAAAGTTAGCCGGGATTCAGACCAGGTGCAAGAAAAATATCGACGTTTTCTGGAAACCCCTCAGGGCCTCTTTGGCAATCGCATACAGAATCAACTTCTCCAGAAATATGCAGCCAATCATGTATCAACTCTCGCATAAAAAATTCTTGCGTTTAAATTGAGACGCTTCAATATTCTCCCAGCCACACTCCTCCTACCCACATTAAAAATAATCGACGCGCAGTGTGAGACATAAAATTGTAATTTGTGTAGAGCCTCCTGGTCCTGGTGTAGAGCATCCATGTGTAGAGCCTCCTGGCCCTAGGCTGTTGTGCGTATCGGCATAAAAATCTCACGGAAGGTGGGATGAAAATTTTGAAATCACAGAGGGAATGTCGAGACAGGCTTTCCGGATCATACTTGTGGTTTTACGCATTAGTTGCGAGTGTGAATGTATAACTACCATGACGCCCGTCTCGGCCATCGCGCTCATAGCCACCTAACCCGCATCGCGTACGACATGATTCCTAAAATCACTAGCGCAGCCCTAGAGAGACTTCCGCGATAAGCTCATCCCTCAGCACTATTAGCCCCATTGATGGCAATTCCGCCGCACATGTTCTCTAATGGAGAAAGCCATTACACGCATTACACACCGTGCCCCGCAATATAGATATGTGTAGTCATCAGAAAACGGCATTTAGGCAAAGGCTAAGACCGGGTGTGGAGAAGGAGGCGAGGGTGCGATCTAGCAAGTGAGTTATGGTGCGGTGCAGGGTGCGGTGAGGGGAGGAGAGCCTCTATTCCGCGAGAACACACTCCACGCATGGTATCTAAGACCTGCCACGGGGATGTGCCAACTTGACCGCGACAGCAGCTGAGGGACTTTGACAGCGGGCTTGGCTGCCGAAACACTTGCCCACCGCGCCACTAGCTTGGAATATGTTCCCGCCGTGCAGATTCACTGATTGGAAACACTGCGAAAGAAGACAGCCACGCTCTCCCTAATGACGTGGCATAATCTAGGAGGAGGCGCCAAAGTGCTCACCCACCTCAACTCCCGGTGTATTCATGAAAGTTTTGACGCTGGGGCTGTGAAGATATCTAAGACCACTGTCGTGATGACCGGAAGCATCAGAAGCCCTGAATATTTTAAGTTGTCGTCCTCTCACAAGTTGGTATTCTCATTACATGAGAAGATTCGCTGTATGAAGTCATGCATAACAATTAATAAACCAGCGGGCTTGCAATCTAATTGCATGTCTTCATCTGCACGCACGCAAAAGCAACACCTATGAAAACTACGGGTGCACCTAAGTTTTCTCTGAATATGGAATTCGTGAGCCCCTCTTGTCGCTTAGTTATGTCGACGAGTTATTTCGCTGGGTTTCTCCTTCCATTTCCTTCGTCTTCTTCGTATTTTCCTTCTCCCCCTAACTATTAATGACAACCCTAGCAAACTGCCCTTGTCAGGGGTGTATTTTGCAGTGCTCTCGCTTATTTCTGTGCTTGCCCAGCACCGGAGGGGACTGGCCAATGTGATGTCACTGACGACAGTGTATGAAACCGACTGCCTGATAAACGCACGGGGAAAAATCAAAGTAGCGCCATTCTTTCGCTCGAATCAGAATTTTGAAAGCCACTGGTGATAATGTGCCTGTGAAAATATGCCTGACCTGGGCAGCAGCGCACACCGGTCTCGAGGGGAATGAGACGGCCCACTATGTCGCCCGAGGGCTCGTGATCTGGGCAGGGCCTAATCTATATCCCTATCACGAGGCACGGTCTGCGAGGGATCGTCTGGTCACATTTCATGACATCACAGTACACTACCGCCTCTCCCGCCGGATTTACCTACCGGCGGACCAGCAATCGGATAACACCAAAGCGCACATTTGGCGTTTACTACAAACAAACATCTTCCCCAACCCAGCTCGTCTGACACACATACACACAAATCTCTACCCAACCGCGGCCTGTGGCCTGTGCGGAGATCACGCCACCCTTTCTCACATCATATGGGCATGCCAACAAAATACGTTTCCTAATCACCTCTGAGGAGCACTGGGAGGCCACGCTCCGCAGCTCATATCTGGACCTTCAGGTCCAGTTAATCGATAGGGCTGTGGAAGTCGCCAGTGAGTGGAGGGTGCCACCGGCTACAAGTGCCACCTGAATTGAATGGACCGAATAAAGGTTTATCTTGCTCTCTCTATCGCTCGAATCACGGCTCCCCAGGAGCCTACACGACATATTCAATCTCAGCAATAAATAACCTTAACATTGTTATTTACAGCTTTCTATGCAACGTCATAATCAACGTATGTCAAACTGCGGGGCTGACTGACGACGTTAGCCCTCGAAGCATGCTATTAAAACTAACGACGGGCCGTAATGTGCCCGCGTTCCTGTTACCAGTGTTGCGCCAGCAGCCCGGTGATTGGCGGTTTCCCCGCTTGCAGCTCAATGGCTCTTCACAGGTAGTGGGGATTTCAGTTCGGTGTACACCCCCGTTCGGAGATAAAACATGTGTCTCGCGTTATTTGCGACACGACGCGTCACAGCCATTGGAGACGTTAATCGTCCGCATTCCCACGTCCGCAGCCAATGAGAATGCGGTGGAACTTTGCGGCTGCCGAGATGTAGAACAGCGTGTGTTTGACACAGCAGCGACGCAATTGTCGAACAATGCTCCTGCATCAATATTTGTGCTCGAAGTGGTTTGCTTTTTTCTGTTCGGTAGCTCACGTAGCGGGCGCAGCTTTTATGACAGTGCGCTCTAAATGGTGGCTCTCATAGCTGCTTGCGCCCATGCATGATTACATTCAAATCCTTCGGCAAAAAAAAAAAAACTGCGAAAGTCCCACGCTTTCTTTTTTTGCCGTGCGATTCGAAGTTGGAAGAGCAATGCTAGGGGGTGGTATATAACGAAATCCATTCCATTGCGAAGTTCCAACCATATGTTTTTCAAATTTTGGTAAGATAATCACTTTAAAATAAAGCCACCCCTTGGTATCCGTTTTTATCGTCTAGATATATTCTTCGCCCACAAATTACTGGATGGATATAAGCAAACAATGCCACTGGTACGATGTGCAGAAAAAGAAAGATTTGTATCCTAATATCAAAGTTGCATGAACATATCACTAATCCCCTAGCGTTGTCTATGTTTATGTTCTGCTGCAACCATATTTTCTTTAATGCGAGAGACAAAACATCTTACGCATTAGGGTTAAGGCATCTCAATGTTTTCAAACAAGCTTATCATTAAATCGGCCCAATTTCAGCAGCGCCCTGTCCCGTGATAACAAAACAGAGTTTTCACATTTTTTTATGTTTTCCCGATGTGCTTTGCCCCTGTTTCAATATGCATCCTGCGTGAGAACTCAACAAGCAGCAAGCACAAAAACGCATGCATTACGCCGAACACGTACCAACACGGCCGGACAAAAGTTCCGGCTCACATGTTCATTAGTCCTAACGACGCCGCATGCAAGGTCACTGTGTACTACGAACGGATCAGGGGCGGCATGCATTAGCCCAGATGGCTTCACGAAAACAGATATAAAGACGGTACGGACAGTAGAGTGAACGACGGCAAGCAGCGACCTTGCTTTCTCAAGCAAAGCCGCGACCTAAACTAACGCAGATTTAGTTTTCGGAGCATTGATCGCAACAGGGACCCCACCATATGGCCCGGCCGGCTTCCTGACGTGAGAAACACGGGCGCTTAGGGAATAAATTATTGCCCTCTTGCAGAGAAACTCTCTTTGCGGAGCTATCTGTGCAGTTGCTCGGACGCATCTGCCTGTGTCATCGCGGTTAGAATTAGACCTTCAGTTGGGCGGAAAGTCTCCGACGCATTTGCGCACTTGTTTGGCGGCGCCTCTTATCCGCTATTTTTCTCTCTTTTGTAGTATAAGCTGTGAGCACTGAGGAAATTGTCATCGAGCCATAGGGGGTTGCTTTTTGTCGGAATTGAGCCTTGCTCCGGAATTGAACCTTGCTGCTGTTTGGAAGTCGCGACAACGCGAAAGGAAGATAAATAGTGCCGTACACGGTGAACTTCGGCTTTATCGTCGCCTGCGTGCGGTAGAAATTTCGTGCGTTAACCCCCTTATGTGTGCACCTCTTCTTTGTTGAAATATGCACATTGACTACATGCGCATGTTCGCGGATACATGTGCGTGTGTGTGCGTGTGTGTGTGCGTGTGTGTGCATGTATGAGCGTGCGCGTGTGCGTGTGCGTGCATGCATGTATGTGTGCGTGTGTGTGCGTATGCGCGTGTGTGTGTGCGTGTGTGTGCGTATGTGTATGTGTGTGTACGTGTGCGTGTGTGTCTGCATGTGCGTGTGTGTGCGTGTGCGCGTGTGTGCGTGAGTGTGTATGCGTGTTTGTATGTGTATGTTCGTATGTGTGTGCGTGTGTATGCGTGTGTGTATGTGTGTGTGCTTGTTTGTGTGCGCGTGTGTGCGTGTGTGTATGTGTGCGTGCGTGTTTGTGTGTGTGTGTTTGTGTGCGTGTGCGTGTGTGTATGTGTATGTGCGTATGTGCCTGCGTGTGTGTGCGTGTGTGTATGTGTGTGTGTGTTTGTGTGCGTGTGTATGTGTGTGTGCGCGTGTGTGCGTGTGTGTATGTGTGCGTGCGTGTTTGTGTGAGTGTGTGGGTGCGCCTGTGTGTGTTTGTGTGCGTGTGCGTGTGTGTATGTGTGTGGGTGTGTGCGTGCGTGTTTGTTTGCGTGTGTGTGCGTGGGTGTGCGTGTGTGCGTGTGTGTATGCGTGTGTGCGTGTTTGTGTGTGTATGCGTGTGTGCGTGTTTGTGAGTGTTTGTGTGCGTGTGTGCGTGCGCGCGTGTGTGCGTGTGCGTGCGTGTATGTTTGTGTGTGTGCATGTGTGCGTGCGCGCGTGTGTGCGTGTGTGAGCGTGTGTGCGTGTATGTTTGTGTGCATGCGTGTGTGCGCGCGCGTGTTTGTGTTGGCGTGTGTGTGCGCATGTGCGTGTGTGTGCTTGTGTGCGTGCGTATGTGCGTGTGTGCGTGTATGTATGCATGTGTGTGCGTGTGTGTGTGCGCGTGTGTGTGCCAGTGTGTGTGCGTATGTGCGTGTGTGGGTGCGTGCATGTGTGTATTTCCGCGTGTGTGTGTGCGTGTGTGTATGCGTGTGTGTATGTCCGCGTGTGTGTGTGCGTGTGTGTATGCGTGTGTGCGTGTATGTTTGTGTGTGCGTGTGTGTGCGAGTTTGTGCTGGCGTATGTATGCGTGTGTGTGCGTGTGTGGGGGGGCGTTTGTGCGTGCGTGCGTGTGTGCCGGTGTGTGTGCGTATGTGCGTGTGTGGGTGCGTGCGTGTGTGTGGGCGTGGGTGTGTGTGCGTGTGTGTGGCGGGTGTATGCGTGTATCTGTGTGTGTGCGGGCGTCTGTGTGCGTGTGTGTGCTTGTGTGCGCCTGTTTGTGCTTGTGTGCGTGTGTGTGTGCGTGCGTATGTGCGTGTGTGGGTGCATGTGTATGCGTGTGTGTGTGCGTTTGTGTGTGTGCGTTTGTGTATGTGTGTGCGTGCGTGTGTGTATGCGCTTGTGTGTGCTTGTGTGCGTGTGTGTGTGCGCGTGTGTCTGCGTGGGTGTGTGTGTGTGTGTGTGCATGTGTGCGTGCGTGTGTGTGTGCGCGCGTGGGTAGCATAATCCTTAAGAATGAACAAATACGGATCAAGCTGAGAGATAAATAATCTAACTGGCATTATTTATTTATTTCATCACATTACATTTGCTCGTCTAGTCCTCTTGCAGCGCAAATATCACCACAGTGTAGCCAAAACAGAGGGTACCAAATAGTGGACAAGCTCTTGCAGATAATAGCGACAATCAGCAAAAAAAATTTGCAAATTTTTCTTCGGTCATGCAGCAATATTATTGACCGATGGGCTGCTGAGGACTATATCTTCCTTTAAAATGGCTGAGGTTCAAGTTCAGGGAAATAATACGAACCATAAAGAATCAAGTTTTAGCACCCTTGGCTACATAAAATTTGCCACATCTTGATTCAAATTTGTGTGAGCGCATTTTTCGTTTCTTTAGGATTATAGCACAGCCAAATTCTGGGTTAAGCGGAGTAAAAATCCCGACACGTCCTGGGAACAACGGAAACGCGGAATCCTAGTGAAAGCTGTCGAGAAGTTGAACATCGGAGCTACTCATTCTGAATACGCAAGTAGATCGAAAACATATCTTATGCCAAAAAATAGAAGTGTCACAACAGCTCGAGCTTCCTAGTCGTTCAATTCTTCCATTTTGTTGACAGCGATAAAACTGAAGCTCGAATTGCGCTTGGACCAGCAGTTTCGTCGGAGGCGTCTAGACTGCATATGGACCATCGTTGTTAGAACGCAATAGAAGTGTTTATAGCGAAAGAAATATTATGGCCCCGTTTTTGGTGTCCTGATATATTTGCTCGTATCAAATTACCCTGAGGCCACACATATTTCGAGTAAGCTGCTTTTAAAATAAAATTTAAAATGTGCCTATTGGCGACTTTCTCTAGCTCTGAATATCAGTTTTCGACCAGTCAACATCTCATCTTCTTGCCGACTGGAGCTAGCTGATTCGTTCTTTTGTGTCTATAGGAAGTTTAAAACTCATGAATGTATTATTTTGAAACGGACTTACGCCTTTCGGTGCGCAATGTGTTTGCTGAGACGGCATCTCTCCATGTTGCAGTTTATAGAGGCCGCATTTCCTCGCCTATCTGAAGTCAAATGGTTAGATGTATTTCATCCTTTTATTGGCACATAATTTTAAAAGGACCATGGAGACGAAATATACGTTTGGTTAATCTAAACGACTTTCTGTAGAAAAAAAATTATGATAGTGTTACAGCAATTTTGATCATTTGCTAATAAGAGAATATGATGAAATAGTGAAGCCTAGCCATGCACTTTTCTCACCTTATCTTTCACGTCACAGGACTTCGGTGAATGCTAGTTGCCGACAATACCTGTCGCCTTTAAACATGATTGGGAGATTACAATGATGCCTCTAGTACCGCTTGACAGCACTGCGTTAATTCTAGTACGGAGTGAAATTGATTTGTTTTGGCTTGTTGCCGCACCAATGACGTCACTAGTGACATGTGACAGCGGGGACTTGAAAGTGTTCCGATATTCCTTACTTTTGTTTTGTGCAAACAACGCATTCAAAGTCGGAACAACGTTCACCGAGCTTAAGAAGGCTAATCCTAATAAATAAAGCAAGGACGCACATTTTCCCTATTGTTTCCCTAAAAATTATATTTCCGTGATGTTTTCTGAAGTGGCAATTAACTATGTCGCCACTATTCATCCAACTTTCTGGCAAGCGTTCTAACCTACTGCCCAACCCACCCAAGAGCCTTGTTTTCCTCAACAAATTTCTTCCTTCTACCCCTTTCACGCGTTGAAAAAATCTCCTGCATAATTCACCTAAACTCGGTCCGAAAGACATAGTAATATTTGGCGTTCAACAATCAAAGTTAAAATACTGAAGAAACATTTACGTTAAATTGATTGATTGTAGGGTTTAACGCCCCGACGCAACGCAGGCGATGAGGCGCGCCGTTGTAGAGGCGCGTTGTAGAGGCGCGCCGTTGTAGAGGCGATGAGGCGCGCCGTTGTAATTTTGACCACCTGGGGATCTTTAACGTGCGGCGAAATCTCGTACACACGGGCGTTTTTGCTTTTCGCCTCCATCAGAAAAGCGGCCGCCACGGCCGGGAATCGAACCCGCGACCTCGTGCTCAGCAGCGCAACGCCTTAGCCACTGAGCCACCGTGGCGGGTCATTAACGTTAAATCACGTGGTTTTCTAAATAAAGGTATTTACAAGTTTTATCTGAATCGAGCTCGTTCTAGATCATTGGAAATAACGTCATGGGGAAATGTTTTCTCATTAAGTTTTAGCAGCTGGTAAGGGATCCCTGCAATGAGTGAGAACACCGTGGTAATTACAGGAGGAAACATGATACAAGTACTTAAAAAGCAAGTTCTTTGCTCCAGACGGAGAATTGCGCAATGCCACGCCCTAATCGTTACTTGGCTCTTTTTTCAATCTTCCGTTCTTTCGGTCTAATATAATGGAAGGCAGCGAACGCCGGCAACTGTTCGAGGGCTAGCCCAGCAATGATAACAAAGCTCCGCTTTCCAATTTGGCTGATGAACGGTTTCGGCTCACTCTCGACGATTAAACGCAATCGTGTGTCATTTACTCAAGTAACATTCTTTCCCCTGGGTTTGACTGTAATCTGGGAGGGGGCGCAACCTTTTGCACTGCAATATATTCCATCTAGTAATTATCCTAATAAGAATTTGTGCAACATTTCGCTTCACTTTCATAATACCATGAGGCCGTCATAGCAAAACGGGCTTTCATATGCATTGTAGGCGTAAAACTCATAGTTTCCGTTGGGTAAGAGAGTTGTGAATCAAGTTTCAAAAAATTGTGTTGTTCTGATATCTTCCTACACCCACTGGCCTAAAATGACTCGCTGTTTGAGATTCAGTGTGACAGTTAGTGGAGATGCCCGGCTGGGAAGATTTTGAGAGAAATAAAAAAAAAACAGTTCGAACATTCGAATGGCTGAGGCAGACGGCTATTTGTCTTCTAATTTATGAGGAGTTCATTCTCAAAGTTTATAGTTGTAAGTGAACAGCCTAAAAATGGAAAGCTGTGCTAGTTAATTTGAACTCTTGGCTAATAAACTGTACGCGTAAAATGAGGCCACTGGAACTGGGTCAACTGAACCAGTGCCTTACACAATCCTATTATTTTCAACGCGTCAGTTTTGAATTGTGTAGATAGAGGGGAGGGGAGAGGAATAGAGAAAAAATAATGGCTCAATTTTGTTTCTTTCATCTAGGTATCAGCTAATTAATCCTCGACCTTATTCTCTATGTTCGTATGAATGGGGCGAGAGAATAACAGAATACTTTGGTCAAAAGTAAGCGGGCAACCCCACTGGGCACAGTGAATGCTTTAATATATTTGAACAGGAAGCATGCTAAGCCCGACACGGGGACTATTTTGCATTTCCAGCGAAACAATGTGACGTCTACAAGGCTTGTGGCAACCTTGCCGTATTTAACAGACGTCTCGGTACTCTTAGCACCCAAACGATCCCAATCGATAGGCGCACTACGGTAGCCGACACGGCGCTCTTCCCCATTCCTTGGGCTATTCAGTGTCATCCCAAATACGCCCGTTCTATGACTAAACTACCCACCCTAATGCTTACTTACTCTCCAGAGGCTTGTCGGCGGCACGTCAAACACATAGTTCGGAGAGGCACTGCTTATCTACTAAATATGTACACAATTAAAATTATCAGGGAATTTGGTCTAATGGACGTGTTGCAATGTTTGGAAATGAGCGGGTAAACAAGGCAGCCCCTGCGGTTCGTCTCCGAGCACCGTACATACCCCTGCGGGGCATCCCTCTCATCCCAAAACCATATACAAGCAACTACTGCTTAAGAGACAACACCTCCAGCTCCTCATCCGGCTTAATCAGGCGAGAAGGAAGTACTCTATACCGAACCGCAAACCAGCACCCTCACCACTCCAGTAATTAGTCCTCTGCTCCAATGCCTCCGACGATTTTACGATTTGTGTACACTATGGTAAATATCCCAAGGGACACAGTACTTTTAGCAATACAACCTCCCCTCGGCCTCCTCTCAACTAAGCTGCGCTCCCTAATTGGACCCGCATGGCTGACACGGTTGCTTGCTCTGCAGAACAGCTTGTACTTGTCACTCACATTCAGTAAGCGCTGGAGACGAAGTACTTCGTTACGGAGACGCTGCACTTTAAGAAATCGCCGCAGTTGGGCTTCACTGCAACGTGGAAATACGACCAGTCACCGAGACCAAATTTCCGGATGTGGCAAATCGTGATGCCCAGCCTCCGATTAGACACACACACACACAAAAAAAACAGATCACGCGCGGGACAACAGCGCAAGGCGTGCAAATTGGGCGTTGTTGTCCCAGTGCATCTTTGTATTTTTAAAGGCGTAGCATTCCTTGCCGAGTACCCCTACAGCCCGGACCGTGTAACGCCCTGAATTTCCACAAAAATGCAGATATCGCGGAAGTTTCACCTGTAATCGCTATAACACCATAAACGGAGATAACTGGCCGCAAGAAATTGTGAAAAAATAAAAAAAAGTAAAATATTTAAAAAATTGCGGAAAGTGGAGAAGCATGCAACGCCCTGCATTTCCACAACAATGCCTATTTCGCAAAACTTCTACCTGTAATCGTTATAATTGCGTAAATGGAGATAATTGGTCAAACGACATCTTGAAAAACTAAAAAAATAAAAATATATACAATTTTATCGAAATTTAGGAGCAGTGTATCGCCGTGCATTTCCACAACAATACAGATTTCGCAAAAGCTGCGAATGTGATCGTTATAATAACGTAAGTGGAGATAACCGGCCGGATTAAATTTTGAAAAACTGAGAAAGAAGAAAAATATTTAAAAATTTTGGAAAATGGGCGAACGTATAAGGCATGGCATTTCCACAATAATGCAGATTTCGCGAAAGTTTCACCTGTAATCGTTATAACAGCGTAAATGGAAGTATTTGGACAACCGAAATTTTGAAAACTAGAAAACAAAAGAAATATATAAAATATTTACGGAAACTGGCGAAGTGTGTAACGCCCTGCATTTCCACAATAGTGCAAATTTCTGAAACGTTCTAAATGTAATCGTTATAATAGAATAGAATAGAATAGAACTTTATTGTTGTTACAGAATGGTACATTACCGTAAATGGAGATAATTGGTCGGTCGAAATTTCGAAAAAGTAGGAACTAAGAAAAATATTAAGCAATTACGGAAAATGGCAGACCATATCAGGAATCTCGTTTCCACAGTACTGAAGATTTAGCGAATGTTCATCTTCTAATCGTCATAACAGCGTAAATGGAGATAATTAGTTGGGCAGGATTAGAAAAACCAAAAAAATTGACTGTAAAAAACTTACACTCAAGACAAGCGGCATCAGAATGCTACACATTAGTAGATAATTCTCCGAGTTTCTGCAGAATTTTTTACTCTAATCGCAAGCTGCACATAACCATTCGCCAAATACGCAGATTAGGCAACGCTGATAGATGATTCTCACCGTTGGGGTGACGCCCACCTGGGGCTATTTCTTGAAGTGTAGACTAAGGGAATCGAGTTTTTACAATACAAAAATAAATTTACCCTTTTCCTTCCTTTCTTCCTTCTTTCCCTCCTTCCCCTTCCTCCTTCACTGTTCCTTCCTTCCTCACTTCGTTACTCATTGACTCACTCGCTCGCTAACTCGTTTACTCACTCGTTTACTCACTCGTTTACTCACTTGTTTACTCACTCGTTTACTAGCTCACTCGCTCGCTCGCTCACTCACTCACTCACTCACTCACTCACTCACTCACTCACTCACTCACTCACTCAACAGAATGCACCACTGTATTTGTAGCGTGATTTCCACCTGCGGCCTTAATTTTGTCTGTCTTGATGATCTCTCTGATATTGGACTTTCATTGAGGCTCGGTTACTCTCTCGCTGTAGTCTCCTCTCTGTACTCAGTTTTAATAAATGCGAATGTTAACGATATTTTCAGGGGTTATAAGGCATTTTAGTTTATTCTTTTGGCCGCTGCAGTGTGGCATGGATACTTCTTGAACAAACGGTTCAGGTTTCCTCGCAGCCTACCAGACATTTTAGTTTTTTAGATGCGAAGCATCTCATGCTCGGGGCTGTGTCCCTCCCTTCCTCGTTGTCGTTGTCCGCCGTCCGCACTTTACTGGGAATGCGCGTCTCTTCAGCCCCGTCATCGTTCGGGCTGACGTCGGCGCCGTCCACTATAAGAAGAAATAGTTAGGCGGCTCCCGGTTTCGATCCTACGGCTCTCTGGCCGCAACGGGAGGTACGTGGCGCTCTTCCCATTGCGCTACAAACCGAGACTGGAGCATGCGCTACGAATGCGCCTTATGTCGTTCACTCATTCAAACTACGTCAAGAAGCTGCTGATACAACGAAGACACGCGAAGCTGAACGTCAACGGAAAGGATGAACTTAAAACTAATGGGAACTTCAGTCGACCCCATGGCTGCTTTGCATACTACTCAGGGTTGCCCTGCGGGAAGATGGTGTAATTTTTTTTATTTGAATTCCGGGTTTTCCGTGTTTAATACGCTGTATTATGTTATCACGGTTATCCACTGCTCTCTCAAGCTTGGTGATTTTTACTTCGTTATATATGTGCTTTACAGGTCTTATTCTTGTGGGCATATTCTATGCACACTTTTGTTATTCAATTGCACTGCCAGTTGCTTTCTGTCTATTGTTGTAAGCTTTGGGTGATTGACGTTTGTGTGATCAGCGCGGCCGCCCTGTCGGCATACAAGCTCCTTCGAGTGCTTCTGCGGAAGGCAAAAAAATATATATAAGCGAAATATCATATAAGCGAAATCATATAATATCATATAAGCGAAAAAATATCATATAAGCGAAATAAATTCAAATTTCTACTTCAAATTCACGGCTCCCTAAGCAGTTGTACTTTAAACGCGAAATCTTGGTAGATCGTCGATTTTTCACAGCTGTATAGTTCAGGTTTGTAACAAACTGCGAACGGATCGATAGTTACCGTTTCATGACATCCGACACCAACACTCATGCAGGAAGGAACAGACAGATAATATTCCGAATTCCGGTGGGCAGCGTAGAAATATGCTTTAGTTATCAGGAACAAATATTTACGAGTAGTCGTATATCTAAACAAGCTTTGACACTGAATAGTCTTTGCTTGAAAAATCGGTGTCTCTTATTTTTTACCGTGCGGTTCAATTGATAACCACTTCCTGTCTAGTGATTGTATATATATACGCTTGGTGTAATTTTATCTTAGACAACTGGTGTTACGCCTTCCTTCGTCTTCTTGTTGTAGTTTGTTGCTATGCCTACGCATATCTTCTTGCGATGAGATATGTGTTTTAATATTCATGTATTGTAACTTTGTATGTGTTAAAGTATGTGCATGCTTATGTTGGCAGCCAGCCCCTGCGGCCATTTGCCTTGTACACGGGGCCGTGGACCCTGTCAAGCCCGTTTGGTGGCTTTTTGTTCATGGTCGCCAACACAGATGTTAAAATTAAAGATTGACGGATTGATAAAAAAACAGTATGCAATAATATATTGTGTTCTCAAATAAATTAAGATATTTTTGGAAGGCAGAACACACCAAGTTGTCCAGAAAGTCCCTCCCCTGCAGCGCTGAACTTTTCATCAAAGAACTTTTTACGGGGGTAGCTCTTCCATTCCGCAGGGGTTCTCTGGCGCTCGGTGTCTTTGAGGCCATTGATTAATCGATCGGATTTGTTCCCAAGGCTTCCCAAGAGGTGGAAACTCTCAGACGCTTGTGTGTGTGCCTGCAACACAAATAAGAAACCTTCTGAAAGAAAAGAAGAAGCGATCCCTGGGAAATTTGCTCAGCGGAAGCAAAGCAAATAAAAAAATCACTCATGAGAAGACGTTTGCCCTGAGCGAGCACTTGTATCTTTCGACTACACAGTTGTGCGGGATATGACTCATATGACTTTATTTTCCCGGGGTTAAATTTGCATCAAGGCATCCTTTGGTGAAGCAAATTAAGTCGCATTGGCAAGTTTAGGAGCACAATACAGGGAGTGACGTTATGCAAGTATAAAGGCACAATACAGGCAGTGAAGTTTCACCGGTCAAGGCCATAGAGGGAAACAAGGCTACACGAGCAAAAAAACGTATTCTTATGAAAAAATGTTAAGACCAGGGGTAGTCGGTGTGGAATACTGAAAGTGGGAGCGCTCGGAGCGTGTCGTCTGCTACTATGCACAGGCAAGTTGCGATACTCTGCTTGAGTGTTACAACTACCATTCACCACAGAGGAAGGGCTTTCAGATTACGCCAGAGCATATACGCGCTAGCCTTGAAGGTTTAGGTCGCGGGTGTGTGAAGTGCAGTGATAAAAGTTTGCACGGGGCAAATAAAGAGTCAGCCACGTCACTGTAACGGCAGTTTAATGTATGTAGTTCTGTCTTGAATCGGGATGAAAATACAGAAAATTTCCCGCCAAAAATAGCATAAAGGGGTCGTAAGTGCTGTGGTTGACGCAGCAGGTAGGGGCGCAGGGAGGGTTTGCGAGGAAGCTCAGCTGGCTTTCTCGGGGGCTTGTGTTCTGGCGAACATGGCAGCATTTTTTTTGCTTGAGTTCTGTGAGAAGCTATTCTAATGCGGAGGCTGGGATGGGAGTTTCTGTATTGCGTGGGAAGTGGGAGTCGTATACAGGGAGGAGGGGGTGTTGGAGCAGTAGGACAGCGCTTAGCTATTGCTTACCAGCTTACCTGTGATGGAAAGTTGAAGCTCTTGGAAGGGGTCGAGTATGAATTATCGGAATCGTTGGCTTAAAGTCTCTTGGGGCAGATCTTTCCTGCAGTGGCATGGGCAAGGGCGCACAGTTTGCACGTGGAAGCTGACTGGTGGTCCTGTTAAGGGTCTTTCAGTCCACAGTCGAGGCATTTGGGATGGTCGGGGTTCGCACACACGTCCTGGTGGTGTCCTGCTTCCCCGGACAGGTGGCACACCTGCACAGATCGCCTAAATGGGTAAAAATTATATATTAGTCTTCCTGCCTTCACATAAAATGCCACGTCGGGTCCTTGAAATGTAAGCAGGGACAACGCGGTACGGCCCATCATGCGCACATGAAGAAGTTGAGGCTTGTCAGCATGAGTAATGCTTGCAGTGCTTCGGAGGTTGTTTCCTGGTCAAGGTCATGAATGACTCCTCGACTGGTGTCCGGCGGTGGCTTTACGTACTGTGTCAGCTCTTGTTCCGTCGCCCTAGGGAACAGTTCGAATCGTACTGAGCGTTATTGCATATTCCACTCGTGCGGCGCTGGCTACGATCAGATTCTGGGCAGTTTGTACTTGAACGACGAGAGACATAGAATTCATGTTGAGGTGTGCGACTTGCTATTACGATGCCTCCGGCAAGCCCTCATGGTTGCCAATTAGCTAGGTTGAGGTTTGAGAGTGGACGAAATACTAATGCATAGTGATCGCATGGTAGACGCGGCGAGGGGTTACGGGAGGATTCTTGTTTCATTGAATGGTTTATGCTTAGTCGAGGTTCGTATACAGGAGTACTGCCAGCTTGCTTTTGTGTCATCAGCGCAATGGTCTTGGGGCGAGATCGGATGGTTGTGACACAGGGATTCTCGGCAGGAATAGTGCGCTCACTTTGTCTTATTCCGTTGTGATATTAGGCATCAGCATGGGCAGTCTGCCTGGCTCGCTCGTCGTGGCGGCGAGGACTTCCGACGTGGCGGGTGTTCTGCATCTGCTAGGTCTAGAAAGTAGGCCTAGCATCGGCGCAGCGGGGCGAGATCTTTGAAGGCCGGTTTTTCGTAGTTCTCTGCGTCCCAAAGGCTCACCTGGGGGTACGGTGGTGCCGGGTGAACTTAGGAGTCTTGTGGTTCTACTGAGTTGGCGCCTCTTGTAGTAAATACGCTGACGTTTGGCCTTTCTAAACTAAACTAAACACTTTCCTGAATAATATTTCACGTTCAACGGTATTATACCTGCAGTGATGTGCGCCTATTTTGCTAATATGGTATTTATACTCTCTTTTTTCTGAATAGATTGACGTTGTAACCATTGTTATATTCTAATGCACCCGTTGATCAGTCTAATATTTATTGCTTTCGTTATTGTAGTATATTCATCTACAGTCATCTACATGCTGAGGCTGTTTTCTCTTTGGCAGAGATCCGCTTTAGCAAATCGCAATTTTTCGTGTCCGCAGTTAAAAATACCACGAAATTGCCGAGCGCGCGCACATGAGCGCGGTCTTTGCGGCGACCGCCCCGCAGTTAACAAAACCAAGAAAATGCCTAGCACTCGTGTGTGCGTGCCTCGCCACGACCACCCAGCGTCCCTTGCGCACGTTTGTCAAGCCAAGCACACCTACTTATGGAGGGTGGCCAAGATTGCGGCGACCGCTCGGCTGTTATAAAACAGAAAATGCCGAGCGCTCGTGTGTGCGTGTCTCTCGGCGACCGCCCAGAGTCTCTGGAGCACGTTTGTCAAGCCAGGCACGCCCACTTAGGGAGAATAGCAAGATTGTCCAAAAAACTCTAGCGTTCGCCATAATTATGGCAACAGTTGCTCGGAACGAAAAAGACTCCAGAGTTCGCCGTAATCGTGGCAACACTTGCTCGGAACGAGAAAGACACGCCATAGCGTACGCCGTTTAAGGTGATGTCCAGTGACTGTCACTTCCAAAAAAAAGAAGGAAGCTCACACTTATAGCAACAATGATGGCGTAGAGGTCGTTGCGGCAGCAAAAAAGAAGCAAATAGGCTGCAATCTTGAACTTTAATTATGCTCGTGAAGGTTGGGTACAGCTTTGCTACCTTCAAGACTTACGCGCAAGTGTGATTTTCCTTCATTTTTTGAAAATTGAAACCACCCAGTGGTTTTGTACCCATTCATGTATCCTGCACACGCTTTGTAAATAACATTCAGTTTCATTCCATTCAATTCTTAAAACAACCCCGAATGTTTTTGTTATTAAAGAATCTCATCTTTGTCGTTGACGCCTAATTACTTTCAATAATAGCGATTCCGATATAGAGGAAAGCCCTCATGCGACATGCGGATGGCGGACTCATGAGCATACAACGACAGGCACACGGAAGAAACACGCTAAAAAGCAACAGAATGGCTTCAGTAATTGTTGGTACCTCAAATGAGTGTTCTATCTGCCACATAGAACACTCATTTGAGTTGGATGTTTGATGAGAGTTTAATGTTCAAAAGGCCAATTCGGGCAACAACATCCGGTTAGGCGGTTTCTAAATTGGCCTCCCTTTCTATTAGATCTTCTTCATAGATGGACGGAAATTTCCGTCGCTGCCGACCGTGATTCAGTAGAGAGATTTCTGTTTCACGGTCTAACCACCGCGAAGGCTCGGTGGCTATGACGACGCGCTGCTGAGCCCAAGGACCCGAGATTCCGGCAGCGGTGGCTGCTCTTTTGATCGCGGTGAAAAGCGAAAACACCCGTGTTTCAAGATTAGGCGCAGGTAAAGATCCACAGAAAGTCAAGATTAATCCAGCCTCCCTACGGTGCCCCTCACAGCCCTGGTGTAGCTTCGGAGTGCTGGACACTACATTCAACGTGCCATGATCTAGGGCCTGTCATTGCTGTTACTTTCTGCACCAAGATTTCCGGCGTGAACCTGGGGATATGGGTAGGTAAACTGAGTCCCTGGCAGCCTCACTGCTGATGTCTACGATCACAAACAATCCCTTATGGTTTTTTCTTAATGAATCTCAGAGATGTTCAATAAGTCCTATATTTGACCTCTTGCACTACGTAACGGTTTCCAACTCTCAGCATACAGATGTGCATGGACCATCGGGGGCTTGCCAGCGATGAAACAAACTACTGGTAGGGAGTATAGAAAGCGCCCTTAACATCGACGAGCCGCAATTCAAAGAAAAAAAGCGAGAAATTGTGAGTTCGGCCCTACCACCGTGTTCCTGATCTCTTTCTGGTAACCTGACTCGTAGATGAATGAGCCCTGCGCTGCCGTCTAAATATAAGAATGTGCCACAGGGAGCCCAAACAGCGCATATTATGCGAATGCGCTCATGCTCTTGATCACTATTATATCATCTTGTTTCGTGAGCGCTCGCAGCATACATGCTGGCCTGGCTGGACGACGAGCTCCCATCCATAAATAAGCAGCCACTGCCGGTGCCTTCAAAACACGCCCCAAATGCGAAACACGAAAGAGGATGTCACAAGAGCGCGGTCGGCTCTCCATAAAACTCTGTAGGCGGCATGATGACATCGATGCATTAGCGTGTGCGTATACCAGCAGCAGGCCAGCCCCGCTTGTTGTCACACAGCGTACAGGCACCGAAACCAGCGCAACGATCGAGTGCGGCGCCAATCACATTATATGGTTCGTTGTTTCTTTGCGTTGAATTGGCTTTTCAGGCATGGTGTTGTTATTGTGAGACGCTCTCGGGCATTCTGGTTTTTACAGCACCTCTTGTACTATTTTATGATCAAATGCTGTATACCTAGAACTTCCAGAATTAGTCATTCTTCTCTCTACATAGTTCAAACAAAAACAGCGCTCAAGACGGGACACAAAAATGGAGGCTACATGTGTGTGCTATGTGTGTGTAGCCTCCCTCTTTGTGTTCCGTCTTGAGCGCTGTTTTTGTTTGACGTGTGAACTAACAAGCCCAAACCCTTCCATTGCTTCAGTTAATTTCTATATAGGGTTTCCATACGTCGGTTCGATCACACCAAATACTCTAGTGAGGTCTATCTTCATGCGCTGTCAAATTTATTTTTCATTCATCTTTTTGTTAAATAAGCTCCCGCATTAACGGCTAACGCGTACTTTGACTTTATAAGCATTCGGAAGCAGATTATTTTTTCACAAAAAAATGAATATCTCGTGAACATTTGAGAATTTATATTACATTTATTAGTTACGGAAATGTCTTTGTAGAATAATATAGGCACTGAAGTGACAGTAAACATAACATGTGCATTCCAAAGCTAAATATCACCATTGGCGTGATAAATAAAAATGTCCGTTCTGTAAAATGTCTGCAAAATATGAGCAGTTTTGCTAAACATAACCCAAAACGGCTGCCATCTAAGTTATTCTGTTGTATGACGGCATCTATATCGTATAACCCACAAGTGACGCTTAAACATACTTTGAAAAATTGATGGTCGAAGAATAGATGTGGTGGCGGATAGCCATAGAAGCTTTCGTTTCACTCGGTGCCATACATTTTCGATACAAAGCACGATTGACAGGGGCGCCGTCCACAGGAGGGCATTGAACTGCCTGCGCTCGGCGGGCCGGTGGTGTCCACGTGATGGCCGATGGTGTCGTGTTCTGAGTCACATTTTTAACACGAAAGTGTTTTATTCCCGGATACACCAAGGTTTCACTGACGTCATATGCCTCACGCAAATGACGCCAGTACAACGAAGCAAGCGGCCTGTAAAGGTTGCACCCATGCACAAAGAGTATTCTTGCGGGGAAGCAACATTCAGTACTGAGGAGTACATTGTACTTAAGGTTGCTCGTTTTCGTGTTTTATATTTTAACGCGAACGTGTTGTAGTCCGGTATACACGGACTACAACGTGTTGTAGTCCGGTATATTCAATCAAGGCAAATGCCTCTTGCTACTCTTGTTGAAAAAATGTCTGAATGTTCATGCACGTTTTTGATCTTTCTTTACTGTACCCTTTCCTGCCAAAGCCTTTGTTAGGCTAGCAGTATGTACAAAATAAATAAATAAATAACACCAAGATTTCACTGACGTCATATCCGTCACGGAAATGACGCCAGTACACCTTTGCCGAAGCGATCCGCCAGCAGGACGTAGCTCGCCAAGCACACCCACAAGACAGCCGTTGACCCACAAATCATGCTCAGCTGCAGATTTCGCTGCACATTTCACTTTCGTGTTTTACCGTTTCCTATGACAGAGGAATCAACCACAGTTTGTACCACTCTATACCACGCCAATGCTGCCGCTGCACCGCGCCCTCGGGCACTCTTCGCGACTCCGACGCCGCAATCCCTCCCCCCTATCTTGCGAGTCGGCTGCGGGTGCGCCCTCACCCCCCCCCCCTCCCTCTCCGCGGGCTCTAGTGCAGCGCCCTATACTCATACACACAAATGCACACATGGCAATGCCCACGTTATAATTAGGGCCGATCAGCACAAATTCGTGCAAGGAGAGGGCTAATTTGGTCGAATAAAATAACCTTTCGCGCGGTATTTCACGGCTGGCCCAGTCCAACCGTAGGTCATTTTTTTTCTGCAATATTATGGTCGCCAGGAGCTAAAATCGGCGAGAAAAAGCAAAGTAAAAAACAGCCGACCAAGAAAGTTGCGCAGAAAAGCTACGCTAGAAAATAGGCGAGAAAGAAACCTCGAGAGTTTCACCAATTTAGGCTTCGCTCGCCGGCGAAAAAAACACTTCAGCAAGTACTTTTGCCTACTGCAGTGAATTCAGTGAGGTTTTTTTTTGTAATTCTGCCTTTTCAAGGCTTTCAGTCGATAAATACATCCAACGGACACCGGGTTAATGTAACTACATCGAGCAGAACTTACCATGTCGCACCAGTTTCTCATGTTCTTACTTCTTAATGCCTAAATTATGCACTGTAATCGCTTTAACTTTGGCAACGTTTTTTAGAGTAAACGAGGCTGAGACATTACCGCGATATCTTGTTCTTGCTCAGTTTTTTTTTTTTTTTTTTGCTAGGTATTCATGAATGTACCCTCCGCCTCCTATCAAATTTCCTCACATCTACTCTAAAAAAACTACAACTTTCTGCTTCCTCTTGTCTACATTCTGTAATTTTGCTTGCTCAACGAGCTTCTATGCTCGTCGGATAATCAAAGGCTTGTTTCCGGGTCTGAAAATGCTTCTCTCCCCGTTCCTCGATTTTTTTATTGCGAACTTTACCGCGAGACGGGTCACTTTTAATATCGTTTTAGCCTAACTCCTCTGTACACTATTCCTAACGGCAAGATTTTATGTCACTGATTCTTTATCCCAATTACTCTCAGATTCCTATAGTTTTCCTAAACAAAATATTTCCTCCCGCGTTGATGGAAACGTCGTCGATCCTGTCTCCTTGCAGTTCTTCGAGGCATTACAACTAAATGGCGCTAGAGAGATGTCGCGATGACAAAGAAGCGTGCTGTGAAGGGTAGGTGTTTTAATAGGGGATACAGAAGCATGATGAAAAATGTTAAGACAGATTTATTCTGTTTTTTCTGCAAAATTTATTCTGAAACTGCATAACATAAAAAACACATTTAGCATGCTGTGTACGCGTCAGCGCTCGTTTTGCAGTTTGTTATTAGAATATGTTAGTGCTCTTCGCCAAGACCAACAAACGGCCCCTTTGTATTCTTCCTCCATGAAAGAGGATGTAAGTTCTTTATGGAAAGGAAAATATATTCTGCGTAATGAAACAATTGAAAGTGTACGAGACAAAAGAACAATACTAAAAACATATATACCGATTAATTTGCAATACACTACTTTATCGCATGTTGTGAAATTTTGTGTCAGCTATATTAGGAAAGCAAAGCGAGGCAAAAAAGCACAAATGTGATTACGAGCTCTAGATTCCATTCCTATCAATACCAATAAAAACAAAAAACGAATGAATTATTGTAATACTCACTGCCTTCATAAAAAAAAAATTCTGACGACACCTAAAACTTTTCATGGATTAGGAATGCGTAAGCCTTATTGCACTTTTCAACACCCCTGAATTTAAATTTAAAAGCGGCAGGACGTTTGTGATTAGGAGTACTTACGTGTGGAATTATACCTGTAGAAATTAAGAAGAAGAAATGGACGTGGGCAGGGCATGTAATTAATTCGAAGGCAAGATAACCGTTGGTCGTTAAGGGTAACAGAGTGGATCCTTAGGGAAGGCAAGCGTTGCAGGGGGTGGCCGAAAGTTAGGTGGGCAGGTGAGATCAAGACGTTTTCTTGAATAAATTGGTCGCAGTTAGCACAGGACAGGAATAATTGGAGATTAATGGAGGATGACTTTGCCCTGCAGTGGGCGTAGATAGGTTGGTGATGATGATGACGGGTGGAATTATGGAATTACGAGATGATGAATGTAAGCTAAGCTATGCTCATTTTTGAAGACAGACCACCCGAAAAGCTTATGTACGACGGTCACATCAATTAAAGGGTTTGCAACAGCAATTGTTCGGGGTTAGTTTTGTCATCCACTTTTGAAATCGGGATGTATTCGCTGAATAATTTAGCAAAATGACAGCATGGCAAGAGGAGTAGGGAAGAATTGAAGCCCGAGCAGGCTCTGAACGAAGCCCTCTGGGTTCCCGCTTATACGGCTGCTTTTTCCTGTCGCCGACTGGAAAGTAACATCATAAGGCAACGCATATCGTCGTTTTTATATTTCATCTTTTGTGCAGAGTGAAGTTAATAGACGGCGCGAGTCTCCGGACGGCGTGATCATCCGCCGAGCCACCGCCCAGCTATTGACCCACATTCGAGGGCGGGGCACTCTCTTCGCGACGGCCGCTGTCCCCGGCTGCCCTCATAACCGACGGGTGACCAGGCCGCCGTTCACTCAATGGCCCCGATCGATTCGCTAATCTCTAGTCCTCGGTACATGCATAGTTCCTGCAATCACCGTTCTTTTTTTTTCGCTGTATTCCTTCATCGGCCGCGTCTGCACGTCAGCTTTCTGCAGGTGGTTCCACGTTCCCGAACACTTCTCTCGCTTTAGTCTTCCCCCCGATTACGGCCTCCCAGCCATGTGACAGGCATATTTCAGCCTATAAGGTCAGCTACGTTTTGACCAGAGGGGAAAAATTGGATGGGACAAACTCCTAGAAAAGGCGTAAACTTCAGTGCAGCGCTTTGTGAAAGTTGGAGCTTTTTTTCTGAACTTCGGAGCTAAAACCCCGCGCGGGCGGCAGCACGACCGAAAAAGCACGCACTAATACCAAAGTGGCCATCGTCGAACGTTGCACAAACATGCGCGCATCTAGTGTGTGTGTTTGTGTGTGCATGAACGTTGTTTTGCGCGCACGCACGCGGGTGTGTGTCATTCATCTCAAGAGTTGGTGATTAAATTTTGCTGTAGGTTCAGAGCCCTAATTAATTTCTGAAGCTTGGACAAAGAGCGTGCAAGCGCGAAAGATAGCTCGTTGAATAACGGGATGACAACAGTCGGTTCGCTATTTGTCTGTCTTCGAAAGGCCTTTGTGTCTGACTTCGAAAGGTTCCATATCTGTCTTTGAAAGGTCAGCTCAACTAAGCAGCATAGTCTTCGAATATCTCGGTGACTTCTCTCGAGTAGAAAATGGCCTAGAACGACAATTCAAAACCTAATATGAGATTAGAGCTCTGGACAGTCTAGGACCGTGTACAAAATATATTTTTGGAACTTCTAAATTTCGTGGTTTGCATATAAATCACAAAACTCTTTTATTGTGCCAAAACTATGTTCCACTCTTCGTGCGTGCGTGCGTAAGTTGGTGCTGGACACTCTAGGCGCACGCCGGAAATATAAAATACATTTGCCATCTCCCAGGAGGAAACCCAGTCTCCATTGTTTCGGAAGACGGAATCAGACCAACGCGTGGGGATGTAAGCTATCCCGAGAAATGACTTGCCGGCCAACCCGTGAATTGGAACCGGTGTGCTGATGTCAGATCGCGGTGAGTTTTACTTTGGTGAACTCAAGTCTTTCTTATCAGCCCTAAGACAACCGAATGCGGGTCCCCCTTTTCAGCCTTTGAAGGGGCTTATGCTACATTGCTTAAGTGCATTCTTATCCGTTATTTACGGCATCACGTATTCTTATTCGGACGCTCTTTATCTGCTGTAGGGCGGTTACAAGCTTAACGCACTTGCTTTTGTACAGGAATTACACACTTCACATTTGGTGCGGGTGAACTTTGTTTTCAAGCAGTAAACTTGTCTAGTCTAAAATCAAATGCCTTTAAATCTCTTTTGTCCACTCCCCTTTTGACCCCCTCCTGCTTAAAACTTGAATCCAAAACTTTTCCCGGTGCGTCTTTCGCCAGTGAGAGAGGAGAGGAGAAAAGCTAAAGGAAAGGCCGAGAGGTTATCTAGGCTTAGAGCCCGGATTGCTACTTGGAAATAGGGAAGGGGTGTTCAGGGGATAAAAGAGAGGGCAGGTGAAAAAGAGGGGATAGGAGCGGGGTCGCGCACACAGTTTAGTCCCTTCATGGTCACTATAGTCTTTCGTCCAAGCATGTATCCTAAAAGAAACGCAGAAGGGCTTCTGTTGCCTTCCGCGAAGTCGATTGTAGGGGTCGTTGTCCTAGAATAGTCTCTAGTTTGAACTGTTAATTGTCCAATAGGCTCAGCTCGGCTCTCAAAACAAGTCTTTCCGATTAATACTGGTGGCAACAACAAAGCACATGTTCGAGCGTCTCTTCAGACTCACAGGCGTCGCACTGGGCACTACTGGCCATCCCGATGAGGAAGGAGTAGACTTTCGTGAAGGCCACTCCCAACCACAGCCTACAAAGTGAAGTAGGCAGTGATCGAGACAGCCCACGTGGAAGACGACGCTGGAGTAGAGGGTCCTGGTTGTGGAGGCACGGATGCACAAAGTCCGGTGTATTCCATTGAGTAATGGAGGTCGTGCGCGCGAACTAACGAAGCAGCCTAGCGGCATCAGTCCTTGAAAGCGGAAGGAAGATGGTCCTTTCACAGTCATGGCCTGTCCGGTCAGCGGCATCAGCCAAAACATTGCCAGTTATTCCACGGTGGCTTGACAGCCACTGAAATAAAATATTATGCTCCTTTATGATGGCCTGGTGAAGTAATTCTCGAATTTCTGTCACAAGTTGGTAGAAAGGACCGCAGCGCAAGGCTGCTTGGAAACTTTGCAGAGCGCCTTTGGAGTCGCTAAAAATGGACCATTTTTGGGAAGGAGCTGCCCTAGTGTATTGCAGAGCTTGATGGATGGCTGCAAGTTCAGTAGCCGTTGAGCTCATGATATGGGCAGCAGGGAATCGAATTTCGGTTGATTCTGATGGTATAACCCCCACACCTGCCGAGCTCGAGGAAGTCACAGAACCATCTGTTTACATATGCTTCCTGTCATTGTGTTGGTCGTGCCATAATAACTGCACGGAAAACTGTCTGAGAGCAGTGGGGGCACGTCAGCCTTCTTTCCAATGCCCGTAACATGGAGACGAATCTCCGGTGTTGCCAGGCACCATAACGGGGAGAACGGTGTGACCGCAGGCGTGTAATCTGACAGTACCTCAGCCCTATGCGCTGCGACCATGGCTGCAAAGGAAGAGCGTGGTCGACTCTGAGGAAGCTGGGCAAGGTGGTGACATGGTAGCCTCCTCAGGAGCCTGATGTGTAGGCAAAGCGTCTCAGTCACATAAGTAGCTGTAGGATAGTCTTGGGCAACGTATATTGTGCCCACTGTTGACGCACATCGCGGCAAACCAAGACTCGTGCGGAGAGCCTGCGCTTGCCCGAAGGTTAGTGGAGCATGTACCGGATACCGCTGGCAAGCTGTAGCGCAAAACTTCTAGTAAAAGTGCCTGGTACAGCTGCAGCATTCCTCTGACCGATGTGCCCCACGTCTTTCCAGCGAGAAATTTGAAAATGTGGGTGATGGTGGTGAGTTTTTTCTTTAAGGAAGACACATGTGCGCTCCATGACAGGTCCCTGTGGATGACCACGCCAAGAAATGTGTGATTTCTGGAGTAAGGTATCGCCAGTGGTTCACTGGCTTACAAATGGCCACTGATCCAGCCGCTTCTATGTCGCAAGTAGTCGCGGTGCCGGAGACAAGGGCAACGGCAGAGAAAAGAATGATAGCAGGCGAGCAGTTCCCGCGAGCAGTTCCAGCGGGCATTGCCGGAAAGCGCTCATTCTTGCTTTCGCGGCATTCTTTCTCTCTGTGACTTTTATCAGGCTTCCCACCGACAGATGCGACTATAGAAGAAGGGGAACGTAGTCTTCGTGCTACAAATAACCCAATAATAGGAAGCACAGATTTAGGCATTGCCAGCAATATCTCTGCGAACTTTGCGAATTTGTTGTGCAAAAATCTGAAATACGGACTGCGGGATGCTTGCAACGTGTCCACCAGGAACCAATGCTGCGCAGAGAAATCGCCAGAAAACGCTGATGGGAAATTTTGCAATACTGCCCAAGCATTCCGGACACATTCATCGTACTAGCGCAAAGTCCTCGAAGGGTTTCATATTGCCGTGAACCATCCGTTGTGTTTATTTATGTTTTGTTTTCGCCGACCGGCTGCGCCGGGCTCTGTTATCTGTGTGCCAAGGGAAGCGCGTGTTCCATTCTTTATTTCTATACCGCACGTGTTATCTCTTTTGATAGGGACAGCGCTTGGAACTAACGTCAACCATCTAGAATAATCTTTGATCTACACGGTTCTGGATGTATTTCGACTTTTCGAGAAACACTCGCGCCCAAAGATAAATACCTGCGGAGCAGACGCTGCGGCATTCGAATCGTCGACGCTCGCCGTCCCACGTCACTTTGTTGACTGCTGCTTCGCCGCCTGAGTATTCTTTGAGTTGTTAGGGGAGCAAACGTTCGCTCCAATAAACTTGTTTTCCTTGAAGACAACTGCGTCGTCTTTGGCTTCGTGAAAATATTTGACTTATTTACTGCCCCAATACTTCACTTCAATATGCAGAATTCTGTGCCGGAGAACTTTCTTTCGCTGTATAGGGGAACGCCTGATGCACACCGAACTCCTTTAAGGTCACCTGTATTTCTATGTACAACTTAATTGTTGTCGCTTTTGGGGAGTAATATAAGCTCTAATATTCGCATGTGTAGTCCTTAAAGCTCCTTATTAATGCTCTCTCTGTACTTAAGTTGCCTATGTACCCTCATGGACCGGTATGCGTTATATTAAGGAGGCAATATTTCCTAGACATACACAGTAGAATGTTCACAAATAAGAAAAAACCGGATTGTGAAGCTATCCTACACACGGCGGGGAAAGGCGCTTACGCTATACTAAATGGCTCGCGCCACATAAGCATTTCTCTAACTTTCGGTTGCACGCGCAATGAGCTTATTCGTACGCGTTAGGGCACTACAAAAGCTGCGTGGAAGATGGCGGCTGTATACCTCGCAAACAGATTGTTTACACGAGTCGACGAATTTCCTTCCGTCGTTTATGGCTTCTTAGCCCCTTGCATTCATCAATATTAGCGAGTTTTAGCACTCCGTATGCTCCGTCCATTCCGTGCTTACCGTCAGAACCGGGACCCGACTGCACCAGAGCGCGCGGGCACGTCGAGGAGGACACACCCCACCGTAACGAATACGCAGGCAGTGCAAGGGCCGTCCCGATGAACTGATCTTTCCTAACTGAACGAATCCGCAAGTCCCCAGTCGGGTCCCGGTCAACACGGTACGAACAGAATGTACATAGCACACGGAGTGCTAAATCTCCCTAATGGCGTACACTTCCTCTCCGGTTCTGGCTCCCGTTGCTTGGCTTATTCATTCGTTACATAGCGTCCATGGCACATTTGCTTTTGCGCGGTGTACGGTTTCATTAGACAAGCCTCAAGGCGATTTTCGTGCCGGAGCGTTTTCGGTCGTAGAATAAGTCGACCCCACACCGTTTCCTGTCGTCACCGTCAAATGTGGTATGCCAGTCTGTTATAACCATTCCTGCGGACTGCTTGTGTCCTTATGTGCAGAGGCGATTGTCGGGGCAACATTAAACTACATGGTCGAGGTCATAACAACGGCGCCACGTACGGCCCCAAGCCTTCCCTAAGCAAATGAAGGGTTTCGTCCTTGCACGCACTTGGGACATCTTGAAGGTAGTGCACTCAGATACGGACACATTTACATGAGAGTGGGTTTTGAATTTTTAAATCGCTCTGCAACGGAAATATATAACACGCGCCTTCATACACACAGTTTGTTCATGCCTGTCACGTTTTGGTAATAATACGCTGGATTGTGACGTACGTTTGATGCATGGTCACATGGGTTTAGGTTGAAGTATTTAAATGTGTGTCTGTTCTAATAAAAATAAGTTGTGAGTCAGCGCTGTCGTTTGTCGTTTGTTTTTTTTAGTGTCCGTGTTTAAGTGCGCTACCTTCAAGATGTCCTAAAGGTATTACCAGAGTCCTTCAATGCTTTACTGGTCACGAAACTTCGGCGCTCGCTTCATATAGGGACCGCGCGCGCCACTACCGGCGCCACCGCCGCACAAAGGTCATCCAGCCGCCGCGCGTGCGGCGTATTTGCCAGCTCATGGCGTGCAAACGCTCGCTGCTTTTGGTGTCTGCGCGCTGATTAAGTGTGTTTTTTTCGTAGTAGTTAGCGATGAATAGTCCAGTAATTGTGTTTATCACCTGCCTTCAATGGGGTATTATTTTTCGAAGTAAGTTACCGTAGACTTCGGCCGCGAACGGCAACGGCTTCTGTGTGCTCTAGAACAAGCGCTGCGCCGTCATGTTTACGAATTTTTAAATCTATATTGCTTCTTTTCTTAAAGCAAAGTTGTAAATACCACACATACGGTAGCTGTGTAGTGACGGACTGCTGCGGGCCTATCGATAATACAATAAAAAACTCAACGAAACCAAGTACGTGTCGTTCAGACTACGCTTAATGAATCCGTTGATTGCTCTGTAATGCACAGAACGCTAAAAGAGATAGCCCAATAGTATTGTCGTTTCGATGAGTGGGTACATACTTGAGAACATCTAAAAACGCTGAAGAAATGTGAAGGATCAAAACACGAAGAGATATATGTTACTCCATGTGTCTTTCTGCTTCCACGCTTTGCAATCCTTGCAAAAACAGGAAGCGAAAAAAGAACAATGAAACTGATTTTATCACACGCAACAAAAAATTTCTATGTTACGAAGGGAGACAAAAGAGCGTGGTCCAGCATACAAAATTTTATTTTTTCGCGCTGCGATGTGCAGCTCACGGAGGAAACAGAATATTGCCACGTAGCCAAGAACGACGCAAAGCTTTTCTGAACGCAGCGAGCTAGCAATCTCCTGCACTACAAAAGACTAGAATGAAACACAAACGTCTAAGAAGCAGTCCGCAGTGTGACGTGAACAGATGAACGTCGATAAAGTGAGTTCCGCGGCGTTTGCTATGCATGCATTACTCTTGGAACGTTATTAATTTCAGATCCATGGAAATAGGATCGAGAACATTGTCGAAGAAACAAAAAAATCAAGTTAGCGACAAGGTGGCACCCTGTCCATATCAAACAATATTGCCCGATGGGACGTACGACAAAAAGAGCAAACGGGCGCTCTGGTTGAAACGCCAGATAACAAACCGGAATCGGCCACGCGCGGTTACAAAACAAACAAAACGAACCCTAAGGGATAATTCGCGGAAATATGAAAAGTAAAAGCACAAGGATGTCCCAAAGCGTTTTTACACGCGAGCCTGAGCGCAAGGTAATAATACAAGTTTGCAAACAGGTAATGAAGCACCGCTACAACCTGACTGATATGACAAAAATCCGGCTTTAAGTTAGCCTTGTACAATTCTAGGCCCACGATGCTCTCAAAAGGGTACATTGCTTTTTCCATTCTCACCCACAGTGCATTTCCACACACTGTCGCACACTTATAATCGAAGCTGAAATCTCCCGCTGCTTGCCTTGGAATGGCACCCCTCCATTTCTCACACAGCTGCCCGTCGCTCGGTCAACAGAACAAGGAAACATTTTCTGTGGTATCGTTGTTCAAGGAACGACATCCCGGGACGCAACACATGTTCGGCATCGTCGTTGCACTACTTAAGTCGCATCACAAGAGCGCGATATGCACGTTACATTTTTTTCCCGCACAAAACAAACACAACTCGCCGCGGCTCCGCCATTCGAGCCAGCGCAACGCCGCCCGAAGAGTTCCCTCAGTGAGAGGGTGGCGCCACCGCGCGGCGGCCAAATGCAGCGTATGAAGCTCTCCCATTGAGTTACGGAGCAGTTTCGTGACCAGTAATGCATTGAAGGACTCTGGTATTACTAACTAGCCCAGTTGTCCCTTCTTCCACGCACGCCTGGCTCCGAATTCACAAGTCCGGAACGCGTCGTTCTTTGCACGCCCCTCGCGCACTGCGCCAACCCTTCCTTGCGTTAAAAACTGTTTCAGTGGTCACATTTTCTCGGTGTAGCGGAGGTACCGGCTGCCTGTCACACCTTCCGTCATTCATCAGTACCGGCATTTAGCCGTCGTCCCTTCCGCTCCGTCCTTTTTTGTCGCCTTGCACTGAACACGCGCAAGCGGTGGCTGATACAGGAGGCGATCCGCTCTTCGATTTCCTATCTCCCTAGCCATGCCGGCAGCGGTGACAAAGCAGCGTAACCGCAGCCACCCACTCTCTGGCTGTCTGCTGTTCCTTCGCCCCTTCTGTTGACAGATCTACGGAGACAATTTTTGCCTACATGCGTTTATATTGCTCACTGATTAATACTGTACCTCACGCAATTAGGACAACGGAAGAGATTTTACTTACACACAGACACTTCGGTCGCAGTTACAAGTTTATTTTCTGAATTTGCTATTCTTCCCCGCACGGGGCACCTTGAGTATTCATGGTGACGGTGTTGGCGACACCGCGGACCCCGAGCCCCCAACATAAACTGTAACCTACCGTGGTGATGTGTTTAAAGGTGAAGGGTAGAAGCCTCAAACGGTGGCCGTCGGAGCCCAGGTCAAGCTCCGGCGGATGGGCTCCCTGTCTGTTTACCAGGCAGGGAGCTCCGGGACCTCTCAGGCTATCAGGGTAAGGTTTGAGAAGAAAGTACCCCCGTCCCCTGCTTTTTTCTATGCTGTATGGAAAATTCAAAACCCCCCCCCAAACGTGATCGGTCCCTGAAAAGGGGCCGCACCGAAGTATCTTTCCCTCAACTTCCAAGCATGAGCTTCCCAAAGCCAGACAAATACTCTCGTTTCCTTGTTATCGAATCCCTTGACACAGCCCGCCCTCTTGCTTCACAATCAGTATTTTTGATTACAAAATACCTTGATGGAATCATTGGGAAAACCTATAACGCCAAAAAACAACGCACAGGTGAAGTCCTTGTTGAAGTAAAAAACCAACAGCAGGCAACCACACTTCTTGGTCAGACGAAAATGGTCGATCTGGACATCAGGGTCACACCCCACCGCAGCCTGAATAGCTCGCAGGGTGTGATCTCTGAGGCAGATCTTCTTAACGAGACAGATGCCGATATTCTTGAAGGTCTAAAGGATCAGGGTGTCACAGCCGTGCGCCGCATCACGATGCGTAGAGATGATAAGGTAATCCCCACGAAACATATCATCTTGACCTTCAACTGCTCCTCACTTCCTGACCATATCAACGCAGGGTTCATCCGATGCTCCATTCGTCCTTACATTCCAAACCCGCGCCGCTGCTTTAAGTGCCAGCGGTTCGGGCACGGAACCAACTCCTGCCGTGGTCGTCTGACCTGCGCAAAGTGCGCTCAGCATGATCATCCATCTGATAATTGTCCATCATCAACCCTCACCTGCGCCAACTGCCAGGGACCCCATGCCGCCTACTCTCGAACGTGCGAGAAGTTTAAGCAGGAGAAGGCGATTATTAATGTGAAGGTAACTGAGAACATCACCTTCCCAGAGGCGCGAAAGAGGTTCGCCTCTTTCCCCCTGGGGAGGTACGCCGACGCGGCTCGCCGGGGGGCGGAGCGGCGTCTGGTGTCCACAGGGACCCAGTTCAGCGAGTCTGACCTGGTCCCTCCTCCGCCCCCCCCTGGGTTGCCTCTGGCAGCCCAATCCGTTCCCACGCCGCTTGCTGAGGCAGCAGCGGTTGTGGTGACAACCTCTTCTGTAGGGACCGGTGCCGCTCCCGCCTCTGCCTCCCCGCCCTCCAGTGCGTTGGAGGGTACAGAGGTGATGGACACCACGGGCCCCGCACCGGTTCCCACCGCCACCGCACCGCCGGTGCCACCTCTGGTGCCCCGGACGCCCTCGGCGGTGGCGGCTCAAACGAAGGGCTCCCGAGGGGGGGCCAAGTCCGGGGGGCCCGGTCCGTCGGGCACCCCTCGGACATCCGACGACGATATGGATGTCGGGCCGTTCCTGCCTGCAACGCAGCGCAAGGAGCGGCCACCGACTTCCAAGCCTACAGACAGGCCTAAAAAGCCTAACCCCAGAGTAACAGCCCCGAAAGACGACACATGAACACGTACACACACTCCATTCATTCTTAAACCTAAATAATGGGAACAGAAAACATCATTCAATGGAACTGCAGAGGCCTCCTTAAAAATCTTGATGATGTGTATGATATCCTGCATGCCAATCAGCCAAGTCTCATGTGTCTCCAAGAGACTCACCTCAATTCCAAACAGACAAATTTCTTAAATAGGTACATGGTATTCAGAAAGGACAGGGTTGGCTGCACACACTCTTCAGGAGGTGTGGGAATTGTCGCCCGGAAATCCTTAGCCTGCCACCCTGTTACTCTGAACACTGTCCTCGAGGCTGTAGCAATTCGAACAATAATATTTAATAGGTTGGTAACGGTGTGCTCCATTTACATTCCTCCTGATCATGCACTTTCGAGCTCTGATTTCGAGGCGCTGGTCGACCAGCTGCCCGAACCATACATCCTAACAGGCGACCTTAATGCGCACAACTCTCTTTGGGGCTCCTCTAGAACGGATGCCCGAGGTCGCCTGATAGAGAAATTCCTTACATCTTCAGGAGCATGCCTTTTCAACAAAAAACAGCCTACATACCATAACTTAGGACACAATACATACTCACATCTTGACTTGGCTATTGGTTCTGCAATTCTCTTTCCATGTCTTGAGTGGGGCGTGGGCACGGACCCATATGGTAGTGACCACTTCCCCACATCCCTAACATACATAGGTAAAGGCCCATGCAGTCCATCTTCCCATAACAGGTTTAATGAATCAAAAGCAAACTGGAGTACATTCACAGAAACATCTAAACTACACCACACAACCATAAAACACCTACACGTTGAGGAAGCAGCCCAACTCGTCACGGCGCACATAGTCGACGCCGCCGAAAAGTCCATGCCCCAGGCCTCCAGTGCGTCCCGCAACCCAAGGAGGCCCTGGTGGAACGAGGACTGCAGGCGGGCGCGAGAGGCCCAGAACAAGGCGTGGGGTGTCCTTCGCCGGTACCCCACGCCAGATAATCTCATTTCCTTTAAACGGGCAAAGGCTCTTGGGAAGCGTGTGCGTCGTGAGGCGAAAAGGGAGAGTTGGCGCACCTTCCTCACTTCCATCAACTCATACACCGACACTCACAAAGTCTGGACACGAATACGTAACCTTAAAGGAGGACAGACACACAGCCTGCCCCTGGTCAGTACAACAGGGGACACACTAGAAGACCAGGCTAACACACTTGCACAACACTTCCAACATGTTTCCAGCTCTGCACACTACACAAACACTTTCCTAAAACATAAAAATACTTGTGAAAAGAAGTCCCTACATGACACTAACAGGTCAAAATCTGGTTACAATTCTGAATTTACACTCTATGAGTTGAGGGTTGCCCTGAGCACATGTAAACCTTCAGCTCCAGGGGCAGATAAGATTACATACACCATGATACAACACCTACACCCAGACACTCTTGAAACACTCCTACACCTATACAATAAAATATGGCTTTCGGGGCAGATTCCACACTCTTGGAGGGAGGCCATAGTAGTGGCGTTCCTGAAGGAAGGGAAGGACCCTTCCTTTCCCGCCAGTTATCGTCCCATCGCCCTGACAAGCTGCCTGTGCAAGCTGCTCGAGAAGATGATAAATCGCAGGCTCGTGTACTTCCTTGAGTACAACGGTCTTCTCGAGAGCTGCCAGGCAGGCTTTAGGGTGGGGCGATCCACCAACGATCATCTTGTTGCGTTGGAATCCTTCATAAAAGATGCATTTGCTCATAAGCAGTTCTGCCTTACGGTATTCTTTGATCTTGAAAAGGCTTACGACACAGCCTGGCGATACGGCATCCTTAGCGACCTGAAGTCCTTTGGTGTGTCAGGTAACATGTTAAATACCATTTCTAGCTACATGTCCACGAGGACATTTCGTGTTAAGGTTGGGTCATCCCTGTCCGGGATACATGTGCAGGAAAATGGTGTGCCGCAAGGTGGAGTTTTAAGCTGCACATTGTTTATCGTTAAGATGAACTCCCTCCGAAAGGCATTGCCACCAACCATTTCCTGTTCCATTTATGTAGACGATGTTCAAATATCTTTTAAATCCTGTAACCTGTCCATTTGCGAACGCCAAGTACAGCTCGGTGTTAAGAAGCTTGCTGGATGGGCGGACCTTAACGGTTTTAAACTGAACCCGGGCAAAAGTACTTGTGTTCTGTTCTCCCGCAAGCGCGGGCTTAGTGCGGACCCTGAGATTGCTCTTGGCCGTGCGTCTATTCCTGTTAAAAGGGAGCACAAGTTTTTAGGTGTCATATTTGATAACAAGCTCACGTTCATACCTCACGTCAAAGCACTTAAACATAAATGCCTAAAAACACTAAACATTCTCAAGGTGCTCTCCCACCAATCCTATGGTGCAGACAAGGAGCTACTTCTCCGGGTCTTTACCGCCTTAGTCGGGTCCCGGTTAGACTACGGCAGCGTCGTGTATGGGTCGGCATCAAAAACCGCACTAAAAATGCTTGACCCAGTACTCCACTTGGGTCTGCGCCTTGCGTCGGGTGCGTTCCGCACTAGCCCGGCCCAGAGTCTATATGTTGAATGTCATAAGTGGTGCCTTGAGTACCAACGAACGTATGTGGACTTTCTCTACGCTTTTAAAATTTCATCTTTGAAGGACCATCCTTTTAAACGTGTTTTTAATGATACATCCACATCGCCACTGTTTGTAAATCGCCCGTCTGTTCCTTTGCCGTTCTCACTTAGAGTGAGACAGGAAGCTTCAAATTTCGACATCTCCTTTTTAGACATTCACACATCTTCTTTTACTGACGTCTTACCACCCTGGGAGCTTCAACCTGTGTGTTGTGACTTGTCCTTCGTGAAAATTGATAAAACCAGGGTACCACAAACTGCTATTTTGCAGCACTTCTTGTCCCTGCAGTTCAAGTATGAATGTGCAGAGTTTTACAGTGACGCATCAAAAACTGCCCTTACTGTGTCCTGTGCGGCGCACGGACCCGATTTTAGAGTCTCTAAGACCTTGAACTCGAAGACCAGCATTTTTACGGCAGAAGCCCATGGCGTTTTGCTTGTTTTAAATCACATAGTGCAACATGAAATACCCAAGTCTATCATTTTCACAGATTCACTGAGTGTTGTACATGCATTGTCATCCAACAAGTCTTCTAAAAACCATGTTCTTAATGTAGTGTATAAAACCATTATGTCCGCGTATGCATTAAATCTCGAGGTGATCATGTGTTGGGTTCCAGGCCACTCTGGGATTGCGGGAAATGAGACCGCTGATCAGATGGCCGCTGCTGCTGCACATACAAATACACCGGACATAGCAACAGTACCCTACACAGACCTCAAGCCACACATAAGACAACACTTGCGCAGAACATGGCAAACACACTGGAATGAACAGACAGACAACAAACTACATGTAATAAAGCCACACTTGGGACGGTACACATCTGACTCACACAACAGACACACGGAAGTCGCCTTGGGTAGGCTGCGGATAGGGCACACCCATGCGACGCACTCGTATCTGCTGACGGGATCTCCTAGACCCCAGTGCGGCCGGTGCGGAGAGGCCCTATCCGTAGTGCACATACTAATCACATGCAAGGCACTTCACACAACACGACACAAACACTTCAGAGAACTCTACAGACAACATATTCCCCTACATCCATCTTTTTTCCTAGGTGACGATGCCATTGTTTCCGTCAAACGTGTGTTTGAGTATCTGTCAGAAGTCAAGTTTTTAAACCTCATTTCCTATCACGCATCATGAAATCTGGCCCTTTACACCAGCCATCCTCACTGTCTTTTATTGATTTTACTTTTGTTCTTGCTTATTGATTTCAGTGTCTAAGTTCTCACCTCTCATATTTAACCACTGTTTTGGCGCTCTTTGCCCTAGTTGGCCTTGCGCCATTAACATCCAACCATCATCATCAATTTGCTATTCTTCATAGTGCAAAAGGGTTGAGGCAGAAGGGGGAAGAAATAAGGATGGTCTATGTTAACAATGGCATACAGCTGTAATCTTTTCTTGGTTCGAGCATGAGTAGGCAAACAAAACATACGATTTAAAAGAAGCGGACAACAAAATCTCGCGTGTTCATTAACATACCCTTTCTTTTTGCGCCATCGGACTCGAGCTATTCAATGCCAACTCGCCCACAAGGCAGACATCTATATTAGGGTTAGTGTACTTACATTTGTCGCTATGCGTTGCATTGAAAGATTGAAAAACAGAAATCTAATGCAAGGCAGACTGATCAACGATCGCAGAAGGCATAAATGGAGGTTTGTGGCTGACTCGGTGCTGCAGTCAGCGTGCTCTCTCGCGTGAGGAATGAGTGGATACATTTTTCCTCAATTCTTCCCGCTTTGTGCGGCTGAGAGACATAACTGCATCTACTTCCAACACCCGCCGCTTCGCCCGAGAAAAAGAGACAACAGAGCAGACCTCGGGGGCCCGAAATTCAAACAAAGGAAGCCACCTTTTCCCGAAGCTGGCGGCGGCGCCGTCTCACCTGCGTCAGGTGCAGATAAGTGCCGACGCACACAGCTCCCATTATTTCCCGCAGGGCACTCCTGGCACAACAGGCCCGCCTCCGCCATTTTACGTGCACTTGAACCTATAGTTTGAACTGTTCATGGGATAATCAGATCACGGTTGCTCGCGCCGTAGCGTCGGCTGGGGCAGTGTTCGGCACTTCGAGCGAGCGAACAGCAGCACCGAGAGAAAAGATTTTTGATTCGCTGCGTGCGTCTAACGGCACGTCGCTTGGTCGCTATTCAGTTGTGAACAAGGAAGGAGTAAACGTGGGACACGTGGAGTCAGCGCCTAAACAAAGGTTTCGCTATGCAGCATACGGCGCGCGTAGAGCCGACACCAGCTTTAATTAAATCGTACTGGTGAATTATAGAGTATAGTGTATTGAGTGGGACCTTTGTAAAGGTGGCCCCTCGGTTAGTAGTTTTGTTTTTCTTTGACCTAAAAATGTAAAGCCAGTTCCACGCCTGTGAAATCTTCGAAACAGCATGGCTGACTTCGGCACGCTGGCGGCCACCTCCCGCAGAAACGGTGGTCGCTCACAATGCCACTACCCGTGGTGTGCACGTACTCGAAGTACCCCCACGGAGGTCCGGTAGTTTATCGGGGAATATATGTGGCGTGGCCCCGTGCCCTTGCGCAAGAGCCAAGATTGCGCACCGAACGGCCGTCGCATCGTCTCGGGAGCACCTCTGGGCCCGCGGTATACCAGCGCCCGAAGGTGACGGTCCGGCGGTGGTCATGTACGGCCGAAGGAGTATGGCCCCTTACGATTGTGTAAGGCAACCATTCGGTTGACTACGGCAGTAGTGTTTGGTGACTTCAGACCGCTGGCGGCCACCTCCCACGGGGGACGGGTATCACTCACAACGCTATTCACGTCGGTATGTACATATTCGAAGCTCTCCCTCCGACGGAGGTTTAGTAGTTCATCGGTGCGACGGTGTAAGAACATTTAGGTTTTGACACTGCACCCGGAGTCACGCCCAGATCTTGTTTGACGCCAGTCTGTGCTTTTCTTGAGCGCTGACAGATGGCGCCGCACTACAGGGGCCTCTCAAGCCACCAAGTTGCGGTAGCCGTTATTCGGGTGTTGCAGGATCTTTCGGTGGTGCCACGTGTACACTTGTGCTTTGTTAAGTACACCAGGGCACAAGAGGTTTGAAATTGGTATCTGTACCGCATCATTGTGATGTTCTTCGAGTTTTACTTGCTGCAACTGCATGAATGGGCGGAATGGAAGCCAGGACTTTTCCCAGAGATCGTTTCGAGCCTGCCGTTGACGTGAGTTCCTTTCAGTTGTGAAGCGCGATAGTCATCCTTGGGCTTTTTAAACTCTAACATTTTGGTCTGTCTGCCTTTGTCTCTGTCCGTCTATTCAGCCTTCCGGCCAAAAGATAAACGAATTCTCGGAGGCGACGTTTATATACGCAGAACATTTCAAAACTACTAGATATGGTCGCATACTTCCCATTTCTCAGCATTGTTCAGCAAGAAGAAAACATCACGCACAGTTGAAGTAAAACCCAAATACATAACTGATGGAAGCGCTATTATTTCATATAAAATCGGCATGGGCACGTTTTGCGTTAGAAACACCATTTCAACCACAAAATACATAAAGGGTTCGCGCTCCATCGGAGCAGGTTCGAGCGCCAAGCCAAACAGCAAAACATGGTTTGAAAGATGCCGCGCCAGCAGTGCGAATGAGGAAAAATTCAATTGAGCAAACCTCAATTACGTTTGTCATAGGGCAGAGAGAAAGATAGAGAGAAATAACTTTATTATATTCTTTGTTACGACATTGTTGGTGCCCATTACTCACGAGCTGGTGGCGGCTCACCAGAGTACCGAGACAGGCGGGAAACAGCGCGAGAGGTGGGCGGGGTGAGAAGAGAAGCAGTATCATGCTAGAGTCTAAAATGACAAGAAAAATTTCTGTAGTTTGTCGGTTTAGAAAATTGACGTTGTCGTTACGATATAAATCCGTGTCATAATAACAGATGGCTTTGTCGTAGCAACATGACTTTTGTCGTAACAAGAAAGTTTTTTGTCGTAATACAGGAATTCTTGTTAGGTTTCTGCAATATGTCTGTCCCCATTTTAGACTGGAGGGCTGCAGAGGACTACAGTCTCTCTGCGATGTTGCAGCGAAGAGAGCAGATATACGGCCAATGTTTTGTTCGTCTGCACGAATCTTGAGAGTATTGTTAACTATTCTGCCTCTTAAATACGAAAAGTCGGCCTCAACGCGAATTCCCCACATTTGTGAGAAAAAAGCCTGCGCGTGCATTCAAACATTGCGTGAGCGCTGTAGTTCCTCGGCGCTGTAAGAAGGCCATGCCCGCCGAACAAAGAACATGGTTAGCTTCGCCTACTTGAAGTTCTTTAATGTGCACAGAAACCTATAGGTCCTTTCCGCATTACTCCTGCGTTATAGGAATTGTCTCCGAAGCCAGGAATAAAACCTGCGCTCTTCAAACGCATCTGCCATTATGCGCAAGAGCGCCAGGATAAAAAAAGAAACCAAGAGTGCACCGGTGTCGTGTTAATGTCTGGTGAAATCTTGTGGGAAGGTTGAGGCGCTCAAGTGGACATTAAAAAAAGTGAAGATAGGTGCTTTCACACGATAGATATGTGACGCGAAAATGGTAAGTTGAAATACTCCTGGAGTTCCTTCAGGCAAGATCGACTTGTTTTACGTCGACACCGAAGATAAGGAGCGCTTGCTTAACTGAAGGAGACGCCGGCGTGCATGTACCGAGATAAATACCTCCGCGACTGTGGAGTGAGACTGGCAGATGTCAGTTGTAAGTAGAGTCAGTTGGCATGGTAGAGCTGCGTACATCGAGAAGCTTGGGCCACGAAATTCTCCACCCAACATTCCAGGGATGCGCCAATTGTGAAGCTTCGTATTCCTTATAAACGTCACCGGCATGTTTTCTGCCTTTCATACCAATGTGTTTTGGGACACCGACCCGTATAGCGGGTGTAAACTGGCCATGAAATCGACGTGAGAAGTAAATTTATCCGATGTCATGCAATTTCGCATTGCTGTGTCTGTGTAGATGCTTCTTCGGAAAGTGGTCCACCCACACAGATAGCACAGGGCCCACGTCACCGTTAGTAGCTTAAAATATTTATTTAATTCGAGTAGCTTGTGACCCCACGAAATTTAATCCCGAGAATACCTAGTGATCAAAGTGACGAAGAGCACGGGAGAAACCACGACACACAAAGCTAGTTCCAGCAAATTGTTTCGTGCACTGTTCCTACATCAAACCGGAATCTGAAACCTCCCGTCTGTGCCTTGAAATGCACTCTGGAAGCAAAAATACAGACAAACCTAGCCTAGAACGACATTGAAAGCGGTCCTGTAGCCGCGCTTGCCGCTCCGCAAGAGATAGGCCTCCAGAGCCTTCGCGCTGCTGCGGTCGGCGCAAGTACTAAAAGCTGAATATGATAATCTCCGCCGCAGCGGCCGGTCAGCGTCAACACCTAAATATATAAATATATAAATATATAAATAAATACACCATGATCTGTGCATATATACGGTGCGAGGTGGACGTGCAGTGCGTGCCGAGAACTTGCTCTGGACCGCCGTCAAGGTGGTGGCGCAGTCTGCAGGTCTACCCGGTACCTTCGCCTGGAGTGACGGTGCTCATCGCCTGACATTGCGGGCCCTTAAAGGGGCCATGCGGAGAAAACACAAGTTTGGTTCAAGATTGCCTCGTTAGAATTATACTGACATCGCTTTTAACGCGAACTTCGCTCAAATATTCTATATTAATTGTGAAAAAAAGAAAATTGCTATATGACCAACTAGCTCATTTCCCGCAACAGTACCTATGTTGTCATCAGCCCGGCTGTGTGATTGGCTGAAGCAGGAAAAATTTAACACAAAGTTTGGAGGGCTTATCAGCTTGCCGAACGATCTATTTGCGCTTAAATGTAATTCATATTCATTTTACAGCAGTACGAATGCGGGGTAAACAATGAAAGTTACGAAAATACACGTAAATATAGGAGTACTGATGGACACTGCTTTTGGCCCTGGACACAGTGTGCTTGTTTTAGCTGCGCAGCAGTCCGCGGCTTTGGAGTTGCCTTACACAACACCGACCGATTGGCGTAAGCGACGTCGTCTTACGTGACCCTGTTTGTCGAGCATACCCCATGTTTGACGAAACCCTTACTTTCTGCCGCACCAAAAACAAGGCTGGTGAAAATACTGTCAGAAACAAAGCAACGGCGTTCAACGGTCCGCGGCTCCGTATGGTAGCGCCATCTGGGAGGACTGACGGTAAGCAAGGCTGCAGAGCCTAATGACGCACAGGAAATTCGTTGAATATCCGTTCTTGTGATATCATGGGAGAAGTCACAAAAACACATGATTTGGCGGGAGAATCAAAATTTTTGCCTAAATTGATTAATTACTTAGTCAGTACGGCATCGGTTGATGCTGGACAAAGCCTGAACACGAAATCTTTCGAATAAAACAATCTTGTATTTTGTCAGCTTGACCCCTTTAACCAGCTCGTCTTTTGCAACATCTAAAACACTACTGATGACCATTCCTCCTGCGATGGGCAGGTAATTTCTTTACGCAACGCCTAAGCACACTCCGCCCTCTACTCTATCTCTCCGTAGTTCCCACCTCTAATTTGGCAGTTAGGTTGAAGGGCGGCTTCCCAAGAAGAAGATTAAACACAGGCCTGATTGTGCAAATAGGGCCTCGAACAATATACCAGATGCGTGGGAGAAGCGGTCGTAGGGAGTAGTTGAGGGACCAATTTTTTATCGGAATTGTTTCACAAGTTTCGCTTATTAATAAAACAGCTGTATGCTCTGTATGAAGGTGTAGGTTAAGCAGACAGCGAAAAAGTGTCGTGATGCTGCTCGGCCTAAACTGTAAAGGTTGAAGTCTTATGGAAGCGCATTAAAATCTTTAGGCTCTCTTCTTTCTCTCTCAATTTTAAGTATTATAGTTGTCGATGTGTAGGTATTCAATTTCGTTACTTTTTTGTTAGGCTGCAGTGTGTTTTGCGAAAACCTATTATCCTGACTAATCTTAAGGCAATGTCTAACAGTTCCTGATATTTGCACTGGTAGTAATTTACTAAAGTTACAGTCGTACTTTTTATCGGAATTATCAAAGCCAGCATTCCTAACCCTAAATCCCAAAATCTCACAGGTAGACGGCATATGTTAATCCATTGTAAATTTTAATGACTGGTTATTTATGGGATCAAAATACGTTCGCTTTCGATTCGGTAATTGCTTTCAAATAATTTGTTTCTGCGCTCTATTACAGTAGAGATAGTGATGGCATTATTGCTGTTCAGCCACGGCTTTTCATCCTACTTAGGTAGATGCTCATCTAAAGAAAACTTGAAATGCTGTCGAATGTTTTTTTACTTAAACGTAAAATCTTTGCAACCTACACATGTTAAGTGATAACAAGCCTGCGATTTGAATGTGAGGCCGGCAGTGGCCTTGTAAGCCATTCTATATTGCTATTTAACCTGGGGAAACTCAATGAAGAACGGAGTAGTTTTGCTGAAATTTCTGCTGCATATTCACTTGAATCTTCCACCGGTGTGTCAACTTTATGATGACGCCATATTTATTGATGATGCTGCTATCACAAACCGTTTCTTTTTTGCTTTATCTAAGTCCCAAAGGAATGGAGTGCATGTTCTCCGTCTCTTTGGCTGCCGTATGTCTTCATTCTATCTTGTCTTCTCCGGTGATTCGAGCTCCAATACGTGCGGTCATTCTTCCTTGTTAGCGACCCAGCTACAGACTCCGCGGTTTCGACAACATTACGACACCACACCTGATATTCGTTTCAATCAGCCCTCTCCCGGTGCACGAAGGTGATCGTTTGAGATGACGAGCACAAATAATAAAAGAAAGAAGGGCACTACTGTGTCCGGACGTGGAAAAGAAAGAAGGGGACGTGTGACTCGTAATGGCGTGCAGCAATGAAGTCTTCCAGCCCGTGGCATGCGTTGCTGTCTGTTAGCCTAGCTCCGACGTCAGTCCTTTACCGCAGTCAGCTGTTGTAACGCTGCTTCGTTCAGATTTCCAACTTATCACAGCTATTCTCCTACGCGAAAAAGACGGCCGGTTCTCTTCCGCCTCCCCCATAGCGTCTTATGTATTTTACTGGCTAACTCAAGGACCAAGAAAGCGGCCGCACGATGCTTCAATTCGCTTTGGACTGTTGTATTCCGCCCTATACCGATCGCCGAGCCTACTATATTAAATAATTTACATATTGTTACGTATTACATTCCACAAGATTTATTACATAACTAGATACTGCAAAGACCCACACGCACACTCAAGCGCGCACGCACGCCGTATAGCAGGTGGGCGTGGGTTAATTTTTGAGATATTTAACGTTGGTTAATATGAGGTTGACGAAAGAAAATACGTTCTGGGCTGCAATAAAAAAGGATCAAAGAAAAATAAATAGTGAGTGAGAACAACTTTTGCAATGCGGAACTGAATCTGCAGCTTGGAGTCACTGGCGCGACGTTAAGGCGTCTGGGCTACACAGGTGGGGAAAAATCTTGAAAGCGTTGTGGTAGCGGTTCTTTCACGTTTGCTGGGTCATGTTTGTTGCAGCAGAAAACTTACATTTATGCGAAGAAGTCAGCAGACGACAGTTATTGTGCCAGTGTTGTAAAGTAACTGTAGCTGAGCTGCGTTTTTCGGTGCTAACAAAAGAAGAGCGATTATTTCTTTTCGTAACCAAGGGAAAATAATTTATCTTACCTGACTTCCATGAAACTATCCGCATCTCAGAAGGTGATGACCTGAGCTATCGCCACGGCCATCTTCTTTAGCCTGTGCAGTGACGCGCTTTTAACTCTATCTAATGACATTTATTTTATTCTGCTCATCTGTGTGCAAGCAACTCCTCTTCTTGTATTTGTGACATCATCATAGTTCACCCATTTGTCTCTGAAGGAAGTACGTTTGCGCGTGCGTACTCCGTTATAATAACAGCCAGTCGCGTTTCATCTAAGAGGCTAGCAAGGCAAAAAAGGGAGCTTGAAGCACTTTATCCCTCCTATTTTTAGCAATGGTTTTCCACATAACGGTGTTTGCGTATCCGCGGGTTCTTTTTAGTTTTCCTACTCGAGGGCAGGTTTTCGGGCTGTGTCTTATTGCTCAAGGAAGCGGAGATTCCTCGGGAGAATAGGTTCTGATTTTGGCAACACGGAACGAACACTACGAGGAAGCGAGAAGAGATCATTTTCGTTTTGCGTTGCGTATCTCGCGCTTGGTTCTTTTTTTCCCTGTCTAATAATTACGACACAGGCTGAGGAACGGGCGTGTGTGCACTAAAGGGCGAATTGCGGGCGTAGGTCGGTATCGGTTAGTTCTAAACACGAGGTCGTGGGTTCGATTCCCGGCCGCAGCGGCCGCTTTTCTGATGTAGCCGAAAAGCAAAAACGCCCGTGTTCTCGAGATTTCGGCGCACGTTAAAGATCCCCAGGTGTTCGGAATTAATCCGGAGCCCTCCACTACGGCGCGCAACATCGCCTGCGTTGCGTAGACGCGTCAATCAATCAATCAATCAATCAATCAATCAATCAATCAATCAATCAATCAATCAATCAATCAATCAATCAATCAATCAATCAATCAATCAATCAATCAATCAATCAATCAATCAATCAATCAATCAATCAATCAATCAATCAAACGGTATCGGTTAGTTGTTAAACGGTCCAGTTTCTTGCACTTTGACGGTGGTTTGCACTTTGGCTTCCACTTGGAGGAAGCAATAAAACAAACACTGGCCAGGGCGGCGTTTTCAAGAGTAGGTTATTGCCGGTGCTCCAGCCCCCCCCCTCCCCTCTTCCCCCACCCCCCGAGGCAACAGCAGTTGTAAGAAATGCCAGAAGCGGGCCTGATGCCCGCCGAGAGATACAAATCATCCGGGACGGGTGCATGCACCGTTTTGTAGGAGCTCACTGCCGAACAGAGCGAAATCTCCTAAGGAATGCGTAAAACTCATTTGTTTTTCGTTTCTAGCCCACGTTATCGCAGTTTGAAATTTCTGCAGTTGTGCACGTGGTATTCCTTCTTTATTACATTACCGTACGATTAAGCAGCGAGATTATCGTAACCCCGATGACAGTTGTTTTCCGTTCAGCTGCCGTCAAATGAACCTGACTGGTGTGTCAGCGGGTACTATAACTTAAAAACCCATATTTAAAATGCAGAAGTATAGGTTCCTCACGGGGTTGGCGTCTGGTGGCGCCATACTGACGCGACGCGTCATGTGTGGCTTCGAGCCCACACCGCACGTACGTAAAAACATGCAGGAAGATTGTTTGGTGAGTCTCCAAGAGACCTGGGGCGTCTCGATCCTCACCCTTGCGACCTTGATTCTCGGCCCGATGCGCGCGTATTGCTCCGGGTTCAAAAGTCCTCAACATGTCGTTTGTCGCATGCCTCTTGAAGACCGTGCCAACCATGTCTTGCGCTCTAACCGTGTCGGTTGTCCTGTTTGTCATTTGAGCATCGGCGTTGGTTGCCTGCCCCTCGTTTTTCTGTCCATAAGTGTCGGCCTTTCACGCCGCCGTTTCCATTATTTCATCTTTTTCCGCACTGCATTGGCTAAAAGCACGCTCCGTTTTATATGCACACGCGTGGGGTCAGAGGTCCTGGCCCACGGAACCCAGGCATGAAGTGCGACGGGCGCATCGGCGGAGGCAGCCGGCGAGCCACCCTTTGACTTGGCGGCTCTCCAGGAACGTCGGCAGCGGTGCGAAGGCAGCGCCAGCCCAGCCACGACCGCTCTAGTTCTCTGCCCATCTCGCGGCCATAGAAAGATCGAAGGAGAAAACGTTTTCCGCAAGGGTCATGTATTGGTCAAATATTAAAAATTTCTTCAAGAATTTAGTTGTCCTTACTTGCTCTGAAGGTGAAAGCCAGTCGTACTGTTGGGATGGGTGCCTTTTGTATACACATCCGTCTGACGACACAGTATCAAGGCCCTTTTACCATCCTTAACCCACCCTAGTTCTTCTTAATTATTCTTAATCCAGACACAAGCCACTTAATTTATCTTAATTAATCTTAATCCCGCTTCAATAATCATTACGATGAATCACTAATCAACCATTATTCTATCCTAATAATTTTTGTTACCTTAATCCACTATACTTCACCCTAATTTCACCTTACTATTCAATATTGTTAATCAGTAATCAATCATTCATTACCGTGGTATCATAATTCATCTTCCGCAAATCCGCAATTCATCTTCCGCCCAATATCATCTTCCGCTCAAATCCGCAACTAAATTGGTCGCATGAAAATGGCAATTGCTACTAGATTTCGCTCTGATGGACTTGAATGACTCTTGCAAGTATTACACTGTCTCGGAATTCAACTCTAAAATATCATCAACAAAGAAGTCGTTCTCCATACTACGTGTAAACTGTAGAAGTATAAGAAAAAAGGTGATAACATCACCATTTTCTTGCAGTCAGTATCAATAGATTTTGATGTAATAGCTTTCTCTGAAACCTGCATTAGGGATAAAGCCAATGCACCTTATTTTCCGGGCTACCGTTTCGAACTTCTTTGTCGACAAAAAAAGAAAGGTAGAGAGCTCGCTATTTATTTTAAAGATAGTCTAAACTATGAATTAGTAGAAACTTTTTCTCTTATCAAGGAAGACATTGAAATCTTGACGATGCGTTTTGGAAAGACCACAATCAGTCTGGTGTACAGACCACCGCACGGACATAAAACCAAGTTCCTACAGTTTTTAGACAAAACGCTAGCATCGGTCACTTTCTGCAATGCTCTTTACATGATTATTGGCGACATAAATATCGATATGAAGTCCGGTGACCCGTACAGCCAAGAATTTCAGACAGTTCTATCAGCTTATGGGTTTACAAATCATATAACTTTGCCTACTAGGCTCTCCAATCTAAGTGCCACTCTCCTTGATATTTGTGCAACAAATATAAGCTCGGATAGCGTTACAAGCGGAATAATTTCGTATGAGTTAAGTGACCACCTTCCGGTGTTCTGTGTTCTTCCATCAGCACCTAATCAAAGTAAAGTCCGAACTCGGACCCGCCTTGGACGCAAAAAGAATACCGAGGCCCAGGAACATTTTTATAGATTAGTAGAAGCGCATGACTGGAGCTGCATTTATAACCAAACCGATCCTGATGATGCATATGATAAGTTTCTCGGGTTCTTACGTACAAGCTACACTGCAGCTTTCCCTTTACAGAGGCTCTCCCACCGGAACACTAAAAATTGCCGAAAGCCATGGATAACCACTAGTCTTTACGAGAGAATTAAATCTAAAAATAAGTTATTTCATGACTTTGTACGTTCACGAGAACCTGCAGCATTTCTGAAGTACAAAAAATACAGAAATACGCTGACGTCGGACCTGAAAAAGGCCAAGAAAGATTATTACCAAAAGACATTTGAAAGGATCTACGATAACCAACGCAAAATCTGGAAGGTAGTGAACGCTCTGACTGGCAAAAGTACAAATAGTGGATGTATCCAAGAATTAACAGTAAACGATGAAGCTCTTGCAGGAAAGAGATTAGCCGATGCTTTCAACGCCCACTTTATAAATGCGGGCTCGTACGAAAGACCTAGCATTAGCGCAGACAACGCGTTAACAGAGGGCCTCCGTGTGCCTGAGTCCATCTTTGTGCGACCAACAGACGCAGTTGAGGTTGCAAATTTAATCCGCAAGCTTAAAACCAATGTAGCATCTGGCATAGATGAAATAGGGCCCGCAGAGTTAAAACTGATATCACCATTGATATGCGAAGTTTTATCCTTCATTATTAACCTCACCTTGACCACAGGCATTTTTCCCAGACATTTAAAAGTGGCCAAAGTCACTGCTATATTCAAAGGTGGTGACCGTAACAACCTGTCGAACTATCGTCCTATATCGGTGCTTCCAACTCTATCTAAAATATTCGAAGGCGTAATCCATGAGCGACTCACTTCTTTTTTCCACAAGCACCAAATAATAGCAACCAACCAATACGGCTTCCAAAAGCATAGGTCAACTGAGCAAGCTCTGGCATATATCAAGGAAAAGATAATCGTAAATATGGAAAACAGAAAATACACACTCGGTCTTTTCTTAGATATTCAAAAGTCATTTGATTCAATACATTTTGATTTGCTGTTAAAATATTATCTAGCTGTGGAATTCGTGGGATCGCATTACAAATTCTGGAAAACTACTAGCATGATCGATATCAAATAGTTCGCATCAATGACATATTATCTGCCGATATGAAATTGAAACAAGGTGTCCCACAAGGATCCCTACTTGGCCCGTTATAATTTCTTGTGTACATAAATTATATTGTTAAAATACCAGGTTCTTCTGATATTATTATGTATGCAGATGACACGAATATTTTTTTCTCATCAAACAGTTTAACATTCCTGGAATCTATTTTAAACGAATATCTGGTGCATCTTTCAAACTGGTTACAACAAAACAAGCTGCGATTTAAATGCCACAAAGACAACCTATATAATTTTCCGCCCAATCAATAAGCCCTTAAACGAAGATATCAATCTCAAATACGAAGGTCATCTTATTGCTCGGGTACATGAGCAAAAGCTCCTTGGTGTTTGGTTCCAAGAACAGTTAAACTGGTCAGTACACGTAAATAATTTAGTTGCGGCTCTGGCACGAACAGTTGGATGCCTTTATAAAATATCACACTTAGTACCGCTATGGCTAAAAAGAAACATGTATTATTCTCTATTCTATTCAAAACTAACCTACGGAATCTTGGTGTGGGGAACAACCTCACGAAATAATTACAATAAGCTTGTTGTCCTGCAAAAAAGGATATTACGGTGTTTCGAAAATTTTCAGGGGAAATTCCAAGACCTGCCAACTTCACCTTTGTTTTCAAAACACTCAATACTGAGAGCTGACCAGCTGTATTACTTTAGACTTCTGCAGATGGTACACAAAAACAAGCTATATGTAGATGGTGACGCAGAAAACCGTCATTACTGTGTACGGCGTCCAATAAGACGTACACCTAAAACTAGGACTAATTACGGCAAACAATCGGCCACTTATCAAGTACAACATGTCTTGAACATCCTAGCGGATAATTTAAATTTTAGCACCAGTGCAACCGTATTTAAGACTGAAACCAAGGTGATGTTTATAGAAAAGAAAGTGAGATATAACAATCACTTGGCGTGTCTCACTCTAAAGAATTTAAACTTTACTGTGTGAAGACGTGATTTTTTCATAGACATGAGGAACAATCAGTAAGGAAACATTTCGTGTTGTATTGTATCTGCTGGCAACAGGTATTGAAGAAAAAAGTTTTATGTATATTGTATAACTTGTGATTCTCATTATAGGAAATGTATGATTTTTTGTATTTTTTTTATTTACTTATTTTTTTTCTGTATTGCTGGATCTTATTGCTAAGCACGCATATTTGATTTGAACATGTCCTCTGCTGTGAACTCCTCTGTTGTGGACTCCAGAGGGTCAGGCGCCCTCGTCAGGCACTTAATGCCTTTAGCTCCTGCCCCTTCAGCAGGGATTGTAACAACGTCTGCTGAAAAATAAAGTCTTCTTCTTCTTCTTCTTCTTCTTCTTCTTCTTCTTCTTCTTCTTCTTCTTCTTCTTCTTCTTCATCTTCATACACGGCTGGCATGCTTTAACTCGCTTGCGGCTATTTTAGGGTTTTTGTACCATTGGTGTCGACGCCGGGGTCAATCAAGGTCACCTTCCCCTTAACAAAACACAGTAATGCCTCGTTAACTCGAATTCGGATATCTCGCACAAACGGTTAAGTCGACACTTTTTTTCGTCGTGCATTTACTGCGCATAGGTGCCATGTATTTGCACCCCTTTATCTCGAAACGTTTTTTAAATGCGAATGCATTTCTTAGCCGCGGGTTGTCTTGCGTCGTTGAGCGGCGTGCGCCTAGCAACAGCTGTGGCGCGCGCCTAGCAACCGGAGCAGGTGCGGAGTAGCGGAGGGCAAGGGGAGAGGAGGAGCGCGCTAGGCGTGTGAGGGCCCTCGCATCGCGGAGCTCGGGCGGAGTAGCGGAGAGTGAGTGGAGAGGAGGAGCGCGCTCGGCGTGTGAGGGCGCTCGCATCGCGGAGCTCGGGGCGGAGAGAGAGCTCGCGCGCGGGCTGGCGCGGGTCTCTCTCTCCTCTCCGCGTACCCCTCTCCGCTCGCTGCGCATATAAATGCAGGGAGCGCGCGCCTCTCTCCGTGACTGCTTGCCGACTGGCGCCTTGATAGCGATGGAAGTCGGTGAAGTCGAATCCCTCGCGGCAACGATACCGCAAAGAAGAATTCGGTGCACCCAATGCATTCGCATTTCTGCATGATCCCCTTCGGGGAGGTGGGGGGATTTTTTGGGGGGGGGCGAGGGGGGGGGGCACAAATATAGCAAAATGTTGACAGAGAGGGCACAAGGCAAAGCCCCTACAGACAGTCGATAGGGTATCCGTTGTAACGCTTAGCTCCCGCTACGGGCCGAACATGGTCGTGAACAGCAAATTTAACCTGTACAAGGCCGATTTTCTGTCACTGAAATGCTGTCTAACGCTTACATCTATGAAAGAGCTGGGGACTATTCAGCTGATCATGGCGAAGAGGAGCCTCGAGAAGTGCCTACAATGACAGAAACAAGAAAAATGCTGCGCCTGCATCGTAACAAGGTGCAATGTAGCGGTGGTGGACAACAGTCTATGCGGTGCATTGAGCAGCTCGAGAACACTTTTCTGGGACCAGGGGCGAACGCAAAACGGGCGAGCATCACGCAGCAGCGCTTTCTTACGCACCAATAAAAAATTGTTCTTCCTCTGCAAGTTTTGTCGAGGAGCAGGACTTCCCCTCACCATACCGCAGCCTCCGATGTCTCCTACCTTCACCACCTCGCTTGCATTGCTGGACACACTACAGTCAAACCCTGCTATAACGAAGCCAGATAGAGCGAATTATGCTATATATCGAACAAAAATAATTCAGTTACGGAAATACATAGGAAATATATTCCTTATAACGAAGTTCACATCCGATATATCGAACTCTGGGTGCCTAGAATGGCCGCCGAAATGCATGATCTCGGAGCGGCGATTGAGATGTGGATTGGCCGCGACGACGGAGCAAGAGCCGGGACTGCGACATTGCGCCTCGCACGGAGCGACGTGACGCCCAATACTTTCCGTAACTGTTTCCGACTCGCGGGACTCGCGACGGAACCCTCCCAGTCAGCGAGTCCGGACCAAGACAGCAGCATCGCTGAACTGTCGGAAGAGCTCGCCAGCGTTCCCGATCACGTCGCGAGTGAAATGAGTCCGACGCTTATAATGAAGCGCTTTCGGCAGTCGACGTGCTCCGCCAATACTTCTTAGATTTTTGAGGGCGCGGACTACAAGTGGTGCAAACAATGTTTCGGGTAGAGAATGCTATGCTAGTTGGAGCCGCCAAAACAAAAGTGAAAACAAAAATCACCGCTCTTTTTTTCCAACGTGGGCAGTTAAGGCGGAAAGTAGCTTTATTACTTGCAATAAATGGATTATTTTGGTATGGTAATGGCTACTATACGGTGTTCGTTTCTGCATACGCGGATGGCGGAGTTGGTGAGGGGGGGGGGGGCTCCCTCGGATTGCGAACTCGTAACTATAATCTCGTTATAGGCGGGTTCGGCTATATCGAACTATTGAATATATCGAACTAATCGTGGTGCATATTGCAGTTCGCTATAAATGGGTTTGACTGTATAAAATGGCAATGGATACCTGACCACTGTGGTATTCTTGGAAATCAAAAAGCCGATGAAGCGGCCCGTATGGGCCTTAACCGCAGGAAATACCGCAAAAAGTACTTTACAAAAACAGAGGCTTCTACCATGGCTCATCGCTTTTTAGTAACTGAAAGAAACCGGCTATGGTGCAACGAACCAAATAACGAAGTATTTGTGCATGCGATTGACCGTGAATTCAAATCAAGACTTAAAAGACAGCTCCCTCGTAGCCTGGATACATTATATTATCACCTACGACTGAACTCGGCTTACACCAACAGTTACTTTTTTCGCCTCGGACTGACGACCAACCCGTACTGCGATAACTGTTCTTCTGTAGAAACCGTTGAACACATTTTATTAGGATGTGTGGCCTATTTGGCACCGTGATCTCGTTTTTTTTTTTTGAAGATTTTGAATGCCTAGATCAAGGGCCGGTAACTTTGAAGACCATCCTATGACCATGGACTTGCCCCTCAAAGCAGCGTCAGGCTCTAAAACGTTTGTTTTCTTATTTGGAGGACATTGGCCAGATTTCAAAATTGTGAATTCTGTGACACAGTCTACATAATAGTCCGTCAAGCCCGTCAAGCCACGGCAGTGTTTTTGTTTGTTGGTGTGTTTTTGTTGTTTCTGCCCACCTCTTTCTAGGGCCTGTTTTCCCTACATCCCCGATCCCTAGCAGAGAATCATGTAGGGGATTGCAAACGTCGTCAAAACTCTCTGCTTTCTTCAATAAAGAGCCTTCTCTCTCTCTCTCTCTCTCTCTCTCTCTCTCTCTCTCTCTCTCTCTCTCTCTCTCTCTAGGACCTTTTTTGCCTTTATTACGAAAGGTCTCCTGTACAGTGGATCTTTTGTTACCGGTATTAGCTCTTAGTTCAGTCACCCTGCCACATATTTTTGCAATTACGATTAACTGGAAACTGCGCTCATCTCGAAACTTTCAGCGAATTTTACGACTTCGAGTAAACGAGGGAGAACTGCAGCTAGACAAGGAGTTCGTGCCACGATGACATCGTTGCCAAGTGGCCAGCCGTCCTGTGGGTGTGCGCCATACAGAGGACACGGGAATTGAGCACGGGCGAACCCAGTGGTCTTTCTCTCACCACTTTTTTCCTCTCATCATCAAGTTCGTCTGCTACATTTCTGCGCAGCAGCGGCCTGTCAGCGATATTGTAGTTGAGGCCCGTCTGGCAGAACTTTAACACATGCAATGTATAAGTATAGGCATCTTCTCTACATAGCCATTTATTCATTTCTCCGCCATCGTCATCTCTCTCGTCCTCTATCCACGCTCTTTCCTCCCCTTTCCCTTCCCACACACCGGATATCTGACCAGATATACTACCATCAGGCCGACCTTTGTGTGTGTTTTTTTTTTCAGTTCAATAAAATTATCTCTCTCTCTCTTTCTCTCTCCCCAATTCTACAGCTCCTTCGACAGCGACCCCGGTGCTGGCTTCTGCGACCGCATGTGAGTGGACAAACCAACTTCCCCAATCTGTCTTCCTGTACTATGATAACGAGTGTTCTTCTGTTAATGAACAAAAGAAAACTGAAGCAAAAATATTGTTTCTCCCCCACACCCCTCCTCCGAAAAAGGCCAGCTAGCTTGGAACTGACACTAAGCCTTCATCGTCAAACGCATTATGACAAAAGCTTTAGCGTCCCGCTGTAAACAATTGGTCCAACGCGTGTTGGGATGCATGATTCCAGGCATCTGGAAATAAACAAATCCACTATACGAGAACTAAATGCAGCGTACCCCATGAATTCCTCATCCAATTCATAAGGCTGCATTGATCGCCCCTCCGTATTTAAACAAAAAAAATCAGTACAACAATGTCGACATCGAGTTCGCAAACATTTCCGCAAGAATACCGTTTGCACAGGCAACTGCGCATAGATTGCCTCATATCGAGTTGAGAGCACCCAGCAAGTTCATCCCCGACGACATAAAATCGCTGCTTTTGAACGAGCCTTTCCGAGGAGAGCGAGGCAGTTCTTTCGCAATATGAGCTTAAAAAACGTGTTTCGCGATTATAGAGACCGAGGTAAACGGGGCTCGATGGCTCGATCATGGCAACGTCGCCGTCAGCTGCGCGCGCACACACACGTGAATCAAGCCAAATGCTTTGGGACCTATATAAATGCCCACTCCGGGGCTTGAAGTGGGGCCGATCTATAAATATGTGAGGTGTGGTTGCTTTCTTTTTGCGCCATCACTCTCTGCGGGTAAATAGAGTAAGTCCACTTTCTAGGGATATTTGTTATAACTGGCGAAGTATTGATAAATACACGTCTTGAAACGCCAAGCAGCCAACGTTGAAGCCAGAACCTGGTCGTAACACCAGGCAATCTTTCAGTTGCTTTAATACCAGTTAGTAATCGTGCATACTAGTATGGTTTTTTTTAAAGACTTGAAACGAGGGGAATGCCTGGTGCGAAAATATTGAAGGGACAGTTTTTTTACAAACCGTAGGTACACTTTGTGGAGTGCGCCGTAGTAGACGTCAATAGTTTGGGTATACTAAATATTGACGAAATGTGAGGAACAGGTTTTTTCTCTAACTCTCATCTACCTTCACTCAACGGGAGGCATCTTGTGCTCACCTTTGCACTTAGCTTGGCATAACTTACACCTAAAGAGAATGAGCTGCGCCTAACCCATTAATTTCTGCTGACGTGCTGCAAACGACACAGCTGTAAAGGACGCCGCTGCTCGGTGTAACGGTACCATACGTACGTGGTCTACGTGATTTAGCAAAAAAGGACTAAGCAAAAAAGGATGCAAAAAAGAAGCAAACTAAGCAAAGAAGGACAGAAGGCTCGCGAAGACCCTCTTTAGCTTGGCGGGAGCGGTTGGTGGCTGCCTCTATACTTCGCCTTTACAGTACAGTCATCCATCATGTTGGGTACAGCAAGGCATTGCGCACTTATCGTCTTTTCCTGCCTCGCTCTAAGACAATTTCATCCCTAATGCTGCCTTGCTTTCAAGTGTAAAGAGTACTGAAGTCCTCCACATTTGTTTTATCAGTATTTTCGCCACACTTTTTTAGATTTATCATCTCACGTTCGGCAGCTAAAAGTACAGACGATTGTACACCTTTGCAATGTAACGATGCGATGAAGAGTGCTTTGAAGTATACGGCTATGGGGGCGTGTGGCCGCATCACGGTCGCTTGTAGGGACCTGCCTTCACCACACTAGAAAACAGGCACCATGCAGCTGTAAATCCGCAGTAAAACCACTGTAATACTACAGGAATCACTAAGTGTGCATTTTTCTCCGACAAAAGCACGTCAACTTGCCGAAAGCGCAACTCTACATTCGGAAAAGGTAAGAACAGATGACAGCTTCAAAGGCGAGGGTTTTTTACTTGATTCAGTAGCCAAGGAACAATGACTTTTCGCAAGCTCTCCGTACATTCTTATTGCCGTTGTGTTTTCCAAGCAACCACGAAAATACGACCTGGGCCAACCTAACAAATTTTGTGTCTGTCGTAACAGGAGCAGAGAAAGAAGCGTAAGGTTTCATGGAAGAGACACTTAGCTGGCATAGGTAAGGTAAGCGTTGGTTAGGTCAGTGGGCCAAATAGACGTTTCACGCTAGGTGAAGGAGTATTACAGCAACAGCAGAAACAAGTATTGGCGAAACGGAGATGCCGTCTTAGGCAAGCGATGGTCGCCGCCATCAGACTGGGCAGTGTGGCTGAAACGAACCCTGATGGAGTCCGTTTCGGCTGACGGTTGCATGGTCTGCGCAACCGTTTCCCGATGCTATGGTGATATCAGATATACAGCAGCCGGCCTCGATTTCCCATCCTCGTCGGACCCCGGCCAGCTGCCTTTCACGCAGTTTTCCTCTTTTCTACCCCCTAAAAGGGCAGTGGTCATCGCCCAGTTATTGCTACTACTTTGGCTAAAAGCCAGCCGAACCTGGCGTTTAGTGCCCGTAGCTGAGATAATAGCCATCGCAGTTTCGGCGTCGTGGGATATTTCGAAAGATCGGAAATCAATACGAGTGCTGCCGCGATTTTAGCACTGGGCCATTTAGTGTGTACGACGTGGAGAAGGTATGAGAATAGCAGAACTGGAATTTCAGAAAAAAAAGAGCGTAAAACATGCAGCAGGTTCTATGATGAAGTGGTTCATAGGTCGGAGAATTGAGTACGTATTTTGAAAAGGGGATCTTCATTACACTGGGATGAAACAGTCCTAGCATTCTAAATAACATATGAACTGAAGATTGGTAAGAACGCGCAAAATAATGCAGGAACTCAAGACTGTAAACAAATTCGATTACGTCTTACGTCAGAATACCTATATCTTTCTGGGTCTCCTTCAGTGTATGGGAATGGGTGGTGCGTTCTTAAGACGTTATCGTTTGACTGCAAAGTATCTGTGGCATGAGCTGATCTAATTCTACCCACAAATATTGGCTTGCCTTAACACTCAACCGCTTTTTAACTTTTTTTCGCGAAATATTCATGGTGTGAGACACTAATTACCGCTATTCAGTATACCGTAGTCCTCCTGAACCCCCCGTAATGAAGGGAGATCACCTCCAAACATATGCAGCTACACCAACGCACTGTAATAAAAATAATTCATCAACACCCGGACGACACACGAAATTTGGCCGCCACTTTTACGGCCCGCTACCTTCCCACTTACCCTACGGAGCCTGCTCCCCCTGGTCTCTAAGCTCCAAGCGGCTCCTAGACGACATCTATATGCATGAGGTTACAGCCGCCCTGGTCAAGCTTCACCCGAACACAAAGCCCGGAATGGACCAAATAACGAACAAGGCCCTGAATAACCTGGGCACCCCTTTCTTGCTTGAGCTGCTTATCTCAATGACATCTTGCAAACTGGCTTACTCGCAGATTAATGGGAAACGGCGGAAGTCAGGATCATACCTAAGCCGGGAAAACCCCCGAGTACTGATAACCTTCGACCGATTTCTCTCACATCATGTGTAGGGAAATTGTTAGAACACATCGTTTTTAATAGACTACAAACATGTCTCGAAGGCCACGAGAAGCTACCTACGACAATGGTTGGCTTTCGTCCTCCTGTGTCTACACAAAAAATTACACCATCTTCCCACGTATGAACCCTGAGGGGATGCAAAGCCGTGGAGGAGTAGCATGTTAATTGGTTGTCAGAGTAAAGACACGTATAGTAGCGTATTAAATGTCTTATTTATTTATTTATTAGTGGGGAACGTTGTGCGGCTTTTTGTTCTCGAATCGAGGAATCCGCTGTTCGACGCTGGCGTTTCGAAGCGTTGTCACGTTGCCGAATGCTATCTGGATCAGCTACTCACCGCTGGCGTTTCAAAGCGGCTTCTCGTTCTCGAAGCGAGGAATCCGCTGCTCGACGCTGCCGTTTACGTTCGGCGTCGCGAGCTCTCCTCTGTGCAGCCTTGTCTTCGGAGGTGTTCGCGGTTCTGACAGTGTGCTGGCAGGCGCTAGTTGAAGGTGTGCCAGCCAGTTCGCTGACGGAATCGTTGGCATCCATTTGCAGTCATCGGACGGCGCAGTACCGAAGAAGTAACTGAGCGGAGCGCGGACGGGTTTGTTTGCAGAGCAGAGGGAGTGGAGCGGAGGAGCAGTGCGCATGTGCATGATTGGACAGCTGTTGTGCAGAGGGGAGAGGAGGAGCAGCGCGCGCTAGCGCACAGGTGGTGTGGAGAGGAGGAGGGGACAGAGAGCGGCGTCATCAGAGCTGTTGTGGAGAGGAGGAGAGGTGCGGACGCCGGACGACGGAAGGTCGACTAAGAGATGCTTTGCATTTAGAACATCCAGCTCATGGAAGAAGTAATGCTGCCTTCCACACGCAACTCACCCACAGCCATCCTTGCGCTGGACCTTAAGGGAGCGTTTGACAACGTTAAACATGCCGCCTTCCTCTCGGAAATAAATATTCTTGTCAGCTGGCTTGGAACGTAGCAGTACATCAGGGATTTCTTCGCGGGTCGTAGGGCTATACTGGAAGGGGGAGGCCTGGCCAGAGATCCGATCCTGCTGGCAGCCGCGGCACCCTCGGAGGGGCAGTGCTCTCCCCTTTGTTATTTAACGTCGCGCTCATCGGTCTACCTAGTTCATTGTATGCCATGCATGCAGATGATTTTACAATCTGATCGAATACAGGATCCCTAGGCGAAATAGAGGAACGCCTGCAAACTGCAGCCAACATGGTCAATCACTACGCGAAGTCCTGCGGACTGCAATGTGCTCCTTTAAAATCCGAACGATCGCCTTCTTGTTTCTACAACAAACTCCTCCGGATGTCACCCACTGTCACCATCTGCATGGAGGGCCACACCATGGTTCCTTCCTCGCATATCAAGATCCTTTGTATTACCTTTGAGGCTCGTCGTACAAACCCCCTCTTAATCAATAAGTTGAGACGTGGGACCAAGCCATACACATGATCAGGCGTGCGACCACCAAAACACGACAAATGACCGAGGCCTACACCCTTCTCCTCGTACAAGCATTCATTATCTCAAGAATTACATAGGCCATACCCTATGCACTTACCACCAAGTCAGAAACTGAAAAGCTAATGTTATTTTTAGAAAGGCCTAAAAACAGGTCCTCGGACTTCCCGCAGTACGATCAGCGACAAGCTATTAAAGATCGGCCTGCATAATACGGCCGACGAGCTCATAGAAGCCCATCAGCCCATCTTTCGAGCCGAAGATTTAGGCTGGAAGTCACGAGCACACGGAGGATTCTCCTCTCCCGTATGGGGTTCACATCTCCTTTGCAGCGTCAGACATCGTAAATCAGAAATTTCCATCACGATATCGATTGCTTGTAGAGTTTAACGCGTTGACGCAACGCTCCATCACGATATCAGAAAACAGCTCTGCATGCACCGCTCCCCCCAAATATGCATACCGCGCATCACACTGGGCGCAGGGAAGCAAGAGCCAAGGCCATCTACAAAAGCTAGAGGAAGGAACCAACCCCAGCATACACGGACGCGCATTCTTAACCTGGCATAAGAGCAATTACAGCCGTGGTTGTCCAGTACAATTAGCACGTGACCAACCTAACTATACCCGGATGCGACCCCTTACAAGCGGAAGAAGTGGTCATCAATAATGTAATAACGCAAACTACAGCCAACATCATCATCTCAGATTCACAAGAAGCGTATCATAGTAAATTCAACGTACAGCACACCAAATAATCTTCCAGCATCGACCAGACAGATCCTTCATGATTATATGGGCGTCCGCCCACTCTGCCGTCCCGGGCAGCGAAACCTGTTGTCCTCAGAGCTACCCGTCGGACCTCAGGAATCAAGCAGGATAGGCCAACCCCGTTGATCACATAACACGAAATAATTTAACTCTAAGTTAGAACGTATCCCCTATCCAGTACCGCATCAACACCCATCGGAAGAGGAGGAACGGCAGATTCGTGCACACCGAACAAATGTCTTTCCCCATCCCACTAAATGTCATATATTGCACCCCACCGTATATTCCCCGTTATAACGCTTCTGCGTAGTCATCGGGAAGCTCATTTATATGATAGGAGGCCGTGCACATGCACCACTACATTCGTGCAATCCCTCCCTTTCTTCTTGCGATCTTTATGAGAGAGCTCTGACCAGCTCCGACTTAAATTATCAGTGGCTGCTGGTATGGAGGGCTGTGGAGGCAGGAAAAGCTCAAGGGTTCTTGGACTGAAGACTCCTCCCCATTGCCTTTCGCAATAAACACATTTACTCGCTCTCTACACCGAGTAAATATCAGAAGCACGCGAAACTCAGCACAGTTTAGAGACGCCGTTGATGGCGGATGTGCTATAACTTAGAATGTAGGGAGTGAGCATTAGAACAAAACATGAAGGGCTCTTCCGATAAAGTTCGCAATATCGCATAGCGTGTATGTTTGTTGATTATAATGCGCTTATTTCTTTGAAATATGGCTCCACACCTTCCCACGGCAATAGTTCTTTAAAATTAATTGCAAACGTAGGGGATGGGAGATCATGAATTAAACGGATCGGTGTTCCTCGTGCGATTTTTCAGCCCCGATGGGCGACAATTCAACCCCTCGGGGTTGACTTAGAAAGGCAACAATAGAATACGACAGCTCCTTTATTTTTAACGATGATCCCTTCGACGTAGCCTCTAACCCAGTTGCTGTCAAATAATATTGTATAGAAGCGTGCTTCACTCTCGTCAGGGTAATTTTACTGGTTAGGCTATGAAACAGGAAGAAGCCACTGTATTTTTCTCGCGTGAGCTTCCGGCCTTTGCGTGTGCGTAGATGTAGTCGCGCCATTAAGGAACTGACCCCAAAAAAAGTCCCCGCCTTCACTGGGCCTGGTCGTATGCGTGCCCTTTTCAATCATCCAGCAGCACTGGCTAGCGGCTGGACGACGTCAACACGCTAATGCACAGGCGTTGCCACGGGCACCTACACACTGCGTCGCCGGGCAGCCAGAACCCAGCGCTGTTTTTATGACCACGCGTCTCCTTTTGGTTGCTTTATTTTCGCCCCGTGGGCCGTGGCTGGCCGACGGGGGCTTGCGCAGCTCAGCCTTTATTTATGGGTGGGTACAGGTGGAGACAGGGCTGGCAGTGTGGCAGGTCCTCGCGTGATCTCCTGACAGGGCCACGCCCGAACGCTCGTACCGTAGATCACGAACGACGTGCTGGGGGTCACCTTGCGCCTTCGGCAGCGTCTGCTTGTAGTCCGGGCGATTCTTGCGGCGAGAAAGACAGAGATGGGGTCTGATGTAGGGTGCATATGTTATTTCGTGGTAATCTTGCCTGCCATTACGTAATAATTTTAGTTTGTTTTCGGGGCGTTACGGCTACGGTTCATGCTGTTCGCGTCAGCATACATTTTTCACAGTTTTTTTTATTTGCATTTTCTGAACGCTGTTGGCAGCACTTCAACAGAACAGAAACAAAAAAATGTTTAGGAAGCATATTTTTTAATAGCCTGCTTTTTGGCGCATTTTTTGTTGCTTCCAATGGGTGATCATCTTCGTCGGTCCTACAGGCTCATCATTCGTCGTCAAGAACATATTTCCAAGGGAAAAAAAAGCTTTAGCTGCCGCGTATTAGGTGTAGGTAAATATACTGCTGTAAACGTACAAAGAAACAAAAGCCAGCTAAGCTTCAAACATTTAAAACTGGATGAAGATACATTTATGAAAGCTCAATATTTTTTTCTCCGCAGTTTAAAGTAAACTGAAGCAGCAGTATTTCGCACATACGAAAAAATAATCTGAATATAATACATGGCTTCCCACTCCTCTGTACGTCGGAAAGGCGTTGTTTCAGTAAATACTCGCATAGTTTACGTTAACAAAGTACTCCCAATATAACGTAGTGCTAACTCTTACGCTAAAAAGCCATATATTACTGTAATTTCTGCGCTATGTTCGCGGTAATGGCGCAGCACACATACAGCGTTGTTCAGCGATCCAAACCCCAGCAACTACTACTCTGCGACCATGCATAATTGACATGGTGGGCGCGCTGCGCCAAAAATAGCGATAATAGGGATAGCAACGTGTTTTTTGCTGAAATGACTCTTCGGTCTTTTCGTTGCGATAACACATGCGTGCTCAGCTGCTAATCTGTATGGTTAACCGAGACACTGCAAAATTAGGCGTAAATGAGGTAATGACCTGAGATTCAGTGTTTAGTATTAAAAATGCAAGAGCCTGTTTCAGAAACCTGAACCCATTACGGGGGCGGGCTTTTAATGCACTTCTATTTTGAACCGGTAGAGCGTATACGGGCGGTCAAAGCATCAGCCTTAGACGAAGTCAAAAACCGATATAGCTTCTTTTCACCACTTTGTCGTGCCAACGAGCCTCAATTTACCCTGTTAAAATCAAATCTTCTATACTGCCCAGTAGTTCGGGGTGCACTTTACCACCCATGGTAAATTTACCGCAGTACCAACCATGCACAAAAAGCGGTATGGCTATATTATTTTACGCGCCAATCTTCAAATTCAGAGGGAATATGAAGTAACGTTTGGCTTTGATATTCTAACAAGTAAAGAATATTCTACTTGCCACTGAGGATCAACTGACGCGTGTTTAAAGGTATTGTGTCTACATCAATATTTATTACCCAGCCTTGATTGTTTGTTGCGTTACGTCCGTACCGCATAGCTCCTGAAGAAGAGTAAAGTATGGTGGCCGATAAACAGTAAAGAAGCAAATATTCACTTCCGTTAAAAAATTGTAACAGCCTAACACGTATCCAGCAGTCTCCTAATTCATGACATTCAACCACTCTCATTATTTTTTTGGTCGATACTAACGTTTTCTTGTCTTTGCAAGCCTTTTGTAATCATATTTAAAATCTGCTTTAATGCCCGGCGTATGTTTCTGAAATTCGTGTCTGTAGTTCTAAGCGTGTCAGACGCAATGCACCTATACTAATGGAGGGAGACGGGGCACTGGCACCCTTTTTTGCACACCCGCTCCCCCCCCCCCTCTCGTGCTGTGCATGTTCAACTAGTGCTACCACATAAACAAAGACGTTTACCCCTGCCAACACTGAACTGTTTCCAACTTACCCTAAAAATGTCTACCATTTCCTATTTCTATCATCCACCATCACGCAGCGCTCGTGAAGAAGCAAGTGACCTCACGGGGATAGCTCACAGTAATCTACACAAGTGACAGCGTATTTTCACCGCCTAGCTATGTTGATCATATTACAGCGTTGTGTCGATATCGTTCCGGAACCTCTTGCACACATTGCGGGTGCATGGTACCATTGTTGCTTAGATCAGGCACCGCTTTTAACCCAATTGACCTTGATAAAAAAACTAGAGAATTTCAATAAAATACATTGCCCGTTAAGTTGCTTTAGAATGCAGCGTCTCTCAGCCGGATTTTGTTCGGAGTCAGTTGTGTTTCTCTACGGGGTTCGGCAATGAGTTCCTCCAAGCACATTAGAGAATAGTTACACTCCGCTGTAGCCGGCACGCATGCAAACGGGCACGCTAGTTAGAGGGAGTGCTGTCAGAAAGGCCTACTTTGAAATTAGGAAGCTCGTGCGAGTACCCCCGTGAATACACTAACCCTTGATTGTTGCAGCTTTCGCCTTAAAGCACAACGCAAACACCAGTTTTTTTTCTGCTTTCGTTCGTGGCTCAACGCAGAAAAAAATAGAGCAGGAAAAGGCGCTTTGATCCCTTTCAGGAATATAGAACCGACCCAATAGCTATATTTGATATACGCTGCGCGTTCCGAAAGCGATCTAGGAACCTACCGAAACATTTGGGTACTCGAGCGCGTCCATAAAGAAAAGCCTTATCGCCGCCGTTCCACTCAACGGACGAGATTCCACACGAAGGAAAGAGGCATTTGGTGGGCTGAGATGGAGCTCCAAACCATTGCCGGGATTTCCTACTCGGGCGGAAATGCTTTTGTTCGGACAAACATAGAAATATCTATCAAAACGTCCTTAAAGTGCGCTGATTGGAACTTGAACTGCAAATCTTTTCAGCCGTTTGAAACACTGTAACAACACTGGTGTTCGCTGTGTCTTCGGCTTGTTAGTTTTCTTTGTTCCTAAACCCCACGAAACAAATTGTAAAGAAAACTGAGTTATACTTTCTCGCTAATAAACAAAATATGACGTGTTTAACTTCGGCAAGAGCCATGTTCACGGGTATATTTCTGCTTTAGCATCCCCCGTGGGGACCTGGACACGCTTGTTCTGACAGAGGGCTTCTGAGATGTCGTAAAGCACCCCTTGGTTGTGGGGATGTGCGGAGCTACACTATTTGCCACTAGAAAATAAATCTTAGTCTATTTGTGTGAACGGACTCATTGAGAGCAAGAAAAGAGCTTTCTTTTTTTCATTTTTGCTGTGAGTGGTGTAAATATAGGAAGAAAAACAGGCAGCCTCGCAATTTGGACTGGGAAAACGTCATCGCGGCCTGCGAATAAAGTCATATTGTAAGGTCTTCATGACTTGGCCGGAGTCGTCGCCGCAGATGTAGCCACACAGCTAGGTTCTCCCGCTCCCCGTCACCGGGTCACCTGGGTCCCCTTGCCTTGCCAACGTCACAATGACTTGCTGGACAGCCTGTAATTGTCGATTTTGATCTTCAGTCCGCACCCCTTCGTCTAATGCAGGCGGCATCCTTCGTTTGTTTGATTCGTCCGGGTATGCGAGGCAATCTCAGACGATATGCTGAAGTCTTACTGGGGCTTTCTGGCACACCCAACAGGTGGCATCCCGATATGTCTCCGGGTACACCTCGTGCTTTAGGTGGGGGCTCGGGACCATCTTTGTATGGAGTTGCCTATAGATGACCGCCTGCTCTATAGCCAATCCTTTGCAGGGCGGCGGGAGCGTGCAACTCGCAAGTCCATATGCCTGAGTAATTTCTACACGGGCGATATTGCCACACAGTATTACAATGGCTTAAGACGTCCGACGAACCCTCGACCAGTAGGCTTTACAAGGTAGGGAACACGTCAGTCTGGATGCGTGATGTAGAGTAATCAGTTCGCTCTCACGGTTGATAAGAGGAACCTCGCCACATGATGGCTCACCTTCGCCGCTTCACACCTCATTTGAAGACGCCTGCGCCAGACTGCGATCGACTAATCTTATTGCTTTTCTAAAAGACAGCGATCTCACGACCTCGCTGCACCCTCTGGGGCTTCTACAAATTATTTTTTATTCACCTTTTAATACTGGTAAGCGTTTGCATTGCTTCGTACATCTGCAATGACCAGTGGGTCCGATCAACTGCCTTAAAAAGAAAGATTATGCTTTAAAGTGAGGACTACACGCACCGAAGACGTCGCACCGAAGACATCAGTCTAAATTATGGCTATTATCGCCGCATTCAATACGCAATTAAAATCAGCAAGTGAAGTCGCTGAAAAAAGTGGTATGCGAGTGTTCCGCAACGTACTCGGAGCCATGAAGGGCGAATTGCACCCTTCTCCCCTCTCCAACTGAAATGTTTCAGGCAAGAAACCATTCCAGTGTTAAGACGATTTCACTCAGTACTGTTGACTGTGATAGTTAGAAAGGGGAGAAGTGATGGAAGTCCAAGTTTGTTGTGACTGTAGTCATGTATCGTTTTGCCTAAAACACTGCACCCCTCGTCGAAGAGTGTTTCTGTAGCTACCCTTAGAGCATGAGTTCAAGGTGGCAGGTAGTTTCAGTTTATGCCGTGTCCAAATACCTGTTTCTGACCGGCCGTGATGAAACATTTAATCCTTATAACAGCGGAGCTGTTGTAGGTCGAGCCTTTTCGTCCATCTGCTGGAGGTCGTGTGTAACGGAGGGGTTGGAGCAGGTTCCCAGACACCCCGGTAGCGTCTATCGGTGGGTTTTGGAACCACCTCGCCAGCGGTTCTTGTACCCACTGTTGCGACCGTGTCATCCCAGCGCTGACACCAGTTGTTGCGACCGAGTGGGCCGAGCCGAGCCGGTCTTCGTTGCCTCCGACATACGAGTGGTAGCGTGGTGTAAAGCGAGCGACCTGCCGCTGTTGCAGCCATGAAGAAGTCCAGAAGCTGTAGGCTAACGTAACTGTTTACTTCATAGCGAGAGGTGAGCCGAAGCCAAAGAACAAATGCCCCGACGGGCGAGGTTACAATACAGGACTCGAGCGGAGTGACAGCATGGATTCTCTGCTCAAACAGGAATGGGTTACAGCTCTTGGGCGGCCCTATCTATACCCAAAAGCGGTAACGGTCAAAACAGCGTTCCCTCTACATTTGCACACGCCACGAGAATCACAGACACACACAACTGTCTTTCCAGAGTTCGTGAGCAGTCGACAGCGTCGGCGCATGCTGAGTCCGAGAGAGGGTACAGAGGAGGACTCCGCTGCGATCGCGGGGCCTCTGTGTCCTTGGGACGGGTCTCGACGTGCCGTTGGCGACCGCCAGAGTTTGAAGCGCGTTGAAAGCGAGGCGTCTGATCCAAGCTTGTCGAAACTTGAAAGTATGAGTCACCGACACGCTGGCGCCTGGCTGAAAGGCGCACGCAGTGGCTTCGCCGCACAGCCGACGAGTGATGCGAGAAAGTACGGTGGTGGGCCGATTCGTAACACCACCGACAGAGGGCGCAATGGGCTCGTAGGGGTGGGTTTTTCTCCCCCCCGCTAAGAAAGGGAGACGGGAGGGAGCTTGCCGTTGGTGATGTTTAGCTGCTGATAACTTCATACAGATGGTAGAATTCGGGTGGTGACAGCATTGCCGTTCTCGGGCGACCGCCGGTTGAAGTTCGAGCCGACACAACAGAACCACAACTCCGCTGTTCCAGCAGATTGCACCGTTAGGGAACTGGGTTTAATTGTTTGCATCATTAATTGTGCAAGATTGATTGATTGATTGATTGATTGATTGATTGATTGATTGATTGATTGATTGATTGATTGAGAGTGTGGTTTAACGAACCGACGTTTCACAGGCGATGATGCGCGCAGAAGTGGAGGTCTCCGGATTAATTTTGAACACCTGGGAATCCTTAACGTGCGCCGAAATCTCGAACACACGGGCATTTTTGCTTTTCGCCCCCATCACAAAAGCGCCCGCCGCGGCCGGCAATCGAAGTATTACAACGCCTTAGCCACTGAGCCACCGCGGCGGGTACTTCTGCATGACTCTACACTCTTCGGACATCTCTTTTTGAAGGCCCTGTCGGATGGGCATCATTGGTACTGAGCAGTAATTGTTCGAAGGCATCTTACGCACAAGAGCTGATATTTACGGTGTGTGGGGCCGTCATTCTGAGTATCTAGCTTTCCATTGGTACTGTGGTATTGCGGCAACATGTATGCTAACGGTTTTGGCTTGGTGCGACCATAAAGCATCGAGCTGCTCCGAAACGCATTTACTGTTTCGAGCGCAGTGACAATGCCTAAGGCATTACATGCACGTTAGTATTATTTACTCCAAAGTTCAGAGCTTCTTAGACGTGTTGTGATTAGCTTCTAGGACCTATATTTACTTTGCTTCTTCGACTTCTGCTTCAAATAAACAAAACATAACCCGTGCTGAAGTCATAAGAAACCGAAAGAGGTGGCATTTGGTAATGGCCTGGCTGCTTCAAACATGTTTTGACGGCGGGAACTCCTTGTTCCAGTTTATCTTCACCGGCCCCTTATTTAAAGCCAGCACGTCAGGTAAGCGCAACGCAAAAGCACAGAAACAACAGTCGATACGGAGCTCCCGAAACCTTCATGAGGGAGTGGCGAAAAGCCTCGCAGCGCGGAGGCGCGCGGAGGCGCGCAGAGTCTCGCATATCCAATTTACATGTTTGCAGTTTTCGCCGCAGACGCCTCTCTACGTGCCTTTATTGACGCTGGAATTCCGTAACGCCGGTGAGGAAATGCGCAGCGCTTCCTTTCCCGCATTACTGAAAGAGCCGCACTTTAGTCGGCGCCCCGCGAGTTTGTTCAATCCGATCGAATTTGCAAACGCGGGGAAGTAAACAAGAGCGCTTCGTTTATCGCCGGGGTGAATTCGAGCAGACGTCCCGCAAGGCGTTCCGCTAAGCTCGAACGTGTAACCTTATTCCTGTTCCCCGGAGGAAGTCTTCAAGCGTGCACTTAAGGAAGCGGGCCGGAGCGCCCGCTCCCAGGCGGGCGCGTGGCGGGTTATGCAAGAAAAAGGAACCGGTGTGGAACCTCTAGAGTGCTTTTAGCGCGGCGCCTTTCTCCAAGGAATGCTGCCCTGGGACCTCGGAGCGGATGACTCGTACGCAAAAAACCCGAAAGATCTTTAGAATTACAATTTCTCTATAGCGGAACCTGTTAAAAAGTAAGTCCAATAATAAATAAAGCAAGGAGAACACGTAACAACGCGTTTTTTCTCTTCAATGGTGCCGGAATTGTGCCACCGATATGGATGCATTACGATGAAAGGGGGAACGAAAGCGTAAAACCTTAAAGAGCACGTCGCATCGGCGGTCTCGAAAAGATCTTAGGCTGGAACATTATGGAAAGTAAATAAATGGAAAATTGAGCAACGACTCCGAGGAAGTTGATGTTCGGAGTTTGGCTCTGAAGTAACGAGGACTCCAAATAACGCCCTACTTGCGAGTACTATTCCGTTCCCGCCAAGGGTGAGAACCTGACTTTCATTTCATGTTAAAGCGACACTTATCTGAGGAAATCGATGCGATATTTAGTGGATTGTAATTCGTCGTGGAGTAATAGTCACAGACCTAATAAATAAATGCTAGACTACAATTAGAAAGGAGCTCAGTTAGCTGCGAAGCAGATACGCGATCAGTTTCTTATCCTGCGTGTACATAAAAGAAGCACGAATGCATTGAAATCGCGAGAAGAAAGTTGGCTGCAGCTTGGGTATTCCAAGTGAACTTCGTGCGATCGCCTCTCCGTTCGTCATGTGCAGTGCAAGGGGATGAGCACCACTACGTAACGAGTTGCACACAGCCTGCTGTAGACGGACGACAGTGCTCTCAGCAATGGAAAAGTTGGCAGCTCTTCTGGGCCACATAGTCTTTCCAAGGGGACATTGGATGCTGCTTGGGGAGGCATCGCGCCTTCTTCTTTTATTTCTTTTAATTTTTGTTAGATACTGCAAGCTTTACAAAGCCCAAGCAGGAGTGGCAACACAAGAAGAGGAGCAAGTATGCACACGTTTTTTCCTTCATGAGACGGAACTGGCGGACTCGTGGTAAAGTGACCGTAATATTGACTCATTAAGTTGCGCTCGGGCGGAGCATTTGCCGGCCCATCGTGCCAGGCTAACCGCCACATCCAACAGAACCACCACCGCCACCACCAGTATTTTCAACTTTGTAACACAGTCCAATGTAACTGTTTTAGATTTTTGAGTTCACCTCGCGAGAAACCCAGTAGAGTGGCGCACTGTTTAAAGCTAAAAATGGGAACAGGAAAAATAAACAATGTATACCGTCACTCTACAGAAAATTTGAGACCTGTGTCGCAAATTTTCTTGCCAGTGCTTTTCGCCGAAAGGATTAAAATTTAGCGGAAATGATGTGATCTCAGGGAGACGCAACGTAGGAAGTGTTTTATTTTCTTGATGAAACATTAAAGACTATCTGTAATAAGGAGTTAAGTAAAAAATAAGTCCGCTACTTGGTGTAAATCGAAACTTGAAACTTGAATTGAATTGAACTGAAAGCAACAACATGAATTCGTCTGATTCAAATCTTCAGAAATTGTAGAATGATTCGTAATGAGTCAATAAATACTGAATGTAACACTGCACCAGATTTGGGAATAATTACTGAATGTAACACTGCACCACAACTAATTACCCACGAGAAAGAAATAACTTTCACCTCATTACGCATTGCAAGACGCTGCATTTTGGGAAAGGAAAATTCACAGAGGCAACATTTTAGAGTCCGGTCCGCCCTTTTTTCTCTGAGGGCTAGCGTAAGGCACTCTGTGTTGTATTATCCGATCAGTCAGCTGCACTAAATTATATTCCCTAATAGTAACTTTATGAATGTATCACTGCGCCTCCGCTGTTCTATAATTACAAGTACGTGTCGATTTTATGTGTCGTCTGGCACCATCGCCAGTACCGCCTGCTTTCTAGATTAACAGTCATTCTGCAGCGTAGCGCTTAATAATACGCTTCTGGCTGGTCGGGGTTGTCCCGGAGACATCATGAAAGCGACTACGCGACCAGGGCCTTCGCATCGGCAACCAGGAAGGCACGCAGGGCTGGAGCGAAATGGAGCACATACGTTGCTATAGTAAAGTTAAAGTTCAACAGATGCGCTCGACTCAAGAAAGCGTTGTTGGTAGTATGTGAGTGCGTGTGCTCCTGGGATCAGTTGCCATCACCGTGGTTGCCATGGTTCCTTGAAAGATATCAACCGATGTCGAGCTACGCGTGCGGGGTGATATCCGCGACGTAAAGAGAACTAATCCACAGTATTCGCACGAAACAAAGAAAACGAAGTTTTCGTCAAAGTAGCCTAAAAGTATAAAGCAAACAAACAGAAGCCCAGATCAAACGTTGAAAAGTAAAGCGATGTCGTTGCAATAATTACTCATTATCATCAAATATTGCCATAACTGAGAGATGTTCCCGTCGCAATCTTGCCGGATGATCATGCAGTTGGTTTGAAATTTTATATTTCGCGTTAATATTTTTTTATTAGGAAGGTAGAAGTAAGTGTTGTGTTTTCCCTAATAAAAGTAAATTGGTTGCTGTAATTTGTTGAACAACCTCGTTTTTACTTTCGGTCTTCTTTTTTGTTAATGTGCGTATGCGTATGTGTGTGTACGTAAAGGTTGCAAAAAAATGGCAGCATCTCCGCTCCGTGGATGATGGCGAGAGTGCGGAGTACAGGGACCGGAAATGACATCAAGTTGCGCCCCGACTGCCATCCGATTTGCGCCCCGACCGTCATTCGATTTGAGCCGTGAGTTGCACCTTGATTATTCCCTAAATGAAACTGCAACTCACGGTTCAAATAGAATTACGGTCAGGGCATAAATCGGGTGGTGTGAGCACGGATGGACGCGGGCGGACATTGGAAGGTCCTAATGTACTCCGCAACGTTACAGGCGAGGGAGTAAGCCGTTTGACTTTCGCGTACTAACTCACGGTCGTAGCCCAGTATCGTTTGCTGGAACCTGAACTGGAATGGTTATGTGTATTGGAAGAGCTGTCAACCTTTGATGTTTATCTTTCAGCCAACCAAAGTATGGGCGGCGGTTTTTAATCCGGAGTTGACGCAGGTTCATTTGTAACAAAAAAGGTAATAAAAAAAATGCTCGTAGCCCAGTGGGTAAGACGACTGACACTAACTCTGTCTGGTCTACCAGACACAGGCTCGAATCTTGCCGGTGCCTGTGTGATGTTTTGCGAATGTAAATGCTATGCGCACGGACGCGGGCGGACATTGTGAGGTCCTAAGGTGCTCCGCACCTAAAAAACGTGAGCTGAAGTAATCACACGTATTTTTCATGCATCTGATTCGTTTCGAAATATTCAGGCATCTGGGATACATCTATTAGTTTTCGGGAGCTAGGCCCCGCAAGCCGTGAAACAGGTATGTACTTATTGCCCAAATAAACCAATAACATAGTCGAGGCACACTTTAACCGCGAAAAAAGGGAAGAAGGTAAGCTGATTTTTCGGAAGCGTGTTTTTTATACAAAATTTCTATGCGTTTATTCCGTCTGCCTCGTGGATCATAGACAACAAGTAGATTAGAAAAGAAAGTTTGAATGCGAGGGCAAAGAAATAACGACAGCAACAGCAGAGCATTCCCCTTTCAGACTCTAATCCTTCTTAAAAGGGAGAAAGATTTTTTGCTGCCTAATTGAACACAGCCGGAGACGCTGCTTTCAGGACACCACGGGCCGGATGCCTTGAAGAAGCCAGGAATAGAACAATCGAATGACGTTGGGGATATTGTTAATCTGAAGAAGGGGACTACAAAGTGTATCGAGTTATCCAACGCCACCTAAAAGGAACGTCGGTATGAGATACGTAAGGAAGTACTTAGGTGTATAGGATTAACGGAGAAATCCGGGAAGGCAGGTCTTCTTAAGAGGCTTAGAAGGCAAAAAATAGATTTTGAATCAAAAGAGTTCTCTTCGTGTGGCTGGGGCTAGAACACTCTACAATGAGAACATTCTGTTTATGGCGAGTCTATAGATCTGAAATAGATAGAGTGCGTATTTTGTCAATGCTCTAAATTGGGTGCCATGTGTGCAGCAGTCGTACAGGCGTTAAGTGGGCAGAACACGATAGCAGCTGTATGACACTGGGGTTATAATTACTCTGGTCGAGGAACATCGCGCGGCCGATTTTGTGTTCGAACGTGTCGAACCACTAGTTGTACATTGAACTAGAGACGCCCAATATTCGGTTTCATGCGGGCTAAGGGTTAGTGAGCAAGGGAATAGACTTTATTTTCTTGAGTTTGAGGCGCTGATGGTTGGGCGCCTGCCCGGTGGGGGCTTTCTCTGTATGGGGGGGTGGGGGAGGGGGGGGGGGCCTGGTCCGGGCTGGCTGCCCAGGCCATTTCCACCAGGCTACTTTGGATCGACAGGTCGGTGCTGGCCAGATAAACTATAAGAATGAATGAATGAAACTTTATCAACGTAAGGATGGCGACTCGCCCTAAGTGGGAGCGGGTGGGGAGGGTGGTGTCTAATAAGTTGGGACAAGTTTACATTCTCAGATGGACGCCAGTGTCGAGAGCAAAGTCCCACAAGGAGGCAAGCACCTGCTTGGCTGTGGCTGCGGGCGGTTAAAGCCAGTCCTTCAAACACATAACGCTGCTGGGTTTGCAAGAGGTGATCAATGGTGGGTGTGAAAGTAGATAATCAATGGTGGGTGTGGCTCCTGTAGAGTACGTTACGCGCGTGGAGCACTAAAAGAAAAAAACACGCCTAATGTAACCACGCATAGAGGTTCAAATCGGTCGTATATAACTATGAACGCAAGAAAAGACCCCGAAAGTTACATAAAACGCATGCATTATCAAATGATTGCCATGGCGGAATAACAAATATGAGAACTTCAAGGCTAACCGCACTTAATTAGACTAGGTAATTGGGTACAACGGAGATAGGGATTCGATGGCTTGAGTCACTTTCTCCTTTTTTGGAGGAAGCTGTAAAGGCTGACATAATATTGACAATAGCGTGGTGGTAGGTGTCTCCGTGGGGCTGTTCTAACAAAGCGACATGGAGGTTTCGCTTGCTCCAGCTGCTTGAGTAGCACGCAGTCCAATCAATGTAAGTAGTACTAAGTCCGGGCGCACCATTTAAATGTGAAAGCATTGAACGAAAAACCAGGAATCGGCGTAGGCATTGTCTGGCATCTGCATCGGCTTCTGAATTCACATTGGCTGAGACGCTTTGGATGCCGGGGGCTTAATAAAACACAGAGAGTCCCTCTGGTAAAAACAGTTTGGTTTCAGCATGTTGCGCCATGACCTCCGGACTTGCTCAATGGCGCAGCAGTCACCTGTGAGCCAGGGTGTACTACATCTTTGAATATGACGCTCACCGATGCTCCGTCTGTCATTAATGATTTCTAACCTCACAAGCGCACAGCTGTACGGTGCCTGTATGGTACCTGCGGCCCCGTTGCAACGGGGGGTGAAACGTTTCATCAGGTTTGACTGAGTTGAACTCCCATAAGCTAATTTTCTGTTTGTGTCATACTGGGTCCCTTCACATGTAGTCAGCACATTAACTGTCTGTTTTGGCCCGCTTCATCATGAACATCACAAGATAATTCTAGTGCGGGGTCAAGCAAGTTGGTAGCTATGCGAGCAGCGGTCAAGACAGAGCTATGGCGAGGAATCTGTTAGTACGACAGCACGCCCGGATGTTGCTGAGCAGGATAGCAAGCCGACGAGCGCCTGACATGTCTCCTGGCTTCCACTTGTTAGTGACATACACGTAGAAGTTAACCTCGCTGAATCCGAGGGATGAACGGATTTTATCGCAGAAAAGGATGCCGACTCAGTCGGTTTGAAGGGAGGGGTTTAGAAGCTTATGGATCTTTCCCATTCGCAGGCAGATGCCACTATCTCGAGCTAAATGTCATAGAGACGTGGAGATTTCCTTGGCTTCCGGTGCTCGTGGGCAGATGCAGTTTGTGCAACGAAAATATTCTTCTCGTCTTACCGTTCATTTTCTCCTTATGTTAAGGGCAGGCCCAGATGAGGGTCTGCATGCCACGCTTCCAGCCGGTTTCGCACGCGTTGTACACCATGTTCGCGTTCACAAGTTGCGCAGAAATGCCTCCAGCTAATTGGCCTTGCATTTGTAATCTTCTTTTTCAACTAATGTAGGCTTTCCACTTCTTAAGGGTGCTTTTTGCCATTGCTGCTAGGTTGCAGGCTTCGTAAAAAATACCACTACGCTTTGGAGGGCGTAATATTTTCCATGCGTGAAATTAAGTAAGGTAAAGAAAGGCGCTGAATCTACTCCGTTGTGAACTCGGGTCTCCACCGTAGGAGCCTCGGGCGTCAACGCCGGCAAAGCTAGTTGAACGGTGAGCCTGCTTTGCCATGCTTTTTGACGTTTTCTGCGGTTCGGTAGGGAGCGGAACACGCACACATACACAAAAACAAAAATCGTGTAAACCTAATTCCGTGGGGAATATTCACCACCACGCACATAATTAGATATTGCGATAAAGATAAGTGTATAGAAGCGCATAGCTGTTGTCTCTTCGGTGTCTCCAGCACCGGCTTCCTTGAAGCGAAAATTTGCCCTTGGCGCTGTTACCAGTTGTTGCCCTCCCCCTCCCCCCAGTGTCTCCTGTTGTTTTCTATAGTGCAGGCATTCGCTTATATTTTGATCCAGATATTTTGCTGCAGACACCCAAGAAAAAAAAAGGATTGCGAGCAGCGAACTGAATGTAGTCCTTTATATGGGGCAGTCATGGGAGCAATTTAATATAAAGGTTCTTTCGGGAATTCAGTATTTCGCAATGAATGCCGCTAAATCTAATGGCGCTTTTTATTCTTCTGAGATATATTTTTCGCACCTATGCATTGCTGACTGCACACCCAAAATAGCCTTATTGCGTGTGCAGGCGCTTGGGGAAATTTTAAAGCGTACTGAGCCCTGCGGCGTTTTTCAGAAACACAGAACAAAGTGGGTCCAGCAGCGTTGTTGCTCAATATCTTAGCACTCTGAAGTTTTAGTTTATCGAATTTATATACACAGTTTGCCCTGACGTCCCGATAGCTACCGTGTTGGTGAACCTCGTGGACACCGAAAGGCAGCGAACTTGTCTGGTGCTCTTATCTCGAGCAGCGCTAGGCAAGTTGCGAGCAGTGCACAAGAAAGGGTGGTGGTGACGTCACTTGCAAGTTATGTAGGTTCTTGGAGCGCAGCGTCCACGTAGAAGTCAGATTATGACATCGCTAGGACGTTGATCGAAAGCAGTGACATTTAGGCATCAATTGCATTCCTACGACCTGAGGCAACGAAGGGCCTTTTAGTGTTAATAGAAACGTGATTAGTCGTGCTTGTTCAGTTCATCTGTTTTTATAGGCCGTAAAACTGGTAAGCCTTACACCATTATTACTAATCACTTTTAACATGTCATTGTGAAATTCTAATATGCCCCGGAGCCTTCAAAAGTTTCGGCTGTTTCATCCGTCTGACGATCTTTTAGCGCGACCAACCTGATGACAATCCTACGGGACTTACTAACTCATCACACACAGGGTTAAAATTGAAGCCGTTCCACTCAATGTGAAAGCTGTCGGAAGTGCAGAGCAGTGGTTCGCCATAATGGGCTGTAGCGCCGTTATCGGCTTACTGCTACCACCCCATGCGATTCAAATTTCCCGCCTGCGCAGTGCTCGCGCGCCCCCTGCCTGAAACTGCGCCAGCGGGAGTTCAGTTCTCTTTGTGCTTTTCTGCCCGCACGTGCCGGCGTTGCACGGCCACATTTTGAGCTTACTATCGTAAATTTAGTGTTTGGGGAGTTGGTGGTAGTGAATGCGTTGTATCAGCAGCTTCTTGACGTAGTTTGAATGAGTCAAGGATATAAGGCACGTTCGTAACCTTCCGTTCTGTGTCGGCTTCGTGGCTCAGTTGGTAGAGTACCGTGCACCTTGCGTTCCGCCCGCAGAGTCGTAGGATCGAAACCTGGCGCCCGCAAGAATTATTTTTTTATATAGTGTAGGGGGAGCGATGCGGACGCGGACTACGGACGCCAACGCGGGTGACATCGTGAGTTACTGAAATGCTCTGCATTTAAAATGCTTCATGCACCGATGTCAAAAGTTTTACAAGTTTATAGAAATGCCTCCTATAGCAAAGTTTGACTGTTTTCGAAATATGTCCCTTTTCCGATATAAGAAGTAGCAGGAAACGCGTTTTGGTTGATCCAGATGCCACTAGGTGGCGCTAGCTGTCCAGAGAGCAAGCTTTTTGTTTTTTATTTTCCTACAGAAGGGACATAGCTCTAAAACAAGCAAACAGCCGTTGTGAACCCTGATATGTATTTGTAGAACTTTTAGTATCGGTGCGCGATGGTTTTTAAGTCCATGGGTCATCAACTGGTAAGTCCCATAATAATGTTAACAGGTGAGTCTCCCTTAAAAGTAAGGCAGAGGACAGAGTCTTGCGGTAAACAAAAAGCGGGCTTTTTAAAATAAGGAATAACATTATAACAGTTTCTGCGAGTTTGGTGTTGAAAGGGAATGGCATAGGGTTTACGAAGGTGCTCAGCACTGCGAAATATCACGGAAAGTACGCGTCTCTGTGTCTGAAGCTGTTGGAGGGTGATCCACGAAATGAACTTCCCCCAGGAAAGAGGTGACATCACGCAGCGTGAACGGAGAGAGATTCAAATATTCAAAGATTCGAAGATTTTATTTCCTGAGAAGAACGAGGAGGCAGGCTGGGACTAAAGGCTACAAAGCTTGACAGAGGCCCCAGCCCCATTTGGCCCAGTACAATGAAGAAGCAAAATCAACCAAGCTGGAAATTATAATGTTTGAGTTATCAAAATACAATCAATATGTTGAGCACAAGATATTAAAGCACAGTATGGGAAAGGCACAGTAAACTACATTAGAGTTCAAAAGATTAAAGTAAAACAAAGTAAAAGGCGACAATCAGGGTAGAACTGTGACTGAGTTTTAAGGATAGATACAATACAAATCCTGCGCATAAAACAAGTCTAAACAACATCCACAGTTCTAGCCATTGAATCAGCTATACGGATTTAAGAGTTATCCTTTCGCCTGTGTTTTGAGTATGTTTCTACTGCATTTGAAATAAATGTAACCTCCAACTTTGTTGAGTATGTCGGTGCGCTGAAACAGAAAAGTCTGCCTGTCGTAGTTTGTTCGCAATTTCGGTGTATGTATTTTGGCACACCTAAAAGAGTATATACTGCTGGTGTCGTTATGTTTGCCATGGAGATTTTCTTAGTGTATAACTTGTAAAAGATTCATATAATAAATTTGGTCAACCTTAAGCTCAATGTGCTGAACAAATAGTGGACCCTGTTCTCAAGTCGGCATAGTGTCCGTGAAAATTGGCTAATAGACGGAGAACTCTTTTTTGTAAGACGATCAGCCGTTTGTAATTTGTTTCGTTTGTTGTTCCCCACGCTAATATTCCGTAGCAAAACCTACAATATACAAAAGTGTTATAAAGCTGTGTTTTCAACCAAAGCGGTATTGAACCTCTCAATCTGTAGAGAGCACCAATATTTTTTTGAAATTTCATTGCCTAAGTGTTCTATATAAGGATGCCAAGATAATTCTTTCATGAAACCATACTCTTAAGAGTTTCTCTTCTTTGACTTGGCTGATCATATTGCCCGGATATTCAATATGAATGCCTTGATCTATCTTCTTACTGATAGGTCTAAAAATTATGTAGGTGAAACCGAGAAACGGAGAAATCGACGCAAGTATGCAATCACACAACGGATAAATGGAAAGGATCACCGCGCGGTCTGATGGAACGGTTTGGCGCAGAGAAAATGCAACACGTTCAAGGGTGTAAATTTGCACTCTTGCCTCATTTTTTTAAAGGTGCGCTTTTCGTGCACAAAGAAGAAATGGCGAACAGACCGGCTCTTGGCCCACTTATAGCTGAACTTACACCTTAAACTCCACCTTATAGATCGTTCAGGCATAAGACGAAGAAACCGCTTTGAAATGTCGTGAAAGCATCGACCCATGACGGCGTTGAACTATTTCCTTGCTATATTCGTCCCAGGTTTTAATCTTCCTCACCTGTTTCTGTTCACCTGTTTCTGTTACCACTTTGATAGGAATAACCAACAAAAGTAAACGCCCGAGCTTTCCCGATTTGTCGTCTCCCGCTCTAGACCCGCTAACGCATGCCATCAATAAATCGATGATGGCTACCGAAGAAGCCCCGCGGAAACGGCCAGGTGCACCGTGCGGCTTCCCTCGCCCTGATGCTGGCGGCACCCCCGGGGCTGTTTTCGTCGGCCGTCTACATTTTAGCTATATTTTACGGGGTATCTTTCGGTATAACCCTTAAGCTCTTACCTTACTTTTTCTACGACTGTTTTCAACCTTCTTGCACTGGTCAAGGCTTGCACAGATTAGACCGTATCGTTTACTTTTCACCACAGTATGTGCATTTTTTGCTCCGTCGTCGGATAACGGAGTTAAATTGAGACAAAATTCTAGGCTGATTCGGTTAATCCTGAATCTGCTGCAAAAACAACACTCTTTCAATGCTGAGTTGGTGATGAACTTCACAGTTATCTGTTGGCGAGATAAGATAGATAACACCTTCGGTATGCTGTAAAAAATCACTATATATATATATATATATATATATTATTTACTGGCTTAGTCCAAGCCCACCCAACGCCGCCGAAAACGTGGGACTTGTTGCGAAATTCTAGGGGACAAATGAGAATGCCGATGCCGGGAGCATCCAAGACAGTGCAAAGCGAATTTTTCAATTTTTTGTATATGCTGTACTATATACTATAGTATTAAATCTAGCCCTTATGTTGTACGCTTTGCGTCCGCCGTGAAATAACTCCACCCCCCCCCCCCCCCCATCTAAAAAAAAAAAACGATGGCTCACTCCGTCTCAAACAGGTGGCGTATCATTCGAGCACAAAAACAAGACGGAAGCTGCGAGCGGTGCGCAAAAATTTAACCGCTTTTAAAACTGATCGAAGGCGAATCTAGCAACTGGGCTGATAATAAAGGAATGTGGAATACATGAAAAAACGAGCCATGCTAGCGTTATGGCGAGTCAAAAGACGAGGAGAAAAATTGATCTTCGTCCCCTCTCAGAAGCTGACAGTCTGTATAGGAACATTGGTTGTTTTCATTTCGTTTTGTCGCTTCTTCTACCCCCGTCTTTTCCCATCCCTCACTTTTGGTCATACTGCAAGCCTACTTCGAACGTCACTTCAGAGTATAGCCTCATCCGTTATATCCAGTCCGGGCAGCTTCAAGCAACAAAGATGTAAGTGGAACGGACTACGGTAACAGCCTGGGACATGGATGACCTTCCTCATGGGCTTTTCATTGATGACCGGCTTTTACTGCTCTCGCCCGATAAAGATTGCTCGGGTTTGGAAGGGGAAAAAACGGTGTCCGAAGAAACGGACAACTAAAAGGAAGCAAGCAGGAACAGTTGCACGAAATATGTATCTACAAGTGAACGTACACGCCGCGGTCTCGGGCCTAATGGCTTTTCTGGGTGGGATAAAAGAAGTGCAGCGCAGTAGCTCCGAGTCCACTGAAACTCCGAAAAGTACGTAGCTCCCTTTTTTTGTTGTTGTTGATGTGGCGTTTCTTTCTGCCGTGATTTTCTTTCTCTGCAGTCGATTTCTTGTTATATTTCTCTCAGAGCACAGAGCTTGCGCTTATTTTAGGGCTTTTTCTTATAGATAACAGCGTGATTTAGAGAGGCGACGATCAGTACTTCAGTGCTGTTCAAGATTTCTCAGCGAGAGGGTCGTCAATGAGCTCCCCAGTTACGAAACCCTGGCCCATTTCCTAGCGACTCAAATTTTTTATTTGCCTTCCTTTCTACTGCTCTTTGATAAAGATATTGAACGTGTTTAGTCAAAGAAAAAGACGCAATTAAATGCGAAGTATTATTTACCTAGTTCCGTCAGGATACGAGTCCTGGCATACCGTATCTGCACGATTCTTAAACGCAGCCGGTTGTAATGCGCAGAGCCGTTTACTTAAGCAAATTCAAAAAACGTAGTTTGACGCTTATTGTACTGCGGAGATGTAAAAGAAATGACACAAAGTACCCGACACAAGACATTTTATTTGGCGCGCGCAATTGCGGCAACCAAATTCCTTGCTTCATAACTTGCTTACGCAGCTTCTTCTGGCATTAAAACTGGAGTGAGGAACATGACACAAATGACACCTTCCTAATTTCAGAAGGGAGGCGCGGTTGCTTCATTCGCTGGCAGCCATAATATACCAACTCTACTAATAATCCGTTTCAGGTTCCAGGTCAGGTAAGTGTTCTTGCTCAGGGCTAGTGAAGCCCCGTAAGAAAATGTGGCTATGCTTTGTTTACTCCAGTCGGTCACAGATGTCTCAGGACGCCAAGTGTGCGTCGTGACGCTCGGTTCCACTCCCTACCGACTACCTGGCGCTCGAAAAACGGTTGGTTGTTCCTTCTTCGGAGCCATAACAAGTAAGGCGAGGTGCTGATTCCAACAGATACATGATGGGCAACCGCTGTATAAGGCGTTCGTCTAAGGTATATGCCCATCGGACAATGAGTACACCGATATTGACGGATTGTTTTGGATTGGATTGAGTCAGATTTCGGGATGAGTTAGTGTCAATGGCGGTGCTGCTGGCCACCTTGAAGCTTATTTAAGTTTGGAGCCCAACTGTAACGTGCGCACAAATATCAACGCTACTTTTAGCGAAAAGGAGATTCGCGTCAGAATCGTACAATCGTTTTATGGTACTTATTCTCGTAACAGAATTTACGGTACTTGGCCTCTTAACAGGCGATCCCCGCGCGTTCACGGAAGAGCGAAAGTACTCATTCGTTCATATTGGCCGTCGAGCTTTGAAGCAGTTACCAAAAACTGATTCCGAGGTTACCTGGTACCCTCACGCTGATGTCAATTCGAAAGGTGTATATAAAACCCTATCTTAAGCTACTCGTCGAGTCCAATGAGTTAGGGCTCGTGAGAGACCACGGGCCATAAGACAGGAACTACTCGCTAGTAAATGACGGCGTGCATCCGTAGACCGTCACCGGCAATCAAAGACCGCCTGTGACTATAACTAACGGCGCCTACGAAATCTCTCCTGTCGTATGTGACGTCGTGAGTCTTTAAACAGAACACTTCACATGTCATGTACCATCAGAGTAAGGGTTTTCACAAGATTATTACAGTGGAGCTGTATATGGCTCGTATCTCGGGATCTTCCGAGTCCGGGGGCAGAAAACTCGTAATAGTACACCGGAGAAGAAAAAGAGCGCGGAATAGTGCATAATTCATTACAGCACGCGCTGCAGAGTGTTTCGAGTCACGCATACAGCATACTGCTGCGTCCTGGTAGACGCAGACGTAATAAGCAGGGTGACTATTCACCTATGTATTAGACATGGCGCTTAACGGAAGAGGCCAGGCAGCAGGTGTACTTAGATAGCGGGTCCCAGCGAAGAAGTCTGAGTGACTCAGGCACACGAGCGCAGGCACGAGGGAGTAGTAGCATAAACGTTTATTTGCCACGAATGGTAAAGGAACGGAGGATGATCTCCTGCGTTGGTCTTGAGGTGATCGTCCCCTATGGTTGGCGTCCCTAGTCCAGGATGCCTTGTCCTGCCTCAGCACGAAGCGCCCGGGTCACCAGGCCACGCCGGTTCTCGAGGACCACGCTGGTCAGCACAAACTCCCACTGCTCCGTTAATGGCACCGGAGCCATTAACGGAGCAGTGGGAGTTTGTGCTGACCAGCGTGGTCCTCGAGAACCGGCGTGGCCTGGTGACCCGGGCGCTTCGTGCTGAGGCAGGACAAGGCATCCTGGACTAGGGACGCCAACCATAGGGGACGATCACCTCAAGACCAACGCAGGAGATCATCCTCCGTTCCTTTACCATTCGTGGCAAATAAACGTTTATGCTACTACTCCCTCGTGCCTGCGCTCGTGTGCCTGAGTCACTCAGACTTCTTCGCTGGGACCCGCTATCTAAGTACACCTGCTGCCTGGCCTCTTCCGTTAAGCGCCATGTCTAATACATAGGTGAATAGTCACCCTGCTTATTACGTCTGCGTCTACCAGGACGCAGCAGTATGCTGTATGCGTGACTCGAAACACTCTTTGATTGCCGGTGACGGTCTACGGATGCGCGCCGTCATTTACTAGCGAGTAGTTCCTGTCTTATGGCCCGTGGTCTCTCACGAGCCCTAACTCATTGGACTCGACGAGTAGCTTAAGATAGGGTTTTATATACACCTTTCGAATTGACATCAGCGTGAGGGTACCAGGTAACCTCGGAATCAGTTTTTGGTAACTGCTTCAAAGCTCGACGGCCAATATGAACGAATGAGTACTTTCACCTTAACACCTCACACTCCCACACCGTGAGGTATCGGGTGTTGGGCGTGCCGCTACAGGACGTGCATTCAAAGCTGTGTAATGCGGGGTACATCACGTGCAATTGTATGGCATGTGGGAACTGTTTTGTCTGAATTCTTCGTACTTGTGTTGATTGTTCTTTGGTGAGAGACTTTTTTTTTGCAAATCGCTGCGAAGCATGGCGATGTTTTGAGCGAAAGTAGGTTGAAAAACATATGGTAAGGTTGCGATACAATAAATTACGTAAGTCTTAGATTAGCCTAAGGGTGCGTTTGTCTTATCTTAGGCTATCTTAAGGTTAGGTTATTTGAAGTTACGCTAAAATAAAATTGCCTGTTTAGGTAGATCATGCTAAGGAGCGACCTGAAAACAGACTCTCCCGGGGCACGTACAATTACGCCCCCGTCTTCGAACTATCCGCTGATCAAGAAACAAGGCACGTATCCCCCTGACCGGGAGATAGTACAAAGCACGGTGAGCAGTAACCAACGTTCTTAAAGAACGTGTTGCTTGGCTTACCCGATGTGCACATAAAATATACGATCCTGCTTGTTTCAATAAAGAATTAGCACAGAACACGTCTCGCTCCCACACTTCCAATGATGAGGCACTTGTTTATATAAGGGAAAACGTAGTGATTGCATGAGTTGCTGCGGCGACATAGTTAGTCTACAACAATAGTATTGGATTTTAAAGGAGCCATGATGAAAAAACACAACTTTGTTTTATTCGAAACATTTCGTGTTTTATAGCGTCCCCAGCGTTTGCGCGGCAGAATACGATGCCCTATTCACTGAGAAATTAATCAATTTAAGTTAGAATTTTGATTGTCCCGCCAAATCGTGTGTTTTGGTGACGTATACAATGAAGCCATAACGGCGTGTATACAAACGAACTTCCACTGTGCCATTCGGCTCTGCAGCCTTGCTTGCCGTTTCCAACCTCCCAGATGGCGTTAGCATACTCAGCACTCCGCCGTTGCTTTGTTTTTGACCGTATTTACACCTGGCTTGCTTTTGTTACGGTAGAAAGTAGTCGCTTCTGTAAACATGGGGCATGCTTGACAAACAGGGTCACGTAAGGCAACGTCGCTTACGCCAATCGGCCAGCGTTGCATAAGACGACTCCAATGCGTCGGACTGCTGTGCAGCTAAAACAAGCATAGTGCGCCCAGTACCAACAGCAGTGTGCATCGGTACTTCTATGTTTACGTCTATTTTCGTAACTGTTGTTGTTTACGACACCATACTTACTGCTGTAAAAATGGATATGAATTACATTTAGGCGCAAATAGCTTGTTCGGCAAGCTTATAGGCTCTGCCTAAATTGCGTTTGCTTTTGCCGGCCTCCGCTAATTGCAGAACAGGCTGGTATGACATCATAGGTTCTGTTGCGGGAAATGAGCTGGTGGGTCGCATGGACATTCCCTTTTTTTCTAATTATATAGCTTATTTGAGCGAAGTTCACGATTAAAGTGGCGTCGGTATGGTTCTAACGAGGCAATCTTTTGAATGAACCAAACTTGTGTTTTGTTTTCATGGCTCCTTGACGACATCTGTTAAAAATGTCTCATGCTCTTCCTCTTCATTCAGGCGCACAGAAAAGCAAGGGCAATAAATATACCATGGCCTTGGTGCAGACGCTATTATAAGAAAAAAAAAACCGCTTCCCCTCAAAAGTGCGCAGCCCAGGAAAGGGAGGACGGTGCTATTAACACGTTTCAAGCGCGATATTACTCAATCCATCAAGTACCTCAAATTGCCCCAGGCAAGCTTGTGAAGAGCTCCCGAAGGCGAAAAGGAAGTGAATAGCACCAAAGATGCAGTACAGAAATACCAACCAGGGAAACGATGAAAAAAGTCCTTTCGAATCTCCTCAAGGCAGCCACTAAAATTTTTTTTCAGGGAAGCTTAGCGCGTCGCCTACCACAGGAAAAGTTTTGTGTACTTTTGATGTTTATTTCATATTTCTTTTCGTATTTCACAATACAATAAGTCGCCATTGTAAAACAATTTTACTACCTTTTTACATCGGCTTCCAAATATTGCCACGAGACTAAATCAGACCAAGAAACTGTCGAGAAAAGAAGAAACCTCATTTTTTCTTTTACTACTGCTCTGTTTTTATTTCGACTCTCTCCAACACCATTTTATACACAGACGGGTAGTTTTTGCTTTCTTTTCTCTTCATAGTAAGCGTAGCTGCAATATACGGCAGTGATGTAAAAAAAACAACTTTACAATGACCAAGTAGTTGCGCAGTTGGCTTGAGTGCCCCACACCGAGCTATTTAACAGTATTCATTCTACTATACACATGTGCGTTACTGACAAGACACTTCCTTGGGGTGTACGAGGAGCCATATATCGATCTATGGTGACTCTAGGGCTTAAAAATATGAGCAATGCGTCGCGTTACGAAAAGGAAGTAAGTATTTCTTGTAGGGCTACTTTTCTTTAACAGTGGCTCTGGTGTACTTCCGAATTAAAAACACACAAAAGGCTGTCCAGAAGGATTTGTTCAGAATTAGATCCATAATACGTAGTAAAGTGGGCCGGGCGCATTACTTAGTACACTAAGGCGTTTTTTTTTACCAATGAACTGTTGGACGAGTAGGTAGCCAGACGAGGAGGTACAGCTGCGTAGAGTTGTTATCAAATACGTTCGTCGTTCCAGCTACAAATACAGCAGGCCAATAGCCTGGACGCCGCTTGAATGGCGTGATAAGAGCGCGTAAACAACGCCAAGTCCTAACAAGAGAGAGAAAAAAGAGAGCAAGTTTTTAAGTTATCCGATAGGCAAAGAGCAGCAACTTTTCGTTGAGGTACTTGGTGACCCTTGTCTAATAATGGATACGCTTGTTCGCACATTCTGAAAGCATTGAAGATTTAGAAAAATTGAAGCAAGGGCTGCAGCGTCCCCTTCAGTGTAAAGCAAACACTACAGCGCACTTACTGCCTTCGAAGTAGAAACTTTCACATATACGCTTCAATGCAGAGAAGGAAGGAGAGGCGAGCATATTCTTTTAGGTGAGGATCCAGAATAAACGTTTATTTTACTGTAGTCGTTCCTTGGTTGGAGCATCCTAATTACAGAAAACCTTGGTCCTTTGCTCCCAGCGGGCCCTGTTCACCAGTCGATGCTGGTCTTGAGGGCGCGAGCTGGTCAGGTGGTCTTCCCACTGCTCAAGGGGGAAGATTGGTAAGAGGTTAGTAAGGACAGGCCAGCGCTTTCTTTAAGAGCGAAAACAATATGAATAATAAAGGGTTCTTAGTAGCTTTCTCGTGCTACAAGCCTTTAGGTATGCAAAACTACGTCGTGTGGGTTTCATTGAAAACGTGCCCTATTCCTATTATATCCAACGTATGGCAAAGTTGCCCCTTATCACCCCTTTTATTTTGGTTGTACCTCGAGCCGCTTGTGTATAAGCATTCTACAAGGTAGTATTACTCTTGGCTATTGTTTGTCAAGTAATGAAGTTAGATTTTTAGCCTATTTCAGACTTTTAGCTTATTTTAGCCTTGACTTTTTAGGCATAAACAACAAAATGGCGGCGCCCATGAACCACGACAGTGTAAACAAATGTCACGAAATGCGAACTGAACAATGATCACGGCAGCGGCACGGAACAATAGGAGAAGAGAGTGACGATACTCTGTGCCCTTATCTAGTGACGCTAGCCGAGCGCTACCGACAAGAGCGCCGAGACGACGGGAAACATTTCATAACCTCTTCCGTCACCATTTGAAGTGCTTTACAATGGCTTTGCTGGACATCCCGTCCTGAAAGGGGGATGGCGACCAATTTTTTTTAAGTAGGCCGCATAAATATTTTCACCGCAATTTGCATGCCTCCATAATTTTCAGAAGGCGATCCGCGTTTTTATAGCATGTGCTGATATTAATTACTGTCCCATTTAACGAGGACCAGTGGCCCTACATTTATAACCATCTCTTGCAAAAGGAGGGAGGTTGAGAAAAAAAAACACCTGCATTCGGTTTTTAAGCGCTGATATGCGAATGTTTAGTAAGTAGAACAATTTGGTACACCAGCAAGTGTGAGTTCAGGTGAATATAAACATAAAGCAATTTGGGAGAATCACTGTAAAAGTTCTTTTGAGCTTTCTTTTTTAATTCTCCAACCTACCACCTTGTATAGGAATGTTCCCATCACCCACACCCTGTAGTATACTCTGCAGCACCCCTTTCGCAGATCAGTGGGAGGGAGGGCTGACCTGCTCCTGGCCAAAGGACCAGGAATTCCTGGTCAATCAGGCACGAGCGGCAGCGGTAGTCCGCAGCTTTCTGGAATCCAGAGATTCCGCTCACTTTTCCTTGCCTTTTTTTATTCTCGGCTCAAATTAACATTTTTGCCACCTCCTCCCCCTACGTTTTCTCCCCCAAAATTTGCCGTAAGCTCTGCATAGAACACCAACAAAAAGCCTTGATATATGGGGGCCCAAAAATATTCATTGAACTGCGAAACCTAACAACAAACAAACAAAATGTTCCCTGCCGTTCAAATTATATTGTCACAATTTTTGTCGTCGTATTTCTCTGTAGTCATCCTATGACACCACCTTCTCGGCGTGTCGTTAAACCTATCATGACATGCTAAATAATTTTGGGTTGAATGGAAACAACAAATTTCTTTCTCAAAACTATCCCGCTCCGCAAGCCGATGGCGGGTGCACTTTGCTGCCGAGAGAAGGGTGGACCCCTTAGTTTGCCGAAAACGCCTGTCACGGGGCTCTATAACATAAGCCTTTGATAAAAGCTGATGGCTGTTAATCTTTAACTTGCATTTGTCTCTGCATATCAACGGCCAGAAAAGTGATAGAACATCTGCACTGCATCATTAAGTACGGCCAAAAGCGTCCCCGGAAAGCTAGAGACTACGTGAGCTCCATAGGTTTGGGGGAGGGGGGTTTAACGGCGGTACAAAATAGTTCATCAGCGTAATGGATCTCGCTGCTGCTGCCATGGCAACAGCCAAGAAGAAACAGTAAAAAGCGCTCGGTGTTCGATTTGTTCTGAGAGTAGAACGGACGAAAAGGTAAAGGTGAGACTCGGAGGAAAGTGCGGAGCAATATGCGCTGCAGTGCACCTTTATAAGAAAGTATTTCTATTTTTTGCCCTTTAGACATTCTACTCTTTGGCCGCCCTTTATCCTTTATTTCCTAATTGATTCGAAATTGGTTTTTTACAGAAGTATCGCCGTCGTATAAAACCGGTTCGTGACAAGAGGTCGTTTGGAAAGCGATTTTCTCGGATTGGTTGCTCCTGGTACCAGCGTGGTGGGGTCGAGTACAAATTAAAACACATGTCGGTGCAATGGGCTTAATTGATGCTCTGAAGACTTAAAGGTATGGGTTTATTTCCCTTACTGTTTTAAGCACGTGGGTGCAATTTTGGAAGCTTTGATGATTGGTAGCCTTCTTTTAGAAATTGATTTTGCAGTTTCTTGTCTTTGTCGAATAATTCAGCGTCTGGAGAGAAAGTTTCGACATATTGAAAGATTACGAAAGCGTCGTCAAGGTGCTTCAACGGCGACAGTAACCACAGACCACCAACTCTTCACATGGCTATTCCCGTGATGTCGGTGCAAAAAATTTTTTTTTATTCCTTTACGGTTTGACCCCTTGCTATTCTTCATTCTTGTTGCAAAGACTGGTCGTTTGTTTTAAAAGGAGCTAATGCTGATTAATACACCTTTCATGCAAAAAATCGAAAGACATTCAGTGCAAATCACATTAACTGGTCAATGCATTCAGTTTCGCCGTGCGGGTATACGCGGAAAAAGAAATGTCATTTGACACTGATACCAGTGACAATGCCGAAACTAAGACAATTGCAATATAATAATGTAAATTTGTCCGTAATGCCTTTCTACCTTTTACATTTTTCAAACCAAAGCTAATTAACTTGTCCTTTTTAAAAAAGGTGTACAGTTGTTCAAAGCAACAGAGACAACACAAGCAGAGAAAAGTAAGCAACCAATGCGCATCTGCTTAGTTACGGGCAGCTGCTATCGAGGCTACTCATTTGGTCCGGAAGGCAGTACGAATGTGAGACGCAAATTAATTTGTTCACCAAAGCCGTTTGGGTCGAATCTCATTTAGTATTATCGTGTAGCACCAAACTAATTGCAGTAACAGCGAAACTCACTCGCTCTTAATGTCATTAGATATGCTGTCGGACAGAGGTAGAAAAATAACAGTAATAGGGACGGACATCCAATCGCGCTAATGCTACTCAACCAAAGGACGCAACGACAGTTCTTTGTTGTCTGCTACTCCCATCAATAAGTCACCTGACAGAAAACCGCAAGGCAGTAGAAATCATACATGTGACTGTCATGAACAAATGCGAGCCTGGTTGCTCCTAGCAACGTAATCTGTATTCTATCTCTACACATTAACTGCTGCTTCAGGCGATGGCAACCGGCGGAATAACCAACGCAATTCCCCTGGGTCGGCAAACACTCAGGATAACTACCTTGTTACCGAATAGATAGGCGAATAATGGACTGTTGAGTTAGGCCCCGACTAGGTAGTTAAGCAATGAATTGCCTACTGTTGGCAGTGAAAAACTAGACTGTAATGATACAGTTGACGTTCTGAGGAGTGAACAAACGCATGCGTCATATATATAAGCCGTGATCATTATGTCTCCTAATGAGCAAATAAATTTAAATGAAACTGTGTATCTGCTATTGAATAAGGGAACAGCTCCAAGTCCTCAAAATAGGAGAACAAAACAACACATAACAGAATTCGGATTTTTTCCTACCAGCGTGTTTTTTTTTCCCTTATGTGCCTACTTACTGCAAGATTGAGATCAACATACAGTTCTGCAGGACTGCATTAATAATTATTGTAGATATAATCTAGTGTATACGTAGCTTGACGTTGACAGAGGTAACTTAAACGGCAACTGAACTATGGGCGTCTTTGAAGCCATGGCCAAATTTATGGCAATGCGTAATAAACACATTGTTTATTTTGGTTCCTGTGTAAACTGATTCTCTCAACAGCAAATTAATTAGAGAAAAGCTTCTCAATACCTGTACCTTTTGTCTACATCATGCAAGCTCTAAACAAGCCGATAGGAATAAGTTGTAGCATAATCAAAGTATTTGAGACTTGTGAGTTTATTTAAATTATCCCTTCCAGTTTTTATTACTGCGCCTTCGAAGGTAACAAAGCTAGGCAGACACTTTTGGTTTAAAAACCATGACTGTGTCATAAAACAGTAACGGTAACTGCTGCCTCGAAGAAACGGCTACATGTATTTCTAGGGTAAACATACACTCACGCCCGCTACGCAGATGCGTAAGTATACCATTAACGATTTAAAAATTCGGAATAAGCGGAACTCGAACGCACGATCAGTCAGCAGCCTCATCCTTGCTTAGCCGCAAGCTGGGTAGACGCAATTTATCCTTTGACTACGGTACAAAAATATAACACGTAATCACACACTGCCTTTTGTAGAGAGGCATTTTCATCAAGGCAAAATTGCACTAAAACTAACCCAGAAACTGAAACTGGCATCACGCACATATATATATATATATATATATATATATATAGTAAGGAAATGAGGGGCTCGTTGAGGAAAATACAGAAAGATAGGGCAGCAGTCTACAACGCCAAAGGAGGCATAGGGGTGTGGTTAGGCTCTTTTCTTTTTCACTACGGTTAATGAAGTAAACATTTTTTTTAATATACAGAAGAAAGAAAGAAAGAAAAACACGCGCCCAGAGTGGGGACCGAACCCACGCCTTTCGATTACATGTCGAATGCCTTACCAATTCGGCTATCTGGGCGACTGTGTTCTCCTTCGCTTTCTGGGCTATTTATATTTACTAGAAGTGTATCTGACGCTTGAGGGTGGTAGCCAGCGCCACTCTGACTACACGGGGAGAAGGGGACCTTCTTTTCAACCCCCGGGGCGTGACTCGAACGTCTACAGCCTGTCATGAGCGGGTAACTGGCGGGAAGCCCTCTTATGCTACCTAGGCATCAAGGCTGCCAGAACCGAGACCCTCGCTAGGCTTTCGCAGAATAATATAGTAAGGAAATGAGGGGCTCGTTGAGGAAAATACAGAAAGATAGGGCAGCAGTCTACTGTATATTAAAAATTCTTCTGTATATTAAAAAAAATGTTTACTTCATTAACCGTAGTGAAAAAGAAAAGAGCCTAACCACACCCCATATGCCTCCTTTGGCGTTGTAGACTGCTGCCCTATCTTTCTATATATATATATATATATATATATATATATATATATATATATATATATATATATATATATATATATATATATATATATAGTCAGGTAAAAGATAAGAACAACTTTGCGGTTAACTTGTTTATTATAAATTAGTCCGACAGTTTCGGAAGTGGAACTTCCTTCCTCAGGGACAATCCCACAATTTTGTCCCTGAGGAAGGAAGTTCCACTTCCGAAACTGTCGGACTAATTTATAATAAACAAGTTAACCGCAAAGTTGTTCTTATCTTTTACCTGACCGTTTCTTCTGGCCCGTTGCAAAACTCATCGAAATCTCTTCTCTCTCTCTCTATATATATATATATATATATATATATCAGGGTGTCAAACCGGAACCGAACCAAACCGACAACCGGAACTGAACCGGTATTTTTGCTGGAACTGAACCCGAACACGAACCGTTATTTTTTGAGCACGCTGAACCCGAAGCGGAACTGAACCGAAAAAAGAAATAACGATTACCGTTTCATGACGAAACGGTTCGACCCTCCGTTGTTGATATTGCCCAGTCAATGCAATTCAGGCCTTTTTTTCTATCAGGTACCGTAAACTTCGTACCCGCTCGCGCACTTTCCCCTCCAGACAATTGAACACTATCACGCTCTATGTAACAACAAGGGAATGATTGGTCACCAATGTAGCAATGGTCTGTAGCTGCTGGAAGCGCGAGCGTAGTACCAGCTGACCAAAAGAAATGTCATTCTCGGCAGCTTGCAGGGGATATAAAACGACTTTGCACTTCCCTAGCTGCGACTTTACTGGAGCAATCAGGCTGCAGGAGTGCTCCACTGCGGAACAGCGAAAGCCCACACCCGATGTGTGCAAACTTTTTGCATTTCATAATTTGTTTAAAAGGTCCGACAACTGAAAATTGTTAATACTTGTCAAGTGTGACCGCAGGAGCTGCTCAGTGGCTAAGCCGTTTGCTGCTGACCACAAGTGGCCTTGGTCTCCCTTCCCAACGACCGTTTTTCTGCAGTAGATTTCAAATCGAGAACGTCCGTGTATCGAGATTTTGATCCACGTTTAATATCACCAGCCGGTAAAATAAGTCTGCCTGCCTGCAACATAAGCTGCGCCTCGGAGCAGAGATATAGCACGGTGCATTATATGCGTCAGTTTTTTTAATGTGTTTACACGGAAAACAACAAAAAGGAAAAGGCGATTCACGTTGTTTTAACATATTACACAAAAAGTAAGTAAAACCGAATAAGTAAAAAAAAGCACCAAAACGTGGATATTGCTCATACTTTTCTTTGCCCTGCCTTTCACAACCAAACGTGTCATCAGTGCGAAGTAAGTGAGTTCCGTGGTCAGTTTTTGAGGACGGTAGATTGGAAAAGTTTCGTTTTTTACAGATACAAATCACAACAGATATGTGAGGGAAAACTGCTGAGGTGCGCACTTAATTCCTTGGCAAAAAACTGCAGCCCTAGACCTTGTCTTGGAAGCAGAAATGGTGATAAAGCAGATGAATGACACGTGCAGAAAGGCAGGCCAATACCTCACACTGCCCCATTCGCCCAGCGATCAACTTTTCTGCTTGCTCTGCAGTTTTGTCTCTTTCAGATCTGCTTTTTTTAAGGTGCATTTGTACTGACTGCCTAACTCACTAAACTACTTCTACTGCTACTCATTCTGGAGGGAAGTACTGCTGTGGACGAATTAAAGAGCGTCTACAGGAAAAATTACGCCCAGCTCCCCTCGCGGGAACCCTGGTGTGATGCGACGCTGAAGGGGGGGGTGTTCCATTGGCGTCGCATCAAGCAATCGTAGGGTACGGCAAGAGAGCAAGCGCGGACGACCGTCGACTGAGATACCGGCCGGAGCGCGGCACTCCGCTTCTATGCGCAGTAGAGTTCCTATATATAGCTCCCCTACGCGATATACAGGAACTCTAATGCGCAGCGCTCCCGAAGCAGAGGAGACCGCGGAGAGAGAGAGTACTGCACATGCGCAGCCGCGCGCAGCGCGACCGCACATGTTGGGAGAGAGTGTTCGCTACCGGAGAGAGGAGAGGAGGTGAGCGGAGGAGAGACGCAGCTGTGCGGACGCGGACGACGGACGCACGCAGGACAGGGCCGCCGGCAAGAAATGCTCTCAGCGTCGCATCTAAAAATTTCCATCTCATGCTCCGCGTGTCAAATTTCCCTGTCATTTTGTAACAGCATAATCTGTTATAAGATTACGCAATGTAGCACACGGAACGATGGCCGGGGGTCAGGCGGTACGATGACGTACTGATTGTAATGCACACATCCGGTATAGCTAGCGTAATAGGAAGTGCAGTGGTCAGAGAAATAATGCAGTGACTGAGCGTTAACTAAAGCTTACTTTTAACAAAAGTGTGGCTAACCCATTCGATAAGGTGACAGCTACAAATTATTCAGGGTGACCAAATAATCTAATTCATTGGTAGCATTTATGTGCCTGTTGTAGGATTTTTCTGTTTTGGTACACTTTGTTACACAAACACTTCAGAGAACTCTACAGACAACATATCCCACTACATCCATCGCTCTTTCTAGGTGACGATGCCATTGTTTCTGTGAAACGTGTGTTTGAATATTTGTCAGACGTTAAGTTTTTAGACCTCATTTCCTATCACGCATAATCAAATCTGGCCCTCTACACCAGCCATCACCATTATCTTTAATTGATTTTACTATGTTCGGTTTACACGTTGTTATACCTACCCTTGTGTGGTAATCACTTCTCTCTATTAAATAACCTCTTCTTTGGCGCTGGTTGCCCTCGTTGGCCTTGCGCCATTAAACACTAACCATCATCATCATCATCATGTTTTGTTACAAATATAAAAAATGTGCGCCATTGGTATTAAGCGCTGGTATTAGAATCCGCCAGTACGCAGACCTAAATTTAAGGCTTCAAGGTAAGCGTGATGGGTGATTCCATGGCGACGACTGCGATTTCAACAAAAACAGGAAAGGTCAGAAAATATATCCCGCCGTCATATCTCTTGGCGCTGGCTTGATGAATAGTCGCTAGGACAACATAAAGTCTGAGCGAGAAAGTAGGTGGTAAATCGTCGCCACTTCATCTGTTTTTCTAATATCTAGTAATTGTTTAAAGTACGCTTTGCAATTGCGCCACTGCCCTTGGGGAACAGCAGCATTTTGAATGTTTGTTTGTATCTTGATTTGACCGCCGTTTTATACTACTAAATATATTTTTTTCTAATTTCAGTGATAATTACACACAGTACACAAAAGAGCATTGCACAAGAGCTAGCAACTGAACAGGAAATAGGTAGGGTCTATAGATCACAAAGGGTTAAACGTTTCTAAGTGGGGGGGGACGCGGCCTCCTTCCAAGAGAGAGAGATAGAGAAGGCTCTTTATTAGAAGAGAAAGCCGAGATGTTCGCCGGAATTGCGACACCGACATGCTACTCGGCGGGGGAAGGGGGAGGGGGAAAGAAAAGGCCCCAAAGAACAGGGCAGAAGAAAGAGGAACAGAAAGAAGAAGAAAAAGAAGATAGAAAAATAATAAGAAAATGACACCCAGTTTGTGAGTAGTGGGATTACAAAGTCGGTCTTCTAAACTCTAAATCACTGCAATGACGCCAATCTCGTCCAGATAGTCGAACAACGCCTCCAGAACTTTGCGTTGAGCTGGTGGAGATGGCCATGGACCAAGAAATACTTTCAAGGTCATTGGTCCTGGGCTGAGGCACTCTAGTTTCTGCGCAAGACTGCATCTTGCGTGTATGTATGCAGAGCATTCCAGCAGCAAATGCTTCACGGTTTCCGGTGACCCGCATTGTTGAGTCGCATTAGGCTATTAAAGCTGCTGTATTTGGGGAGTTTCTGCGAATTCTGATGGAAAACTCAAGGGTAGGGTTAATGAAGAATGTGATAAAAATTATGAAGTCGTCAATTTTAATCGAGGGATAAGCACGTTAGTTTTCCGTAACTAACATTATTACCAAGCGTCGGTGACCCAAACTTATAAATGAGATAAGATTCCCGAACCTCGCGGTCGTGGTGGGTTTTGAAAGCGGATTCAAAAATTGTTGCTTTAAGATGTTCAAATGCATGACCGGGACCGTTCACATGTCTTGACAGGGGCAAAAAGGGCAACTTTTTGCATGAGAGCGGTGATTATTGAATCGTATTCGGAAGGGCGTTTCAGTTTGGCCGATATATTACTGCCCACAAACAGTGCACTCTAGAAGGTATACAGGGCATGCAACCAGTAGTATCCGACCGGCTGATACGAGAGTTAGTAAGAAAGTCGCCTAAATTATTATTACGCCGGTCGACAACGCGTGGTGGTTCACTTGGAATTAGGATATTGTGATGTTTTTTTAGTACGGTTGACACTCTTGAAGCGGAGGCTGAGTTGGTTAGAACTAAGTTTGTTTGCGGGTTAACCTTCGGGGCTTTTTTCTCACAGATTTCGTTACGGTCTAAATGGTTGGCTCGCACAATAGCGTCGTCGATAACTTGTTCCGAGTATTTCTTATTCAGGAGGGCGGTCTTGAGTTTTCGACAGTTTGAGTCAAATTCGGCTTGGTTCGTGCAAATTCTCTAAAACAGTGCGCTTGGGTGTTGTATTGCTGTCTTACAGTGTCTGACATGGCTACTTTGGAAGGGCAAATACTGCAGCGTGTCTGTCGGTTTTCTATACAGTTTATCTTCAAGCCGACCTTGGGAAGTAGTAACGGTGACGTCCGGAAAGTTTACACTGTGTTCCGAATAGGAATGAGCAAGGAAAATAGTAGGATGGGCAAGGTTAAATGCCTCAATGAAGGTGAGGAGCTCCGCGTCACCGTGCTGCCAGATAATGCATATGTCATCAATATGAGTGCGAAGAAAGTTTGATTATAGGTGAGCCATAGAGATATTGGCGTAGTTGGGTCCGATTCGAGTACCCATTGACGTTCCGCTGACTTGCACGTAATGAACTCCGTCAAACTCAAAATTGTTAAGTTCAAGAATAAGCGTAAGGAACGTTTGGAGAGTAGAAGAATCGATAGGTTTGTCGCACGATGACTGCTCATACGCAAGCGATACAGCGGTGATGCCATCTTTATGGGGGATGTCAGTATACAGGGACGCAACATCGCGGGTGACTAGGTAGGAGGCAGTTATCAGGAATTTCAATTTTTGAGATGTCTGAGAGAAAATCATTGGTATCCTTAATGAAGGAGGGAAAGCTGGGCGGAATGTCGCAAATGAGATTATCGACATAGCGCGAGAGGTTTTTGGTAACAGTGCCAATGCCAGAAACAATGGAGCGCCCTTGGTTGTTCACCTTGTGAATTTTAGGCAGAAGATAGAATTTACTGGCTACTGCGCTTAAAGGGATCAAGGAAGGAGCCGTGGTTTCATTTATTGTTTTATTTTTGACAAGCTCAGTTAGTTTATCTTTGACGATTTGCTTATAGTCTTGAGTGGGATCATTGGGTAGTGCTTTGTAGAACGTCGATACCGATAATTGCTTATTAGCCTCGTTAACATAGTCGGCTTTTTCAAGGATTACGATGGCGCCTCCCTTATCGGCAGGTTTAATAATTATGTCGGGACAGCTTGCGAGTTCCTCTAGGGCTTTCTTTTCGTTGGTAGTCATGTTATGGCGGAAAGAAATTTGTGTTTGGTATGTTTTTCGCAAATCGAGTTGACAGCTTTGACGTACATGTCGAGGCAACTATCACGCTGTATGGGAGGGGTCCAGTGCTTATAGCTAGGTAGGGTGCTGCGGGCTTCTTTCGTCGCAGGGTGATCGTAGAAGTATTCTCGTAGCCTCAAGGAACTTCAGGAACTTAAACATAAATGTCTGAAAACAATGAATATACTTAAGGTTCTCTCCCATCAATCTTATGGTTCCGACAAAGAACTCCTACTACGGCTCTATACTGCTTTGGTTGGGTCTCGTTTAGACTATGGCAGTGTGGTATATGGGTGGGCGACTAAAACAGCGTTGCGAATGCTTGACCCAGTGCTACACTTGGGGCTTCGTCTCGCCTCGGGTGCTTTTCGCACTAGCCCTGTCGAGAGTCTGTATGTCGAGTGTGATAAGTGGAGCCTTGAGAACCAACGAACGTACATGGACTTGCTATATGCTTTTAAAATTTCATCACTGAATAATCACCCTTTTTATCCTGTCTTTAACGATACATCAACATCTCTGCTCTTTGCAAATCGCCCATCCGTTCCTCTGCCCTTTTCACTGAGAGTGAGAGAGCGAGCCTCGGATCTCAGTGCTTCATTTTTAGATGTGTACAGGTCATCCTTTTCTAACAGTTTACCGCCTTGGCAAGTTCGCCCTGTGTCGTGTGACCTCTCTTTTATGAGACTTGACAAAAATCGTGTACCACGAGCTGCAATACTGCAGCACTTTCTGTCTTTGCAGTTTAAATACACATGTGCAGAATTTTATAGTGACGCTTCTAAAACCTCCAGTATGGTGTCGTGCGCTGCTCATGGTCCTAATTTCAATGCAGCCAGAACCATGAGCGTGCACACATCAATTTTTTCAGCGGAAGCGTATGGAATCTTACTGATTGTACGACACATCCTTGAAAATCGCATTCCCAATTCCATCATATATACAGATTCCTTGATTGTTGTTCGCGCACTGTTATCGCACAAGCCCCCCAGAAACCACATAGTTAATCTTGTATTCTGCACTATCATGTCCGTGTATGCACAAAAGCATGAGGTGGTCCTCTGCTGGGTCCCAGGACACGCAGGGATCTCTGGGAACGAGTTGGCAGACGAGAGGGCCGGTGCGGCTGCACTCAGGAACACTGTGGACATTACAACGGTACCCTACACAGACCTCAAGCCACACATAAGACAACACCTGCGCAGAATATGGCAAACACACTGGGACGAACAGACAGACAACAAACTACATTTAATAAAGCCACACTTGGGACGGTACACAACTGACTCACACAACAGACACACGGAAGTCGCCTTGGGTAGGCTGCGGATAGGGCACACCCATGCGACGCACTCGTATCTGCTGACGGGATCTTCTAGACCCCAGTGCGGCAGGTGCGGAGAGGCCCTATCCGTAGTGCACATACTAATCACATGCAAGGCACTTCACACAACACGACACAAACACTTCAGAGAACTCTACAGACAACATATTCCCCTACATCCATCGTTTTTCCTAGGTGATGATGCCATTGTTTCCGTGAAACGTGTGTTTGAGTATTTGTCCAACGTCAAGTTTTTAAACCTCATCTCCTATCACGCATAATCATATCTGGCCCTATACACCAGCCATCACCATTGCCGTTAATTGATTTTATTGTTATTTTGGCTTTAGTAGCCTATATTTTATTTTAGATACTTTTGTTTGGCGCTCTTTGCCCCAGCTGGCCTTGCGCCAAAAAACTCTAACGATCATCATCATTCTCGTAGCCTCATATTTCTGGCGAAGTTATCTAAGTTCTTAAAAAGTTGAAATTCACCAAAACCACCAATAGCCGGGCAAAAGTTTAGGCCCTTTGACAATACGTTCATCTGAACTGGGGAGAGGGTTATACTTGAAAGGTTCATTACATTCACGGTAAGATTTTCTTTTGTCACGGCAGACAAGGGAAAATTATTAGTACTGGTGTTTAACTGAACTTGTTGGAGTGCAGTAGTTGAAGCATTAATTATAGTCGTAGGGACATTATCTGTTGTATTGTCAGAGGGGGGGAAGTTACTACCGCTTGAGCTTGTTAGATTCTTACGCATGTGGCCAGTGTTAGAAATCTTATCTCGGTAAAATTTGCGGGCTTTTGTTCGGGATATGGCGGATGCCTTCTCGGATTCGTAGTTGCTTAAAAGGTTCAGCTCTGTGTTGCTTAGTTCCTGACTGAGTAGTTCCTCTTCCTTTCGGAGAGAATGGGCCGTAGTTTCAGGCCTCAGGACAGGCCTCAGGAAGACCTGTCTCAGCAGGTCGAAACGTTGGAAATAAAGTCTCCGAAGAGCGTACTTCTACTTTGTGTGTATATATATATATATATATATATATATATATATATATATATATATATATATATATTTGTATACACACAATTGGAGACACAATCTCTCCAATTTTATTCACAGCATGTTTACAAGAAGAATTGAGGACATCAGATTGGGGACAGGTGGGAGTAAGGGTTAACGGAGAATACCTCAGTGACCTCAGATTCGCTGATGATGTTGCCTTGCTAAGTAACTCGGGGCAAGAATTGCACAGCATGCTTACCGCACTGGACAAACAGAGTAAAACCGTGGGCCTGAAATTGAATATGCAGAAAACTAAAATAATGATCAATAACCTCGGCACAGCACAGCGGTTTGAGATAGGTGGCGTGGCAGTGTTAGTGGTAAGCGAATATATTTACTTAGGCCAAGTTGTGACACCGGATCCCAACCATGAGCCAGAGATAATTAGAAGGATAAGAATGGGGTGTCGTGCATTCGGCAGGCATTCTCAGATAATGAATGGCAGCCTACCATTGTCCCTGAAGAAGAAAGTGTATGACAGCTGCCTCTTACCGGTACTCACCTACGGGGCAGAAACTTGGAGGCTCCCTAAGAACGTTGAACTTAAATTGAGGACTCCTCAGTGAGCAATGCAACCGAAGAGGATAGGTGTAACATTAGGGGACAAGAAGGGAGCGGAGTGGTCCAGGGAAGAAACGCATGTGAAGGACATATTAGTAGAAATTAAGAAGAAGAAATGGACGTGGGCAGGGCATGTAATGCGAAGGCAAGATAACCGCTGGTCATTAAGGGTAACAGAGTGGATCCCCAGAGAAGGCAAGCGTTGCAGGGGGCGGCAGAAAGTTAGATGGGCAGATGAGATCAAGAAGTTTGCGGGAATAAATTGGTCACATTTGGCACAGGACCGGGATAATTGGAGAATAATGGGGGAGGCCTTTGCCCTCCAGTGGGCGTAGATAGGTTGGTGATTATATATATATATATATATATATATATATATATATATATATATATATATATATATATATATATATATATATATATATATATATATATATATATATATATATATATATATATATATATGCGCCCGTTTGCGTCATTGCGAGACGATATGGGCTTGTTTACATAAAAGTTCCGCTAGACAAGTTAAACCTTTTTAAACCTCAGTGTAAGGTACACAGCGTGAAACAAATAAAAAATCAACACTTGAATTGCCCCCTTCACCCCCCCCCTCAGTTGGCTGCGTATGCATCCCGTCAATACTCAAATTTCTAACCTTGACAGCGCTATCCGCTCCACAGATACCGCATCCATGCATGTTCAGCGCGCTCATGCGGCTCAGCGCAGCGCTCTTCCGGGCTGGGCGGCCTGCCGAGAAGGAGATAAACGCGGTTGTGATTAAATCTCCACCCGGAAAGAGCGGTTGCAATCGATGGATATTCGGCGGTGGGATCGGGTGGGCGCCTGGCGCTGATCCTCATTTCCGGCGTCATTCGGAAGGCGAGCCCAGGGATTCTTTTATGCAAATGCAGGCTCGCTTTACCGCTGGTTAAAGTGGCCGTTGTATGCGCCGCGGCCAGGCCCCCCAAAAAAGCGTGAACCGACATGATATGAGCCACGAAGAGTGCACTTCAGTAAGTAGCTTATGCTGGACGGTAATTTATGGCTTGCGCCCTACGATGTGGGATATCAAATTTTATTGCACTTGGTTTTCGAAACGACGTAGGTGGGCTTTGGAGCCGGCGTAAAGCGAGGAGAGAAGCCCCCGCAACGGGTTTTGCGAGCGCGTATGCAGATTAAAGATCACACGCACTGGCGTAGCCACTTTACTAACAAATCGTTAGGGCCATTGTGAAAAATTCATCAGTCAACTAATGCTGGGAATATTAGTAAGCTTTTGACAAATAATAGTATGTACCCGGTGAATACGTAGAACAAATGTTTAAGTTCCCCAGCAATCATGGTAACAGCAAATTTGATAACCGGCTGCCTCGGAATGCAACAGCAGTTGATTGCCTGCAGAATTTCTGAGGTTCCTCACAAAACAGGGCATTGGGTCAGTATGACAAAATAGTAAAGTCAATCATTCAAACGTATTTTTATTGGTCACACGTGCAGCGCACCTACCCCGTTGCGTGGAGATGGTTTAGACTTTCAAAACTGAAATCACTCACCCGAACCAACATATTGCAAACGAATCACACCATTTCATTTTTTTACTTACGTTTTGTTAACAGCGCCTGGTCACGTGCGGCACTCTTAGGTTTTAAGCGAAGAACCGCCTTTCATCCTTTTTTTGCACACATCACCGGCAGTCTCGTTCAGTAGGGTGTTGGCTTGTCGGCCGTGGGATTACTAACTCACTATACCCGAGCGTTTTTGCTAACTCAAAAAATTTTCTCTATATAAATTGATGTTTCGTATCAGAAACAAGAGCGCTCAAATAAATGCGTGCATAGCAAACGCCGCGGCATTTGATGCGCCGACTACCGTCTGTGCACGATACTTGTTCGAGTGCTTCTTCGCCATTTTTATATTGCTTAAGTTCATTCCGGAGCACAAGCAATATCCAATAAACCTAATTTATTCCTTCAGGAACCTCTCGTCATCCTTGGCTGCATGAGATCTGGTAGGCATGCTTGTTACACAAGCGGCCAAACAAGTCCCGGTCGAGCCAGCAGCCGATTGTGCTCGACCGGCAGAGGTTGGTCTCCTGCCATAATGAACCAAGAGTAAGGCCGCCGCAGCCAAAACTGCGGTGCAAGAAGCCGCGTCACCCACACTCCTACAACACCCCCGGGAACCGCCCTTGTTCTCGGGATTCCCTTATGAATGCCCGGAAGAGGGTTGGAGAACCTAGGGAGTGCCCGGATTTTCAAATTGTGGGAAGACGGAGAAACTCTGCGACGTGTGTTCATTTTTAGCAGCATAGCTTTTTGAGCTCTTGGTTGCGCCATCCATAAATAGGGAAAATACCAAGAAATACTGAGCGCACGTGAGGATGCGCCTTGTGAAGAGCGCCCGGGATCGTACAACTCGACCTACAAGAACACTCTCCCCAGCGTTCATGGCGTGATCTCTCACGTGCTCTTCTCGTCGCCAGTTCATTTGTGCTCGCGCCTGAAGTGGGAGCACACAGAAGCGCATGCTACAGACTCCGAGTTAGCGAAGCTGTTTGCCGCCGGTTCTGGTGTCTGCCTGCTATTATGCGGGGAATTTGCATTGATCTGGTCTTTGCCAACTTTGACTGTAGTGAAAAATGCAAGCCACTGCCAGTCTACCATAGTCATCATAAGGCCGTTTTGGCCAAGCTTAGTAAGAATCAGGATGCCATCATGATCACCGATGATTGGATGCATCTCCAGGTACGACCACGAGTTGATCCTCCAGCAAAACTACGAAAAGAGGAAGTAGTGCAGGTCTCCAACAGGAGGGAGCAGTCGACGAAGACTTCGCGTCGGCAGAAGAGGATGTAAAAAAAGACTGAAGAGGACACTCTACAAATAAAGCACTTATATATTTTACTTTGCGCTTGATTATGCCTTCTGCTGCCGAGCGCCATATATACACAAAGGGTAAATAGTTCTCCGTCACTTCTATGCCGCTCGTCAAGTTTGCCTTACTCAGACGAACAGAGCTCTGCTGTGACATCAGGCGTACACCGCTCCGCAAGCTGGCGTTGATTTTTTTTTTGGTTCAAGAACCACGAGAGTTTCCAGACGTCGTCTACAGCTATTCAAGAATGAGTTGCTGAAGATATTCATTATGGGGTCGTGCGGAAAAAACAAGCCGAGCGTTTTCTGCAACCGCGCGCGCAACACTCCAGCGAAGGGGTGGTCATTCCGATTGAGGGGATGACTTTATTTCGTCGTGCTGACCAGGACATGATGGAAGAGAAGAAACACGGGGTTTCTGATGCACGGAGTTAAGCAAGAGCTCTTCTCTGGCCTCGGAAGTACCTTGACCATGGGTGTTCCATTAACTATTTTCCTTCAGTTAGGCTAATGCAGTAGCTGGATAAGCCGTTTGCATGCTTATTATAATGTAGCTTCATATTCTCGAACACCTAAGTGCTCTAGAACACCTACGGGCTTTTTATGATGTAGTGAATTGCCGAACTCATCTGGCGGGTGGACTTTGTCGCCCCGTACTACAACTCCCGCTATGGTTCCACGCCGAATATCCGTGGCCGACCATATTTCACTGTTGCTGTTGAGGTAGATGGTTCAGATTTCATCGCCCCAGATACCGCACTTATAAAAGCCGGCGAACATGCGCCGCGTCAAAGGCAGAGTAAACATGACGTGGCCTCTCCTTCTCCCTATCGGCTAAAACGGCACGTGACCAGTGGTGTCTTCTCATTGCCATCATCATCACTTTTGCCGCGTTTCTTTACTCTTCTCTCTTTGAACATGCTTGAGCGGCTTGGCCAGTCGTCATTGTTATCCTTACATATAGATTGTATTCACTGGCGTAGAACGCATGCGGCCAACCGTATGTCTGGGCCGCCTTGCTTGCACCACAGCGTCTGTGTTACCTCGGGCTCCACGAAATGGCGGTACTTGGCCCTGCTGGCGCTCGATGGAGCAGAGCACATGACAACTGGAAGACTTGTTTGATGTTTCAAACTATGCTTCGCGAACGCAAAGTTATATCTCGACGCCAAATAATGTTCCGTGCAGCGCCGTACGATCTACCTATCGCGACACCGTTTAAATCATTGCGCAACTAGAAAGGGCGGTAAAACTTTGGAGCCTGCATGCAACTGCGTCATGAAGACCCAAGTCGCGCGCGTATGCTACTAAAAGGCCATCGGTATTTTAAGTTCTGTCCCCTGTTCAAGGACAACAACACCAATATTGTTGCCGACAACTTCGCCTTGCGGAAGCCAAACTGAACTTGTTCGAAGGGCGCTTGCGATTCGCCAGCGTGTGCGAGCGGTGAGACCACGGCTCGGCTCGCGAGACGGCCTCACATGCACTAACTGCTACGCTAACATAGTATATCAATCGGCGTATACGTGAAGCATTTTTTTCAAAAGCATTATTTCTTTTTTGTGCCAAACCACGCATTAGATGCCACTTATTTCGGCATCCGTGGTTTCAGGCGACTGCAGCGTCGGCCTCTTGCGCGCCGTGTCGTTTTCGTTCACAGCCGCGGTTTCCTTCTCCGGTAATGCGAAATTTTCGAGGGCAAGGAGAGCGCCACAACAAAATGTAACTGCGTATATTAATAGATCTGGTAACACCACGGACGAGAGTCGGTTTGAAACGGGGTGGACGACGTATATTTTTCTCTGTGAGATTCGGGCGCAACGCGCATGCGCAGGCACAGCGGCACAGATATGGCGGTATCCAGTGTTACCAAGCGAAGAAATCGTCCGCTACACTTTTCAGTGAATTTCATCTATACGCGATTAGCGGAAAAGTGCTTTGCTACTCGCCTATTGCTACTCGCCTCATCACGTTTTATAGCCTCTGTACGTGTTCACAACACATGTTTCGAAGTTGTACACGACGGCGTATATATTATGTATACTTTCATTCAGCAAGCAGCGTGAATACGGCATGCGGCTGGGCCGGTAAGCTCGCCTCGCATCCCGAAAGCCTTCGGTTCGACTCCCGGACTACATCTGTCTAAAACTGAAGTTTTTGTGTCGTTAGGAGCTTTTCTGGAAAATATGGCGCCACATCGAACAATATTTTACGGTATTTTTAATAGCGAGCTGTTTAGCAAGTCGTAATCTTTCGTGTGAGCACTTAAAAATACCGATAAATTGCGAACGCGCGCACGTGAGTGCGAGCATCGTGGCGGCCGCCCGGCATTTAACAACACCAAAAAGATGCCAGCGCTCGTGTGTGCCTGCCTCGCCACAACCGTCCAGCTTCCCC